>NW_027362769.1:165998717-166676217 GCF_046119375.1 Phyllobates terribilis
GACCACCATTCATGCATCAAAAAGAAGACGCCGCGGATTTAAAGATGAAGAACTCCAGCAGACTTCTACATGTTCCCTTACGTACATGTCGACACCTTTTACCAGAACCCAATATTACATCCTCTGAATCTACACCAAGAAAACCATCATGTGGCAAGAACTGAAGAGCAACGCAGAGTCTGACAGTGAGTTTGCAGCAAAAGTTGAATCCTGGCTAGCTTCTCAAAGTATGTGCAATGCTCATCGCCCCATCCCTTCATAAAACAGTTCAGCACCAGTCCTAATTAAAATGCACTAGATCTAATTAAAGGCACACACCTCTAACAAAATGGTCGCATCTTTTGTAGCCCGGGAGGCAGAAACGGAAATCTCTACTTATAATTTCGGGCCCATTTAAATGAATGGGAGCAAAGTTGCAGTCCTTGAGAACGGCCAATTCGCAGTATATAGTTCTGTTCTGTGCACTTTTGGTGGCTGCAACTGCCAAAAGCTGATCAATGGGCATGCTGGATATCAATATCTTATAGAGTTGGGAATGTATCCATCATTATCAGTCCTGGAAAACCCCTTCAGATTATGAATAAATAAAAAGTTCTACAACTCTTAATTTCACTTCCTCCCTGCTTGATGTCAGTGAAAGAGAATCACTCGCATTTACAGTCAAGATAAAAGTTTAGCAAAATGATTCCCAGGACCCTGAGCCAGCGGCATCATCATTAGTCTGTGGCCACTGAGCCACGATCCTCCTACCTGCTGGCATCCCTCATTAAAGGTCCGGCATGATGTCATCATGCTGCGTAGTGATGCAAGCATGACATTGCCTTGACTCCACTAATCAGAAGCAGCACCGGGGATGCCCAGTTAGGAAGAGAATTGCAGGGCTCCTGTGGTGCAGATATGGACTACAACTGGACACATCAGTTTACTCTGAACAGCTGTATATCTCGGACGGGGATCGCACCGCAATGCTCGGACTTGACGGCGGCTCTCCCAACCCAAGCATGACAGCTGCACAGAAATATATCCTGTATGGAGAGCCGCCGGCCAGGCCAAGCATTTCATTGCGATCCCTGCTCCAGTTAGACTGCTCCCCAATACAGGGCGGTAGTGTCCACATATCAGACCTCGGGTTCTCAATGTCAGGCTAAAGCCTAAACAGCAGTATCGGATTCTTGGTTGGTACAGAAAAGCTCCTTGTATCTTCTGTCAGTCACTGACCACAGTTTTTGGGTTCTGAAGACCATCTCTGGCTTGACACTTACTGATAGTGAACCCAGGACGGACCAAGGGTCTTTTTGAATTGGGCGAGCCCCACAATATCGATGTAGATGAGTTCCACCACCCTGTCTCCTTGGGTAGGACATCCTGATCTGTTCCCCACCACTTTCTTCATGATCCTAATGAACGAGAAAACAAATGAATGTTCCTTCAGACATACATTATTTATATGGGAGACATTATGTATCTAGAATACGTAATGAATGTTACTAATTGGTCAGGACACTCAGGTTTTTGATCCCTTTTCCACTCCCAGCTTCCGTTTTTTCTCCAGTGATTAGGAGGTGAAGTTATTTTGAATTATGTTTTCGTCGTAGACGGCCAAGAATCCCGTCCAAGGAACTAGAGAGTCTACAGTTTATCATCGCAGATTAATGGAGCCGTGGAGTGAACTCAGAGGAAGGAGGAGAGGAATATATATTTGTGGCCAATCACTTAGCCTTATGGAGGTCAGGCCTCAGAGGACCGTGGGCATTTAGAGAGGGACATCATTACACCATGTGCAGACGGTCAGGATGGGATAATGGCAAGTGGACGAGCTCGGTCTAACAGATAACAGCGGAAAAATCCGCAGCATGTCCTTTATTTGTGCGCTTCTGTATGCGGATTTGAGGTCCCAATGGATTTGAAAAACGCAAGTCAAATCTGCATGTAAAAACGCTGCAAAAACGCGTGTAAAATCCGCAAGCGTTTTTGACGGCCAAGAACATGCAGAAACGCTGCAGAAATTTTCTGCATCGTGGGCAAATACCCTAAAGGGGCAGCACCACTACACCCCCTTCTAGGTGTTTCCACCTTCATATTAATAGGGCGAAGTCAGTTCCCTGTACAGAGTGTGGCCAGGGCGATGCTATTCTGGGTGAAAGTAGGAGGGATAGAACTGCTGCCCCTTCATCGTGAGGATCAGTGGATGCCCCCGAGGTCCAATACCTCCCGATCCTATAGTTCCAGCATATCCTATATACAAGATGGGAATAAGCCTTTAAAAGTGAACTGCTCAAAATGGTTCAATAAGACTTATCTTGGAACATCCTTACGGACTGCACATTTTGACCCGGAATTTTTTCTATCTTTCCAAGTGCAAAGTAAAAAAACTCTCTTTTACAAATGTTCTACCATTTTGCTGCTGCAAAAGATCTTTAAATTTCTAATGTACCTGAGAACTTTGGAAAAATGTTATAAATCCTTCAGAGCTATTTGGTCCTGCTGGCTCTCTCCCTCCCCTTCTTAGTTTTTGAGATAACAGCAAGGAGGGGGTGGGGGCATATGCACAGATTTAATGGGTTCAGAGATGGGAGGAAAGCACGGACAGTCTCAGGGAAGGCAGTGAAAAAATGCAATGATATATGAGCTAATAGAGACCGCAATAGACTGGATACACAAAGCTCACATCCAGGCTATATTACTGGGAGGGGAAATCCCACAAGAGACACACCTGAAACCTGGATCAGGCTGCAAACTGCACAGGGCAAGGAAGGGCAAGGAAGGGCAAGGAAGGGCAAGGAAGGGCAAGGAAGGGCAAGGAAGGGCAAGGAAGGGCAAGGAAGGGCAAGGAAGGGCAAGGAAGGGCAAGGAAGGTCCTTTAATCCAGGGTACAATAATCCATAAAATCATTGCCTGTCACTTATTTTCAATACCAAAGATGAATTATTATTTGCATAACATGATCATACAGAGGTGTTTTACACACTTTGCTAGAACTAGAATATCTGTTAATCCAGAAGCTGCTTCGCTCCCTTTGCTGCTGGATTAAAAGAACTGATCTGTATCCTTCTATGTATTCACATCACACATTCATATTGTTGTAAAATATTGAAAATCAGCTATTAAACATAAGCTCCTTATATACAATTAGGGCCCGGATTCCTGGATTCTGCCTCTGACACGTAAGAAGAGTCTACAATCTCGGTCGGTTTAGCATTGGAAGTAATCTTCTTACTCTTTCAGCTCAGCTATTGAAGCCGAAATCCTGACATCATGGCCCAATAAGTAAAGAGATGTAATTAAGTCACTCCACTGGACTAATTCGCCAAGCGGACCACCGCTAAACGCATTTTCAGCTATCTTGAATCCCGATTCCTTTGTCAGTAACCCCAGATGAACGAGAATCTGGAGTAAGAAAGAGGGAGATAAAAAAAAAACAAAGATTATGTATCATCTTATAAGGAAAAAAAAAATCAAACTGCTTAAAATAAAAACATCCAATGAATGAAGTGAACCCAAATGTATCCAAAATTCCATATTGATACATCTCTTAAAGGGAACCAGTCAGATGTTTATCATCCCAAAATGCCCTCCATTACCTGTTGCTTCACCTATCTTGCTTTCTAAAAAGGTGTCCACATATGTAATAGGAGGAGCAGATTGATTAAGAAAGATGTTTTATCCTCGCTTGCACCAAAAGAAAATTTATCTTTTAGCGGTCAAGAGGGTGTCGCCACTAAAGAGAAAAGTCACCCATGGCCATGCCCTACACCCCATCTTATCTGGCTTCATTAACTTCCTTGAGGCCATGGTAGATCATGTCAAGCTGGGCCGAAATCCCGAGTATCTGCTGCGGTTTTCACATTCTGGTGCATGCACAGGGTCTCCATGAACACGCGTCAACTCCGCCCGCGCCAAAAGACCACTCCTCCGCCCGCGCTGGAGCTAAAAGACCACTCCTCCGCCCGCGCTGGAGCTAAAAGACCACTCCTCCGCCCGCGCTGGAGCTAAAAGACCACTCCTCCGCCCGCGCTGGAGCTAAAAGACCACTCCTCCGCCCGCGCTGGAGCTAAAAGACCACTCCTCCGCCCGCGCTGGAGCTAAAAGACCACTCCTCCGCCCGCGCTGGAGCTAAAAGACCACTCCTCCGCCCGCGCTGGAGCTAAAAGACCACTCCTCCGCCCGCGCTGGAGCTAAAAGACCACTCCTCCGCCCGCGCTGGAGCTAAAAGACCACTCCTCCGCCCGCGCTGGAGCTAAAAGACCACTCCTCCGCCCGCGCTGGAGCTAAAAGACCACTCCTCCGCCCGCGCTGGAGCTAAAAGACCACTCCTCCGCCCGCGCTGGAGCTAAAAGACCACTCCTCCGCCCGCGCTGGAGCTAAAAGACCACTCCTCCGCCCGCGCTGGAGCTAAAAGACCACTCCTCCGCCCGCGCTGGAGCTAAAAGACCACTCCTCCGCCCGCGCTGGAGCTAAAAGACCACTCCTCCGCCCGCGCTGGAGCTAAAAGACCACTCCTCCGCCCGCGCTGGAGCTAAAAGACCACTCCTCCGCCCGCGCTGGAGCTAAAAGACCACTCCTCCGCCCGCGCTGGAGCTAAAAGACCACTCCTCCGCCCGCGCTGGAGCTAAAAGACCACTCCTCCGCCCGCGCTGGAGCTAAAAGACCACTCCTCCGCCCGCGCTGGAGCTAAAAGACCACTCCTCCGCCCGCGCTGGAGCTAAAAGACCACTCCTCCACCCGCGCTGGAGCTAAAAGACCACTCCTCCGCCCGCGCTGGAGCTAAAAGACCACTCCTCCGCCCGCGCTGGAGCTAAAAGACCACTCTTCCGCCCGCGCTGGAGCTAAAAGACCACTCCTCCGCCCGCGCTGGAGCTAAAAGACCACTCCTCCGCAAGCGCGCAGATGGGCATGAGGAGACAACCTATCCTCAAAGATGTTAATAAAGCTAGACTGGGCAGGATTTGACCATGGCCACCTTTGACTCTTCTTCCGAGTTGCTCCACCTATTTAACTTCAGGAAGGTAATTTATATACAATACATAATAATAAAGTTTTTTATCTTTTAATTATTTATTTATTTTTAAACTGGTCCTACATATGACACTTGGCCATGGGATTTATCTAGTATTTCAGCTCATCTTCACTGAGTGAATCAAGCCGAGCTGCAATGCTACACACAACCTGTGGACAGATGTGGCGCTGTTCCTGGATGAAAACAAGGGATTTGTAGCTCTGTAAAATCTAGACCAATAAAAATATATGGTGGGTTACTCTGCAGTTTAATGGTGCAATTGGGGGCAAGGACTATACTTTTTTTTTTCTTAATAGACAATAGTTCCCAGAAAATAATTTTACATCTACGATCATCTTGGGGCATCATATTAATCTACCAGTAAGGTCCAAGAGAAGAGCGGACAGAGAATCTATGATGGGGGAGGGGGCCTTTAAGACTATAGATGTTCTGAGAAACCCTGAAAGCCATTTATTCCCTATAATTACTTTGAAAGTGGACTTAAAAAGGAAGTCATTTCACAGGCGAAAGATCAGAGAGTCACAATACGAGAGCGGTAAACTGTGACGCTTATCTCACGTCAAGCAATGATTTATTAATGAAAAAAAAAATTCTTGATTTTTCCATAGAATAATTAGAGAAGCAATAAAGGAGCGCTGTGAAATGGAAAGAGGACCATGGCATTTTGTAATTATAACATGCTAATGGACCCCGGCTATTTCACAATCTGACATAAGGTGGCAAAGAAAATAGCCGCCTCCAATAATGCTCCTTACACAGGAAGATACACAAGTTTTTCTGATACAGATTTCCACATCTTCTGGATAGAATCAGTCTCCTTCCCCATCTGGCAGCTTGGTACAATGCATCTGCTTCCTATTCAAATCACTAGGAGGCGGATGTGCAGTACCATGCAGTGGCCATTATCAGAAGACTGCCAGCTAAGCAAGTACTTCCGTCTGGCACCAAAACTGATAACAGCTGATTGGCGGGGGGGGGTGCCGGATGTTGGACCCCGACCGATCAGACATTGATGACCTATCCTAAGGATTGGAAGTAGCGGCTGACAGAAGAAACTTGCAAAGGATGCCCATTCAATAAACCAAGGAACCCACTTGGAAGATTCAGTCAATATAGAAGAAAAAGAACAGTGTCCAATCCAGGGTGTAGAATCAAAAGCTCGTCTATCCTAAGGATTGGTCATCAATGCTAAAGTAGAAGACAACCTCTAAGTAAACGTTCAGGTTTATTTCTTAACATAGCTTTAACGTGCTTGGAGCTCTATTTTTTCAATGGCATTCTATATCCCCTGGACTAAATCAGTCTGCTTCCCCCTCTGGAAGCTGCAACATAGTCTTAACATACTTGCACTGCATAAGTAGTCTTCCACGTAAAGTAAAAGCTCAGATTTATTTTTTAGCACAGCTTAACAGTGCTTCTGTATTTCGGATAGAGAATTCCTAAACCTCTGGGCAGAATCAGTCTCCTTTCTCCTCTGACAACTAGCTATCGCTGATGACCTCTTCTCTTTAGGCTGGTTTCATACTGTAGGTCCAGCAGTCACTTTCTGAATACAGACCGTGATGTTGAAACTGGCCAAGGGTCTCCTGACCAGAGCTCAACAGCCTTATTGGCACACAGTACATGAAGCTGTTGCGTTCAGGTCAGTCTAAATGTTGTGATCCGTACTCCGACCATGAGTGTCAGACGCGTGAAGCCAGCCTTACAGTCAACATTCAGATTTACATTTTAATATACGTTATAATGCTCCGAGATAGTTTTTTAGGAAAGAGTCCTAAATCCTCTGGGCAGAATAAGTCTCCTTCTCCCTCTGGCAGCTCATTCTTACTTCCTTTGCAGAATAAGCCTTCTTTACTATACCGGCATGCTATCATAGAGTCTATGCGCCTTGCCACACAAGCAGGGCACAAAGCAATTTCTATGCAGCGATTTGGCTTTGGGTGAATTTTCCTATCCGTGTGACCACCAGTACTCATTAGGTGGATGTGCACATTGCTCTACACTGTGAGCACCAGATGGCGCCATTCCACATAAGTAAATGTTATAATTCTTTACTGTATGGTGAAGCCTAAAGTGTAAACTTTGGTATTTTATGATCTTTAATGGTAGGAAGACTCCGTTAATGAACAACCAGTGCTGAAGCTCATTGACTTTGTGGTGCTTTAACGAGCCATATATTTACATAGTTACTGTCTGCCAACAGGGAGAGATTTACAAGAGTAAAATATGGAATGTTTGCCGTTACAAGGTTACTAGAAATAGCACAAAGCGCTTCATTACCCGGAATGACACATGACATTAGGGCAGCATTGTGCTCGACATAAACTGCAACCTGTCCAAGTATTGGGGAGAGTGAAAATTTGGGACCCTTTATTATACAATGACAATTTTTAGAACGTATTCAAAATGGCGGATAGGTGAGGGTAGAATATCTCATGGGTTCAATCAGCGGGTCAAATACGTCATGGCTACGTCGGATGCCCAGAACACCCACCAAACAGATGTTGCAAATCCACCATTGGCCGGATGTATACAGAAAGAACAGCACAGTGTAGTGGCCATTCATGGTACTGCAGCTCAGCTCCTATTGAAATTAATGTGATCTGAGTAGCAGTACCCGAGAACGGCCACTACATGGTGTATGGAGCGGTGCTGTTCCAGCTCTGTACAACATGCGGCATTTTCATTTCTATGGGAGCTTGACGGCACACTGGGACACCGACTATCAGACATTAGTCATATATCCTAATGATGTCTCAGATAGCAAAACATCTTTAACGGCTTGACTGCGTCGACAATCACTTCTCTTTGGGTGGTTCTCGACTTTCAATACCTCCTCTGACTGTGATTGTCTATATCATTTCATTTTCTAATACCTTTTTTCTTTTCCGTTTCTCTAGATTTTGTTTTTCCGCCAGAGATTTAATGGCTTCTATCCAGGTATCGTCCATCCGCTTTATTCTCAGGGTCATCCAGCGAAACTCCTCATGTCTTGACATCACGTTGTAGAGTTCATCAAAATCTGTACGGATTTCAGTCTGAAAACATGAAAACAAATAAATTAGTTTTTTTTTATTTATTTTTTTTTAAAATACAGTTATTTTTCTAATTCCTCTGAGCAGAATATATCTACTTCCCCCTCTGGCAGCTAACACTATAGAGCCCCTTATTACTTTCCCTGAAGAAGGAGCCTTCTCCATTACACCGCCACGCTCTGCTTACCCGCATATGTTAGGCTACGATCAGACAAAATTACATTTTCATCATTGTGCTTTCTGAGTGCAGATGATCACACAATGGCAGCACACTGACTGATACACGTTCATATGGGTCTGTGAGCTGGCGCGTAGATTTTGCAGCGGATACATGGCAGGGTTTACCCCTGCTTAAAAAAAAAAAAAAAAAAAAAAAAAGTAAAATCTAAAGTGAAAATTTGCATGTGGAAAACACCAAGAGTATACTAACTAAACCGGATACGCCGTATGACGGAACAGAGGGGGCGAGGGGCAGGATACAGGAAATCTCACCAATCATCTGCAAATCCTTGTTTTATGCTCCACCCCTGCAGAACCCTCAGATTTCATTGTACGCTTTGGCCTAAGCTTATTTTACAGGGTTGCAAAGACAATTATATCAAAGTTCTATAAATTATCCTCATGACCATCGCCATCTAATCACCGTTCACACGGCGCCTCCATTGCATCAGGGAAATGTCAGCGACTGGTTATATGCAATCATTATCACCATGTAGGCGTAAGGAATATCTCGGATTAGTTATTTTTACATCAAATCAATGGCTGTTTCTTGTCTCTCCGACCTCGTTTCTTTAGCCCTGATTCCTTATCTGTAGACTGAAGCTCTAAACCTGTGTTCTGGGATCAATAATACGAGGTGGGAGCCGTCTTACCATGGTCCTTTTATCAGTTTCCTCGTGGTTTGCAGCTCTCCACAGCAGTCGAGGACACCAGTTTTCAACCTGAAATGAATGATGGAAGATATCGGAAAGCTGAAACGCTTGCGCACAACAGATACTGGTTCTACCGCGGGTTCCTGGACTCAACACGGGGTCCAGTATCGAACACCCATTTTCATATATACCAGAATTATTTGGGGGGGGTCGTGTGTCCTCTACAATATGCTACTGAACCATCTAAATTACTTGTGTAATTGTTCTATTTTTCTTAACTTAACTAATCTTTGAGGGTCTACAATGTTTTTTTTGTGGGGACCAAATTTGGGTGAATGGAGCCGTCTAAAGATTACGTGAAGGAAAAACGCCAAGAAACAGAAGATACGAGTTCATGTTACTTAATAACCACTCAACTTCCCGTCTGGGTGACCACCACTTCATCTAGGCGCCTATAGGAGGTGAAGTCACAAAGTTTTGTTTGCAGAAATCTTCTACGTGGCACGGGCGTAAAGGGGTCATCTGGCAGATTTTTTTTTAGATCAGTTTGAGTCACTTAAAAGTATTTAATAAAAAAGAAAAGAAAGAAATAATGAAAAAAATAAAAATAAGAATTTATATTTATATATATATATATATATATATATATATATATATATATATATATATATATATATATATATATATATATATATATATATATATATATATATATATAGATAGATAGATATAGATATTTTTTTTTCTTATTTTGAATGAAGAAATAAAAATTAAAATATAAATACTAATAAAATAAAAATATAATACAAAAGAAAAGAAATAATAATAATAATAATAATAATAAATCCCACTGATCTCATGCAGCTTGTCCTCGCTGGTCTGTGGTCTCGATACATTGGAAATGCTCAGCCAGATACAGTGGTGGCCAAAAGTATTAGCACCCCAAATTCTTTACTCTTATTCTCTTCATTTAATTTGCTTGCAAGGAAAAAACAAAAGAGAATGAAGCAAAAATCAAATCATTGATCATTTCACACAAAACTCCAAAAAAGGGCCAGACAAAAGTATTGGCACCCTCAGCCTAATGCTTGGTTGCACAACCTTTAGCCAAAATAACTGCGAACAACCGCTTCCGGTAACCATCAATGAGTTTCTTACAATGCTCTGCTGGAATTGTAGACCATTCTTCTTTGGCAAACTGCTCCAGGTCCCTGATATTTGAAGGGTGCCTTCTCCAAACTGCCATTTTGAGATCTCTCCACAGGTGTTCTATGAGGTTCAGGTCTGGACTCATTGCTGGCCACCTTAGAAGTCTCCAGTACTTTCTCTCAAACCATTTTATAGTGCTTTTGGAAGTGTTTTGGGTCATTGTCCTGCTGGAAGACCAATGACCTCTGAGGGAGACCCAGCTTTCTCACACTGGGTCCTACATTATGCAGCAAAATTTGTTGGTAGTCTTCAGGACTTCATAATGCCATGCACACGGTCAAGCAGTCAAGTGCCAGAGGCAGCAAAGCAACCCCAAAACATCAGGGAACCTCCGCCATGTTTGACTGTAGGGACTGTGTTCTTTTCTTTGAATGCCTCTTTTTTTTCCTGTACACTCTATGTTGATGCTTTTTGCCAAACAGCTCTACTTTTGTCTCATCTGACCAGAGAACATTCTTCCAAAACGTTTTAGGCTTTCTCAGGTAAGTTTTGGCAAACTCCAGCCTGGCTTTTTTATGTCTCGGGATAAGAAGGGTCTTCCTGGATATCCTACCATACAGTCCCTTTTCATTCAGACGCCGACGGATAGTACGGGTTGACACTGTTGTACCCTCGGACTGCAGGGCAGCTTGAACTTGTTTGGATGTTAGTCGAGGTTCTTTATCCACCATCCGCACAATCTTGCGTTGAAATCTCTCTTCAATTTTTCTTTTCCGTCCACATCTAGGGAGGTTAGCCACAGTGCCATGGGCTTTAAACTTCTTGATGACACTGCGCACGGAAGACACAGGAACATTCAGGTCTTTGGAGATGGACTTGTAGCCTTGAGATTGCTCATGCTTCCTCATAATTTGGTTTCTCAAGTCCTCAGACAGTTCTTTGGTCTTCTTTCTTTTCTCCATGCTCAATGTGGTACACACAAGGACACAGGACAGAGGTTGAGTCAACTCTAATCCATGTTAACTGGCTGCAAGTGTGATTTAGTTATTGCCAACAACTGTTAGGTGCCACAGGTAAGTTACAGGTGCTGTTAATTACAAGAATTAGAGAAGCATCACATGATTTTTCAAACAGTGCCAATACTTTTGTCCACCCCCTTTTTTAGGTTTGGTGTGGAATTATATCCAATTTGGCTTTAGGACAATTCTTTTTGTGTTTTTTTCATTGAAGACAAATTAAATGAAGATAATAATACCAAAGAATTTGTGATTGCAATCATTTTCAGGAAGAAACTGAGTATTATCTGACAGAATTGCAGGGGTGCCAATACTTTTGGCCACCACTGTAAGTCTCTACACAGAGCGGCGATCATATGGATAAAGTAAATGACTTTACAGGTCTAGAGGGTTCGGCAACTGCTTTAACAAATTTATAATTGGCCACAAGATGCAATTAATAAAAGAAAAAAATATATCTTGAGCATGGGCTTCATTAGTTCTAGCTCTAAAATTTTAAAACACCCTGGGGTTATTGAAAGAGTTTTTTTTTTTTTTTAAAGTAGTGAACAATCCCTTTAAGAAGCCTCCCAAGAGAAGAAGCCACTAAACAGTCTTGCATATTAAGAATAAATAATTTTTATTTCTATAGCGCCAACATATTACATTTTAGCAGAAGAAGCGAAAACGAGTAGAAATGGCATTAAAAAACAATATATTTTTATTATTCAGATATAAATATATAAATAGTGACACAAAAGAAATAAGCACAATGACAATGGGTGATCATTGGATCAGGAAAAACCCTGCTACATCTTGAGACCCCTCATAAGTATATATTCTTGTACATAATGGATACAAGCAAAATCCACAGAAGGGTAAGAGGAGAGAGAGAGAGAGGGGGAAGAGGACAAAATATGCGGGGGAGGTAGAGACATAGGGAGAGAACAGAGTATCAATCAAACCAAGGTGAGATACCCGTTATCTCAAGTGGAAAACTATAATAATCAGTAATTTAGGGTACTCACCCAGATAGTTAGTACACTCTCTAGGATATAGGAATTACAATCATTATCTGACATTGTTATCAAGCCAGCTGACAAGGGAGGGAATATTGTTCTCTGGCCTTGCTCCCTCTATGAGAGGGAGGCCCTGCGTCAACTTAGAGACACCCAAACTTATACTCGATTGTCTTGTAATCCCACGGCCTCCTTCTCCAACGCACTCCAGGGTATTTTGGGTCGAGCCTGCGATCGGGGCCTTATTGATAGAAAGACTGTGGAGGCACTTACCATCCGCTTCCCAAAAACGGCCACTTTCTATCTTCTTCCGAAGGTTCATAAGGACGCGGTCAACCCCCCAGGACGTCCGATCGTGTCGGGTCTAGAAGGCCTATGTGGCCCCATATGTCAATACATTGACAACCATCTTCGACCCTTAGTCGAGACCGTTCCTTCTTACATCAAAGACATGACGGACGTCCTGACTCGGGTTGATGGCGTCCTCCTCACAAATGACACCCTTATTGTCACGGCCGAGGTCGAAAGTCTATATACATGCATTGGCCACAATCTGGGCCTGGCTGCAGTCCGCCTCTTCCTGAGTAGTTCCGATCTGGACGGCCCTTCGAGAGAGTTCATCCTCGAGTTCCTTGAATTTGTCCTCTACCATAACTATTTTCTGTTCAAGGATAGGGTGTACCTCCAGATACGCGGCACGGCAATGGGGGTGGCCTGCGCCCCCTCGTACGCCAATCTCTTCCTTGGTGCGTGGGAGAGGGAGATTTTTGGGGATGAGGGGACGCGGGGCGCGGACCATGTCGTGTCGTGGATGAGGTACATAGATGACATTCTATTCTTCTGGCAGGGGACGGTCGAGGAGCTGGAGGAGTTTATGGTGCAACTGAATTCTAACGATCGTGCGGTGAGGTTATCATATACATACAGTCCTAAGAAGATCGATTTTTTGGACATTACATTGGAGGTGGATGCTGAACGTCGTGTCCAAACTGATCTATTTAGGAAACCCACCGCTGTGAATTCTCTCATCCACGCTACATCTGCACATGACTCTTCTACCATCAAAGCCGTCACGATCGGACAATTTCTCTGGGTGAGGCGGATCTGCTCGACTAACTTTAAGTTTGAGACACGTGCTTCTGATTTGGCCGAAAGATTCAAACATAGGGGATATAGTAATCGATGTATCGGCCGTGGCTATAGAAGAGCTCGGAACACTCCCCCAGATCACCTCATCCATCCCCTTCCCGGATGCAAACAGAAAAGTCCGGACAGGATTCGCTTTATCTCCACATTTAACTCTGAGTGGTGTGGGGTGCGGCGTATCCTTTCCCGACATTGGGATGTATTGGGTACAGAGCCCTCCCTGAAGGAATATATTGGCGAATCTCTGTGCAGGACACCTCGACGCTCCAATACCCTAGCAGACATTTTGGTTTCCAGTCATTATGTCCCTTCCGGGAGAAACCCCTTTGGCTTCCGTGGCCCCACCTTGGGGACCTTTCCATGTGGTCACTGTGCTGCCTGCGCCAATGTCCTACGTACCACTACGTTCACGAACTCTGACGGCTCCCGCAATTTTAACATCCGTCATCACATCTCTTGTAGCACCACATATGTGATCTATCATGCTACATGTGGATGTGGACTTATCTATGTAGGTCTTACATCTAGGGAGTTGCGGGTCAGAGTCCATGGGCATGTGAGGGACATTGGCGCGGCGGGGGCGATCCTTGATCCCCGGGAGCTCAAGACTCTACCACGCCACTTTAAATCTGCCCATAACTGTGATCCTCGATCACTGAAGGTTTGTGGCATTGATGTGGTACACTTGGGCTCCCGGGGAGGGAATGCCAAACGCCTTCTGGCGCAGAAGGAGGCCAGGTGGATCGTCACTCTTGATACTCTTTCGCCAAGGGGACTTGATGAACATCTTGGCTTCTCCTCGTTCTTATGATTTCTCTCTAGGAATATGTCTTCATTTACATTTATACATTTCCTATGGAGATGATTAGCCTTGATGTTATTATTATTTTCATTTTTTAATTTTTTTATTTTCTTTTTTGGTTTCCACATGTGCGTCTCCTGCGTCTGATTTCATCTTTGGGCTTGCTCTTCTCCTGGTGCCCTCAGGGGTCTCCCCTAGATGCTTTTCCTAGGGGTTAAACATCCACTTTTGGTTTTATGGTCACTTTTAATCTGTTGTGTGCTCTAATACTCCTATCTGTTTATTTTTTGTTTAGTGCTCCTTATCACATTTCCCCTTGCACTTCCCATCCTGACATTTGGATCAGTGGCCTTTCTTATCCCGTCTATATGACGACCAAGCTGGAACTAGGAACACCCTCCAAGATTTTTCTTCTAGCAAGATCATTTTGTGCAACTTGTCTGTTTTTTATTTTCATTATTTGTGTACATCTCTATTGTTGTTTTTTTTTATCTTTTATCACTTTTTGTTATATTTCTTTATTATTTGTTTTTTTCGCTTTTTATTTCGTCCTCTGCCACTATTCCCCTCTATTTCCTATGCGGTCCCTATTTTCTTCTGATATGTGTTGCGCTATTCCATACTCCCGATACTTACTGTTGTCCTCTATGGGACACACTGTGGCCTGCTGTGATGGCCTGTGGTGCGCATGCGCTGGGTTATTCGCGATCTGGCACCCGCGCGCGTCTGTTGCTATGGCGATGACGCGTTCCCGGATATTGTCATCGGACACTTCCGGGATACGCGCCTGCCATGACGGACGGCGCGCGGCTGCTGGGGTTGCCATGACCCCGGCGCATGCGCCCGATTGGGCGGCCCTCACGGCAGCCATGATATTGCGATCACATGATCGCCCATGTGATCATTCAAGGTCCTATTTATTTAGGTCCTTGTCCATTACCAACATGTGCCTCTTGATAAAGCCGACGCGAAAAGCGCGTCGAGGCCCTCCGTGGATGGAAACTATCTGCCTCCCTGTGCCCCCTATATCCTAGAGAGTGTACTAACTATCTGGGTGAGTACCCTAAATTACTGATTATTATAGTTTTCCACTTGAGATAACGGGTATCTCACCCTGGTTTGATTGATACTCTGTTCTCTCCCTATGTCTCTACCTCCCCCGCATATTTTGTCCTCTTCCCCCCCTCTCTCTCTCCTCTTACCCTTCTGTGGATTTTGCTTGTATCCATTATGTACAAGAATATATACTTATGAGGGGTCTCAAGATGTAGCGGGGTTTTTCCTGATCCAATGATCACCCATTGTCATTGTGCTCATTTCTTTTGTGTCACTATTTATATATTTATATCTGAATAATAAAAATATTGTTTTTTAATGCCATTTCTACTCGTTTTCGCTTCTTCTACTTTGCTTCCCGAGTAGGCATTTTTTTCTTGCGGTTATAGGTGATGAGCAGGTTTTTCTTGTCACCACCTTTCCGTGAGTTGGTAATATGCTGGCCATAGTGTTTCTCATATTACATTTTAGTTCCTGCTTCCATTTCTTATTTTCTTTTCAAAGACGAGTGGTAAAACGAGTCCAAGGTATTTGTTTCCTTGTTTAAAAATATATTTGGTAAAATACCTTTAATCCGGTGTTTTGGCAATTTGGAAACTTTGATAGTCTGGCACGTGTTCTGGGCACAGAGCTGCAGACTTTGTGGCCAATCAGAAAACAGATCAGTCTTTAATTGTTACTGGCGTACCCGTTTCAGCAAATGAAGGCTTTTCTGTGTATGAAAACTTTTATAACTTTTTAATAAACTTTCTGTATCACTTTCTTGGGTTTTTTCAAGAACTTGGCTTTCTGTCATTCAATAGAAACTTTACTCCCATGAGATAAAAAAAAAAACAAAAAAAAAAAACTTTGTCCTGGAGATCTGATGGACACGGGGTCTGGTGTACGGCCTTATATCCACAGGATAGATGATACATGAATGACCGCTGGGGGTCTGGCAGCTGGGACCCCACCACTAATCCTAAGAAAGGAGAATGGGGGGCTACTGAGCATGTGCGAGCACCAGACCTTTAGCCAGTTAATGGAGCAACAGTCACACATTTTTAGTTTGGGCTTGTTTGTAGTCTGTTACCATGGAAACACATAAGAAGGTATATGAGCTGTGTACATTTTACGGTGGGATATTTTTATTTTTTAATTAGGAATATTTGAAATTTGCATTACTTGTTTTACTTTTGAAGCATTGAAAATGGCATTAAACCCCCCCGGTGAGACGTAACCTGGGCGCACTCACCTCACTGAGGTAAATAAAGAACGAGCAGGAGGAGCCATCAACGCCGTAATTGGAGTAGCAAACGTCAGAACGCCACATGTCCTTCATCCACTGGAGGAAAAACAAACAGATAATTCAGTAACGGACGACACTGCTGCATTGCATCATTAGATCAGACCAATACTCACAGACAGGGACAAGATTACAAATCTAGTCTCCTTTCGTTAGTATTTAGACAATCAATACACAACCACATTTATAATTTAGAATGCATTAGTATGCATGTCCTGTAGAGACTGCTTGCATTATAGATATCTAGAAGTGGGGGTGAGCAGCACTAGCTTTATAAGGCGATGCGCAAGGGCTATAGTGGGGGCCAAAAAGGAGCATAGCATGAAGGTCCAGTCTGTACTGCTGGCAGGTGGAAAATACAAGGCATTGAAGTATCCTTCATGATTTCCAACAATATTAAGATTATTGAAAAATGGTTCTGGGGGTAAAGATGGGGTTCATTTTAAAAACAACTAGTGGCCTAGGGTAGTGTAAAGTGGGGTTAATGCTTCATGCCTAGGGTCCTCACTGGTTACTCACTTCTCTATCCTGGCTTTACAAGACAAATGGTTAATATGGTCCAGTGCAGTCAACATCCTGGATGATCTAGGGTAGCTTAGGGGGTTCATATCATCCCTGGAAGTCTAAAGCCATGAAAAACTCAACGTCTGCAGCCCTGGTGATCTGGGGCAGAGAAGGGGGGTTCATTTAAAAAATTACTGGTGGTCTAGGGCAGTGTAGAGTAGGGGTTCAGTAGTTACTCACTACTCCATTCTGATTTTACGGGGGATAAAGGGTTAATTACCTTAGGTGCTGTCATCATCCCTGATGAACTAGGTTAGCTAAAGGATTACAGTCAACATTCCCTGGTGGTTCTGCTGAGGAAGGGGTAAAGTCAACATTTACTGATGATCTATGGTAGTTATGCTGTCATCATCCCTGGTGGTCTAGGGCAGTGAAAAGGGTTAAAACATATGGCCCTGGTTGTCTAGGGCTGATAAATCCTTCATATATAGGATGCAGTGGTTACTCCCTTTTCTATCCCGCCTGTAACAGGAGCCTGAACCCTATTAATTCACCTTCCGGACTCCCCTGTGACTGCAGGGAGGAGAGAGAGGACTGTGCAGCTGGACCTAATGGAAGTTTTCAGGCAGATGTGACGTCGACCAGGCAGGGATCTACTCTATACAAAAAATATATATATAAAAAACGCACCTTTACTTTCCCCTCACAGTGAGGGTAGCCGTCCATGGGAGGCAATTCACACTGCTCTTGGGCTCCGTTAATGAGATCTGCGGGAAGATAAAGAAACCTACAGGTTACAGATCTGCAGCTGGACAGAGCAAAGTCTTCATGTGGTATAAGGGAAACAGACATTGATCATGGAGGAAATGAGGTTTTCCAGCAGCACAGAGTATTTCAGAGTGTTGACTTGTCAATTATTTAAAGTGTAACTGAACTTTCACAAAACTTTTCACATGTCAGAGACAGGAGTGTGGGGGGTCCAGGTGATTGACTCCAAAACAATCACTGTGCTTCTGAGGGTGAAAGGTGGGCTCGGACTTTCTACTGGGGCAGTCTTTAGTCACAGATCTCATCTGCCACTTTGTTTCAGCAATCAGTGGACCCGGGGTGAGAGGAATGGAGCTAAACAAGGTCCCCCAGCAGCACAAAGTGTTTAAGGAAAGAAGCGAACTCTAGAACAACAGCTAAATAACCAGTTAGTAAATTAATATATTAATAACTAGTAGTCAGTAATGTGACACCATATTGGGGACTCCGGCAATACCCCTGCTTGCTGTGCGCAGGTTATATTTGCAGGCACGGATTAGGCTGGTTTCCGGCACGTGCTGGGTACAGGAGAGCGTTACAGTCTACATCTGTCATTAAACATCACTCCGGGGATTAGTGTTTGCCCAGTAGATCCAGGACGGGCATGAGCTGGCATACGACTGGCAAAGAAGAGCCCGGCAGCTGCTGTGCCCAAAGGACGGAAAGCAATCAGTTACTGTGCAGGGTGGGGAATCTACTACCTGCTCAGGAGGCAATAACAGAGGGGCAATCCTGGAGAGAGGGGCGGCAGCACTGCTTACAGACGAGAGGTTTATACACACAAAATAAAAAATAATAAAATGGTATACAGAAAAAGAAAGACAGACGGGCGACCCAGAGGGGCAAGGGCAAGAAGAGCGCCAGAGGGGCGAGGGCAAGAAGAGCGAAAGAGTGGCTCCCACTCCTGAGAAAAAATACTGACCAAATACTGATAGTGGGGCCGTGGCCTAACCCCGGTGTACAGCCAGACATTAGCTATAAGTCAAGGAATGAATACTTACACTACAAACAGTGCAGTTTTTTGTGCCTTTTTGATGCATTTTTAGAGTTTAGAAAAACAGCAGTAGGCACAACTTTTTCAGGCAAGTTTCAATGTTTCTTATAGTAAAAACTTTACTAAAAAGAACTAAAGTTCTCCTAAAAACTGCAAGTAAAAAAAAACACAATAGCAGAAAGCAATAATGAAATTAATGACTTTTTCCCCCCCAATACCCCTCTTAAAACCCCAAAATAGCCATCCCAGACTCCGCTTCATCTTACATGACAGAAATCGGACATGGCAGCATCGTCCTATAATCACCGGCTTGGAAATCTTAAATAAATCCTGAACGTCTGAACCTGCGGCATCGCTAAGTATTCTAGCAGTGAAGTCACCTCTCCCTCCATGTAGGAGGTGGGAGGGGACGGGGGGACGGGGACATTTGTCATAAGGGCCAAATATCTGGCTCTGATTTACAGACCCCGGAATCGGTGCCATGTCTTGCTGGGCTTCGGTTCCTTATATGTCTATTCAGAAAGGTTTTCTATCCTGTAAAGGCGAGCGGTTCCAGAGGAAGAACAGATGCTCTATTGATCGCTGGTCCCATACTACGGGAAGGCTCTGGAGCTCGCCCACCTACATAAACAGTGCCGTCCACCTCCAGGGACAAAAACAGGCTTCAACCTAGCTGGCGTAAACCGGGTCCTACATAAAGGTGCCCATTATAAAGCTCTGAGACCAGGTGTCCTCCATGAAGGTGCGGCTTGTGCCTTTAAGACGTGTACAAATAAGATCAGAGGCGCCCTCACAAACATGTAAAAAGGGGACGGAGGCTTTGAAGCTTATTTTTGGACAAAATTTTGAAGAAAAAAAAAAGGGGGGGGGGTTCAGAGGGAAGGGGACTATAAAAGGATTTCAAGTGTGTTCTGACATTCCTGGTGGCCTAGGGTAGTTGATGCAACCAGTCCAGGAGGTCTCGTGCACCCACTCAATATCTCTTGTGGATAGACAGCTTCACCCCATGAGCTGTTCTCTATCAAAGACATTAAAAAATAACCCGAGACAAAAATTTCTGCGCCTACTACCCACTTATTACACATGGAGCATGCGCAGCACGCAGATGAAGTATTGTCAGTACACTTTATTCCACTGCACACGCACCAGCTCCGGCCAAAACGACTTGTCACAAAGCCATCAATGGAGCGTAAAATCAGCCAGCGTGACTGGGAGAGTCCCACCATCTCCATGGCTGGACAGGGGCAGTAAGCATGTGGGAATAAAAAGATTTCCAATGAACTCCAACATCCCTGGTGTTCTAGAGCAGCGCAGAGGCCGAGAGCACCACCCTGCAGGTACCTAGAGATTGGCTTCTGGCGCTTAAAGCTGAACGTTAAATGACTTGTTCATTATTGATTTTTTTTCTTTGGTGAAGGTACTGGTATTGGATTACATTGCCAAAGTTACTGATCAATCTCGGCTGTGATCGATTGATCGGATGCGGATTTATTGTTCAGTATAATCTATTTTTTTTTTTTTTTTTTTTTTTTTTTTAGAGTACACGATGACTGCTGAAAAAGAACAGATCACCTTTAAATGGAGTCAATCACACAAGCTCAGAAGAAAAAAAAAAAGCCAACTATCCAAATTCTGGATTAGTAATGTATGTACATAGTGACTGCACCAGCAGAATAGTGAGTGCAGCTCTGGAGTATAATACAGGATATAACTCAGGATCAGTAATGTAATGCATGTACACAGTGACTGCACCAGCAGAATAGTGAGTGCAGCTCTGGAGTATAATACAGGATGTAACTCAGGATCAGTAATGTAATGTATGTACACAGTGACTGCACCAGCAGAATAGTGAGTGCAGCTCTGGAGTATAATACAGGATGTAACTCAGGATCAGTAATGTAATGTATGTACACAGTGACTGCACCAGCAGAATAGTGAGTGCAGCTCTGGGGTATAATACAGGAGGTAACTCAGGATCAGTAATGTAATGTATGTACATAGTGACTGCACCAGCAGAATAGTGAGTGCAGCTCTGGAGTATAATACAGGATGTAACTCAGGATCAGTAATGTAATGTATGTACACAGTGACTGCACCAGCAGAATAGTGAGTGCAGCTCTGGGGTATAATACAGGAGGTAACTCAGGATCAGTAATGTAATGTATGTACATAGTGACTGCACAAGCAGAATAGTGAGTGCAGCTCTGGAGTATAATACAGGAGGTAACTCAGGTTCAGTACAGGATCAGTAATATAATGTATGTACACAGTGACTGCACCAGCAGAATAGTGAGTGCAGCTCTGGAGTATAATACAGGAGGTAACTCAGGATCAGTAATGTAATGTATGTACACAGTGACTGCACCAGCAGAATAGTGAGTGCAGCTCTGGAGTATAATACAGGATGTAACTCCGGATCAGTAATGTAATGCATGTACATAGTGACTGCACCAGCAGAATAGTGAGTGCAGCTCTGGAGTATAATACAGGATGTAACTCAGGATCAGTAATGTAATGCATGTACACAGTGACTGCACCAGCAGAATAATGAGTGCAGCTCTGGAGTATAATACAGGATGCAACTCAGGATCAGTAACAATGTATGTACACAGCGACTGCACCAGCAGAATAGTGAGTGCAGCTCTGGAGTATAATACAGGATGTAACTCCGGATCAGTAATGTAATGCATGTACATAGTGACTGCACCAGCAGAATAGTGAGTGCAGCTCTGGAGTATAATACAGGATGTAACTCAGGATCAGTAATGTAATGCATGTACATAGTGACTGCACCAGCAGAATAGTGAGTGCAGCTCTGGAGTATAATACAGGAGGTAACTCAGGATCAGTAATGTAATGTATGTGCACAGTGACTGCACCAGCAGAATAATGAGTGCAGCTCTGGAGTATAATACAGGATATAACTCAGGATCAGTAATGTAATGTATGTACAGAGTGACTGCACCAGCAGAATAGTGAGTGCAGCTCTGGAGTATAATACAGGATGTAACTCAGGTTCAGTACAGGATCAGTAATATAATGTATGTACACAGTGACTGCACCAGCAGAATAGTGAGTGCAGCTCTGGAGTATAATACAGGAGGTAACTCAGGATCAGTAATGTAATGTATGTACACAGTGACTACACCAGCAGAATAGTGAGTGCAGCTCTGGAGTATAATACAGGATGTAATTCAGCATCAGTAATGTAATGTATGTACACAGTGACTGCACTAGCAGAATAGTGAGTGCAGCTCTGGAGTATAATACAGGATGTAATTCAGCATCAGTAATGTAATGTATGTACACAGTGACTCCACCAGCAGAATAGTGAGTGCAGCTCTGGAGTATAATACAGGATGTAATTCAGCATCAGTAATGTAATGTATGTACACAGTGACTGCACCAGCAGAATAGTGAGTACAGCTCTGGAGTATAATACAGGATGTAATTCAGCATCAGTAATGTAATGTATGTACACAGTGACTGCACCAGCAGAATAGTGAGTGCAGCTCTGGAGTATAATACAGGATGTAACTCAGGTTCAGTACAGGATCAGTAATATAATGTATGTACACAGTGACTGCACCAGCAGAATAGTGAGTGCAGCTCTGGAGTATAATACAGGAGGTAACTCAGGATCAGTAATGTAATGCATGTACATAGTGACTGCACCAGCAGAATAGTGAGTGCAGCTCTGGAGTATAATACAGGATGTAACTCAGGATCAGTAATGTATTGTATGTACACAGTGACTGCACCAGCAGAATAGTGAGTGCAGCTCTGGAGTATAATACAGGAGGTAACTCAGGATCAGTAATGTAATGTCTGTACACAGTGACTCCACCAGCAGAATAGTGAGTGCAGCTCTGGAGTATAATACAGGATGTAACTCAGGATCAGTAATGTATTGTATGTACACAGTGAATATACCAGCAGAATAGTGAGTGCAGCTCTGGAGTATAATACAGGATGTAACTCAGGATCAGTAATGTATGTACACAGTGAATATACCAGCAGAATAGTGAGTGCAGCTCTGGAGTATAATACAGGATGTAACTCAGGATCAGTAATGTAATGTATGTACATAGTGACTGCACCAGCAGAATAGTGAGTGCAGCTCTGGAGTATAATACAGGATGTAACTCAGGATCAGTAATGTAATGTCTGTACACAGTGACTGCACCAGCAGAATAGTGAGTGCAGCTCTGGAGTATAATACAGGAGGTAACTCAGGTTCAGTACAGGATCAGTAATATAATGTATGTACACAGTGACTGCACCAGCAGAATAGTGAGTGCAGCTCTGGAGTATAATACAGGATGTAACTCAGGATCAGTAATGTAATGTATGTACACAGTGACTCCACCAGCAGAATAGTGAGTGCAGCTCTGGAGTATAATACAGGATGTAACTCAGGATCAGGAATGTATGTACACAGTGACTGCACCAGCAGAATAGTGAGTGCAGCTCTGGAATATCTCAATAGTGTGGTCTGTCAGTAAAGAAAATTATTAAAAACAAATAAAATACCAGTCCATCTCATTTTCATGAAGTTCCACTAGAAGCCATTACATATGAGAGACTGTCTTGTGGGTTTAGATGGCCTTGAACTTGTGGAATTCAGTGCTTAATAATCAGGCTTTCATGCGTATGACTAATCCCTAGAGAACTGATCAAACACCATCATCACATGCCCTAGGGGCTCAGTTGTGCAAGATTAACCCAAAGGAGACAAAGATTTTATTGTGCAGCTGATCTTTTGATACACCCACTTTGTGCCTTCACATCTGAGAGCAACATCTCGCTCCCCATCTGATGCCCTGCTGTCTATAGCAGGCAAAGACTGACCTAACAGATTCACACATTCACATACAACTAACATACAACTACGATCACACCGCCCCCTATGTACAAGAATATAACTACTATAATACTGCTCCTATGTACAAGAATATAACTACTATAATACAGCCCCTATGTACAAGAATATAACTACTATAATACTGCCCCCTATGTACAAGAATATAACTACTATAATACTGCTCCTATGTACAAGAATATAACTACTATAATACTGCTCCTATGTACAAGAATATAACTACTATAATACTGCTCCCTATGTGCAAGAATATAACTACTATAATACTGCCCACCATGTACAAGAATATAACTAATATAATACTGCCCCCTATGTACAAGAATATAACTACTATAATACTGCCCCCTATGTACAAGAATATAACTACTATAATACTGCCCACCATGTACAAGAATATAACTACTATAATACAGCCCCTATGTGCAAGAATATAACTACTATAATACTGCCCCCTATGTACAAGAATATAACTACTATAATACTGCTCCTATGTACAAGAATATAACTACTATAATACTGCTCCTATGTACAAGAATATAACTACTATAATACTGCTCCTATGTACAAGAATACAACTACTATAATACTGCTCCTATGTACAAGAATATAACTACTATAATACTGCTCCTATGTACAAGAATATAACTACTATAATTCTGGCCCCTATGTACAAGAATATAACTACTATAATACTGCCCCTATGTACAAAAATATAACTACTATAATACTGCTCCTATGTACAAGAATATAACTACTATAATTCTGGCCCCTATGTACAAGAATATAACTACTATAATACTGCCCCTATGTACAAAAATATATCTACTATAATACTGCTCCTATGTACAAGAATATAACTACTATAATACTGCTCCCTATGTACAAGAATATAACTACTATAATACTGCCCCCTATGTATAAGAATATAACTAATATAATACTGCCCCCTATGTACAAGAATATAACTACTATAATACTGCCCCCTATGTATAAGAATATAACTACTATAATACTGCCCCCTATGTACAAGAATATAACTACTATAATACTGCTTGGAGAACAGGAGAAGTCCCAGAAGACTGGAGAAGAGCAAATGTTGTTCCTATCTTCAAAAAGGGGAAGAAGGTGGACCCAGGGAACTATAGGCCGGTGAGTCTGACTTCTATACCAGGAAAGATCTTTGAACAAATTATTAAACAACATGTATGTAAGTACATGGATAAGAATGAAGTGATTAACCAGAGTCAGCATGGGTTTGTAACTAACAAGTCATGTCAGACTAACTTAATTTCCTTCTATGACAGAATCACTGACTGGGTGGATCAGGGAAATGCTGTAGATATAGTATATCTTGACTTCAGCAAAGCATTTGACAAAGTATCTCACACCATCCTTATTGAAAAAATGACCAAGTATGCAATGGACCAGGCAACTGTTAGGTGGATTCATAACTGGCTTAGTGATCGGACTCAAAGGGTGGTTGTAAATGGCTTCACATCCAGCTGGATGAATGTCTCAAGTGGGGTACCACAGGGCTCCGTCCTGGGACCTGTATTGTTCAACATCTTTATCAATGATTTAGATGAGGGAATTGAGGGTAAACTGATTAAATTTGCTGATGACACAAAGCTAGGAGGGATAGCTAATACTAGAGAAGAGAGAGAGAGGATTCAAAAAGACCTAAATAAACTGGAGCAGTGGGCAGCAACCAACAGAATGGTTTTTAACAGGGAAAAATGCAAAGTACTACATCTGGGCAATAAAAATGAAAAAAGCATATACAGAATGGGAGGAATAGAGCTAAGCAACAGTACATGTGAAAAAGACTTAGGTATACTAATAGATCATAGACTGAACATGAGTCAACAGTGTGATGCAGCAGCAAAAAAGGCAAATACAATTCTGGGATGTATTAACAGAAGCATACAGTCTAGATCACGTGAAGTCATTATCGGTCTTTACTCCTCTTTGGTCAGACCTCATCTGGAATACTGTGTACAGTTTTGGGCACCACATTTTAAAAAAGACATAGACAAACTGGAGCAAGTTCAGAGAAGAGCGACCAGAATGGTGACTGGTCTGCAAACCATGTCCTATGAGGAACAGTTGCAGGATTTGGGAATGTTTAGCTTGCAAAAAAGAAGACTGAGAGGAGACTTAATAGCTGTCTACAAATATGTCAAGGGCTGTCACATTGTAGAAGGATCATCTTTATTCTCATTAGCACAAGGAAAGACTAGAAGCAATGGGATGAAACTAAATGGGAGGAGACACAGATTAGATATTAGAAAAAACTTTTTGACAGTTAGGGTGATTAATGAGTGGAACAGGCTGCCACGAGAGGTGGCGAGTTCCCCTTCAATGGACGTCTTCAAACAGAGGCTGGACAGACATCTGTCTGAGATGATCTAGTGAATCCTGCTTTGAGCAGGGGGTTGGACCAGATGACCCAGGAGGTCCCTTCCAACTCTACCATTCTATGATTCTATGCTCCTATGTACAAGAATATAACTACTATAATACTGCCCCCTATGTACAAGAATATAACTACTATAATACTGCCCCTATGTACAAGAATATAACTACTATAATACTACACCGTATGTACAAGAATATAACTACTATAATACTGCCCCCTATGTACAAGAATATAACTACTATAATACTGCCCCTATGTACAAGAATATAACTACTATAATACTGCTCCTATGTACAAGAATATAACTACTATAATACTGCTCCTGTGTACAAGAATATAACTACTATAATATATTCCTGTACATAGGGGGTAGTATTATAGTAGTTATATTCCTGTACATAGGGGGTAGTAACTACTATAATACTGCTCCTACGTACAAGAATATAACTACTATAATACTGCCCCCTATGTACAAGAATATAACTACTATAACACTGCCCCCTATGTACAAGAATATAACTACTATAATACTGCCCCTATGTACAGGAATATAACTACTATAATACTGCTGCCATGTATAACAATATAACTAGTGACGCCCCCAGCAGAATAGTGAGTGCAGCTCTGGAGTATAATACAGGATGTAACTCAGGATCAGTAATGTATTGTATGTACACAGTGAATATACCAGCAGAATAGTGAGTGCAGCTCTGGAGTATAATACAGGATGTAACTCCGGATCAGTAATGTATGTACACAGTGAATATACCAGCAGAATAGTGAGTGCAGCTCTGGAGTATAATACAGGATATAACTCAGGATCAGTAATGTAATGTATGTACACAGTGACTGCACCAGCAGAATAGTGAGTGCAGCTCTGGAGTATAATACAGGAGGTAACTCAGGATCAGTAATGTAATGTATGTACATAGTGACTGCACCAGCAGAATAGTGAGTGCAGCTCTGGAGTATAATACAGGATGTAACTCAGGATCAGTAATGTAATGTCTGTACACAGTGACTGCACCAGCAGAATAGTGAGTGCAGCTCTGGAGTATAATACAGGAGGTAACTCAGGTTCAGTACAGGATCAGTAATATAATGTATGTACACAGTGACTGCACCAGCAGAATAGTGAGTGCAGCTCTGGAGTATAATACAGGATGTAACTCAGGATCATTAATGTAATGTATGTACACAGTGACTGCACCAGCAGAATAGTGAGTGCTGCTCTGGAGTATAATACAGGAGGTAACTCAGGATCAGTAATGTAATGTATGTACACAGTGACTGCACCAGCAGAATAGTGAGTGCAGCTCTGGAGTATAATACAGGATGTAACTCAGGATCAGTACAGGATCAGTAATGTAATGTATGTACACAGTGACTGCACCAGCAGAATAGTGAGTGCAGCTCTGGAGTATAATACAGGAGGTAACTCCGGATCAGTAATGAATGTACACAGTGACTGCACCAGCAGAATAGTGAGTGCAGCTCTGGAGCATAAATCAGGATGTAACTCAGGATCAGTAATGTAATGTACGTACACAGTGACTGCACCAGCAGAATAGTGAGTGCAGCTCTGGAGTATAATACAGGATGTAACTCAGGATCAGGAATGTATGTACACAGTGACTGCACCAGCAGAATAGTGAGTGCAGCTCTGGAATATCTCAATAGTGTGGTCTGTCAGTAAAGAAAATTATTAAAAACAAATAAAATACCAGTCCATCTTATTTTCATGAAGTTCCACTAGAAGCCATTACATATGAGAGACTGTCTTGTGGGTTTAGATGGCCTTGAACTTGTGGAATTCAGTGCTTAATAATCAGGCTTTCATGCGTATGACTAATCCCTAGAGAACTGATCAAACACCATCATCACTTGCCCTAGGGGCTCAGTTGTGCAAGATTAACCCAAAGGAGACAAAGATTTTATTGTGCAGCTGATCTTTTGATACACCCACTTTGTGCCTTCACATCTGAGAGCAACATCTCGCTCCCCATCTGATGCCCTGCTGTCTATAGCAGGCAAAGACTGACCTAACAGATTCACACATTCACATACAACTAACATACAACTACGATCACACCGCCCCCTATGTACAAGAATATAACTACTATAATACTGCTCCTATGTACAAGAATATAACTACTATAATACAGCCCCTATGTACAAGAATATAACTACTATAATACTGCCCCCTATGTACAAGAATATAACTACTATAATACTGCTCCTATGTACAAGAATATAACTACTATAATACTGCTCCTATGTACAAGAATATAACTACTATAATACTGCTCCCTATGTGCAAGAATATAACTACTATAATACTGCCCCCTATGTACAAGAATATAACTACTATAATACTGCCCACCATGTACAAGAATATAACTACTATAATACTGCCCCCTATGTATAAGAATATAACTACTATAATACTGCCCCCTATGTACAAGAATATAACTACTATAATACTGCCCCCTATGTACAAGAATATAACTACTATAATACTGCCCACCATGTACAAGAATATAACTACTATAATACAGCCCACCATGTACAAGAATATAACTAATATAATACTGCCCCCTATGTACAAGAATATAACTACTATAATACTGCCCCCTATGTATAAGAATATAACTACTATAATACTGCCCCCTATGTACAAGAATATAACTACTATAATACTGCCCACCATGTACAAGAATATAACTACTATAATACAGCCCCTATGTGCAAGAATATAACTACTATAATACTGCCCCCTATGTACAAGAATATAACTACTATAATACTGCTCCTATGTACAAGAATATAACTACTATAATACTGCTCCTATGTACAAGAATATAACTACTATAATACTGCTCCTATGTACAAGAATATAACTACTATAATACTGCTCCTATGTACAAGAATATAACTACTATAATACTGCTCCTATGTACAAGAATATAACTACTATAATACTGCTCCTATGTACAAGAATATAACTACTATAATACTGCTCCTATGTACAAGAATATAACTACTATAATTCTGGCCCCTATGTACAAGAATATAACTACTATAATTCTGGCCCCTATGTACAAGAATATAACTACTATAATACTGCCCCTATGTACAAAAATATATCTACTATAATACTGCTCCTATGTACAAGAATATAACTACTATAATACTGCTCCCTATGTACAAGAATATAACTACTATAATACTGCTTGGAGAACAGGAGAAGTCCCAGAAGACTGGAGAAGAGCAAATGTTGTTCCTATCTTCAAAAAGGGGAAGAAGGTGGACCCAGGGAACTATAGGCCGGTGAGTCTGACTTCTATACCAGGAAAGATCTTTGAACAAATTATTAAACAACATGTATGTAAGTACATGGATAAGAATGAAGTGATTAACCAGAGTCAGCATGGGTTTGTAACTAACAAGTCATGTCAGACTAACTTAATTTCCTTCTATGACAGAATCACTGACTGGGTGGATCAGGGAAATGCTGTAGATATAGTATATCTTGACTTCAGCAAAGCATTTGACAAAGTATCTCACACCATCCTTATTGAAAAAATGACCAAGTATGCAATGGACCAGGCAACTGTTAGGTGGATTCATAACTGGCTTAGTGATCGGACTCAAAGGGTGGTTGTAAATGGCTTCACATCCAGCTGGATGAATGTCTCAAGTGGGGTACCACAGGGCTCCGTCCTGGGACCTGTATTGTTCAACATCTTTATCAATGATTTAGATGAGGGAATTGAGGGTAAACTGATTAAATTTGCTGATGACACAAAGCTAGGAGGGATAGCTAATACTAGAGAAGAGAGAGAGAGGATTCAAAAAGACCTAAATAAACTGGAGCAGTGGGCAGCAACCAACAGAATGGTTTTTAACAGGGAAAAATGCAAAGTACTACATCTGGGCAATAAAAATGAAAAAAGCATATACAGAATGGGAGGAATAGAGCTAAGCAACAGTACATGTGAAAAAGACTTAGGTATACTAATAGATCATAGACTGAACATGAGTCAACAGTGTGATGCAGCAGCAAAAAAGGCAAATACAATTCTGGGATGTATTAACAGAAGCATACAGTCTAGATCACGTGAAGTCATTATCGGTCTTTACTCCTCTTTGGTCAGACCTCATCTGGAATACTGTGTACAGTTTTGGGCACCACATTTTAAAAAAGACATAGACAAACTGGAGCAAGTTCAGAGAAGAGCGACCAGAATGGTGACTGGTCTGCAAACCATGTCCTATGAGGAACAGTTGCAGGATTTGGGAATGTTTAGCTTGCAAAAAAGAAGACTGAGAGGAGACTTAATAGCTGTCTACAAATATGTCAAGGGCTGTCACATTGTAGAAGGATCATCTTTATTCTCATTAGCACAAGGAAAGACTAGAAGCAATGGGATGAAACTAAATGGGAGGAGACACAGATTAGATATTAGAAAAAACTTTTTGACAGTTAGGGTGATTAATGAGTGGAACAGGCTGCCACGAGAGGTGGCGAGTTCCCCTTCAATGGACGTCTTCAAACAGAGGCTGGACAGACATCTGTCTGAGATGATCTAGTGAATCCTGCTTTGAGCAGGGGGTTGGACCAGATGACCCAGGAGGTCCCTTCCAACTCTACCATTCTATGATTCTATGCTCCTATGTACAAGAATATAACTACTATAATACTGCCCCCTATGTACAAGAATATAACTACTATAATACTGCCCCTATGTACAAGAATATAACTACTATAATACTGCCCCTATGTACAAGAATATAACTACTATAATACTACACCGTATGTACAAGAATATAACTACTATAATACTGCCCCCTATGTACAAGAATATAACTACTATAATACTGCCCCTATGTACAAGAATATAACTACTATAATACTGCTCCTATGTACAAGAATATAACTACTATAATACTGCCCCTATGTACAAGAATATAACTACTATAATACTGCTCCTGTGTACAAGAATATAACTACTATAATACTGCTCCTGTGTACAAGAATATAACTACTATAATATATTCCTGTACATAGGGGGTAGTATTATAGTAGTTATATTCCTGTACATAGGGGGTAGTAACTACTATAATACTGCTCCTACGTACAAGAATATAACTACTATAATACTGCCCCTATGTACAAGAATATAACTACTATAATACTGCCCCCTATGTACAAGAATATAACTACTATAACACTGCCCCCTATGTACAAGAATATAACTACTATAATACTGCCCCTATGTACAGGAATATAACTACTATAATACTGCTGCCATGTATAACAATATAACTAGTGACGCCCCCAGCAGAATAGTGAGTGCAGCTCTGGAGAATAGTAGGCTGGAAATCAGGCTGCACACAGGATAGATTCGGCCTCATGGTTATGATAATGTATTTCACATTTTCTTTGTTGGTAAGTGTCTGCACAGATCTGCCTCTTATCCTGTGAACGAAGATTATCATTGCTCGGTACACACAAAAAATTAGCCGGCATAATAAGCGCATTGATAAGAGATTATCCTCGCACATTATAAGTCTTTGCTACAGTCCAATTGTTCTTGACAATCTAACGACAGTTACACAATCCCGGAGCTTGACCTGTGCCAAGTGCCAGTGAATACCGGTAAGATGAAGCCGGCAGATAGAGAATTCTGCAAAGGGGATTAATTCTGCTACCAGGACCCTTGGTGGAATTCCAGCATTCTTACATTTCAGGGTCTCTTGTGTAAACTACCTGCAGGAATACGCTCCTTTCATCTCGCTGTTGTACAGATCTTCTGTACATGTTCACTGAGGCCGAGAGACAAGGAGAGGGGAAAAAAAAAAAGAAGGATGCACATTATTCCTATCCAAATACTTTGTGACATCAAACCAAATGCTGAATCTTTTCATGGCGGAGGTGGGCGAAACCCTCCGCTCACAGAGACCACACAGAAACCGATGGCAAAACGCAAAATTTGCCTAAAACCCATGGATGCATCTTGTTTACACAAACCTATAAAACCGCCATGTAATGGCCAGAGAAAGCCCAGCTCTCTACAGCTAGGTCTTCGGCTCCTTGCCACATGTTGGCATGCAAACTTGATGTTTTTGGGCATTGTGCATACTCCATGGCATGCACACCCCTGCTCTCTGGATGGCCAAGCCCTCTGGGGGCCAAACTTCTGCCCAAGCCGCCCCCACCCTCCCAGGGGCCAAACTTCTGCCCAAGCTCCCCCCTCCCCATGGGGGCCAAACTTCTGCCCAAGCCCCCCACCAGGTAAAGTGACCCCATCTTCACAAGAAGAGGGTTGGATCATTATTTGCAATCAGTTTCTTCTAGAAATAGGCAAGGAAGCCGACACTCGCTCCTTTCTTCTCCAACTCCCTCCTGCCGAGCCACAGGGAGATCTCTGCACCAATAAAACCAATTATCTCCCAAGATGACAAAGCATCAGACATGATAACCTCTCACATGCCCTCAATGCTGTAAGGCTGGAGGACCACTTCAAGTCAATCCGCAATTGGAACAAAAAAACAAAAAAAAAACCACAACTCTCCACCTACCTGCAACATTCACTTTTTCTCCGGCAGCCATACTGGGCATCGCAGTGGTGGTACCATTGGTAGAATTGGATCCGGTGCTGTTCACAACCAGTGTATCCACTTTAGACTCCAACTTGCCGATACGCTGCAAGATGTTATCCAGGAGAACGGCCAGCGTCTTCTTTAGGTCTTAAAAGTAAGAAATCGGACAAGGTTACAAAAAATCTTGGTTTTCTTACATAACATAGAAACAATATACATCTCCGGATCAGCAGTGCCGCGTTTCCCCATGAGTTCTCTTCGAATACTATGAACTTGTGGATTCTGGAGAACCATCATATAAATGGATATTTTCCATGTCAGTTAAGAATATCTGAAAAAACATCATTCTGCACAGCAGAGAAAAGAGGCGCCGCTTATCTCATCCTGCAGAAGAGGTCGCAGACTGCTTTTATAGGAGGTCCTTCTCACCCAACTCAACCAGCGATGGAAATTAAGAGGTCATTTAGCAGTTTCCACCGCTGAACTGCTGCAGAACCTCTTAACATTACTCCCCCCCCCCCCCCCCCACCCCAACGCTATGTAAAAATCTCAACCTGCAGCTCACCTGCAGAACCTCGTAACATGCCCTGCCCAAACAAAGGCCAAACCTCGAAACATGCTCACCACCCCCGCACCCTGAGCTGCTGCAGAACCTCGCACATGCACCCCCCCCCGAACTGCAGCAAAATCTTGTTACAAGCACCCCCAAACCACCTCCTGCAACCCAAGCTGCTGCAGACGCTCAGAACTTGCCCAACTCGAGCGGAGTCAAAATCTCACAACGTGCCCCCCACACTGCTGCCGAATCTCGTAACGTGCACCCCCGCACCCAGAGCTGTTGTAGAACCTTAAACTTGCCACGTATGTAAAAAAGAGAAAAGCAGAACACTATAAAATTAGTAAATTACTAAAAAACAAAACCATTTATCTGTTCCGCTCTCTCAAATAACGACGCTGCTGGCAAAAAATAAAAAACACAACCCAGCAGTCGAGTCCGTGCACGCCTGTAATTAAATCATTAGCAACCTAGAATTATTTTCTTCGGGTGATAATCCTCCAGTGTAACACACAAGGGATGCATTTGTTCATCTGCTAAATATTTATAATTGCCAGTTTAAATTAACCCCGTAAACAGGTGGCCTCGATAACGCTTGCACCGGTTATTTTGTGTGTACTCTTATGGGGGTGGGTGGATAGTTTTTAACAAAAAAAAATTAAAGTGTTATTCCCAAAATCACAATGTGGCCTTATAATATTCTACATACATAGTTACTTATTTGTACTAATGCAATTCATTGTTAAATCTGCCCATATTTGAACACATTATCTAAGGCTGCCCCCCCCCCCCAGATGCCAAACTATATTTGATACCTGCTGCTGACAGATCAGTGATTTCAAACTACAAATTCTGCTCCATTAATGCTTATAGCAGAAGATAGTCCTCTGCCATATGCATCAACACAGCAGCATTTGAAGTTGAAGTAGTGCATCACTGATCTGTCAGCAGAAGGCAGAAAACACAGCTCAGCCCGACATGCATCAGCTCTGCTAAGCCTAGTCACTACAAGCTGTGTTGCACAGACAAAGTGGCGTGCAGGACTGTTGCCCTCTGCTGAAAACCAGCTAACAAAGCAATGGTTTAAAAATCACACAGACCGCTATGCTGACGTAGATGGTTGATGATCAAATCAGGCTGACAAACTACTGCATGTGACAATACAGCGCACAGAAGAATAAAGCGTATTCTAAACATAGATTAGCTTGATGATGAGTCAAATATCTGTGTTGGATGCAGCTGAAATGAGAACAGTCTAGCAGAGCTTTCATCAGTCAGACAGCTCCAAGTCATCAAGTCACAGACACAGGGGCTGTGCTGGAGCATAAGTGAGGGAGGGTGGGCTCTGCAGCACTGATGTGGAGCAGGGTGCTGATGGGACATGCAGCTTCAGCAGTGTAAGAAATAGACTGACCATTCAGCTCTATGAAGATGAATGCACAGAGGGGAAGACGGAGATGAGGGAAAAAAAAAAAAAGAATTGTACAAGAAAGTATCAAAGCAGGCTTGGTCTGTAGATTTACAATGGGTATGCATTTACTGTGCTTTGTGAAAAACAATGATTATGGATATAACATCTTTAAAGAAAAACAAAGTAAAAAAAAAAAGAACACTAATTATAATAAATATATATATATATATTTTTTTTTTTTTTACAGTACAGACCAAAAGTTTGACGGACTCGTCCTGTTCATTTCTAAAATAACTTTGTTGCTCATACAGTACAGACCAAAAGTTTGGACACACCTTCTCATTTAAAGATTTTTCTGTATTTTCATGACTAATATTATATATATATATATATATATATATATATATATATATATATATATATATATATATATATATATATATATATATATATATATATATATATATATATATATATATATATATATATATATATATATATACATATACACACATATACACATATATACACGCACACACACATACATACACACACACACTTACACATATATAATTATCCACACACACATCATATATACATTTTATATCCATCTATCACATACACACCAACTGTATTATAGGGGTTAGGTTGCAAATAAATTTATAAATTTAAGAATATTGTTAATTTTTTTTATATTCATGATCAAAAATACGTGCATTTAGTGTAAACCGAATAAAGGCCTGATTGCTGTGCATTAGGTCAGAGACAACTCTGATAGTATTTGGCCGGTTTTGTACATTTCGGCCTCATGACCTGGATGTCACATCAGATCAGGAGGATTTGCACCCGTGTAAGTAGAGATGACGCGCCATCAATGACCATCGGTCACAGACATCTGGAGGACTAGTAATGACCCCACAGCTGACAAGCAATTGTAGGGTTTGCAGATTTATGAAATTTAGGGAAAAATATTTTTAAAAAAATCTAATCTAATGAAGGAACACTAATTTACACTCCCCACTAAGGACATTTTTGACCACGGACAGACCCCTTTTAGATGGCGCACTACTCCCCTAACACAGTCTAAAACCAGGGCACAAGAAATCTTCTGAAATTGCTGATTTCTGGGAACTTGTGGGCAAGTCTGATTCTTCCAGGAGTCCGGGAAGCCTTTCCCTATTGCTGCGGGACTAATTAATATGGTAGAGTGAGGATAAAATGCAGCTGTGACCAGCAGACCTCTGAGACCCTTGGTCCCAGGCTGCCGCCGCAGGGTGGGCAGAGTTACCAGCCTCTGCCCGCACACTCCACTCGCTGGGCAGGAGCGCAGACATCAGGAGACTCTATGGGATGGTGGACATCCACGACCACGTCAGATACTTCTCAGCAGTCCCTGGACTGTCTCACTGATTGGATTGCTACAATTTACAACAAAAGACCGGCTTTTCAGGAATTTAGGGGTAAATTGGGGTCTTAAAAAGGTATGAACACTTTTGCAGTCAATTTCTTTTTTTTTCCATTCAGCCCATGCATCAAATATAAAAAAATTAAGTAACTCTGCAAAAGGTCTAAATAGAAGTAATCGTACGGTTTTGTTTATGCAGCTCCTATGCGAACTTATGCGTTTCCATGGTAACAGACAACAAGGCAGACCTGTGTAGTCTGGTATTAGTCCTATACTTAATGTATTTGACATAAATTTGGCAACAAAGGGACGAAAGTATGGCTGTGGCATAAAAGAGTATGCATGCTTTGTTTAATGTGTTACCATGGAGACGCATGGGTCTGTACAGAGCTGTGGATCCAAAACGGTAAGTGGCTGTGCCTTTAGGGTGCCACCTAGCAGCCAGAACTTTGTGCTTGCCTATTACAATATTCCCCAACCTGTAGGCCTCTAGCTGGGGGTAAACTACAACTACTGGCAACAGGGCATGCTGAGAGTTGTTGTAGAGGAGGCTGTAGACCACTAAGAAAGCGAAGAGTCAACATGAAAAGGGCTGCTTAATTTTTTTTAGCGTCACACGTCCTTAGAATAAAGTAGCAAAATAAAATGTAAAAAAAATGGATTAGTACATATATTTAAGCAGTGAAGTAGCGCAGCTGAGGTTGTGCTGGTGAAACTGGCTGCACAATCCTAATTCATGACTTGCTCTTCTGGAGCAGCTTCAAGACAAATAAATCAAAAAAAAAAAAAAAAAAAAGAGTTGGAGCAGCGCGAGATGTTTTTGCCAACAGCACCACCGAAAAATAGGAAGGAGAAGGCGCAGAGACCAACTCCTGGGCTGCTGACCAAGGCGTGGGATCCAGCAGCAGATCTACTCTAATAAACCCCCGTGACTAAGATACACAGACCCCAAACACTACCAGATAGTAACACCCCACACTGCAGAGAGTATAAAGAACAGACCGTGATCCACACACTGTGCGAGAGCAAAGGAAAATACTACAACTATGATACATTCCTGTACATAGGGGCAGTATTATAGTAGTGATATTCTTGTACATAGGGGCAGTATTATAGTAGTTATATTCTAGTACATAGGGGGCAGTATTATAGTAGTTATATTCTTGTACATAGGAGCAGTATTATAGTAGCTATATTCTTGTACACCATAATTACAATAATACTAATTCTGTGCATATTATACAGTACAGACCAAAACTTTGGACACACCTTCTCATTTAAAGATTTTTCTGTATTTTCATGACTATGAAAATTGTACATTCACACTGAAGGCATCAAAACTATGAATTAACACATGTGGAATTATATACTTAACAAAAAAGTGTGAAACAACTGAAAATATGTCTTATATTCTAGGTTCTTCAAAGTAGCCACCTTTTGCTTTGATGACTGCTTTGCACACTCTTGGCATTTTCTTGATGAGCTTCAAGAGGTAGTCACTGGAAATGGTCTTCCAACAATCTTGAAGGAGTTCCCAGAGATGCTTAGCACTTGTTGGCCCTTTTGCCTTCACTCTGCGGTCCAGCTCACGCCAAACCATCTCGATTGGGTTCAGGTCTGGTGACTGTGGAGGCCAGGTCATCTGGCGTAGCACCCCATCACTCTCCTTGGCCAAATAGCCCTTACACAGCCTGGAGGTGTGTTTGGGGTCATTGTCCTGTTGAAAAATAAATGATGGTCCAACTAAACGCAAACCGGATGGAATAGCATGCCGCTGCAAGATGCTGTGGTAGCCATGCTGGTTCAGTATGCCTTCAATTGTGAATAAATCCCCAACAGTGTCACCAGCAAAGCCCCCCCACACCATCACACCTCCTCCTCCATGCTTCACGGTGGGAACCAGGCATGTAGAGTCCATCCGTTCACCTTTTCTGTGTCGCACAAAGACACGGTGGTTGGAACCAAAGATCTCAAATTTGGACTCCACAGACCAAAGCACAGATTTCCACTGGTCTAATGTCCATTCCTTGTGTTCTTTAGCCCACACAAGTCTCTTCTGTTTGTTGCCTGTCCTTAGCAGTGGTTTCCTAGCAGCTATTTTACCATGAAGGCCTGCTGCACAAAGTCTCCTCTTAACAGTTGTTGTAGAGATTTGTCTGCTGCTAGAACTCTGTGTGGCATTGACCTGGTCTCTAATCTGAGCTGCTGTTAACCTGCGATTTCTGAGGCTGGTGACTCGGATAAACTTATCCTCAGAAGCAGAGGTGACTCTTGGTCTTCCTTTCCTGGGGCGGTCCTCATGTGAGCCAGTTTCTTTGTAGCGCTTGATGGTTTTTGCAACTGCACTTGGGGACACTTTCAAAGTTTGCCCAATTTTTCGCACTGACTGACCTTCATTTCTTAAAAGTAATGATGGCCACTCGTTTTTCTTTACTTAGAATTTGTATTATGGCAAGAAAAAAGCAGCTAACAGTCTATTCAGTAGGACTATCAGCTGTGTATCCACCAGACTTCTGCACAACACAACTGATGGTCCCAACCCCATTTATAAGGCAAGAAATCCCACTTATTAAACCTGACAGGGCACACCTGTGAAGTGAAGACCATTTCCGATGACTACCTCTTGAAACTCATCAAGAGAACGCCAAGAGTGTGCAAAGCAGTCATCAAAGCAAAAGGTGGCTACTTTGAAGAACCTAGAATATAAGACATATTTTCAGTTGTTTCACACTTTTTTGTTAAGTATATAATTCCACATGTGATAATTCATAGTTTTGATGCCTTCAATGTGAATGTACAATTTTCATAGTCATGAAAATACAGAAAAATCTTTAAATGAGAAGGTGTGTCCAAACTTTTGGTCTGTACTGTATATGTATGTATGCGTGTGTTTATGTGCATATATTACATACATACATACATACACACACAGCAGTGTACACTGTATGCCGCATTAGTCTTCTGTCATGTCATCACAACTATCTACCAACTGGCAAGAGCAAACTTTCTAACCAGAGAGAATAAATGCGCAGCCAAAAATCCTAGCGGAAAAAAAAACAAACAAAAAAACACAAGAACACATTTCTGCAGTGCTTTTGGCCAGATGCTCCAATCCATGATATAATTTGCACGGATTTTGGAAAAACTACAAAGAAATTGGATTCTAAACAAGGAAGAAGAACAAAAAGAAGCAACACGCTCATCTGTGAAGCAAAGCCTTAATAAAGTCATGTCATCCATTCCCTCAGGGCTAGACGTTTTTTTGCGCTTACCATATGCTGTCATGGTGCCGACATATGGGCCGTCTACTACGTTCTTATTTTCTTCTGCCAGAGCTTTGATATATCTTTTGCTGAGATCCAAAATCTGTTCGCGGAGCACGGTGCTGCTCTCGTGCGGAGCTCTCTGCTGAATTGTAAAATGCAGCAACATCATACCCCATATGAATCCAAAAGTCACCAGGAAGAAGCCGAGCTTCTGAGACGAAAGTTTCCAAGGCGTAAAGTAAGCCATGACCTTCCCAGCAACGATTTCAGTCAGTGCGTTATCTCAAAGGACACAGAAAAAGTAGATATCCATGGCAGAGGCGTTTATAAGAGTGCCCGGAGTGACCAAATCCTGCAGCTCAAAACCAGTAGTTTCAGCTTTGTGATGCTAGAAAAAAAGTGAAATAAATAACATGTTATCACGCTGTATGCAAAGTATAGGAGATAACAGCTCACACTAAAAAAACAAAAAAAAACCCAGTAATTCCTTGTTTAATTTCCGGAAGACTGACTGCAGCGGGAGCCTCCCCCCTCTGCCCTAGTGACAAATGATGACGAGAACTAGATTTCTAGTTTAATCATTAAGTTCTAGGTTTATGATTCCATGAATTTATTTTCAGCATGCTTGTATAGATCGAGGAGATAAATCTTATATCTCTGGAAATTTCCCTACAGTAAATTGTAAAAAAAAAAAAAAATAATAATACCGTGATGCAACCAGAGGCTCGAATACAGAACAACATTTTGCAAGTCTCTGTCATTTATTAAAGGAGATAATTGTTTTCCCAATCATCATCTTCTCGCTGCACTCCTTTAATACTGGCTCTATCCAGCTTCTGGTTTTTTTTTTTTTTAACTTGCTCCCATTCATTTAAAATGAAGCAACTTATTCAAATAGATTTTATAAAGAATATCTTATTCTTTTGTTTTTACAACTGCGCATGACAAGATAAAGATGGCAACTATTTGGAGAATGGGGGGCATCCAAACCCCCTTAGTGAGGAATACGCATTTAACATCAGGGAGAAGTCGAGGACATATTTAGGAGAGAGCGGGACTGCAGGATCAGACTACGCAAGGTTTGATTGTAGTCTGTTACCATGGAGATGACAAATCAAAAAAGGTTTTAAATATGAGATTTACATGTCCCACCCTTAAATATTGGAATCACAAAGTGCATCTGACCTCCTTTATCATCCCCAAAATTCATACAGACCCGAAGTCTATACATTTGTAAACAGAACTATAAATACTGATCCAAATTTTAGAAGTATAAAAACATATGGAAAACAATACTCTACATACAGACTCCGGCCCAGGCCATCCCAAAATACAAAGAAAAAAGAAAAAAAAACAAAACGACCAGACGCCCCTCTAAGATACGGACACAAAGCCAGACCGTCCACCCTAAGGTACTGACCTTAATCCAGACCTAGGTACAAACCCCAAACTGGACGGTAAAACAAAAGTTCAAAACCCAAATAAAGTAAAGTAGACCCCAGACATCTGCCTATCTCCTAACTTCACAGAGCCCAGACCACAAATGTAGATTGACTTTTTCATAGCTCCTGCTGAGCCCCGTTCACAACACAACTCGTGATGTTGGGTTATCAGGAGCGAGAAGGAGCACAGGATCCAGGAGTACGTGCTCCGGATGCAGCACCTGGAAGGAGTTCTTACTCTTTTGTAAAGGTTCTCCAGACAATCTGCGAGAGCTGGCATGTATTTTCCTGGCTTTCAGTTGCAGCTTTGTGTAAGATATAAAAAAAAAAAATAATAATAATGTCCTTTACACTTCTGTATTCAACAATTCTGGATTTGGGCCATACACCGGCCGTGGAGGAGCCAAAGTCTGAACAAGGAGGATGGTTAAGAGTCCGGGAGCTGTGAGAAGTAACAGGGATTTTCACAAACACTGCAAGTTTTTAACTCGTCCGCTGTGGCCACTTTCATATGTTGCAGAAATTTTCCACTGTGGATTTTGCCTTAAAGGGGTTTTACAGGATTAGAAATAAGACGGATGTTTGGTCACGTAACAGCGCCAAATTTGTCCACAGACCATGTGTGGTATTGCAGCTTGACTCAATCAAGTTTAAAGGGGGGTGTGCAGCTAAAATATACATAAATGTGCTTCAAAAAGTTATAAATCACAATAATGTACTTCAATTATGCCAGATTCCCCAATAGTCAGGAAGCCCCCATTCTCCAGCTCCACTGTTGGTTACATGCTCAACAAAAGTGGCCGTCTCCTGTGTCAGCACGAGACCAGTTCTGGGTGTGAAGGGGACTGGCTCTCTGGCTCATGTCAGTAGCCAAGCCAGCCCCCTTCTCAGTCAATCGCCGGGGGCTGGCTTGTACACAGTGATCACAAATCTAAAGAACAGATGCATTAATACGTGTGCGGATAGAGAAAAGGGCAGAATGGGTCCACAGACAAGTTTTAAATAGAGCCCCCCTACTGGCGCTAGTTAGGAAGGACCACTCTACTTCAACTTCCTTACATGCACTGTCAATAAAAAGTTACACTCCCCATAAGGAAATTCCAAAGCATCCTTTCATAGAACTTTGCACTTTGTTGTTCCTCCTGGAAGCGTATGCATAAATTGACCAACTAGTATTACCATTCCTTTGTCAAATGGGCTGGTATAATCAATGCTCATGGCACAGGGACACAACCTATTAGCAAGGAGGGTGGTAAAGCGTAGTTAGTTTTTGCATATATTTAGTGGAAATCCAAGCATGTATAAAAACAAACTCGTCACAAGACACAGGCTGGAAGGGGGGGAAAGCTAGCACAGCAAGATTAAGGCGTAAGTAACGTCTTCCACCCATAGCGCTTCTCAGCTCAGCAATTCTACGCTAATAAGCGCTGACAATTAGTCCATTCACAAATGTATGCCCAATGGTTGATGGATATTGTCCCAGCAGAGGAGCAGAAGGGGAAAGGGACCTAAACTGCTTGAACCGGGGGACATAGGACGCCCCATAGTGACTGAACACACAGGACAACACAAACCCAAGAAGTGGCATAATGCACTCGTCTACGGTAAATAATGTCAGATCCATCACGTGCCAACTTCTTCCATTCAGTTCATATCTAGAAGTGACGCGTTTCCCTTTGGGGTGAATTCCCTGAAAGTTTGGAAAGGGGAGTATGGAAAGGGGTAAATGGACAAAAGTGATAAAATATATACACGTGTATACTATAAAAATAGTAAAGAGATATGCAGTATATATGTATGCATGTTCTATCTCTTGAGCGAGCACAGATTGCGCCATGTAAGCGACCACATTTCCTTCCTGTGACAATACAGCAGGATAACGACGCTTGTAGAGCTTAGACGCTCCGATAAAAAACTGCAGCAAAAACCCAGCTATGTAAATAAAAAAAACTGGAGAAGATTTAATAAAATTACAGACCATGTTACGAACGGCGCCCAGGCAGAAAACGTGCTGCATTTTGACATTTTTGCTATATTTAGTTTTACTGCTAAAATATTGATTTAAAAAGGTGTATTTCCATCTCCAAGATGCTAAAAAAAACATAGTAGGTGTAATAACATTAGCAAATAGCGCCAATTAGAAATGTAGTCAGGTTCCCCTTATTAGCCATGTCACATACACCATGTGCAGGGTATTGCAGTAGCTTAGATATCCATGGTTATGGCCACTCAGTGACAGTTGCCGTAACCATGGATATCTAAGCTAATGCAATGCCCTGCACATGGGGTAAGCGGCGTAGCGAATCAGAAGAACTATACTGTATTTCTAATTGGAGGTATTTGTGAATATTATTAATGTTACACCTACTACATATTGGGATAGGAATACCCCTTTAAGTCTCATGTGAAAAGAAGGGGTGTCTTCCTCAAGATGCGTGTCTTATATAAAAAGGTGCGTGTCTTACAGGGGTCTTCCATTTTTAACTTTATACACACCCAGCTTTTAAAGATAAAAAACAAAAATCAGCCCTACGTCTGTTTCACTTGTCCGATATTCCTGGTCCGGGTACCGAACACGTTGATCGGAGCGGCTGAGGGTCTCCGAGCGGACATCATATCTCGTTTATGACTGAGGAGACACGCGGACAGTCTGAACATCGAGGTCGATATTCAGACCATGAATATCAGACATGTGAAAATGGCCTTCATGCCGTAGCTGCAATGTTGATGTCGTGACCACTTCGGCCAATCACACACTGTAGTTGTAGCCATGTCAGCAAAGACTGGCGCAATGAAAGCAGAGCCCTGGTTGGTTGTTATGGGCAACAACAGCAGTTTGGAAAACTGAGGCCCATTATCTTTTGTTTCCCCATGGGCAAAAACCATTAGGCCTCAAACCTGTCAGAAAAAAAGTAATTGTTTTTGTTGCCAACAGCAACCAATTAGAGCTCAGCTTTCATTTTGTAAACTGGTCAGGTAAGATGAAAGCTGCACTGTGATTGGTTGCTATGGGAAACCAAAACAGTCTTCCTCCACCATGACAAAATCGGTCACGGAGAGGCTGTGGGTGTTTGGAAACCTCTTAACAACGATCGCCATCACCAGCTGTAGCATCCATTCAGGCAATAGTGCTGATGGGTTGCCATGACAGTCAAGGGGCCTGTTGCCGCCATCTTGGTGCTCCTGAGTGAGCTTCATAGGAGACCATGACTTGTAATATTTGCTGCAATATCTCAACATATAGCAAAAAAGTGACCAAACGATCGCAGGTTTAAGTCTCCCAGAGTGGAGAGGAGGACTAAATAATAAAATAAAAGCACATTAATTTCTATATATTACTATTTAAATATATAAACAATTTTGAACCCCTTGCCCCCCCCCAATTCAGAAATAAATTAAGAAATAAAAGCATATTCAGTAAAGTCTGATCTATCAAATCATTTAATCCATGAGATTGACATAAGAAAAATTGCCATTTTTTGTCACCCCACCTCATATAAATGAAATCTAAAGCAATTAAAAACTTTTATATACCCCAAAATGGCACTGATACAAACCAAAATGCAAAAAAAAAAAAAAAGTTATGCGGAATTATACTGACCTGGAGAATTACAAAGCCAAGTCATTTTTACCACACCATGAACGCCATAAAAGCAAAAACAATGGCGGATTTGCTGGTTTTTTTTCCTGATTTGGGATTTTTTTCCAGCAATAGTAAATATGAAGCATTAGTGAAATAGTTAGCGAGTCTGTGCCCATGAACAGACAGACCTAAAGAATAAAATCTGCTTTTTTTAAAAAATAATTTACCAATTGCAGCAAATCTACTGTATGTCAAAAGAAGAAGAAAAAAAAATAAATTTCGTAACAATTGTCATACAAAAAAAAAATATCCAATGACTACAAAGAATGAGAAGAGTTTCGGAGCGGGGACAGGGCTCCCAGGTGGTGTGAAATATTAGCCCAGCTGCCATGTGTAAATCAATATTCCTGACAAGTCAATCTGAAGCGTTCAGTGCTGTGCGGCAGCTGAGTACACAGCGGCGCCCCACGCTGCGGCCCCCAACAAAAGGAGCGGGGTAATGTCCCAGATAAGCTAGGAGCTGGCAGCCGAGATTACACGACCTGAAGCTGTCGCACGAGGCTGATAAGAGGGCGAGACGCTACAGAATAGGTTCACATAAGTAATATGTCACCACAATAAACACCATGAATGACAGCCCGGGATATGTTGCCCTCATTGTTCACACAATGCGCAATAATCTGCGTGATCCCGGCCATAAAACTCTGCCGACATTGAAACATCGACCACAAGATAGATGGGAAGACGGACGCCACGGTACGATCGGTATTTTCTAGGATAACTACTGCCAGTGTCCGCCAATTTTCACTTTTGTGCTTTCGTTTTATAGCATTTTCTTCCAAGAGCCATAACTTTTTTATTTTTCCTTCATCATCGCCGTACAAGGACATCTTTCATTGGTGGACAAGTTTTAGTTTTGATGACACAAATCATTATACCTTAAAATGTACTGAAAATCGGTAGTGGGGTGAAATAAAAAAAAAAAAAAGAAAATTCCACCATTGCTGGAAGCACGAACACAATATATATATATATATATATATATATATATATATATATATATATATATATATATATATATATATATATATATATATATATATATATATATATATATATATATATATATATATATATATATACACACACACACACACACACACACACACACACACACACACACACACATACATACATACATACATACATATACACACAGTACAGACCAAAAGTTTGGACACACCTTCTCATTTAAAGATTTTTCTGTATTTTCATGACTATAAAAATTGTACATTCACACTGAAGGCATCAAAACTATGAATTAACACATGTGGAATTATATACTTAACAAAAAAGTGTGAAACAACTGAAAATATGTCTTATATTCTAGGTTCTTCAAAGTAGCCACCTTTTGCTTTGATGACTGCTTTGCACACTCTTGGCATTCTCTTGATGAGCTTCAAGAGGTAGTCACCAGAAATGGTCTTCCAACAATCTTGAAGGAGTTCCCAGAGATGCTTAGCACTTGTTGGCCCTTTTGCCTTCACTCTGCGGTCCAGCTCACCCCAAACCATCTCGATTGGGTTCAGGTCTGGTGACTGGAGGCCAGGTCATCTGGCGTAGCACCCCATCACTCTCCTTCTTGGTCAAATAGCCCTTACACAGCCTGGAGGTGTGTTTCGGGTCATTGTCCTGTTGAAAAATAAATGATGGTCCAACTAAACGCAAACCGGATGGAATAGCATGCCGCTGCAAGATGCTGTGGTAGCCATGCTGGTTCAGTATGCCTTCAATCTTGAATAAATCCCCAACAGTGTCACCAGCAAAGCACCCCCACACCATCACACCTCCTCCTCCATGCTTCACGGTGGGAACCAGGCATGTAGAGTCCATCCATTCACCTTTTCTGCGTTGCACAAAGACACGGTGGTTGGAACCAAAGATCTCAAATTTGGACTCCACAGACCAAAGCACAGATTTCCACTGGTCTAATGTCCATTCCTTGTGTTCTTTAGACCAAACAAGTCTCTTCTGCTTGTTGCCTGTCCTTAGCAGTGGTTTCCTAGCAGCTATTTTACCATGAAGGCCTGCTGCACAAAGTCTCCTCTTAACAGTTGTTGTAGAGATGTGTCTGCTGCTAGAACTCTGTGTGGCATTGACCTGGTCTCTAATCTGAGCTGCTGTTAACCTGCGATTTCTGAGGCTGGTGACTCGGATAAACTTATCCTCAGAAGCAGAGGTGACTCTTTGTCTTCCTTTCCTGGGGCGGTCCTCATGTGAGCCAGTTTCTTTGTAGCGCTTGATGGTTTTTGCAACTGCACTTGGGGACACTTAAAGTTTTCCCAATTTTTCGCACTGACTGACCTTCATTTCTTAAAGTAATGATGGCCACTCGTTTTTCTTTACTTAGAATTTGTATTATGGCAAGAAAAAAGCAGCTAACAGTCTGTTCAGTAGGACTATCAGCTGTGTATCCACCTGACTTCTGCACAACACAACTGATGGTCCCAACCCCATTTATAAGGCAAGAAATCCCACTTATTAAACCTGACAGGGCACACCTGTGAAGTGAAAACCATTTCCGGTGACTATCTCTTGAAGCTCATCAAGAGAATGCCAAGAGTGTGCAAAGTAGTCATCAAAGCAAAAGGTGGCTACTTTGAAGAACCTAGAATATAAGACATATTTTCAGTTGTTTCACACTTTTTTGTTAAGTATATAATTCTACATGTGTTAATTCATAGTTTTGATGCCTTCAGTGTGAATGTACAATTTTCAGAGTCATGAAAATACAGAAAAATCTTTAAATGAGAAGGTGTGTCCAAACTTTTGGTCTGTACTGTATAATAGAAACAAGTCACCAATTCCGCATTTATCACCCACTCCTGGTTTTGTCTCCCGCTCCTGAGAAAAAACACTGACCGAATACAGACCAAATACTGATAGTGGGGCCGTGGTCTTAAACAGATCTCATCCAGCTGCACGGATAAGAGATGCAGGTTGCATGAGACTAGTTCTCTTTAAAGAGGATCCATCAGCCCTCCTGACATGTAAAGACTTGGCAGTCGGAGATTTTTTAATTGATTATAATTAATTTTATTAAGTTTAATGGCCAATCCCACCTACTGGTCAACTTATTTATACATTTTCAAGAGGAATAACAGAGGATCAGTTTTCAATGCATACAGGCCAAGAACAGAAGACTGCAGAATTGGCTACATAACCCCAAAAAAAGAAAAAAAAAAAAAAACTCTTTGCAATGGTAAACTGCTTAGGAAGTAGAGGAAATTACACAGATATTTGCATCTGATAACATTCAGGATATGAGGAAACCTGGAAAAAAAAAAAGCCATAAGGCATGTTCACACAGTTGTTTGCTGCGGGTTCACACCAAAATTACCAGAATACAAAAGAAAAAAAAAAAGGAAGAAGCTTCAAGTCTGCTTGCATTAAAGAAAGCATCATGGAAATTCTTTAGCTTGTTTTTTTGTGAGCAAACATGGGTTTTGTTTACTTTAGTTTTTGCAGTGGAAAAGTAACAAAAAATAAAGAAAACCCCTATAGCAACAATCCATGATATAAATAAATACGCATGAAAAAAAAAATAGTGGAAAAAGAAAACGGCAAAATCCACATGTTCTTTAAATAAATACATTGCAGCAAAAAAATACTTGTCTGCCAAGATGATTCAAAAACATTTGAATTTTTTTTTTTCTTAATAGGGGGGAACTTCGGCTTTCTAAACGATTACAAACTGGTCGGACTTGTGAGTCACCGCCAGAAATAATGAGAAATCGTTGGGCAATAAACTTCTCTATCAGAATAATTCAAGGAAAGATGCAAGAGCAGCCAGATCCGGACAAAAACCCCAAAAGTCACCAGACGGAACCTGTACAGGAATCAATCCATGTCTGAAGTCACACAAGATCTGTCAAGTTCCTCTCCAGCGCTGGGGCCGGGTCCAGGGGAAGCTTGGATGTTATTTTAGCAGCTTTTCAAAAACATTAAAATGTAAAACTAAGCAGCTCGTCCAAGAATTAGCACTTACTTAAAAGTTAATACAGTAACTAGGAGGGAAGGGTTATCTGATATCCAGACGTCCGCGGCATCAAAGGACGAATATATCCTCCGATGAAGTGTATGGGACTGTAGACAAGCAAGTCTCAGCAGGTCTAACCCAGGGGGAAGGAGATATATACATATATAGGCGTGACATCTTAAGTGGCATTGTCAAGATGGTTCACATACATTGTAATCATGGTGTAAAATCAAGCGAATTCCAACTTTGTAAATTGACCCCTGCAGATTAAATTCAGGACTGGTTTGGCCAGGAGAAACAAGTTTGGCGTCATTGTTGCCTTCTAAAACAGTCTAAAAATGGAAAAAAAAGGTTTCCTGAAACGAAAGCGAAGGGAAAAAAAAAAAAAGGAAAGGGGGGGGTGGGGAAAGGGGGGGGGGGGGGGGAAGGAAAAAAAAAAAGGAAAGGGGGGGGGGGAGAAAAAAAAAGGGAAAAGGAAAAGGAAAGGGGACAGGTAAGGGAGGGGGAAAGGTAAGGGAAGGGGAAAGGAAAGGGAAAGGGAAAAGGGAAGGGAAAGGGAAAAGGGAAGGGAAAGGGAAAAGGGAAGGGAAAAGGAAAAGGGAAGGGAAAAGGAAAAGGGAAGGGAAAAGGAAAAGGGAAGGGAAAAGGAAAAGGGAAGGGAAAAGGCAGAAAACCACTCACTATACCTTTTCTCCTTCATATCACAAAATGCCACTAAAAATATATTTTAAATAAATGGCCTATTCATTTCTGGTGCAAACATTTCTATATAAGCACTACTTCGTTTTTGGTCCTCGGGGGCGGGCTAGAAGAAACAGTTTATGTTAGAGGTGGGTTTTATTTGCATTTTGCACAGTCTACATCAATTTAATTTACATATTATATATATTTTTTTATTTCTCATTTTCCTGGCAACATGGAAAATAGAGCAGGCAATATGCGCGGCACCTGACGATCATGTGATCACCAGGACTGGAACAGAAAGCAACACTGCCGCTAGCTAAACTGTATCCACAGCGCTTGTGGCGAGCGTACAGTGATTAGGAAGACAGGCATCACAGCAAACCCTCTCCACCTTCTCTTTGGAGAGGGCAGCCATGAAGTCAGACAAACATATTCCCTCTCTTGCAGCTGCAGCCTACACAGGGTCTTTGCAGACTCCATCCCAGCGTTTTAAGGCGCTGGGGGGGGGGGGTGAGCAAAAATCTGGACGTTCAGAGTAGTTTTATGTACTAGCAATGCATCCAGATCTATGCTCTGTTTAGGATTTCCAAAACAGCGCCTCCCATGTCTACAGGTTGTGTGTGGTATTGCGGGTCCTCATTTACTTTCATGGATCCGAGCTGCAATATGAGATGCAACCCAGAAACATGGGTGGCGCTGTTTCAAGGATAAAGCAGCCATGATTTCAAAGCCTGGACAATCCCTTTAAGCCTCCGCTTCTGGTTCTGAGATTTCAGATTTTTAGCCCAAAAAAAAAGTGTCAAACTAGGATTTAGAAATTACAGGACAGATTAATTGTGCTTGACTGCCACGTATACCTTCAGTTTACATTCATGTCAAAAAGGTGTAATTATTACGCAAATCTAAGAAAGGGCCTTTTGTGTTGGTTGTACAAAGTACAAAAACATGACAGCACAAAGAAATCATCCATAATCATATTATATGCTCCGGTGGTTGTACCAAAAGTTCAGAAGCCTCCGCCCTGTAAGAACATGATGTATCGCCGCGCTCCCTGTAGGACTTCCCGTCCACTCTCTACTTGAAGCAATGCTTGCAGCACAAAAGTGTGAATTCTTTTGATAAAAATGCTGTAATACCAGCCAAAATTATCAACACCCAAATTTCTCGGAAGCTATTTGGTTTAGTGTCATATTTCAGAAAAGTGGGTGACAGCTAGTAGTAGGATAGAAAAATAGGCTGCAAATCCGGTTGATTGAGAAACTTGGCGATCAGTCTGCAGATTTGCAAATAAACTAACAAGGGATCCGTAAAAAATCAGAAGAGGAATTAAAAGGATTTCAAAATCTGCATCGCAGGTCAATTTCCATGCGGAAAAACTCAGCACCGTGAGATTTGTTGTAATCCGCTGCTGATTTTCTGCTTGCAAATCCAGACAGGAAATTCACAGTATTTCTGTGCCGCGCGGATATATAGCCTTCATGGTTCCCACCGGGCTTCTCTCACAGCTTTCACAAGCTACTGAAAAGAAAAAATCTATTTTTTACAGTGATAAGGAAGAAAGGTCTGCAATTTAATAGTGTTCGCGACATGTTCAGCCGTGGAGGAAATGCTGTGATTTTTTCCACAGCAGATTACAGGATCAGCAATCCCTATATCATTGCAGATTTGCAACCAAAAACATGAACAATTTCCTATGGGACCTTTCTGCTTCCGAATCTCAGCAGTAGAGAAAAAAAACAAAAAAATGAAATCCGCAGCAGTAAATACCGATGCAGATTTGCTGCGTATTTCATTCTTTGCATTACGGGCTATCCGCAGTAAAAATTGACACGCTGCAGATTTCACATCCGTGAAGTCTCATTCACTATGCTGTTACTGGACCACGCCACAACAATTTGAGCAAGCAAATCCACAGGAAAAAAAAAAAATATGTGCATTTTGTGGACGGTTTTGCACGTAGAAAATCTGCAGCAACTTACAATGCCAGCCATACAGATAAAAAATAAAATTCATATCTTATTTTCTTTTTGCACGGAAATTTACCTGTGCAGATGTTTAGATCCGCAGAATGTCATTTTTTTGCTGCAGCAAAACAGTGCAATGTTGTGTGAAGATTTAGCAGCAGACTGGCAGCGCATTCGACATGCTGAGGATTTTTCCGTCCCATATGGAAGCATCATTGGAAAACAGTATATATTGAAAAAGCCATATAAATGGCATCTGAAATGGTTAAATCGGAAGACACGAGACTTTCTACTAGAAAAAAAAAATTAAAAATCGGAGGGTGTAAGTAAAAGGAGCTGGGCACAAGAGGATGTGCGTTCTCCCCGTCTCCTACCTGGAGGATGGCAGCAGCGCCCGCTTCCCCTCAGCAATGTTCGCTCCCAGTAGGACGAGTCTTTTAAGTCTCAGAGTGGCGCCATGTAACGCCTTCGGCTTTCTAAGTGAATTTAATTCAAAAAGAACTTTCGAGTGTCACACTCCGGAGAGATTCACAACCTGCAGTGTACGGCTCGGCAATTGCGGTATATAGCCCAATAGTAGGAGGGGTCCACCTTCTGGTAATAAAGAGCGTGACAAATTGCAATTGGTTAAATAAATAAGGTTTGTCCCTTTAAATTAGAGCAGCGGTAACGTCAGGATCGCACAAGCACTCTCTGTTGTAAATCCGTGCAGATTGTAATTTCACATGGAAAAATCCTTGCAGGACGGCACATGAGCCCCTGACGGGAGTGATCCGCGAGCTGGTGTATAGTGTCCGTGAACTCCGCTAGAAGGAAATACGTCTGTGACAAGGCAACAAACAGCTCTACAAAATCCATAGGAAAACATTTATCCAAGAGAGTAAAATATTACAATAAAAACTACAGAATAAGCAGAAGAAGGTCAGCAATCAGCTACAAAAGAAATCTGATTACTAAAGCCTTGGAAAGAGACTGATCACTGCCGACCGCAAACCGGAGAGTCAAAGCTGGAGAACAGGTCTTGTGTTTTTGATTGTGGGCACTTTAAGAGTTTTTCCAGCCCCTTTAAAGAAGATTTCACAAATCTCCAGACATTACTGTTGACAAATACTTCCATCCCTTTCCCCCAAAAAAATTAAAAATCAACTTTATATTTGCTTACCTCTGCATTGTACTGTACCTATACTGCACTGATCCTGAGTTACATACTGTATTATACCCCAGAGCTGCACTCACTATTCTGCTGGTGGAGTCACTGTGTACATACATTACATTACTGATCCTGTACTGATCCTGAGTTACATCCTGTATTATACTCCAGAGCTGCACTCACTATTCTGCTGGTGCAGTCACTGTGTACATACATTACATTACTGATCCTGAGTTACATCCTGTATTATACCCCAGAGCTGCACTCACTATTCTGCTGGTGCAGTCACTGTGTACATACATTACATTACTGATCCTGAGTTACATCCTGTATTATACTCCAGAGCTGCACTCACTATTCTGCTGGTGCAGTCACTGTATACATATATTACATTACTGATCCCGAGTTACATCCTGTATTATACCCCAGAGCTGCACTCACTGTGTACATACATTACATTACTGATCCTGAGTTACATCCTGTATTATACCCCAGAGCTGCACTCACTATTCTGCTGGTGCAGTCACTGTGTACATACATTACATTACTGATCCTGAGTTACATCCTGTATTATACCCCAGAGCTGCACTCACTATTCTGCTGGTGCAGTCACTGTGTACATACATTACATTACTGATCCTGAGTTACCTCCTGTATTATACTCCAGAGCTGCACTCACTATTCTGCTGGTGCAGTCACTGTGTACATACATTACATTACTGATCCTGAGTTACATCCTGTATTATACTCCAGAGCTGCACTCACTATTCTGCTGGTGGAGTCACTGTGTACATACATTACATTACTGATCTTGTACTAATCCTGAGTTACACCCTGTATTATACTCCAGAGCTGCACTCACTATTCTGCTGGTGAAGTCAGTGTACATACATTACATTACTGATCCTGAGTTACATCCTGTATTATACCCCAGAGCTGCACTCACTGTGTACATACATTACATTACTGATCCTGAGTTACATCCTGTATTATACCCCAGAGCTGCACTCACTATTCTGCTGGTGCAGTCACTGTGTACATACATTACATTACTGATCCTGAGTTACATCCTGTATTATACCCCAGAGCTGCACTCACTATTCTGCTGGTGCAGTCACTGTGTACATACATTACTCTTATTACATTTCCTCTTTTCCTAGTTTTTGGCGTTTTTCACCAATTTTTCATTAACATCTTATAATTCTACCTTGTGCTCCCTCCCTCCCCAAGTCTATTCTATGTGTTTGCCTGTTTTTTGTGCGGTTGTACTTCAGCCCTTTTTTTTTCAACTTACTTTTTTTTTTTAAAGTAGCAAAAAGAAGTCTCCAAAGAGTTAGCCAAAAGGAGCATTTTTCATTTTTAACCTCACTAGTACAAGTCAACTGTTTTAAAGATTTGTGTGGAGTTGTCCTTCAATTATAAATCCGTAACATAAAACAGAATATTACCTTGTTGTTCTAGGACATCCAGGACCCTTCGGTAATGCAGAACTCCACATTACTACAAGGGAAACCATATAGAATCAACAGGGTTTCTCTTTAAGGAACTCATAACTACTTGCATCCAAAACAGCTCCACGCCTGTCCTTAGGTTGTGTCAGGTACTGCAGCTGTACCTTATTTAAAGGATTTTTCCCCTTTTCATAAATGGGTATTGCCAGATAGCGCGGATGAATACAAACACATTTGCAATTTACTGCTTGTTAAAATTTGCAGCCCTTCTTGAGATATTAACACTTTCCCTTTGTTTACAGCTCGTTGCCTTGGAAGCAGACCACCACTGCTAGACAGCAGAGCATGCGCCGTGCATACAAGTCCTTTTCTAATAAGCTTGTAAACACTGATTTGAAGCTGGCCAGGATCGAAGGATACCTCCTAACCGCAGTCAGCTTCAGCACAGTGTTTACAAGCTGGACAGCAGCGGTGGTCAGTCTCCTAGGCAACGCGCTTTAAACAAAAGAAAAGCATTAATATCTTAAGAACGGCTGCAAATTTTAATAAGCAGTAAATTGCAAAAATGCTCGACTCTACCAGCTCTATCTGACGACAGCCATCCATGAAGATGGGAAATAATCCTTTAATTTGAAGGAGCCAAGATGCAATACCAGACGCAATCCAGGAAAACCCCTTTAAGGCTTAAAGTACTGACAAGTGAGAAAATCTAAGATCTAACGATTCAATTTAGGACAGACGCACATAAAAGTATTTACGTCTTTTGTGTTTGGGTGGAGACGCATCTCATGAGATACATACACCTCACTAACCGCAGGGCGATAATGCATAGAAATAGATGCTATTTCCAGGAGTCGACAACCACAGGTTTCCTGCTGCAACCAGTATTGGTAAAATTCCTCCCCCCTGTGAATATATTTTCATCTTATCTTATAAAATTTAAAAAAAAAAAAAAAAAGCAAAATAAAATCAAGCACCGTCCATCCAGGCAAAAAGTCAATAATCCCAGAATTCACGGCCTCACCTGTAGAGTCTGACTGCCCCCAAGACAGCGATGTTCCTGCCCAAAGTTTATGGGCATCACCTGGCCGCTCCGAGGACAGATCACAATGTGTCATGTCCTTTCTGAATGATTATTAATATGCCGGTGTCGGGCACTGCCCTCGCCAGGGGAAGGACTGGCATCAGACTATACCAGGTGTTTCCTACTTCTAGAGACCTGTGCACAACATCGAGAGTCGCCCTCATCCGAAAAGTAAAAAACAAACTAATTTATCTGACATTGTGCATGCAATGTATACAGGAAACCGGGGAAAAAAATCCAAATGTGATGAAATGGAGCAAATAAAGTGAAATAAATACAATAAATGTGATTTCTTTCTTTTTACACCCTTCATTGTGCAGCAAAAGGGACAAGGAAATCTGATTATCTGAAAGGCCTGATTGTGCCGCCATCTTCCAAGACCTGTAACTTTTTTTTTTGATGCGTGTTAATGGAGACGTTAGATGTGAATAATTCTATTTTGAAATAAAGACGTTCACGTCATACAGGCTGAAAACCAGCCACAAACCGGCCCCACCTGTATACACCGGCTGCCGACGGAGAGAACCGGCCCCATGGTTTGGCTGCTGTGCAAACACCGGAGGGTTAAAAATTACTTCTGCTGGAGCAAAAAAAACAGCAATGCAAATAACACATCCAAAAATACCCGGGGCGAGAACAAATAGACACTTCATTTTTAATTGATATTTTCATTTAAAAAGTTTGGTCGACCAGTTTAAAAATAAATAAAATTATATAATGTGAATATTTATGTCTATTAATAAGGTTGTCAACTAAACTGTTTTTAATTAGCTGACAATCTTATTAATGTAAATAGACATAATATATAATATTGTAAAGTGTGAAGATAGAGATATATAGATAGAAATACACACACACCTATAACGTGTGTGCACCCTTATGTTATCGGAATGAGTGCATTTATGTATATTAATATGACAACTAATTGAAAATACACACACACACACACACACACACACACACACACACACACACACACACACACACAGTACAGACCAAAAGTTTGGACACACCTTCTCATTTAAAGATTTTTCTGTATTTTCATGACTTTGAAAATTGTACAGTCACACTGAAGGCATCAAAACTATGAATTAACACGTGTGGAATTATATACTTAACAAAAAAGTGTGAAACAACTGAAAATATGACTTATATTCTAGGTTCTTCAAAGTAGCCACCTTTTGGTTTGATGACTGCTTTGCACACTCTTGGCATTCTCTTGATGAGCTTCAAGAGGTAGTCACCGGAAATGGTCTTCCAACAATCTTGAAGGAGTTCCCAGAGATGCTTAGCACTTGTTGGCCCTTTTGCCTTCACTCTGCGGTCCAGCTCACCCCAAACCATCTCGATTGGGTTCAGGTCTGGTGACTGTGGAGGCCAGGTCATCTGGCGTAGCCCCCCATCACTCCTTCTTGGTCAAATAGCCCTTACACAGCCTGGGGGTGTGTTTGGGGTTATTGTCCTGTTGAAAAATAAATGATGGTCCAACTAAACGCAAACCGGATGGAATAGCATGCCGCTGCAAGATGCTGTGGTAGCCATGCTGGTTCAGTATGCCTTCAATTTTGAATAAATCCCCAACAGTGTCACCAGCAAAGCACCCCCACACCATCACACCTCCTCCTCCATGCTTCACGGTGGGAACCAGGCATGTAGAGTCCATCCGTTCACCTTTTCTGCGTCGCACAAAGACACGGTGGTTGGAACCAAAGATCTCAAATTTGGACTCCTGAGACCAAAGTACAGATTTCCACTGGTCTAATGTCCATTCCTTGTGTTCTTTAGTCCAAACAAGTCTCTTCTGCTTGTTGCCTGTCCTTAGCAGTGGTTTCCTAGCAGCTATTTTACCATGAAGGCCTGCTGCGCAAAGTCTCCTCTTAACAGTTGCTGAAGAGATGTGTCTGCTGCTAGAACTCTGTGTGGCATTGACCTGGTCTCTAATCTGAGCTGCTGTTAACCTGCGATTTCTGAGGCTGGTGACTCGGATTAACTTATCCTCAGAAGCAGAGGTGACTCTTGGTCTTCCTTTCCTGGGGTGGTCCTCATGTGAGCCAGTTTCTTTGTAGCGCTTGATGGTTTTTGCAACTGCACTTGGGGACACTTTCAAAGTTTGCCCAATTTTGTGGACTGACTGACCTTCATTTCTTAAAGTAATGATGGCCACTCGTTTTTCTTTACTTAGAATTTGTATTATGGCAAGAAAAAAACAGCTAACAGTCTATTCAGTAGGACTATCAGCTGTGTATCCACCTGACTTCTGCACAACACAACTGATGGTCCCAACCCCATTTATAAGGCAAGAAATCCCACTTATTAAACCTGACAGGGCACACCTGTGAAGCGAAAACCATTTCCGGTGACTACCTCTTGAAGCTCATCAAGAGAATGCCAGGAGTGTGCAAAGCAGTCATCAAAGCAAAAGGGGGCTACTTTGAAGAACCTAGAATATAAGACATATTTTCAGTTGTTTCACACTTTTTTGTTAAGTATATAATTCCACATGTGTTAATTCATAGTTTTGATGCCTTCAGTGTGAATGTACAATTTTCATAGTCATGAAAATACAGAAAAATCTGTAAATGAGAAGGTGTGTCCAAACTTTTGGTCTGTACTAATTATATATATATATATATATATATATATATATATATATATATATATATATATATATATATATATATATATATATATATATATATATATATATATATATATATATATATATATATATATATACATACATATACATATATACACACACTGCATTGTGAAAGTATTTGGCCCCCTTGAACTTTTCTACCCTTTGCCACATTTCTGGCTTCAAACATAAAGATATAAAAGTCTAATTTTTGGGGGAAGAATCAACAAGTGGGACACAATCGTGAAATGGAACGAAATTTATTGGATATTTTAAACGTTTTTAACAAATTAAAAACTGAAAAGTGGGATGTGCAATATTATTCGGCCCCTTGAGTTAATACTTTGTATCGCCACCTTTTGCTGCGATTACAGCTGCAAGTCGCTTGGGGTATTGTCTCTATCAGTTTTGCACATCGATTTTGCTTTATGTTTGGGATCATTGTCTTGTTGGAAGATAAATCTCCGTCCCAGTCTCAGGTCTTTTGCAGACTCCAACAGGTTTTCTTCCAGAATAGTCCTGTATTTGGCTCCGTCCATATTCCCATCAATTTTAACCATCTTCCCTGTCCCTACTGAAGAAAAGCAGGCCCAAACCATGATGCTGCCACCACCATGTTTGACAGTGGGGATGGTGTTTTGAGGGTGATGAGCTGTGTTGCTTTTACGCCAAACATATCGTTTTGCATTGTGGCCAAAAAGTTCGATTTTGGTTTCATCTGACCAGAGCACCTTATTCCACATGTTTGGTGTGTCTCCCAGGTGGCTTGTGGCAATCTTCAAACAAGACTTTTTATGGATATCTTTGAGAAATGGCTTTCTTCTTGCCACTCTTCCATAAAGGCCAGATTTGTGCAGAGTAAGACTGATTGTTGTCCTATGGACAGACTCTCCCACCTCAGCTGTAGATCTCTGCAGTTCAACCAGAGTGATCATGGGCCTTTTGGCTGCATCTCTTATCAGTCTTCTCCTTGATCGAGATGAAAGTTTAGAGGAACGGCCGGTTCTTGGTAGATTTGCAGTGGTCTGATACTCCTCCATTTCAATATGATCACTTGCACAGTGCTCCTTGAGAGGTTTAAAACTTGGAAAATCTTTTTGTATCCAAATCCGGCTTTAAACTTCGCCACAACAGTATCTCGGCGCTGCCTGGTGTGCTTCTTGGTCTTCATGATGCTCTCTGCACTTGAAACAGATCCCTGAGACTATGGCTGAGTTCACACGATGCGTTTTTCATGCGTTTCCGTGGCGTTTTTGCAGTTGCGTAAACGCCGCGGAAACGCATGAAAAACGCATGGTAGAAGGGCAGCAATGTTCCCCAATGGAAATCCGCATGTGCTGTGCCCATGATGCGGATTTTTCCGCAGCGTAAACGCTGCGGTCAAAAATCCGCAGCATGTCAATTAATTTTGCGGAAACACTGCTCTTTTGCCGCCATTGACTTGCATTAGACCGCATGGAATCCGCATCACTGTATATGTTGATGCGCTTTTCATGCGGTCTAATGTGCGGATGGTACCCGGGTGTGGAGGAGAGGACTCTCATCCAGACCCAGGTACCATTAAAAAAAAAAGAATAAAATAAAAAATATATATATTCTCACCTTCTGACGGCCCGCGCTGCGTCCTGCCGGCTTCCCGCGCACTTCGCGGTTGAATGAAGAACCTTCGCTGACGTCAGAGTCATGTGACGGGTCACGTGACGCTGACGTCGGAAGGTCCTAAAGTCTTCGCAGCCGGGACCGATGAAGCAGGACACCGGGGGCCATCAGAGGGTAAAGTATATATTTATTTTTTATTTTTTGACATTCACACACTATATAAATCCATGCCGGCTGCATGGATTTATATAGTGTGAAGTTGACAAGCACTTTCCAAGTGATGCTAAAATCGCCTGGAAAGCGCTTGTCAAACCGCATGCGGAAATGAAAGTGAAGACCGCTTCATTTCCGCATGTCCCTGGCAGGAAACCGCATGTACAATCCGCATGCGTTTTTTCCTGCCAGAGAGATGCAGAAACGCTCAGGAAAAAATCCTGAGCATTTCTGCATCGTGTGCACATACCCTATCACAGAGCAGGTGCATTTATACGGAGACTTGATTACACAGGTGGATTCTATGTATCATTACCAGTCATTTAGGACAACATTGGATCATTCAGAGATCCGCACAGAACTTCTGCACTGAAAGTAAAGGGGCCGAATAATATTGCACGCCCCACTTTTCAGTTTTTAATTTGTTAAAAAAGTTTAAAATATCCAATAAATTTCGTTCCACTTCACGATTGTGTCCCACTTGTTGTTGATTCTTCTAAAAAAAAAAAATAAAGGGAACACTTAAACAACAGAATATACCTCCAAGTAAATCAAACAGTCCACTTAGGAAGCAACACTGATTGACAATCAATTTCACAAGCTGTTGTGCAAATGGAATAGACAATAGATGGAAATTATTGGCAATTATCAACACACCCTCAATAAAGGAGTGGTTCTGCAGGTGGAGACCACAGACCACATCTCAGTACCAATGCTTTCTGGATGATGTTTTGGTCACTTTTGAATGTTGGATGTGCTTTCACACTCGTGGTAGCATGAGACGGACTCTACAACCCACAGAAGTTGCTCAGGTAGTGCAGCTCATTCAGGATGGCACATCAATGCGAGCTGTGGCAAGAAGGTTTGCTGTGTCTGTCAGCGTAGTGTCCAGAGGCTGGAGGCGCTACCAGGAGACAGGCCTGTACACCAGGAGACGTGGAGGGGGCCGTAGGAGGGCAACAACCCAGCAGCAGGACCGCTACCTCCGCCTTTGTGCAAGGAGGAACAGGAGGAGCACTGCCAGAGCCCTGCAAAATGACCTCCAGCAGGCCACAAATGTGCATGTGTCTGCACAAACGGTTAGAAACCGACTCCATGAGGGTGGTATGAGGGCCCGACGTCCACAGATGGGGGTTGCGCTCACAGTCCAACACCGTGCAGGACACTTGGCATTTGCCACAGAACACCAGGATTGGCAAAGTCGCCACTGGCGCCCTGTGCTCTTCACAGATGAAAGCAGGTTCACACCGAGCACATGTGACAGACGTGACAGAGTCAAGAGACGCCGCGGAGAGTGATCTGCTGCCTGCAACATCCTTCAGCATGAGCGGTTTGGCATTGGGTCAGTAATGGTGTGGGGTGGCATTTCTTCGGAGGGCCGCACAGCCCTCCATGTGCTCGCCAGAGGTAGCCTGACTGCCATTAGGTACCGAGATGAGATCCTCAGACCCCTTGTGAGACCATATGCTGGTGCGGTTGGCCCTGGGTTCCTCCTAATGCCGGACAATGCCAGACCTCATGTGGCTGGAGTGTGTCAGCAGTTCCTGCAAGATGAAGGCATTGAAGCTATGGACTGGCCCGCCCGTTCCCCAGACCTGAATCCGATTGAGCACATCTGGGACATCATGTCTCGCTCCATCCACCAACGTCACGTTGCACCACAGACTGTCCAGGAGTTGGCGGATGCTTTAGTCCAGGTCTGGGAGGAGATCCCACAGGAGACCATCCACAACCTCATCAGGAGCATGCCCAGGCGTTGTAGGGAGGTCATACAGGCACGTGGAGCCCACACACAATACTCAGCCTCATCAGGAGCATGCCCAGGCGTTGTAGGGAGGTCATACAGGCACGTGGAGCCCACACACAATACTCAGCCTCATCAGGAGCATGCCCAGGTGTTGTAGGGAGGTCATACAGGCACGTGGAGGCCACACACAATACTCAGCCTCATCAGGAGCATGCCCAGGTGTTGTAGGGAGGTCATACAGGCACGTGGAGGCCACACACAATACTGAGCCTCATTCTGACTTGTTTTAAGGACATTTCATCAAATTTGGATCAGCCTGTAGTGTGTTTTTCCACTTAAATTTTGGGGGTGACTCCAAATCCAGGCTTCCATTGGTTAATAAATGTGATTTCCATTGATGATTTTTGTGTGATTTTGTTGTCAGCACATTCAACTTTGTACAGAACAAAGTATTCAATGAGAAGATTTCATCATTCAGGTCTAGGATGGGTTATTTGAGTGTTCCCTTTATTTTTTTGAGCAGATATAGATTCTATATATCTCTATGAGTAATAACACAGTTTAGATTAAGGGTATGTGCACACGATGCAGAAATGCTCAGGATTTTTTCCTGAGCATTTCTGCATCTCCCTGGCAGGAAAAAACGCATGCGGATTGCACATGCGGATTGCACATGCGGATTGCACATGCGGATTGCACATGCGGATTGCACATGCGGATTGCACATGCGGATTGCACATGCGGTTTCCTGCCAGGGCCATGCGGAAATGAAGCGGTCTTCACTTTCATTTCCGCATGCGGGTTGACAAGCACTTCCCAAGCGATTTTAGCATCACTTGGAAAGTGCTTGTCAACTTCACACTATATAAATCCATGCAGCCGGCATGGATTTATATAGTGTGTGAATGTCAAAAAATAAATATATACTTTACCCTCTGATGGCCCCCGGTGTCCGGCTTCGCTCGGTCCCGGCTACTGGCAGTGAAGACTGAAGGACCTGCCGACGTCAGCGTCACGTGACCCGTCACATGACTCTGACGTCAGCGAAGGTCCTTCTTCATTCAACCACGAAGTGCGGGGAACCAAGCAGGAGCGCTGCGCGGGCCGTCAGAAGGTGAGTATGTATATATTTTTTATTTTATTCTTTTTTTTTTTTTTTTTTTTAATGGTACCTGGGTCTGGATGAGAGTCCTCTCATCCACACCCGGGTACCATCCGCACATTAGACCGCATGAAAAGCGCATCAACATATACAGTGATGCGGATTCCATGCGGTCTAATGCAAGTCAATGGCGCCAAAAAAGCAGCGTTTCCGCAAAATTAGTTGACATGCTGCGGATTTTTGAGCGCAGCGTTTACGCTGCGGAAAAATCCGCATCATGGGCACAGCACATGCGGATTTCAATTGGGGAACATTGCTGCCCTTCTACCATGCGTTTTTCGTGCGTTTCCGCGGCATTTACGCAACTGCAAAAACGCAGCGGAAAAGCATGAAAAAAGCATCGTGTGAACTCAGCCTAAATGTTTTTATTGTCTTTACGCCTCTTGTATCTATATACTTATATAGATACAAGATACATAAAGACAATAAAAACATTTAAATCTAAACTGTGTTATTACTCCGTAAGCTTTACTTACAAAAAAAATGGAGGTTCTTAGCGCATAAATTGGCCAATTCATGGGTGCCCATCAACAGCTGCAAGGTGACCTCCCATCTGATGGGTACTACTTTGCCTACATGCCTCTCTTGGGCTACAAGCCTATAACTCTGGACAGAACATGTCACTTCTGGGCTAAACACCTACAATTTAAATGGGCTGGTAGAATAGAATATACATCACCCGCCGGTTAAATGGGGTGAGTGCAAGATCAGACAGGAGGCAGTTACAACATCCTATAATAATATGTACATGGAAACCACCATTGGGGCTTGTTCGCACGCAGTGTTTTACAGTACCTGCAAAGGGAATGAGATTTCTGAAATCTCACGCTGCTTCTTTTTTTTCCTTGCAGATTTTGGGTAAGTGCACACACGTCGTTTTTTTGCTGCGTATTTGCAGCAGATTTTTATGTAAATTTTCAGCTGCGTCTAGCAGTACCAGCAAAGTGTATGAGAAACCAGAATTCACTGTTCCCACGCGTTGCTTTTTTTGTTTGCTGCGTATTTTCAGTTTTTAGAAAAACGCTGAAAGAAGTGACATGTATTTTGTCGCGTATTTTGCTACGTTTTTCACCCATAGGAAGTAATGGGTGGTCAAAAATACACACCAAAATACGCAGCAAATATGCACGTTTTTTGACGCAGATAATCTCCTGCCAGGAAAAAGTTATGAGCAGATTTGGTGCAGAAAATAAAAAACACAACGTGTGTGCACATAGCCTTTAGCTATCAATGCGTTTTCAGATCTGGGGCACGTCAATTCTTTCACCCGTTCAAATGAATGGGGGGAAAACGCAAGTAAAGAAAAAAAAACTATCAAAAAGGCATCTATTTTACGCAGCGTTTTTCCTGCTAACACTTTTGCTGCAGAAAAATCTACTGCAAATACACAACATGTGCCCAAAAATGGTGTGTTCCCAGGTAGTTAATAGCTGCTCTTTACAGTACCAGCAAAGGTTATAAGATTTCAGAAATCTGATGCCCACACGTTTTTTTTTCTCTGACAATTGGAAAACTGCAGCGCTTTTTTAAATCTACAGCATGTGAACTTTTTCAGCGTTTTTTCACCCATAGAAAACAAGGAGTGCAAATATGCTACAAAAAAATGCAACCATGTTTTTTTGCTACTTTTTCGGTGAATAAAACTAACTTTATTAAAGTACTGCAGACAAATGACAGAATCTGCACAAAAAAAAAAAAAAAAAACACGCACCAAAACCTGCTTTTTGTAAGCAGCTTCTTTACCTGCTCAGTTTTGCCTGCAGAAAAATGCTGCAAAATTCAACATGTGAACATAGCATAAAAAAAGTTTTCCAGTGACAAAGCAACTTCTTTGGGAGTTTTTGGAAGAAGCTTTTCGTTTCCTGACTCTTTCTTTGCAGCCTTCTGATTGGGCAGTGTCCAGCAGATTCCATCATTAGTCGTTTCAGAGAAAGGACAGGGCTCCAAAAAATCTCCAAGACTGAACACATGACCAGAAAAGTGGGTTTCAATTAGAAAACGTTTTTTTGAGCGATTTTTCAGGTAGTTTTTGGAGCAGAAAAAAAAAAAACTCTTCCAGTTCACGCAAAGTGCTAATCGTGTGTTTCAAGACCCCGTTCAACTGAGGGTTTTTTGGAGCGTTTTTTTTATGAGGTGTTCGTAAAAATGCAATCACTTTTTTAAGTGGAGAATCCGTGCGGAGTTCCTAAAAAACACTGTCAAATCTGCACCAAAAACACATTGAAAAAAGGGGATAAACACTGCAAAAAAGTATTAATCAGAGCAGACGGCTGTTGTGTATTCTGGTGCAGATACTCACAGGGGGACGCGGCAGTTTTAACAGTGGGAACATGACCTATAAGTTATATGAAAAAAAACAAAATGTGATCCAAGGGCATCCGGCAAATCTCACCTTACGGATCAGCGCTACCATCGGGCAGAACCATGTAAACAGAAGAGCCATAAATTGCCCGGGATCCCCCCGAAGAGGGGCGACATCCATCCCACATATACAGAATATCCTGAGGATCCCCCAGGACCCCACAGTCAGGTAAACTTCCCACTGACTTATAGAGTTTGCAACAGAAGTGATTTTTTTTCCCCCTGACTCAGCGCATCAACTGAGAAATCTCTGGGCAGTGGGGTCCACAATCAATCATCTGGACCCCTGCAGACTGTCCTGCAGATACCTGGCTGCAAACATGAACATCCTGACCCCGCAGCGTGTGCATCGGCAGCAGGGAGGGGGTGACAGCAGGTGTGGGGTCAGTGACTGTACTCAGGAGACAGGTGGACGGCTCGGTCCAGTGAAAGGGAATTTGTTTTTTATGCAGGAGGGTCACAGTAGTGGGAGCAGGTATGGAAGTGGAGGGAGTCGGGGGACGCAAGTCATACAGCAGAACAATGGGACAGAGGTCTGTACCTGTTATAGGGTCAGCGGGCCGGGGAGGGAAGCGGCAGCGGGCTTTTGTGTACAGCGATAGAGGAGTCTGCACTGACTGGGGGGTAGTGTGCAGTGTAATGGGGGGAGCTGCACAGTGTCCCTATGCAAGGACAGGAGTAAAGCCAGTATATGGGGGGGGGGGGCTACACTAGTTATGTGGGCAGTGCTGTGGGCAGTGCAATATAGGGGCAGCACTGGTTATGGGGTCAGTGCTGTGGGCAGTGTGATGAGGGATCCACTGATTATGGGGGCAGTGCAGTGGGATATGGGGCTATACTGATTATGGGGGCAGTGTGATGTGGGGGCTGCACTGATTATGGGGGCAGTGCAGTGGGCAGTGTGATATGGGAGCTATACTGATTATGGGGGCAGTGTGATATGGGGGCTATACTGATTATGGGGGCAGTGCAGTGGGCAGTGTGATATGGGGGCTGTGCTGATTATGGGGCAGTGTGATATGGGGGCTGTGCTGATTATGGGGGCAGTGCTGTGGGCAGTGTGATATGGGGGCTGTGCTGATTATGGGGCAGTGTGATATGGGGGCTATACTGATTATGGGGGCAGTGCATTGGGCAGTGTGATATGGGGGCTGTGCTGATTATGGGGCAGTGCAGTGGGCAGTGTGATATGGGGGCTATACTGATTATGGGGGCAGTGTGATATGGGGGCTGTGCTGATTATGGGGGCAGTGCTGTGGGCAGTGTGATATGGGGGCTATACTGATTATGGGGGCAGTGTGATATGGGGGCTGTGCTGATTATGGGGGCAGTGCAGGCCAGTGTGTCGGGTGACAGCGGGCACAGGGCGCCGCAGGGTCAGGAATGCTCTCGGCCCGGTGTGCCCGGCTCTCCGGCGCAGGGTGGCGCTCCTGTGCGGGCAGCGGTCTGTGCGGAGCGGTTACCTGCTGCTCGCTGGCACGTCGGGGCGATATTGTCGCATCCTCTCCCTGCAGAGCGCGCTCCTCCCAGGGGTGCAGCGATCACGATCCGCAGTGGCCGTCGCCTCCATGGCCCATCTGTCCGGAGCCGAACAATCCCCGACAACAGAGTGATCAACGCCACCCTGCGTCCTCATACCCTGCACAGCGCTAGGGCGAGCGAGGGCGGGACCAATACACCTCACACCAGTGTGAGAGCGAACCAAGAGCACACAAGAGGGGAGCGCTCAACAACAAAACGCGCTCCTGTGCGTGCAGAGCGCAGGAGCGCATCAATCCACCCCCTACTAACACAACTAGATGGTAGACTCTGACAGCCAGATTGACAGAAGGAAAAACCAATGACAACGAGAGACGGCGGGATTGTAACCAATCACAGCAGGATGGGCGGGGCTCGCTGCTGGTTGTAGTCTGCCTTTGTGAAGCTGAGCTCATTCAATGTGTGAAGGGCAGAAGGAAGTGTGTGTGTGTGTGTGTGTGTGTGTGTGTGTGTGTGTGTGTGTGTGTGTGTGTGTGTGTGTGTGTGTGTGTGTGTGTGTGTGTGTGTGTGTGTGTGTGTGTGTGTGTGTGTGTGTGTGGTGTGTGTGTGTGGTGTGGTGTCCTGGCTCCCGGGACGGCCACAGAGAAGCAGCCTGTGTGCTACATACGTTGCCGTCCATTCAGATGTATAACAGGGTGTATGAAAGTGCAAAGCTAAATGGCCGGTGATGCATCTGTAAACGTGTAGACAGCCGCCTAAATGCGTGCTTTATGCTGGGCCGCACAGAGGACGGGGCTTGCCCCTTTTCTGTTCCCTCAATTACTGCAGTACATAGGGCCATAGAGTAATCTGAGAGAGCTGGGTTGCTAGGGAAGGGCTTCCATAGTAACTGCTGTCATACATTGCTCAGCTGGTTGCTAGGGAGATGCTTCCATAGTAACAGCTGTTATCCATGGCTCGGCTGGTTGCTATGGAGATGCTTTCATAGTAACAGCTGTCATGCATGGCTCAGTTGGTTGCTAGGGAAGTGCTTCCACAGTAACAGCTGTCATCTATGGCTCAGCTGGTTGCTATAGAGGTACTTCCATAGTAACAGCTGTCATCTATGGCTCGGCTGGTTGCTAGGGAGATGCTTTTGTGGCACCCCAGGGGTCTGGTTTCCACAGTAACGGCAATGTTATGTCTGAGAGCAGGTGGGAGGTCTCTTGGTCAGGGATCCTGTGCATGCCACACCTCCTGCCCAGTCCTGGGAGGGGAAGAACTTCCCCTATATAAACCTAGGGCTGAGGCAGGGTTAGAGAGTAGAGAAGAAGTAGAGAAGAGAAGCAGCATAGGAAGAAACAACAGGAGCTCTGTGGGAGCAGTGCTACAAGGAGTCAGGGGCTGGCAGCTGCAGAGCTCGCCCTGACTGAGAAGCTATCACCGGACCCGGAGTCCGAGGCTGTGGGGACTAACTCCTATCCAGCAGCAGAAACCGACCGGCAGGGGATTTCAGGTCCTCTGGCCAAGAAACCCGAAGGCACGGTCACACGCGTGGGACCAGCACCGCCGTCGTGGAGCGGAAGCTACTAGAAGGCCCCGAGTCACCGGCCATACGGGTGAGCACCACACGGTACACTCGGACGTGGGCTACTTATACCCGCCTCTAGCAAGGTAGCCAGAAGAGTACAGTTAGTTTGGGAGGCCTACAACTCCGCCTGGCCAGGGGAGATCCCATCTGCTCAAGGACTGACCAGGCCCCAATCGCTAGCCAGTACTCCGGGAGGGTCTATCTTTGTCACCAGTAAAGACCCTGAACTACACCGTACCGTCTCCGAGTGGTTCCTGCTACCCCCCATCATCCACGTCGGCTGCCCTGAGGCCATACCCCTCCCGTTGGGGGTTATACTATCACGCTGCATAATCCTACCACCGGCCTCAGCGGTCTGCCCTGCAGCAGCAGCTCCTTAGCTGTACTCAACGGGTGGCGTAGTCGTCCAACATCTACCGCTAATACAGCGCCACTTAGTCTGACTCCCTGGGCACGGACCGGGTCACCGCCACGAGACTACAACCCTCAACAGATCCGGCTCCGGGTAAGCTCCCGCGTGCGCAACGCTGCGCGACACAGGCCCAGGGGTGCGTCAACTTTTGGCGTAGTCGGCAGGATTTCGTGCCCGCAACCACCGGGTACTGCGTGCCTGAAAAAGACTGTTCAAAATTACCAGTGGTGAAGATTCCCGCCATCCGGCGCCATTTTCAGCCTTCTTCCCGCCTTCCGTGGAGTTTTCCCGCCGTTGGACGCCATCTTGAAGACGCTGCGCGGGAAGAAGAGGGGCGTGGACTCCAAAAGCGCGTGAGAACTGAAGCCCCGCCTCACGTCCAGACGTCGCGTACGGTCCTGGAAGGAGCCCAGCAGACGCTGACGTCACAGGAGCGCGACGGAAGGTCCTCAACCCTGACGATCCACTGCGGAGCCGCGGCCTACGGAAGAGGATCATCGCAAGGTAGGCCACGGTCCACTAGGGGGGAGAAGGATGTCGGATACGGAGGAGAGCTTCACCGCTTCAACCCACGCCAGCGCCACCGCCGTTGCGGTCATGCCTTTCACCATGCCCTATATCCCGGGGGCAGCCTGGCTACCCCAGTACTCAGGGGAGTCACATACCCTGCATGACTTTAGAGAAAAGCTGGATAGCCTCTTCCAGGTGTATCCCCTCACAGAGGAGCAAAAAGTGAGCATCCTGGTGGCCCAATTAACCGGGGCAGCCCAAAGGGAGGTAAAGTCCTGGCCACCTGGGAGGAGGACTGTCGCAGAGATACTAACCCGGCTGAGGGACACCTTTGATACCCGCACCTCAGCCGAGATCAAGCTTAGATTCTACGGGTGCAAACAGCGGGCACATGAGAGTATAAGGGACTATGCCCTGAACCTACAAGAGGCCCTGAGAGCCATTAAGCAGACCGACCCTGACGGCGTGGGAGACGAGGACAGGCTGTTGACTGAACAATTTATAGAGGGTTTATATTACAATGCCCACCGAACCCAGTTGCGGGCAATGGCCTTACAAGACCCTCATCTGGGATTTGCACAGTTCAAGGACAGAGCCATCCGGGTGCTCCGAGAACCAGCACCAGGTGGCGTTGTGATCCACAGACGCCCCACTACCACTTACCACCAGGAGGCAGCGCCCTTGTCGGCAGGGCCTGTGGGAGCTGATGCGCAGGCTTTGAACAATGACCCGGCTCCAGACCTGCACCATCAGGTCCAAGAGCTAGCTAAAAGCGTTGCTGCGCTAACCCGAACTGTGCAGTCTTTACAGGTTTCCACTCCAGGGAAGATCCAGCTGGCATCCGGACCGGAGGACATCCCGTGGCGTCGACCAAGGAGGACCCCACCGGCCAGAGGAAGACCCAGCGACCGATACAACGAGGACGGACAACCCATCTGCCGCCGCTGCAATCAACCCGGACATATGGCAAGGTACTGTCCTTTAAACTGGCACAACCTGGGGTAGAGGGCCAACCCCCAGGAAAAAGATCATCAGGCCCATCGAACTGGCGCGACAGATATGTGGGAGGACGTCCAGTCTTGCCTGTGGTACTGGATGGCATCCCTATGAGTGCCCTATTGGACACCGGGTCACAGGTCACCACTATCCCGTACGTGCTCTTCAAGCAGTACTGGAATGACTCGGATATCACCCGCTACCCTGACGACGACTTGAGTATCATCGCCAGCAATGGTCAGCCTGTGCCACAGATTGGATTTAAAGAGGTGACCATTAAAATCGGTAGAGTCGAACTGGCAGCACAGGGACTGATCATTGTAGACATTGACAAACACGAGAGTCACCCAAAGATAACTCTAGGAACTAATGTAATTGAAAATTGTCTTGCAGAGGTGATTTTCCTTTTACAACAGGTTGCCAAGAACGCCAGCTCCGGCCAGCAGCGAGTGCTCCAGAAAGAGATCCGGGCACTGATGCGACGGCAACAGATAGAACTCTCCGGTGGTGAGATTGGTAGCGTAAGAATGTGTGACCCTTTCCCTATTGCCATGCCCCCAAAAAGTGAAATGATGATTTGGTGCCGGGCAGCTATTGGTCTGAGAGGTAGAGATTACCAGGCAATGGTAGAACCAGTTTACTCAGACAGTAGGCCCACCATTTTGACAACACGGGGGGTGGTCAATGTACGCCATGGGAGGGTGCCCGTTCGCATAATAAATATCGGGAAGAGGGAAGTGTACCTGCCCCGGTATGCCACGCTAGCCAAATTGTATACCATCAATCAAAATTCCATACAGTCCGTAGAACCCTTGCCTCCATCTTCCCTGGAGGAAGGTAACGGCTCTAAGGAAACAATGGAGGACTGGTGTCAGCAACTACATTTGGGTACTGACTCCACTCCCTCACACCAGAAACAGGGAGTCTATCGGGTGGTTCAAGAGTACGAGAGAGTGTTTAGTAAACACCCGTTAGACTTCGGGCGAGTCAAGGGGGTAGAACACCACATCCCCACGGGAGACCATCTTCCCATAAAAGAGAGGTATCGACCCGTACCCCCTGCACACTACCAACACGCCAAGGGGATGCTTAGGGACATGAAGGAGGCTGGGGTGATCAGGGATAGCTGTAGCCCCTGGGCAGCTCCACTAGTCTTAGTCAAAAAGAAAGACAACACCATGAGGATGTGTGTAGATTACCGGAAAATTAACCGTATCACACACAAGGATGCGTACCCCTTACCAAGGATAGAGGAGTCTTTGGCTGCTTTAAGATCTGCTAACTTCTTCTCTACCTTGGATCTCACTAGCGGGTACTGGCAGGTTCCTGTAGCAGAGGCGGACCGGGAGAAGACCGCATTCACCACCCCGATGGGACTTAGCGAGTTTACTTGTATGCCGTTCGGACTCTGCAACGCACCGGGAACCTTCCAACGATTAATGGAGTGCTGTCTGGGCCACAGAAACTTCGAGACGGTCCTGTTGTACCTGGACGATGTCATCGTATATTCCAAGACTTATGAGGACCACCTGAAACACCTGGCGGAAGTGTTCGGAGCTCTGGCAAGCTACGGCTTAAAGGTAAAACCCTCCAAGTGTCACCTCTTGAAACCAAAGGTGCAGTACCTGGGACACGTGGTGAGCGCTGACGGAGTGGCTCCCGACCCTGATAAGATCACCGCAATTAAGGAATGGCCAAGTCCCTCCAGTGTAAAGGAAGTGCGGCAGTTCCTCGGGTTGGTAGGCTATTACCGCAGATTCATCCCCGGTTTCACCAAAAAGGCAGCTCCTATGCAGGACCTCCTGATAGGCCAGTCCCGGAAGGCCAAGAACCAGAAGCCGCCCTTCAAATGGGAGAAGTTAGAAGAAGAGTCCTTCCGCCAGCTGAAGATGGCCCTCACGGGGGATGAAATCCTGGCGTACCCTGATTACAGCCAGCCCTTTATCCTCTACACCGACGCAAGTAACATCGGGCTAGGAGCCGTACTGTCCCAGATCCAGCAGGGGAAAGAACGAGTAATCGCTTACGCTAGCCGAAAACTGCGACCCACCGAAAGAAACCCTGAGAATTACAGCTCATTTAAGCTAGAGTTCCTGGCAGTGGTGTGGGCAGTCACCGAACGCTTTAAGCACTACCTCGCTTCTTCCCGGTTCACCGTGTACACGGATAACAACCCGTTGACACACCTGGACACGGCAAGACTCGGTGCCCTAGAGCAGAGATGGATGGCCCGTCTGTCCAACTACGAGTTCACAATCAAATACCGGGCAGGACGCTCCAATACCAACGCGGACGCCCTGTCCAGGATGCCAAACCTACCGGACGTAGGAGAAGATCCAGAGGGACTGGAAGAAGTCGAACTCCCCGCGTTCCACCGTCATGGGACTATCCAGTATTCCCATCGGGTAAGGAGTAAGCAAGCCGCTACGTTTAACCCCTTGCCTCACTACAACTGGGAGGAAACGCAAGACAGTGACCCTGCCGTCCGGCTGGTGAAGGAGATGCTGACTCGGCCAGAGGCTCGCCTTGACCCAGACGCTCCGGAGGAAGCCAAGCAACTGTGGGCTGAGAAGAGTCGACTGTTCCTTTACAAGGGGAAGTTGTGCCGCAGAATGGTTAACTCCCGGACGCATGAACTAATCTGGCAAGTAGTGGTGCCACGGAGAGACGCAGCCATGGTGATGGAAGCATACCACGACGGGGCTGGACACTTCGGATGGAAGAAGCTGGAGTTCCTGCTGCGTGGGCGGTTCCACTGGGTAGGCATGAGGGGAACCATCGAGAGGTGGTGCAGAGACTGTGGCCCGTGCAACCTAAGAAGGAAGGACCGTGCCAGCCAGAAGACTCCCCTGCAGTCCATCGTCACCCGGCAGCCGTTGGAACTGGTAGCCTTGGATCATGTAAAACTGACCCCAAGCAGAAGTGGCTACGTCTACGCGTTAACCATTGTGGATCATTACTCCCGGTTCTTGGTTGTCGTCCCCGTTAAGGACTTAACGGCTCAAACAGCAGCTAGAGCCTTCCAGCAGCACTTCTGCCGCCCACACGGGTACCCGGACCAAGTGCTGACGGACCAAGGACCTGCCTTTGAAGCGGAGGTCTTCCAGGAATTCTGCAATCTGTATGGCTGCCGGAAGATAAGGACGACACCCTATCATCCGCAAACTAATGGACTTTGTGAGAAAATGAACCAGGTGGTAATGGATCTCCTGAAAACGTTGCCCCTGGAAGAACGCAGTCTGTGGCCTGAGAAGCTGCCCGATCTGGTGGACCTATACAACCACATCCCGGTAGGTTCCACCAACTGTACCCCGGCTTACCTAATGAGGGCGAGACCTGGTAAGTTACCTGTTGACCTGGAAATGGGAGTCCTGACACCCGAGGACACTTCCCCAGAGGCAGACTGGGACACAGAGAGGCAGCAGCAGTACCGGAAAGTACAGGAGAGCGTGGAGCGAAGTCTCTGTCAGGCTAGGGAAAGACAAGAGAAAACTTACAACCAGTATGCTCCCGCTGTTCCCCTGGTACCCGGAGAGCAGGTCTTGAAGAGGAAAAGACGGCTCCACAAGTTGGACGACCAGTGGGAGAAGGACCCGTACACCGTACTGCCCTTAAGCCACGAGAACCCGAAAGTCTGTACCATCAGTAAAGACGGAGGGGAGACCATAGCCATTGTATCCCGGGATCACCTGAAGAAGTGTCCTGAACAGCTACGGAACCCTGAAGAGGAACAAGAAGACCATCGACCCGTAGAGGAAAGGGAAGATATGGTTAGTACTGTGCTCGGAGACTTCCCTCGGTCCTGGACTCAAGTCAATGGTGCAGTTGTGGTACCCGTCCTCACGTTCCTCCAACCAGCATCCCAAGTGCCTACGGAGCAACAGGTAGAGCTGGAAGAGCAGCCGGTCCAGGAGGCAGAAGACTCCACACAAGCAGAACAGGAGGATCAACCCTCTGCTTATAGTGAGCCTGCCGTACCCCTAGTGAGCCAAAGAGCCGGTAGACAGCTGCCCAGTTTACCCTTGACAGCTCCTACACCCTGTAGTTCAGGGCTAGACAGTCAGCTCCGTAGGTCCACTAGGGCCACTAGAGGCCAGTTACCCGCACGTTGGAGGATTTGAAGTGTATAAATTGTTTTATTTGTGGTTACCTGTTTTTCTTGTTGCTTGTGTATAATTATGTGTTTCTAGTTATTTATAGGAGTCCTTGGTGGATTTACCGGGAATCCTTGTACATGGTTGGAGCGTAACCTAGGAATGGACTAAAGACTGTTAAGGACTCGGGGCAGGACAGACCCCTACCTGGTTACGTCTCCGTGTTTTGGTGAAATGGACACCTTGCTTTTCTTCAAAGACTGCACCCGGTTGCGGACACGCCGTAACCATCTTTATGTGTTTTTCTTATTGTATTATTATTGTTTATACCTTGTTATGTTTTTCTAAAAAAATGTTTAGTCCCGGAGTACTAAATTTCACTAGGGGGGAATGTGGCACCCCAGGGGCCGGTTTCCACAGTAACGGCAATGTTATGTCTGAGAGCAGGTGGGAGGTCTCTTGGTCAGGGATCCTGTGCATGCCACACCTCCTGCCCAGTCCTGGGAGGGGAAGAACATCCCCTATATAAACCTAGGGCTGAGGCAGGGTTAGAGAGTAGAGAAGAAGTAGAGACAGAGAAGAGAAGCAGCATAGGAAGAAACAACAGGAGCTCTGTGGGAGCAGTGCTACAAGGAGTCAGGGGCTGGCAGCTGCAGAGCTCGCCCTGACTGAGAAGCTATCACCGGACCCGGAGTCCGAGGCTGTGGGGACTAACTCCTATCCAGCAGCAGAAACCGACCGGCAGGGGATTTCAGGTCCTCTGGCCAAGAAACCCGAAGGCATGGTCACACGCGTGGGACCAGCACCGCCGTCGTGGAGCGGAAGCTACTAGAAGGCCCCGAGTCACCGGCCATACGGGTGAGCACCACACGGTACACTCAGGGACGTGGGCTACTTATACCCGCCTCTAGCAAGGTAGCCAGAAGAGTACAGTTAGTTTGGGAGGCCTACAACTCCGCCTGGCCAGGGGAGATCCCATCTGCTCAAGGACTGACCAGGCCCCAATCGCTAGCCAGTACTCCGGGAGGGTCTATCTTTGTCACCAGTAAAGACCCTGAACTACACCGTACCGTCTCCGAGTGGTTCCTGCTACCCCCCATCATCCACGTCGGCTGCCCTGAGGCCATACCCCTCCCGTTGGGGGTTATAATATCACGCTGCATAATCCTACCACCGGCCTCAGCGGTCTGCCCTGCAGCAGCAGCTCCTTAGCTGTACTCAATGGGTGGCGTAGTCGTCCAACATCTACCGCTAATACAGCGCCACTTAGTCTGACTCCCTGGGCACGGACCGGGTCACCGCCACGAGACTACAACCCTCAACAGATCCGGCTCCGGGTAAGCTCCCGCGTGCGCAACGCTGCGCGACACAGGCCCAGGGGTGCGTCACTTTCATAGTAACAGCTGTCATCCATGGCTCGGCTGGTTGCTAGGGAGATGCTTCCATAGTAACAGCTGTTATCCATGGCTCGGCTGGTTGCTATGGAGATGCTTTCATAGTAACAGCTGTCATGCATGGCTCAGTTGGTTGCTAGGGAAGTGCTTCCACAGTAACAGCTGTCATACATGGCTCAGCTGGTTGCTAGAGAGGTACTTCCATAGTAACTAGGTTGTCAGACAAGGTTCAGCTGGCCCTATGTGCAAATATTCCTGCTTAGATATCAATCATGCAGTCTCACATTATTGAACCCATACTGTATTTTTAGGGAAAATCACCTTTGTACCTGTGTATTTTCCACATTTTTTAAAAATTTTCTTTTTCATTTCTTTCTACAAAGTTAAAATACTCAATGTCAATTTTACACAATATGGAAGTTTTTGCCACACAGTGGACCCATACAAACAGCGTCGGATGTCTATTTTGGTTTGGTATTTTTAGTTTATTTTAACCTTCTGGTCCTTCAAATATGATGTGCTGCACTAAAACTATCTTTGGTTCCTCCGATGTTGTGCCCTGTAAGGCTATGTGCACACAGAGTTTATTAACAAAATTTGTGGAGTGAATCCGTTCCAAAAACACCTAAAAGATCACTTAAATTCTTGAAGGACTCATCCTGTTCATTTCTAAAACAACTTTGTCGCTCATATGTTCAGTCTTTTACCTGGTGGGAAAAATAAGCCCATGTAACCTCTCTGAAGCGGCTCCTGGTGAAATCTACTCCAAACTTGCCACTGTCCAATCAGAAGGCTGCGAAAAAAAAACTCTTCTAAAACTTTTCAAAATTGCTTCAGGAAATGGAAAACGTCTCTAAAAACTCCCCAAAAGGAGGAACATCTGATACAGTTTTCACTCATTGTTTTTCAACGCCTCAGGTCCATACAGTAATTAAAGGGTTTTTCCAGTTCTTTAACATTGATGGCCTATCATTAGGATAGATCATCAATGGCTGATCAGTGGGGGTGCGACACCCGGCACCCCCCCTATCATCACTTTATAAGGTGGAAATACGGCATTAAATTAGGGGGTTGCGTCCCATCTACTAGCATCTCTCCCCGATTAGCGCACTGTTCTATCGTTCACTCTCGGCAGGATTTCCAGCAGAACATTCAATATCCTCATTTCTGAATACCTGAAAAGACACTTGAACTTAATTGGCTTCATATTAGTAAAAAACTGTTTAGCCGTAGTTTACAGTTTCTATAGCACCCCGGAGTGCAATTTACTGCAAAAGAAATAGAAACTTTATTTTATTTTATCTTTTTTTAGTGCCCTTGAAAAAAAAAAATGATTGTATTATATAAAAATGAGATGCCGGCTCTCATGGGCGGATGCAGGAAATGTTTCCCTTGGTAAAGTTTTTGTTAATTCTCCGCTAAACTGAATCAATGGATCCATCTACGGTGACATGAAGTATTGGAACAAACAAAAATCAGGCCTGACAATCACTGTCAGGGAGATTTTAGATATTGTGCTGTCTGGAAATGTTTGGCACAAAGCCCCGCATCCCAAATCCTGGTCATTTTCTCATACAAATTGGCAGAATACACCATAGACAGTGTCACAGGTCCTCCATAAACAGTGTGAGATATTGAAATGCAACATTCCTGACTTTGTGGAAGAGAGTCAGCAGACCCCATACACATTATATTATTATTAACGGCCTTCAACTCAATTCCGATCCATGGCGACTTGATGGATGAACGCTCTGTAGGAAGATCCACCTTGTGCAGCCCAGATAGGACCTCCAGGGTCTTCTCCACCTTATGTTGATGGTATTTCGCCATTGGGTTGCTGGTCTTCCTCTTTGTCTTAATCCTTCTATTCTTCTGACCATGATCTCCTTCTCCAGTGATTGCTCTCTTCATATGATGTGTCCAAAGTAGACAAGTCGTAGCTTGATGATCCTTGCTTCGAGTGACCTGTCTGGCTTGACATTAGATAGTCAAAGTCAGAGGGTTTGGCAGACAAATATTTTAGAATACCGATAAATGGATTTCTGACTTGTCCGCTAGCGTTTCCATTGGCTGTCATGGAAAAATGTAGACTAACATTACAAACTTTATTATATGTTTGGATAGTCGGCATCCCTGGTGATCAGTTAGTTGTCATCTATCCATACAATAACTTTCCAAGTTGGAGATAACCCTTTAACCCACCCCCAAATCAGCCATTTTGATGACTTTTAATCTAATGTACATAACGCTCCATGCAATCCAATAATGTAGGATATCCAATGAACCGACAACTATCGGGTTCCGGTAATAATGGAAATGTGCTGCTCACCTGGTGTCAGATCTGCAGTGTTATGTGCTGATTTACACACCCTGAAATTTTCCATGACACCTGGACTTGTCACATAACTGATAAGATAACTCCCAGTAAGAAGATTGTAATAATCTTTCTCTTGCAGCTTCCTGTAACCTTGAGGTTAATGGCGGACAGGGAATGTAATCCACAGCTCGTGGGTGGGTGGGTGGAGGCATGTGGGGCCACTGCGCTTTGGGGTCCATCCATGGCAATTAGTTTATATCCTCTATTAGGGTGAGGCTAGGAGATTCCATCATTTCCAGATTGAGGTGGTCTGACTGCCGAAACCCTAATTGATCCTCAGTTTTATGCCTCCTCAATCTCCGTGATGGAGGGGGGCTCCCAAAGATCAGTTCTAAAAACTATGTTAATCGCCAGTTTCATGACAGAGGTTCTCGAAGTAGAAAAGCAAAAATTACGAGGAAGGAATGGGGTGTAGCAAGATGCGACCGCTCAATGCATTTTGCTTCAGGATGTTTCTTGCTACATTTGTGTCTATCACGCACATAGCCGGCGTATGCTGGTATCAGCCAATATGTGTCGTTCTTGGCGTAATGGAAAATTACTCCATTTTTTTCTGTATGAATACTTTGCGTTTTTCAACACCTCTGCTTTTTGTTAATAAAAGGGAACCTGTCATCATGGCGAAAATGATATCTGATCTGCAGGCGGGATGTTACAGAGCAAGAGGAGCCGATCAGATTGATATATAGATTTTTGTGGGAAAAGTTTCAGTAAAACTTGTATTTTATTCATTGAAATCTCTGGTTGTTTGCATGCAGAGGAGTCCAGTGGGCGGTTCTATTCAGTGATTGACAGTCTTCCCTGTATGATTATTCATGCAGAGATGGCTGTCAATCACTAGTGGGATCTCCCACTGGACTCATATGAATACAAACAAACCGGGGATGTCGGTGAATAAAATACAAATTTTAATGAAACTTTTCACATAAATAAGTAAATCAATATAATCGGCTCTTCCTGTCCTATAACATCCAGACTGTTTGGGAGTGTTTGCCCCTCATCAGTGTAGAGCAGAGAATATGGCTGATTGAGTGCGACGCTCTTATGGGAATGTGGGGGAAGTACTCGTTCTCCTTTACGAGACCAGCTGAGGAGGCAGTCTTACAGGCAATGCCCCATGGGAGAAAATGATGCAAATTAGCTCTTCTCTGGAAACAAATGGAACTGTCTCGCAGGATCCTGTCTTGGCATTTTTTCCTGGTCATGTTACAAGGTTTTTTAAAGGGTCTGACTTTGATTTATTGGGTAGTCAATTCTCAACGGTAGGTACTTACACAATAGTTTATTTTGTTCTACGAGAGATCATTTGCATTCATAATTCCTGGGAGTAAACAGTGACAATTCCTTTACCTTGTTACAGAACGAATATTGTCTCACTGGCCCCATACTTGAATCAATACCTGGACTCTGGGTAGATCACTAGCTATATTCTTGCTTATATAATCAGAAACCTTGGAGATTATGGATTATGGCCCCGATACACCAAAGCGATGTCACCAGAATTCTGTTGTAAATTGCTTTAAAAAAAGTTGCAATTTTTTTTGTGCAACTTGCAATAATTTTCTCGCAAAAATGTACCCACTTTTGTGATTTTCAGGCCAGTTTCTCCCAGGTCCGCCAAAAGTTGCTAATAGGCATGGTGGTGGGGGGGGGGGGGGGGGGGCATGATGCCACAGCTCGTCTAATTGATGATAAGCTATAGTATTCCTTACACCAGAAATCGTACTATGGTCCCTGGAGTCCTGCGTGCCTCTTAAGGAGTCAGGATGCTTCTGACTCCATCATGACCCTTCATCAAGACTGGAGTGAAAATCCCCATTCTTGATGAATCAGGACCTATAAGAAGCTGTAATCAGCAATTTTTTTTAGTTCAGATTACAATGTTGATTAAAATTCTAAATTAGTAATGTTAAAATAATCACACTGGCCACTGAGGCTATTTTAAACTCATACTTCAGGAAGAGTTTTCTGCAAAAGCCTTATCATCACAGACAGGATTACAAAGACATGTAACAAATCTATACGCAGCTGATACAGGATCCACCATTCACAATAGGTGATGTCACAGCTCACCTCCTCCTTCTGTACAATGATTGATAACACCTCTATACACAGCTAATAACACAGAATACACTTATCATAATTGGCGATGTCACTGCTCCCCTTCCCTTCACAATGACCTTTGCACACACTCATTAGATGCTTCAGTGCAAAATATAGGACTAGGATCTGTTTATTGCAGCTAATGTACATGTGCAGGTCTAAAAGAGCCCTAGTGGTCAGTGTGAAAATTACAAGATTTCTATTTTTCATTTTTAATACAGTTTGCGGTACTGTACTAAAGCATTTGCTAAAAATGTTAAAAAAGTACATGATTGAAACAATAAGTCTTTTCCTGATGATAACTTCCCTTTAAGTCCAACCTACAGAAATAAATTAAAGGGGTTGTCTGGATTCAAATATTAAAGTCTCTGACCGGAGTGATGAGCTCTCAGATGAGCACTGTTCATGGGGGTCCTTTATAGCTGACCCTTTTTTGTCTGGCACCGTTTGTGGGGACATGCTCTGGCTGACATTGTTTCTAGGGTTACTTTATTGCTCATATGATTGCGGGAAGTGTTTCTATAAAATGTTGTCAAGCTATAGCCAACACTGGGGGAAGTTTATGTATATTGATTAAGGGGGAATTCTCTAGCTCACACTATTTGTGTAGGTTCTCTGGCTGTGCCACCAATCAGCTGCACCTGTAAGAAGACCGAGTATGTTAAAAAAAAAAGTTAAGTACGCTTTAAAATTCTGATTTCAGTCAACACTAGACAGAGCTTACTGTATACAGAGTTATTATTGAGTTCAATGTAGAAACTGTATGCAGTAAGCTCCTGAGCTCCCCCTGGTGGTGTTTACAGGCAGCTAGAATTTCTTCTTACCAACTCTATATCTATGCAGGGTTTGTGGAGCTCTGTAACAGGGAAAAAAAAACAAAGCTGGAACTGCTATAAAATATGTCAAGATTTTAATTAGTGATTATCAGAATTTTGGATCCACTTAGAAAAAACAATTGTGTTTGCCAATTGGAGTGTTGGCAGCTCGACGGTTAACTAGCGCTGCAGAAGACATCTCCATTGCTAAGTCTCTTCTCCCGTTACTCTGTTGTCTCGCAGCTCTTTCTGCACAGATTGTGCATTGTATAAGTCACTTTGAGATGACAGCATTATTAAAGATTTAGCCCCTCGCTGCTAGGAAATCTCCTTACGATTGATATACAAGTGCGGCATTAATCAGACTATGGCGGCTGATCCAGCGCGGCTTTACACGTCTTCACCAAATCTGCTCTTATTTTTCTCGAAGGATAATTAACTGTGTCTCCTCATAAAGCGCACTAATTAATAACATGACTCAACAGTCGTACTTATTTTCCACGTTGCCGTTTCATCCCCGAAACCTTGTGAAGGAAGATTAAAACATTTCCTCTTCTTCCTGGCTTGTTACACATTGAATAAAGACACAGAATTCACCAGGAGATGAATCGCCTTCTCCGCGGCGGTAACGGTGAGAACGACAAAGGCCGGGGACAGGCAAAGATTTATGAAGGAAACAAGCTGCCGTCTACAAATATCATGGCCATGAAGAAAATTGCGTAAAACTTTCTAGATTTCCGCTCAGGTTGCATGGTTTACAGCTTACAGGATTTTTCACTTTTTGTAAAAGTTTCTTGGTATCAACAATGGACGAATAATATCTATATATTATATATTTAATCATTACTGAGCTCTTTCCCTTTAAAAGGAAAAAAAAAGCATTAGCATCAGACAGGACAAGTACTTTCCAAAGAAAACCCAAATGAAGTATTAGTGCTAGTTCGCACGTTGCGCTTTTTTTTCTCATTCGGTTATTTACATGGGAAAAAAATGTTTTAAAGTAACTTGCAAAATGAATCAGCTTTCTAAACTGTTATTCATACAGTCCATTTTTCCCCCTGTTTTTTGACCTTTGGTGCATTTTTTTTTTAAACTTTTCTGGTCAATTCTTCAGTGCTTTTACTAAAGTTTTTTTCCATTATTGCCCACATTGGCTAGCAGCCAGAAATTAAAAAAAATAAAGAACCAAAATTGCATAAATAAAAATAATTTTTCACCCAGTTTTCTGTCCATGTGAATATACCCTTGAAGGGGATGTCCACTACTTATAATAATTTTACAAATGGGCCCTTGGTGGCCTTAAAATAGATAAAAGAACACTCAACTAAAGAACCCTTGTCATCCCTCAATACTGCTGGTGATTGGCTGCAGCGGTCACGTTATGTCTGAGCCGAAAGAAACAGTGTCCTTTCACATCCCTGCTCCTCTGCTACAGAGCTGGTCTCTGCTGCCCAGTCATGTGACCTGAGAATGTCACGAGCTCAGACCTTCAGTCTCAGACAGAGCAGTGGTGCGGGGATCTGACGGCTCCCTGCTCCACCATTGTTTTTAACAGGTGGGGGTTGCACATGGTCTCTGGTGCCCCCATGTGCATTGGAATAAAGTTGGCCAAACGTGACGATTTCAGCAGAAACAGCCAACCAATGTGAGTGGGGAAGAGAAGCTCTCACTTTCAGGTGTATGGGCGCATTAAGGCCCCATAAGAAGATAGAAATATTATAAAAGTCATCCTCCATGGGGCGGCCATGTTTAGAGATTTTATAGAGGCGCCCAGAAGCTCAAGTTACACCTCTGAAGTACAAAAATGCAAAAAAAAATGCAACCATAACTCTTTATGGATGTTAGAGGAAAAAAAATAGAAGACGTTATGTTATACTTTTGTACGTTTTGAAAATGTTTTAAAACATAATTAATAACACAGAGAAAAATGCACAGAGCTTCAGCAGACGGCTCTACTCTTATTATTAGACCGCGGAAACCAGAAATGACAACTGTGCCCCGAACACGGGATTTGCACTTAATTAATTACAAAAACAGCCGTCTGCTACACCAGACAAAGACTGGAATTGATCCAGCCGCAGTGGATTCCCGATCACATGTCCACAGAAGGGTTGTGTCATCATCACTGAATGCGGTTACTATGAATGACTCCACCCGAAATACATCATTGGGTTCCAGAGTTCATCCTTGCAATTTTATTAGTTTAACCTCGTTTCACCCATTAGAGTTCACAGCACATTTCATGGTCTTGTGCCTCTGGAAAAACTGATGATTAGCAAAGGAGAAATAGATTTTTTTTTTCGTTTGATCTAATAGAAGAGCATTCTAAAAAAAAAAAGAAATATGCAAATATAATATTACTGTTTGTATCCATTCCTAGTTTTATCCTTAGCTGCCATTTATTAAGAATTAATTTTGGAACTGTTTGTATATAAGTCACAGCCTCAAAGAATTGCCCACAACTCTTAGTGGCCACAATAGTCAGCATGGTCCCACCCTGGCCTCTACGAGTGTTTCCATTGGGCCAGATGACCGGCTGGTCCCAATCTGGCTTCTCCAAATGTCTCCATGGGTTCCAGGCGACCAGAGGGTCCCACCTGGCAATCCCAAAGAACATTTCCATGGGGCCAGGTGACTTCTCCTCCCCAACCTCGTCTCCTGAAATGTATCCATGAGCTCTCTGATGGTCAATGGAGCAGATCCCTATCTTTCCAGTCAGGGCCATATACCCTTAGATCATGTAGAATCTGTAACGGGTCTGGGAGGCGGAACCTCTGAGCAACTTATACAAGGGGGTGGTCTTTGTAAGGAAGTGGGTGGCGACCAGGGAAGACAGGCAGGCAGTCACAGCAGGTGACCGGGACAGTCTCTGGGTAAACGGGCAGGAGGTCACGGCAAGTGACCGGGACAGTCTCTGGGTAAACGGGCAGGAGGTCACGGCAAGTGACCGGGGCAGTCTCTGGGTAAACGGGCAGGAGGTCACAGCAAGTGACCGGGACAGTCTCTGGGTAAACGGGCAGGAGGTCACAGCAAGTGACCGGGACAGTCTCTGGGTAAACGGGCAGGTACGACCTGTGACGGCTGAGCCTCCAGGTAGGCTAGCAGGCAGATGGCAGATGAGTGCTCCCAGGTGAGCAGGCGAGAGTCTCAGGATAAGCAGGTGGTCACAGCATGTGACGGCGGAGCCTCCAGGTAGGCTAACAGGCAGGTAGCAGATGAGCGCTCCCAGGTGAGCGGGCAAGAGTCTCTGGACTGGCAGGTGGTCACGGCACGTGACGGCGGAGCCTCCAGGTAGGGTAACAGGCAGGTAGCAGATGAGCGCTCCCAGGTGAGCGGGCAAGAGTCTCTGGACTGGCAGGTGGTCACAGCACGTGATGGCGGAGCCTCCAGGTAGGCTAACAGGCAGGTAGCAGATGAGCGCTCCCAGGTGAGCAGGCAAGAGTCTCTGGACTGGCAGGTGGTCACAGCACGTGACGGCGGAGCCTCCAGGTAGGCTAGCAGACAGGTAGCAGGTGAGCGCTCCCAGGTGAGCGGGCAAGCTGGTCCATAGACAGACTGACAGGTGTCGGAAGGCAGACCGTCGGACCTCAGGCTAGCAAGCAGGAAAGCGGATGACAGGCAGGAATCAGGCAGCAAACTGGCAGGAAACTGGCAGGCAACTGGCAGGTAACAGGCAGGTAACAGGCAACGGGACCTGAGGGCTGAAGCAGAGTAGTGAACAGTGCAACAACATTGCTCGGGCACCTCCATTTTGGAGGAGGTGCCTTATATATGGAGGGATCCTCCGGCCATTGGCCGGGGACTCCTTAGGGCGACGCGCGCGGCCCCTTTAAGAGAGGGGGAGCGCGCGTGCCCTAAGCACAGTGACCGGGGGAGAGCGGGCGCTGCAAGCAGAGCGGGAGGAAGCCGCCGGGCACGGAGCAGAGAGGTGAGGGGAACAGCGTCCCTGCCTAGCAGGAGGCAGGGACGCCGACGCTACAGTACCCCCCCCTTTAGGCCCCCCTTTTTTAGGGCAGACAGAAATTTAGCAAGGATGAGAGGGGCATGGATGTTCTCCCGGGGCTCCCATGTTCTCTCCTCAGGACCAAACCCCTTCCAATCCACTAGAAAAAAGGTCTTTCCTCTTACCCTTTTGGTGGCCAGAATGTTCTCTACCTCAAACTCGTCTTCAGCAGAAACCGGAGCAGGAGGCGTACCTGTAGACTTGGAAAAGGAGTTAAGTACCACGGGTTTGAGAAGAGATACATGGAAGGCGTTAGGGATCCGTAAGTTGGCCGGGAGTTTCAATTTATAGGCCACCGGGTTGATCTGTTTGATAACCTCCAGTGGGCCAATGAACCGAGGCCCTAACTTATAGGAAGGAATCTTGAGCCGGACATATTTGGATGAGAGCCAGACTTTATCTCCGGGACGAAATTGTGGGGAATCCAGGCGTTTTTTGTCGGCGTGTCTCTTCATCCGCTCGGACGACTGAAGGAGTGCGGATCGGGTACCCTCCCAAATGGAGGAAAATTTGCTAACGAGAGATTCCGCGGCCGGGTTGTCCACAGAGGTGGAGACAGGAAAAGGGATCCGAGGATGCTGACCGAAGACTACAAAAAACGGGGATTTAGAAGAAGATTCGCTCTCGTGATTGTTGTAAGAGAACTCGGCCCATGGTAGGAGATCCACCCAGTCTGAATGGTGGGCATTAACGAAGTGCCGGAGGTAACTGGTCAAATTCTGATTGATCCGCTCCACTTGACCATTGGACTGTGGGTGGTAAGCGGAGGAGAAGTCCAGGGTGACGTCGAGCAGTTTACATGTGGCTCTCCAGAAGCGTGAGGTGAACTGAACCCCACGATCCGACACGATGTGGAGAGGCAGACCATGGAGACGGAAGATGTGGCGGATAAAGTCTTTTGCTAGCTCGGGAGCAGACGGGAGGCCTGGCAGGGGAATAAAATGAGCCATTTTGGAAAAGCGGTCAGCGACCACCCAAATGACCGTACAACCGGCAGAGACGGGGAGATCTGTTATGGAGTCCATAGCTATATGTTGCCACGGGGCAGCAGGCACAGGCAGAGGAAGAAGGCGGCCGGCAGGCAGGTGTCTCGGAACTTTGTTGCGGGCGCAGGACACACAGGCAAAAACAAAGTCAATTACATCCTTGTGCAGGGTAGGCCACCAGTAGTGCCGGGTAATAAGCTGGAGGGTCTTTTTCTGACCGGCGTGCCCAGCTAGCTTAGACGAGTGACCCCAGTGTAGAATCTTCTCCCGATCGGACTCCGTTACGAACGTCTTACCGGGAGGGAGATGATTTAGGCCCACGGGGGCTACCTGCATTACTCTGGCGGGATCGATGATGTGTTTAGGCTCCTCCTCAAGATCAGACACCAGAAAGGATCGGGACAGGGCGTCAGCTTTGATGTTTTTGTCAGCCGGACGAAAATGAAGAATGAAATCAAAGCGGGCAAAAAACAAAGACCACCGGGCTTGGAGCGGGTTAAGTCTCTGGGCGCTCTGGAGATATGCCAAGTTCTTGTGGTCAGTGTAAATTATTACCGGGTGGAGAGCCCCCTCGAGCAGGTAACGCCACTCCTCCAGTGCCATCTTAATGGCCAACAATTCTCGGTCTCCTATAGAATAATTGCGTTCAGATGAGGAGAAAAGTTTGGAGAAAAAGCCGCAGGTTACCTTTCTTCCGGAAGAAGATTTTTGGGTAAGTACCGCCCCAGCTCCGGAGGAGGAGGCGTCAACTTCTAGGAAGAATTGTTTGTTGCCGTCCGGACGATGCAGCACCGAGGCGGAGAGGAAGGCCTGTTTTAAGGAAAGAAATGCCTCCTCTGCTTCGGGCGGCCATTCTCTGGGGTTCGTACCTTTACGGGTGAGAGCAGAGATAGGGGCGGTCCGGGAAGAGAAGTGCGGTATGAACAGGCGGTAATAGTTGGCGAAGCCCAGGAACCGCTGAATAGCCTTCAACCCCTCTGGTCGGGGCCACTTCTGGATGGCAGACAGTTTCTCAGGATCCATTTGTAGACCTGTCTGAGAGATTATGTAGCCCAGAAATGGAAGAGAGGTCTGCTCAAAGATGCACTTCTCATATTTAGCGTAGAGGTGGTTCTGCCTGAGCCTGAGCAGGACCTGACGAACGTCCCTCCGGTGAGTAGGAAGATCCGGAGAGAAGACCAAGATATCTTCCAGGTACACCACCACGCAGGAGTAGAGAAGATCACGGAAGATGTCATTGACCAACTCTTGAAAGACGGCAGGAGCGTTACAGAGACCGAAGGGCATCACAAGGTACTCATAGTGGCCGTCCCGGGTATTGAATGCCGTCTTCCACTCATCCCCCTGACGGATACGGACCAGGTTATACGCCCCACGGAGATCCAGTTTGGTGAAGATTCTAGCCCCTCTCAGACGGTCAAATAATTCAGGAATAAGCGGAAGGGGGTATTTATTCTTCACAGTAATCTGGTTTAGGCCTCTATAGTCTATACATGGACGGAGTGAGCCGTCCTTCTTTTTGACAAAGAAGAAGCCTGCTCCCGCCGGGGAGGTAGATTTCCGGATAAATCCCCGGGCCAGGTTCTCCTCAATATATTCAGACATGGACCGGGTTTCAGCAGCGGACAAAGGGTAGATTCGCCCACGGGGAGGAGTAGAGCCGGGCATCAGGTCGATTGGGCAGTCGTATGGTCTATGAGGAGGTAAAGTCTCTGCCTCTTTTTTATTGAAGACATCCGCATAAGACCAATAGGGAACCGGAAGACCGGGCAGATTGGCTGGGGTAGGAGAAGGACGGGCAGGACGAACGGGAACTAGACAAGTCTTATGGCAGTCCTGTCCCCAGCGAAGGACTTCTCCGGTCTGCCAGTCAAGCACGGGTGCATGTTTCTGGAGCCAAGGCAGGCCAAGCAATAGTGCGTGAGAGAGTCCAGGCAGAACATGAAAGGAGATGCTCTCAGAATGCAGCATTCCCACCTGTAGAGTCAGAGATTCGGTGATGAGTTGGATGGGATGTGGTAAGAGACCCCCATCCACGGCGGCGACAGATAAAGGTACGGCCAGAGGTTTGGTGGGAATGTGGTATTTTTCTACCAGGGATTGAGAGATGAGATTTCCAGCAGCTCCAGAGTCAAGTTGAGCCAGTTCAAAATAGCGGTTCTCTCCGCAGAAGATAGAAACAGACAGCATCAGGGATGGAGAGGGTTTACTTTTGTCTAGGGCGACCTCTCTGAGCGATCCTAGACACAGGCGTTTCCCGACCTCTCAGGGCAGGAACGGATCCGGTGCTCCTTACTGCCACAGTAGAAACAGCTCCCCTCGGCACGACGTAAGTCTTGACGGGTCTTGACCATCTTGGTCTGGTCGACCTGCATAGGCTCAGGTGAGTGTGCCTGGGGAGTAACAGAGGGAGTGACGGGTCTCTGGAAGGTAGGGACTAGACGTGGAATCCTCCTCTCACGGGTGACCTCCCTAGCGCGCTCCTGGAACCGGATGTCAATCCGGGTGGCAAGTGTAATCAAGTCGTCGAGAGTGGTAGGAATGTCCCGACCGGCGAGTTCATCTTTAATACGGCCGGACAGACCCTCCCAGAAGACGGACACCAGGGCGTCGTTATCCCAGGCCAGCTCCGAAGCAAGGGTACGGAACCGTATGGCATATTGGCCCACGGTGAGATTCCCTTGACGGAGGCGTAGCAGAGATGAGGCGGATGAGGTCTTCCGTCCGGGTTCGTCGAAGACCTTCCGGAAAGCCGTGAGAAAGGCTGGCAGGTCGGACACCAGAGGGTCTCCTCTCTCCCATAGAGGATTTAGCCAAGCCAGTGCCTCTCCCGTGAGATGGGACATGATGAAGGCTACTTTGGCCCGGTCGGAATTAAACTGGTGGAACTGGTGTTCAAAGTGCAGGGTGCACTGGTTAATGAAGCCCCGAGCTTGAGCGGAGTCGCCTCCGAAGCGAGGAGGTGCAGAAAGCCGGATTCCAGAGCAGGATACTATGGTATTGGTGGGCAGCGGAGCAGCCGGGCTGCGAGTCATGACACTAGCGGTGGTTGCTGGTGGGGCAGTCAAAGTGTCCAGGCGAGTATTGACATTCCGCAGGTGACCCAGGATGGACTCCTGTTGGGACCTCTGTCGGGACAGTTCATGACAAAGGTCCGAGAGCGAGGGAGCTTGGGTGCCACCGGGTTCCATGGCCCGAGCAAACTGTAACGGGTCTGGGAGGCGGAACCTCTGAGCAACTTATACAAGGGGGTGGTCCTTGTAAGGAAGTGGGTGGCGACCAGGGAAGACAGGCAGGCAGTCACAGCAGGTGACCGGGACAGTCTCTGGGTAAACGGACAGGAGGTCACGGCAAGTGACCGGGACAGTCTCTGGGTAAACGGGCAGGAGGTCACAGCAAGTGACCGGGACAGTCTCTGGGTAAACGGGCAGGAGGTCACGGCAAGTGACCGGGGCAGTCTCTGGGTAAACGGGCAGGAGGTCACAGCAAGTGACCGGGACAGTCTCTGGGTAAACGGGCAGGAGGTCACAGCAAGTGACCGGGACAGTCTCTGGGTAAACGGGCAGGTACGACCTGTGACGGCTGAGCCTCCAGGTAGGCTAGCAGGCAGATGGCAGATGAGTGCTCCCAGGTGAGCAGGCGAGAGTCTCAGGATAAGCAGGTGGTCACAGCATGTGACGGCGGAGCCTCCAGGTAGGCTAACAGGCAGGTAGCAGATGAGCGCTCCCAGGTGAGCGGGCAAGAGTCTCTGGACTGGCAGGTGGTCACGGCACGTGACGACGGAGCCTCCAGGTAGGCTAACAGGCAGGTAGCAGATGAGCGCTCCCAGGTGAGCGGGCAAGAGTCTCTGGACTGGCAGGTGGTCACAGCACGTGACGGCGGAGCCTCCAGGTAGGCTAACAGGCAGGTAGCAGATGAGCGCTCCCAGGTGAGCAGGCAAGAGTCTCTGGACTGGCAGGTGGTCACAGCACGTGACGGCGGAGCCTCCAGGTAGGCTAGCAGACAGGTAGCAGGTGAGCGCTCCCAGGTGAGCGGGCAAGCTGGTCCATAGACAGACTGACAGGTGTCGGAAGGCAGACCGTCAGACCTCAGGCTAGCAAGCAGGAAAGCGGATGACAGGCAGGAATCAGGCAGCAAACTGGCAGGAAACTGGCAGGTAACAGGCAGGTAACAGGCAACGGGACCTGAGGGCTGAAGCAGAGTAGTGAACAGTGCAACAACATTGCTCGGGCACCTCCATTTTGGAGGAGGTGCCTTATATATGGAGGGATCCTCCGGCCATTGGTCGGGGACTCATTAGGGCGACACGCGCGGCCCCTTTAAGAGAGGGGGAGCGCGCGCGCGCGCCCTAAGCACAGTGACCGGGGGAGAGCGGGCGCTGCAAGCAGAGCGGGAGGAAGCCGCCGGGCACGGAGCAGAGAGGTGAGGGGAACAGCGTCCCTGCCTAGCAGGAGGCAGGGACGCCGACGCTACAGAATCCAAATCTGTGTCTCTTTGGTTAAAGCCATGCTTCCAGCTGATGGTCTTAGAGAGTCTGAACCTTGACTTTCCCTGTAAAGTCTCTTTCCAATTTCTGTTCTCCCTGCTACAGAAGCATATCTCCTTTTTAAGTACACATCCACAGGTCAAGGCGCTCAGGTCTCATTGTTTGAGCTAATCAATTTACATAGTTGATATAGCAGGGGGAACTCTTTAAATCAACATCTAGCTAGCTTAGTACAATATGTAATTAGCATATTAACAAACGTCATTGTTCACAGACCCAAGAGGAGACAATAATCAGGGTTATACAAATAATTGTATGTCCTTCTTGACCAGCCACAGAAATACACATACATTTACAAGTCAACACAAAGATAATAGTGTATTTCTCTTGGCTTAACAAATCTAATTGTCTGGCTGATTAAGATTATAAGCTGTATCATCACAAGTGCCATTGAGTGCCCCAGAAACTGCATCAACCTGAGAATTTCCCCATAAACAGTACCAGACAGAGAGTGTTCACATAAAATATACCAGCCGGAGAGTGCCCAAATAAGGTGAACCAACCAGAGTACCTCCAGAATCAGGGTCAGACCGAGAGTTACCCCATACAGTGTCAGAGAGAGTGTCCACATAAACAATATGTAACGGGTCAGGGAGGCGGAACCTCTGAGCAACTCTACAAGGGGGCGGTCCTTGTGGGGAAGCGGGTGGCTCCCAGGCAGGCAGTCACAGCAGGTGACCCGGAAAGTCTCTGGATGAACGGGCAGATGGTCACGGTAAGTGACCGGGGCAGTCTCTGGATGAACGGGCAGATGGACACGGCAAGTGACCGGGGCAGTCTCTGGATGAACGGGCAGATGGTCACGGCAAGTGACCGGGGCAGTCTCTGGATGAACGGGCAGATGGTCACGGCAAGTGACCGGGGCAGTCTCTGGGTAAAGGGTTGGTACGACCTGTGGCGGCTGATGGTAGACGTGAGCTCCCAGGTGAGCAGGCGAGAGTCTCTGGATAAACGGGTGGTCACGGCATGTGACGGCGGAGCCTCCAGGAAGACCAACAGACAGGCGGAAGATGAGCGCTCCCAGGTGAGCGGGCAGAAGTCTCTGGACAGGCGGGTGGTCACAGCACGTGACGGCAGAGCCTCCAGGTAGGCTAGGAGACAGGCAGCAGATGAGCGCTCCCAGGTGAGTGGGCAGGAGTCACTGGACAGGCAGGTGGTCACAGCACGTGACGGCGGAGCCTCCAGGTAGGCTAGCAGGCAGGTAGCAGATGTGCGCTCCCAGGTGAGCGGGCAAGCTGGTCCATAGACAGACTGACAGGAGTTGGAAGGCAGACCGTCGGACCTCAGGCAAGCAGGCAGGTAGCTGATGTGCGCTCCCAGGTGAGCGGGCAAGCTGGTCCTTAGACAGACTGACAGGAGTTGTAAGGCAGACCGTCGGACCTCAGGCTAGCAGGCAGGTAGCAGAATATCAGGCAGGAATAAGACAGCAAGCTGGCAGGTATCTGGCAGGTAACTGGCAACGGGACCTGAGGGCTGAAGCAGAGTAGTGAACAGTGCAACAACATTGCTCGGGCACCTCCATTTTGGAGGAGGTGCCTTATATATGGTGAAGTCCTCCGGCCATTGGCCGGGGACTCCTTAGGACGGCGCGCGCGGCCCCTTTAAGAGGGAGGGAGAGCGCGCGCGCGCGCCCTAAGCACAGTGGCCGGGAAGGAGCGCGCGCTGCCAGCAGAGCGGGAGGAGGACGCCGGGCACGGAGCAGAGAGGTGAGGGGAACAGTGTCCCTGCCTAGCAGAGGGCAGGGACGCCGGCGCTACACAATATAGTCTAGAGTACCTGCAGAAACAGTCAGGTAAAGATTTTCCCCATAAACATTGCCAGAGAGAAAGTGTCCACGTAAAAAGTTCAAGACTGAGAATGTCTCAAGAAACAGTGCAGTGTCAGTCACGGAGTGCCTCAGAAACAGTGTCAGCCAGAGAGTTACCCCATGAACAGTGTCATACAGAGTGTTCATATACGCAGTGCAAGACAGAGAGTGCCTAAAGAAATCAGTGTCAGACAAAGTCCCCTATATACAGTCCAAGCCAGCAAGTGTCATAAATGGTGGCAGCTATAGAGTGCCCCCAGAGCCAATGCCAGCTAGAAAAATGCCCCGTTACAGTGTCACTTGACAGTGTCCTTGATAACAGTGCCAAGCATAGAGTGCCTGCATAGAAATGCCATGTACAGATTACCTCTATTATTAGTCATCGTGAGACAATGTCTATTAATCAGTGCCAACCTGAGAATTCACCCATAAACAGTGTCGGACAGAGAGTGCCACTAGAAACAATGTCAGCCAGAGAATGTCCTATAAGTAGTGCCGGAGAGCGGTAGCTATTAAATGTCCCCAGAAACAGTATGAGACAAAGAATACCCCGATAAACAGTTCCAGTCTAAGAATACCCCCATAAGCAGTGCCAGACTAATAATACCCCGATAAACAGTGTCAGTCTAAGAATACCCCCATAAGCAGTGCCAGACTAATAATACCCCGATAAACAGTGCCAGTCTAAGAATACCCCCATAAGCAGTGTCAGACTAATAATACCCCGATAAACAGTGCCAGACTAAGAATACCCCGATAAACAGTATGAGACAAAGAATACCCCGATAAACAGTGCCAGTCTAAGAATACCCCCATAAGCAGTTCCAGACTAATAATTCCCCGATAAACAGTGCCAGACTAAGAATAAGAATACCCCGATAAACAGTGCCAGACTAAGAATACCCTGATAAACAGTATGAGACAAAGAATACCCCAATAAACAGTGCCAGACTAAGAATACCCCGATAAACAGTATGAGACAAAGAATACCCCAATAAACAGTGCCAGACTAAGAATACCCCCATAAACAGTGCCAGACTGAGAATACCCCTATAAATAGTGACAGACAGAAAGTGTCTCTAGTAACAGTGATATTCAGAGATCTACCCCAGATGCTGACTTGTATTGATGTAAGAGATGTATCTTTTTGTTTCCTTTTGGTTATCAGATATGGTTTTAGCTAAAAGTATGCATGTACACAATTCACAAAATCTGTGCAGTGTGGACAAGGTCTTACCGTACGTCTCCTGTTTGATATTTATTTGCATAAATAGTTTTACTGCATAGGAGCTGTATACACAAAACGGTAGTAAATTTCAATCAAGACTACTTGTAAAACGTGGGCTATTTTTAAGATGCATTGTTTTGCACTGAAAAGTATTCACACCCGTTAATCATGTCTGATCTACCAAACACAATAGCGCTGATAAATCCCCATTCATATACAAGCTCTGGAAATAAAATATTGAAGTCGTTAGTAAATAAACCTGAAAAACACAGCAATTCACTGGAGGATTTAATGAAAGTCTTTGTTGGTTCTTATTACAGGTTAGGAGATAAAGCCCTCGCAGCAGACGGTTTATTTATGAGCCATTATTCCTGTACAAAAGCCGAGGACTGAGCGTATAAATACAGAGGTCCCCACGACTCCAGATCTGGGGATGTGACAGTCACTTTAGGCGTGAGCAGTAAATTTACTGCGCTGCAAACTTGTAAAGTGTTCACATCCCCGGGATCATTTTATATTAAGACATTTCTAGTTAAGGCGGGCATTTCCTGGTGAGTTTTATGACCTGGCTGCCGCTTTGTGCCAGGGTGGAGATTAACCCAGAGAAGTTCACATGGTTGTAACTCTTCCTTGCTTTTGCCCTTTTCATTGCATCATCTGAGCCAGAAGTCGGGCTGATGAGTTACCATTATTCTTCATCAGTGGCATAACTTGAAGCTTATGGGCCCTAATGCAAAAGCTCCAACGGGGCCCCCAATTATTACAAGTCTTTAATAGCATTGGTCTTTTTATATAAGCCAAAGGGATTTTTGGGGCCCCCTAAGCTCTGGGGCCCGGGTGCGATTGCATCCCCTGCACCTTTTGTAGTTACGTCCCTGTCTACAAAATATTGTAGATATTTTGTGAAATTGCTTGTGCAGTTTGGACAGCCCCTGACAGTCCTTACAGGGGCGGACACATCATTGGTGCAATCTGTGCAGCCACACAGGGGCCCAAGAGATGATGGGGCCAATATCCACCCCAAAGCAGGTGAGATTGTACATTATAAGAAGCTATTGGACAGCAAAGGACACATAGTGTTCTTGCACAGGGACCCTCTCCTGTCTGTGTCTGCCAGTTGGTCCAGATGATGAGCTGATCGATAGTCGACAGGCCTGTTGAAATCAATGGGATGTTTATGTAACATATACACAGACTGGATCCTCCAAGGGATGTCTGTTAAGGTTTAAATAATAGAAGGGTGCACCACTTTTTACTTTGCACATTCAAGGTTACTTGTCCTATAAGGGGGTGGACCAGCGTTCCTCAGGGGTTGGTACTTAGGACTTTTTATTAATATGTTGTAAGATATGTGTTACGCTCATGCCCGGACTGACTGGCGTAAGCGTGATTAGTGATCCCACTGTACCATGAACCAAGGAGTGCCCGATCCGACCAAGGTCGCACGGCGGCTCAGTTGACTCCGTGAACCAAGGAGGAACCGAGCAGAGGGACCAGGTGTTACTCCAGGTCAGACCCCAGTCACAGCTGTTGACCCACACCGGGGAATGCAGGAACAGGCAGGTTAGACTGGCATACAGACAGGTGGGTATTGGCAGGCACGGCTGGTATGCAGACAGGTGGGTACTGGTAAGCAACGGCTGGTATGCAGACAGGTGGGTACTGGCAAGCACGGCTGGTATGCAGACAGGTGGGTACTGACAAGCACGGCTGGTGTACAGACAGGTGGATACTGGCAAGCACGGCTGGAATGCAGACAGGGAGATACTGGCAAGCACGGCTGGAGTGCAGACAGGTAGGTACTAGCAGGTTGGAGCGCAGGCTGGATAGGGTCCAGTACAGACTGGGAGACAGGAACAGAGTTGCAGATGCGGTAGACAAGCAGAGTAAAGCGAAACCGCCGGAGCGGAGGACAAGGCAGAGCAGAGCGGAACCGCAGGTGCAGTGGACAAGGCAGAGCAGAGCGAAACCGCCGGAGCGGTGGACAAGGCAGAGCAGAGCGAAATCGCCCGAGCGGTGAGCAAACAGAGCGGAGCGAAGCCGCAGGTGCGGTGGACAAGGCAGAGCAGAGCGAAACCGCCGGAGCGGTGGACAAGGCAGAGCAGAGAGGAACCGCCGGAGCGATGGACAAGGCAGAGCAGAGCAAAACCGCAGGTGCGGTGGACAAGGCAGAGCAGAGAGGAACCGCCGGAGCGGTGGGCAAGGCAGAGCAGAGAGAAACCGCTGGCGTGGTGAGCAAGCAGAGCAGAACAAAACCGCAGGTGCGGTGGACAAGGCAGAGCAGAGCGAAACCGCCGGAGCGGTGGACAAGGCAGAGCAGAGAGGAACCGCCGGAGCGGTGGACAAGGCAGAGCAGAGAGGAACCGCCGGAGCGGTGGGCTAGGCCGAGCAGAGCGAAACTGCCGGAGCGGTGAGCAAGCAGAGCAGAACAGGGCTGACGGTGGAGGCAGAGAGGACAGGGCTCTGTTCACATGGAAGAGATAGGAAAATACAGGAAGATGGCTAGAACACAGGAGGTAGATAGGGAGGAAGGGAAAAGGGACCAGCAGAACCAGATACACACAAGGTACTTCCAATGAAGTAGCGAGTGGACACAAAACTCACAAACAGAAGTACAGAGACAACGAGTTGGAGTTAGGTGCAGATTCAGACACTGCAGGAAAAGGGAGGGCACGGACATAGAGACAAACAGGTAACAGGCTAGGAGACAGTTCAGACAGGAACTGATACTGCAACGAGATACAGGAACGAGCCTGGGTATACAGCCCCCAGGGTGGCGGAAAAGGACTAGAAGTCACAGATAACAGACCTGGGTATACAGCCCCCAGGGTGGCGGAAACAGACTAGAAGTCACAGATAACGGGTCTGGGTTTACAGCCCCCAGAGTGGCAGAAACAGACAAGATGCAGAACTGGACCTGGCATCTTCTGAGGCAAGGAGCACACTGATTGTTAGTGTTGCTCAGGCACCTCCTTCTGGGTGGAGGGGGTTTAAATATCCAGTGACTCACAGCAATAGGCTGGAGACGCATTAGGGGTGCGCCCACAGCAGCTATAAGAATCAGGAAGTAACCGGGCCACCCTAAGCAGTCAGACAAGAGACATGCACACAGTATGAACTGGAGCAAGGTTTGCAGGCTGGACTGATGGGTAAGATTGTGGTCTTGCATGATGGGAGGTGGTGCACTATGCAAGCACGCCGCCAGGGATGTTACAATATGTATTTTTGCTTTAAGGCCACTGAGAACTGGCGAACTGAACGCATTTTGGATTCTGATGACCGTGCAAGGTTAGGTCTGGAGTATGTTGGTCGTGGATGGCTTCTTCATTGTTGGATGCCCAAGTATATTTGTTTAGGAAAATTTTCCTGCTCTAGACAGAAAGTGTGTTTAAATATCAAGTGGGTGTGACAGGTAGGAACTGGGTAGCTGTTTTTAAAAGAATCCAGCATTTAGAGGGATTAACAGGTAGCAGCTAGGGCGGAGTGGTCAGGCCTGCCCCAATAAGGATTGGAAAAGTCAGTGTTGTGTTGGAGAGTGAGCTGGAAGGATGCAAACCTCTTCCCCAGGCTCATGGGGGTCCTGAGCTTCTCTTACTGCGACTGCCCGTTAGTTGCTAGTGGTAACTACCCATGAAGTAAAGTGGAGCAGGAGCTAACTGCTATTAAACAGAGAAAAAGGAGTGAACACCAGGTTTAAGGGCTGGATTCATCCTTCTGTTCTTACACTTCTCCCTACCTCACTGCAAAGAAGATAAACTGTTTCACTGGGAACAATTATGGCTGTGGGTGCAACAAACTAATTGTTGAAGAGACTATCTATATTGTATTAAAAGCCTGTTGTTAAAAAGTCTTGTTTTATGTGCTGGACTTGCACTTCAATTAAACAACCATGTTCAACTGTCATCTGAGATCCTGTCAGCGTTGTATGTGCTTGAAAGCTAATGCATCTCATAACTGTGGAAGCTATGATAAATGGTCGCCCTGTGTAACATTCCCCAAGGATTCCAAGAATTCATGGAACCTGTATAGCCTCTATCTAAGCCTAGTGGCGTACTTGTAACATTGGTGGCCCGTACAGGGAGTCCTATGAGGGAATCAGAGTGTAGAGAGAGCAGAATCACAGTGACTGGAAAATACAGCAGCACAGCACCTCAACTCAACGCTGCTACACCAGTGAAAAGGGGACAAAGATTGAGAAGAGAGTCGCAGAACCAGGCAGCTTTGAAAGACAGAATGTGGCACATGATGTGATGTTAAAATGGCGGATTGTACACGTGTGTTTAAAAATGGAGGACTGTGTCATCTTCAGAAGAGAAAGTATGTCCCATCGTGGATGGTACAGCCCACTGCTCAGAAAGTGCTTAACAAGAGAATCACCCCTTGGAGATAAATCCAGCCTATCCACAGAGAAACCAATAACCGCACTAGGAACATCCCAAGAAGGAGGAGCCTACCCACTGGAACATGCTGTTCCCCGGAAGGAAGCACCAGTCCTATCAGGAGAGGGATAGGAAGAAGACTGCGCTCTCCATCAGTTCTTATAATGGCGGACTATTGTGGCCTTCACCTCTGACTCAGGACCCACCGCTGCTACAGCCGCACCGGAGGACGCAGGCTTGCGATCCCTCTGCGGTGAAGTACTAGCCTCCCCATCTCCAGTTTCGGTTGGAGCCTGCTGGCATCCCCGGGGAACCAAAGACCTCCACACCATCGGAAGCCGGTCCCACAGGTACTGTGCCTGCAGCTGCGTCCCTCCCACCACCACCATGTGTACCGGAGGAGTCGCCCGTACCTACCGGAGCCCCAACCACTCAAGCCCCACTCACTGCAGCTTCCCCCTCACCACAGCCGGGACCGCACACCAGACCAGAGGCCTGTCCAAGCCCGAAACCGGAAGGTGCGTCCCGGTTCCTGCTCTCACGAGAGGGGCGGGGCTGCTGCTGTCCCGGACCACGATGCACCGTGCGGAGAAAAGGTCGGCGGCCAGCACCCCGGTAAGTGAGCCGAAAGCCCCGGCCCTCATAGCCGTGCCTCTAGCTAGTGCCTGCTGGAAGAACGCTGCACCGACACGACAGGAGCAAGAGGAGCTTTCCGCTCTGCCACCATCGCCAATCACAACTACCGTCTGTCTAGCATCCGCCACAGGATCGTTGCCATGCCGCACAGAGCTGTCCTATTCACCGCTGTTATCAGCCAGCAGAACTGGCGTTCCCACTCAGATGGAGTTAAAGGGGCGGAGTCACCACGGGACCAGTCCGCGCTGCAGTGAGCCCAGACCTCTACACTAGCTGAAGCAGCAGGTCCGGTCAGTCTGCTGCCACAAGGGTCGCCCCCCCGAAATGTGGGTCATCATTATGCCACCCCCAGGAGGACCCTTTCCATCACCAAGTACTTACTTCATCAACCCAAAATATGGGGGGGCTAGAGGGTGGATAAGAGAAATCCATGATGCTGGCTGGATTGTGCAGACGAGTAAGAGGATGGGATTGTTGAGGAAAGAGGAGTCATACGGGTTCCCCCTATCGTTTAAAACTCGAGAGCTGTCTCAATACCAAGAGGTGGGGCTGAGCAAATTGTCACATGTGCTGCCCAGCCCTGTACCTCCTATGACTGCCCCATCTGCTGGCGACTCTGCTCAGCTTGGCCATGCTGTTGCTGCACCTCAAAGAACACAGGAGCTGCAGGGAAAGGGAGTGGGACAGTCTCCTTTTGAAGAGAGGTATGAATTGTGGCCAAGAATACAGAAATAGCATTTCAGGAGTATAAAGACCTAGATAAGAAATGTAAAAAAGAAATCAAGCTGCAAAGTTATCTACAGAGAAGCAAATTGCAAGCGACATTAAAAAAAATCCCCCAAATTTTTATAAATACATCAATGCCAAAAAGAAAAAAATAGATGGTATCGGCCCCTTAAAAGATGATAATAACAAGATAATTATAGAGGACCAAGAAAAGGCTGAGATATTAAACAGGCACTTTTCATCCATGTTCACCAACAAACTTTTCATTCATGTTCCAAGGATCCTTCAACAGGGCAAAAATCAAAGTTCACCACCTGATATAACTCGTTTAACGCAAAAAGAAGTACTCCTGCGTCTGAGAAAAGTAAATATTGACAAATCCCCTGGACCAGATGGTATTCATCCACGGATACTGAGGGAATTGAGCTAAGTAATTGATATCACCGCTGTATCTCGTATTCTTAGGCTATGTGCCCACGATGCAGAAATGAAGCAGAAAATTTCTGCAGCATTTCTGCATCTCCCTGGCAGAAAAAAACGCATGCAGATTGTGCATGCGTTTTTCCTGCAGAATACATGAGGAATCACATGCGGATTCACATGCGTTTCCGCATGCAGATTGACAAGCGCTTTCCAGGCGATTAGCATCACTTGGAAAGTGCTTGACAACTAGGTCACACTGTATAAATCCATGCAAACAGCATGGATTTATACAGTGTGAACCGTAAAAATTGAAACAAATAAAGCTATACTCACCCCCGAGGCCCCGGCGTGGCTGCAGCGCTCGTTCTTGTCTGGTTCCCGGCTGCCGGCATATCGCGAGACAGAGCGGTGAAGGGCCTGCGGTCACATGACTGTGACGTCACCAAAGGTCCTTCAGCGCTGCTGGCATTCAGAGAGAAGACGCCGGACAGGTGAGTATAAACTTTATTTGTTATTTTATTCTTTTTTTTACAGGTACAATGGTACCCAGGTCTGGATGAGAGTCTCCTCTCCTCCAGAACTGGGTACCATCCGCACATAGAGACGCATAGAAGCCGCTTGTACAAATGTACAGTCGCGGTTTCTGTGCGTCTCAATGCAAGTCAATGGCGGGAGTTCCGCTGCACTTCCGCAAAATTAAATGACATGCTGCGGATTTTTGTACGCAGCATAAACGCTGCGGAAAAATCCGCAGCATGTGCATAGAACATGCGGAATCCCCTTGGGGACCATGGGGTGCGGATTACCTAGCGTTTTACAAGCGTTTCCGCTGCGGAAATTCCGCAGCATAAACGCTACGTGGGCACACAGCCTTAGACTCTCTTGTAACAAGGGTAGTGCCACAGGATTGGAGGATAGCTCATGTGGTACCGATATTTAAGAAAGGTAAGAAGGTGGATCCAGATAACTACTGTCCGGTAAGTCTGACATCAGTGGTGTGTTACATATATGAGGGCATAATAAGAAATGACCTGCAGAGTTATATCGCAGAGAATAATATAATAAATGATAATCAGCATGAATTCATGAAAGATAGGTTGTGTCTAATCAACATGTTGGGTTTCTATGAGGAGGTAAGAGCAAATCTGGATGTTGGTAATGCGGCGGATGTGATTTATCTGGAGTTTGCAAAGGCATTTGATACTGTACCACATAACAGCCTAATACTGAAGCTACAGAAGAAAGGACTTGGGGAAACTATATGCAGATGGGTAAGGAATGGGCTAAATGATAGGAAACAAAGAGTCATCATAAATGGTACGTTCTGGGATATACTGGGATATAGTCAGCTGTGGGGACCGCAGGGATCTGTACTGGGAGCAGTGGGGAACACAGGGATCTGTAAAAGGGGCAGTGGGGACTGCAGGGCTCTGTGCCAGGAGCAGTGGGGAACACAGGGATCTGTAAAAGGGGCAGTGGGGACCGCAGGGATCTGTGCCAGGAGCAGTGGGGACCGCAGGGATCTGTGCTGGGAGCAGCGGGGACCACACGGATCTGTAAAAGGGGCAGTGGGGACCGCAGGGATCTGTGCCAGGAGCAGTGGGGACCGCAGGGATTTATCTCGGAGCAATGGGAACTACAGGGATCTGAACTGGGATCAGTGGGGACCACAGGGATCTGTACTGGGGTAGTGGGGACCGCAGGGATCTGTACTGGGAGCAGTGAAGACCGTAGGGATCTGTAAAAGGGGCAGTGGGGACCGCAGGGATCTGTAAAAGGGGCAGTGGAGACCACAGGGATCTGTGCCAGGAGCAGTGGGGACCACAAAGATCTATACTGGGAGCAGTGGGAACCACAGGGATCTGAACTGGGATCAGTGGGGACCGCAGGGATCTGTACTGGGGGTAGTGGGGACCACAGGGATCTGTACTGGGAGCAGTGGGGACCGTAGGGATCTGTAAAAGGGGCAGTGGGGACCGCAGGGATCTGTGCCAGGAGCAGTGGGAACCGCAGGGATCTGTACTGGGAGCAGTAAGGACCGCAGGGATCTGTCCTGGGAGCTGTGGGGACCGCAGGGATCTGAACTGGGAGCAGTGGGGACCGCAGGGATCTGTACTGGGAGCAGTGGGGACCGCAGGGATCTGTACTGGGAGCAGTGAGGACCACAGGGATCTGTACTGGGAGCAGTAAGGACCACAGGTACCTGTACTGGGGGCAGTGAGGACCACAGGGATCTGTACTGGGAGCAGTAAGGACCGCTGGTATCTGTACTGGGAGCAGTGAGGACCGCAGGGATCTGTACTGGGAGCAGTGGGGACCGCAGGGATCTGTACTGGAAGCAGTGGGGACCGCAGGGATCTGAACTGGGAGCAGTGGGGACCGCAGGGATCTGAACTGGGAGCAGTGGGGACCGCAGGGATCTGAACTGGGAGCAGTGGGGACCGCAGGGATCTGAACTGGGAGCAGTGAGGACCACAGGGATCTGTGCTTGGACCGATTCTTTTTAACCTCTTTATTAATGACCTTGGGGATGGGATTGTGAGTAAAGTGTCAGTCTTTGCTGATGACACCATACTATGTAGGATATTAAAATCTGATCTTGACATTACGATATTGCAGAACGATCTGGATAAGATGACTGAATGGGTAAACACTCGGCAAATGAGATTTAATGCAGATAAATGTAGAGTAATGCACCTAGGATGGAGTAATCCTATTGCTGCATATACATTAAATGGGAGTATACTCGGGACTACAGAACAGAAGGACTTGGGTATTCTGGTTACAATGAAGCTGAGCAGCAGCACTCAATGTCAAGCAGCAGCCGCAAAATCAAACAAGATTTCAGGATGTATAAAAAGGATGGAGGCCTGTCATATGTTACACGGGATGGAGGCCTCTCCTATATTACATGGGATGGAGGCCTGTCATATATTACATGGGATGGAGGCCTCTCCTATATTACACAGGATGGAGGCCTCTCCTATATTACACAGGATGGAGGCCTCTCCTATATTACACGGGATGGAGGCCTGTCATATGTTACACGGGATGGAGGCCTGTCATATATTACATGGGATGGAGGCCTCTCATATGATGAGAGGTTAAAAAAGTTGAGCTTATTTAGCTTAATAAAACGACGCCATTTACATGTATAAATATACGTGTGGTCAGTACAAAGGACGGCACATGACCTATTCCTTCCAAAGACTATACTAAGGACCAGGGGGCTCATTATGGGTGTAAGAAATGCGATTCCGGCACCTAAACAGGAAAGGGTTCTTTACAGTCAAAGCAGTCAGACTTTGGAGTGCCGACCACAAGATGTAGTGATGGCCGACACTATAACGGCTTTATACCCGGGCTGGTTGATTTCCTCCAAACACATAACATTGTGGGTCACAGGTAAATTAGACAAAATGTACAATTGGGGGAGGAAGGTTGAACTTGATGGACCGAGGTCTTTATTCAACCTACGTTACTATGTTACAAGTAAGGGGGAAACAATGCAATTTCAGTCTGACAACGGTTAATGTCATGTCATTTTCCTACCCATCCAGAGGTGAATAGATCTGCATTTTTTTTTCTTTATAGGTTCTGGATATTTCTTTTATAGGTTTGCAGCAGTTCTCTCCGGCCATGATATACATTGAATTATCAGCGTCCTCCGTTATATCTGCAGCGCTGACGTGTTCTTAGTCGTCCTGATACTCACCTATTTTCTATGTGCAGTGACTCATGGCTTCATGTGATTGCGTAAAGTGCTATCTCCATGACTCATCTGTGACTCATCTGTGAAACTGAATAACGGAAAGTGTTCTGTGCAAATGCTGCTTGGTAATGCGATGCACCTACGTGTGCGCTGAGCTGCTGCTACTTGTATCTCTAGGGTTCTCTCACTTTAAATAGGATGTCTTCGTACAGATAAGAAAACGACCAAAAGATTAAGTGACAAATCCTGAAATCCTCAGCAACCTTTGCCCTTCATCTCCTAATTATTAGACCCCAGACATGTGACGCACCCCCTGGGCCGTGGGGTACTCGGTGCCGGCCAGTCGGTGCAGGGGATGTCACAGTGGCAGTGACCCGGGGCAGTCAATAACAGGGGATTATAGTTTTTATAGTTTAATGTTCGTGACGCCACCTGTGGTATGCGGCTATATGGAGCCGTCGCTGCGGAGCAGGTCCTCTGGAGCTGTTGGTAATGCAGCAGAGTTGGTTCAGCTCTCCACAGGTAGAGCTAAGCTCCAGGGCGGTGCTGTGGTGATTATAGATGAGGTAGATGTTGTTGTGCAGTGTGGTGCAGGGGATGATGGCGCAGCAATAATTCACAGAGACAGTGGGGTGTAGTCTTCCGGGTTTTACTCACGATTATCACGTTGCTCCTGGTTACAACTGCAGATCATAACCACCCATGTCGTCCGGTGTTTACTCAGGGAGGGGTTCAGCAAACCCTCAGGTTATTCAAGAGCACTTAGCGAGACTCCTTTCTGTGTGTCCCTCCTGGTCGTCTTCCTGCGCTGGCTCTCACCCTCCTGCCCTGCGCCTCGCAAACAGTGTCCCAAGCCGGTAACCTCAGATCTTGGCGGGCAACCTTTAGTTCCCTGGATCCTGTGTGGCTACCTTTTTGGCGATTAATTGCGGCTGTGACAACTACACCCTGAAAGTACAGAAGCCTCCGGTTTCTAGCTGAATATTGCAATTCTCAATAGTTAGGGGCCGGTCCCCTCTGCGGCTTGATCCTTCCACTCCTGGTAGATTCGGGCGTACGGGTGGCCTCCAGCACTTCCCGTACCCCTAGGATCCCCTCTTTCCTTCTGGAGCCTTCCTTCCTGCTCCTCTCCTCAGTCAGTCTCACCTCCTGGGCCTCTCACTAGGCCTGCTCCTCCTGAGCAGAGCTCCTGCTCCCACTCACTGTCCTCCTCTGACTGGAACCCTTCTAGATGGTTCCATCCCTTTTTATACACCTGCTGAAGTGCTCCCCTGAACTCCTTCCTCCACCCACACCCACTACATGGTTCCCCCTCTCTTGGTTCCCCCCACTCCAGCCAGGGACAGGGCTCAGCAGAGGAGCAGCGCATCTTGCCCCTCCTGCTGGTCTGGAGTAGTGTAGTGTTGGATGCAGGTGTTAGGGTCCCGGGCAGCACTCTATCCTTACCTGAGAGTGAGATACCACACATCTGGGTGAGATGCAGAACCTCTGTGGCGACTGAACCCTCAGGGGCGCCACATACCCCCCTGGTAAAACACAGCACGTCCGCGGGCTGGAACAAAGTAAAAACAAAGCAATTTAAAGACATGCAAAATTTTTAGATGCATCACTTAGAAGAATTTTCAAACAACTTTTCTTCCCTTTATGGGAGGCACATTTCTTAAACGTTACAGGTTTCTATTATTATATCAAACATTATAAAACCATTTTAATAACATTCTCCTTCACATATAAAACATTTTTATCACTTTTCAAGTAAGTTCAGCAAACTGTAGTGAGATCTGTAGCCCGGTGTCCATCTCACTGGAGAAGGTGCACTTTGAGCAACATGAGGGACCCGTCCGCAAACCCTCAACGTAGGCCCTGGGCGTGGCTGCAGGGCATAGGTGATCCGGGTGTTGGACCACGTCTTCGGCCACGCCAAACGGGTTTTTGTTCTGCGGTCTATTTATATAAAACCAATAAGAGGCACTTTAATAAGTGCTAACTATGTACAATTTAAAAGTTTTTGGCTGCTCACAGTCCTCAGCCTACAAGTTCTGGTACCCTTACCGGGTAATTAAGTAACACATACAAAACTTTTCAAACTTGCAGCATTCCTGCTATACCCTTTCGGTTAACTATATACAGTTCAGTTCAGTTTCACTCAAGTCACTTAGTAGTGGTGCTCCCTCCAGGGAGACACCTGTCTGCTGTAGGCTGGCCCAGCCGGGTCATCAGCCTCAGACTGCAGGGGGACCAGGGATGGAGCAGCGCCAGCTGCGTCCGGGACAGGGACTTCACTCCTACCTGCTCCCGTGACTGATTCAGCTCGGCCTGATACCTCCCGGTCCTTACGCAGCTCCGCCAGGGCCCGGGCGCTGCCGGTCACTTGCAGCGCCGACTGATGCCGAATCATCATTTTCTTCAAGAGCTCCGCTCTCCAGGTGGCAATTGCAGCTTGCTGGGCCTCTTCCATCCTCCTGCCCAGTTCTTGCATCTCATCCCGGATGAAGCTGGTGTCCTCCAGGGACAACTTTGTTAGCATCCCCTCCACGGTGAGGGGTTCTGCCGCGGGCTGCAGACCACAAGACGGAGCTTCAGGCGGACCTCTCTCCATCTTGCCTGCTGGGTGCGGTCTGTCTAGACTGCTGGAGACTCCACCCTGTCTCCAAGGTTTCTTCTCTCCTCTCCCCTTTCTGGGGCGGTCCCATGCCTGCTTGCTGTTGGCCACACCCGGAGGCTGCTTCCCCAGACTGATGGACAGATCCAGGTATATGGCCACAGGCGCATGGGGCGGGTTGCACTTTTGGCACCATTCTGGGACCCGGCCCACGATGGGAGGTTCTTTGTTGTCTTTGATAATGCACATAATGGCTCCCGTTCTTCTGGGGCGGGCGCCACATTCAGTATAGAACACAGTCTCTAGGCGCACAATACCCGGTGATAACGGGTGGGTTCATGTCCCTGTTCGGGCGCTAAGTATGACGTGTCCCCTGGGCCGTGGGGTACTCGGAGCCCGGCCAGTCGGTGCAGGGGATGTCACAGTGGCAGTGACCCGGTCCGTGACCCAGGGCGGTCAATAAAACGGGATTATAGTTTTTAAAGTTTAATGTTCGTGACGCCACCTGTTGTATGCGGCTATATGGAGCCGACGCTGCGGAGCAGGTCCTCTGGAGCTGTTGGTAATGCAGCAGAGTTGGTTCAGCTCTCCACAGGTAGAGCTAAGCTCCAGGGCGGTGCTGTGATGGTTAATGATGAGGTAGCTGTTGTTGTGCAGTGTGGTGCAGGGGATGATGGCGCAGCAATAATTCACAGAGACAGTGGGGTACAGTCTTCAGGGTTTACTCATGATTATCACGTTGCTCCTGGTTACAACTGCCGTTCATAATCACCCACGTCGTCCGGTGTTTACTCAGGGAGGGGTTCAGCAATCCCTCAGGTAATTCAAGAGCACTTAACGGGACCCCTTTTTGTGTGCCTCTCCTGGTCGTCTTCTTGCGCTGGCTCTCACCCTCCTGCCCTGTGCCTCGCAAGCAGTGTCCCAAGCCGGTAACCTCAGATCTTGGCGGGCAACCTGAAGTTCCCTGGATCCTGTGCGGCTACATTTTTGGCGATTAATTGCAGCTGTGACAACTACACCCTGGAAATGTAGAAGCCTCTGGTTTCTAGCTGAATATTGCAATTCTCACTAGTTAGGGGCTGGTCCCCTCTGCGGCCTGATCCTTCCACTCCTGGTAGATTCGGGCGTACGGGTGGCCTCCAGCACTACCCGTACCCCTAGGATCCCCTCTTTCCTTCTGGAGCCTTCCTTTCTGCTCCTCTCCTCTCTTCAGTCAGTCTCACCTCCTGGGCCTCTCACTAGGCCCGCACCACCTGAGCAGAGCTCCTGCAGAGCTCCTGCTGCCACTCACTGTCCTCCTCTGACTGGAACTCTTCTAGATGGTTCCATCCCTTTTTATACACTTGCCGAAGTGCTCCCCTGATCTCCTTCCTCTACCCACACCCACTACATGGTTCCCCCTCTCTTGGTTCCCCCCACTCCAGCCAGGGACAGGGCTCAGCAGAGGAGCAGCGCATCTTGCCCCTCCTGCTGGTCTGGAGTAGTGTAGTGTTGGATGCAGGTGTTAGGGTCCCGGGCAGTACTCCATCCTTACCTGAGCGTGAGATACCACACCTCTGGGTGAGATGCAGTACCTCTGTGGCGACTGAACCCTCAGGGGCGCCACACATGCAGGTGTAAAAGGATTGTCTTTTTTATATGACCCTATTAGGGAATTCTGACATAAAGATTTTGTATCATCCAATATTTATAAGATTGGTGTTAAATGAATAATCTCGGCGGAAAGCCCACCGATCCTAAGAACAGAGGTCTTGCGTGAGTACGTAGGCTTAACCACCGCTCCATGGAAGTGAATAGAGCGGTGGTCACGCATGCGCGCTACTCTGTTCACACGGAGTACATGGACCCCCAGCAATTAGAGATTTATCACACATCTTGTGGATAGGTGATAAATATTGTTCGTAGGATAAGCCCTTGAAGAGAGGACGATGCACCAATTATGACCTTGTGGCGCCCCTGAGGGTTCGGTCGCCACAGAGGTATTGCATCTCATCCAGAGGTGTGGTATCTCACTCTCAGGTAAGGAAGGAGTATGGCTCAGGACCCTAACACTGCATCCACTACACCACATTTCCGGGGGACAGGGCTATAATGCTCCTACGGGAGAGCACAGTCCCTGATCCCTGGCTGGAGTGGGGAGGAACCACTTAGAGAGGGAGAAGTATGTAGTGGATGGGTGGGAGACGTAGATCCTGGGAGCACTGTAGTAGGAAGTATAAAAGTAAGGAACCATCTTGGTTCAGGAAGAGTGGAGAGTGGAGAGAGTTCAGTCCAGTCAGTCAGACTGAGGTGCTGACAGGGGGCAGAGACTCTGTACGAGCTCTGCTCCACAGGAGGCCTGAGCCTGAAGGAGAAAAGAGAGGAAAGAGGGAGCAGGAAGGCTCCAGGACGAGGAGTGAAGGGACCCTAGGGGTACGGGCCGTGCAGCCGCCACCCGTACGCCCGCCGCTGCCAATAGGTAGGGGGGTCAGGCCAAAGAAGGGGAACCGGGTCCCCCAGCCAGCGGAGACTACAGGGCTCAACTGGGAACCGGAGGCTGCAGCACTTCAAGTACAGCAGGCCGTCCACACCAGCCATCAGGAAGGTAGCCACATAAGGCCAGGGGACGGAACACACGTCACCTGCTAAGGCCCGAGGACACTGGACAGAGGTGCCGCCAGGTGTGAGGTACAAGGAGAGAGGCCAGAGAGGACACATAGAAGGGGGTCCTGCTAAATGCTCCAGAGCTACCTGCGAGTCGACTGGGCCCCTTACTCGGTAAACACAGGACGACGCGGGAAGTTATAAACCTGCAGTCATAACTTGGAGTGAAAGAACTGTGAGTAAAGACCCTGAGACTGCACTGCAAAGACTCCGTGTTGTCATTACTGATCCCGGCACTATCACCACCATCATTCATACACGCTGCCCTGAAGCTATACTCCACCTGTGGGGAGTCACATCACCTAGCTGCAAATACCACCAGCTTCAGCGGACTGCACCGCAGCGGCGGTTACCGATGACCGCAATCCACAGGTGGCGTAGTCGGACATTAATATTTGTGCACATAGACTACTACCCTGGTTTGACCGCCCTGGGTCACGGACCGGGTCACCGTTACGGTGACTACAACCCCCAGCATCTACAAGGCCCGGTTCCGGGTATTCCCCACGGCCCAGGGGGCGCGTCAACTTCATCTAGAGTAAAAGCAGCTACAAAGAGCGTCTCTCACTCTGGAGGACCTGACATGTTTATGCAAGGACTGTCTATTGAATTCACTGCGTAATGCATAATTTGCCCTGCGGTGGTGCTGTAGAAAAATTTAACAATTGCTGCCAGGGCCTCTCGGAGATTATATCTTATCGATGGGGACCCTTTAGACAATCCCTTTAAATAGTTTTGAGCCAATACTATATCTCTGTTTCTTTAGGATGGTTCAACACAGACCCTGTTATAAAGGAAATGTCCCCTGTAAGCATTGTGTCTAAGGGGAATATGGAGCCCACCTAAACTATATGGATAACAGTATAACATCCGTCCCCATTTTCCCCGGTGTATAACATCTGGAGTCTGGACCCGTTGCCCCCATGGTATAACATCCGGCCCCATTGCCCCTGGTGTATATCAGCCGGCCCCCTCGGCCCTCAGTTATATCAGCCGGCCCCCTCGGACCTCGTTTATATCAGCCGGCCCCCTCTGTCTCGGTGTATAACATGTATAATAAACGTACTGTGTTTATACAATATATATTTATATATACTGTGTGTGTATTTAGTGGATATAGGAAGTTTCGCCCCCAGCAGTTCGCCCCCAGCAATTTGCCCCCAGCAGTTTGCCCCCATCTGTTCGCCCCCAGGTACATTTCGCCCCCGCACATTTCGCCCTTATCATTTCGCCCCCAGGAAGATTTTTCTGTATTTTCATGACTATGAAAATTGCACATTCACACTGAAGGCATCAAAACTATGAATTAACACATGTGGAATTATATACTTAGCAAAAAAGTGTGAAACAACTGAAAATATGTCTTATATTCTAGGTTCTTCAAAGTAGCCACCTTTTGCTTTGATGACTGCTTTGCACACTCTTGGCATTCTCTTGATGAGCTTCAAGAGGTAGTCACCGGAAATGGTTTTCACTTCACAGGTGTGCCCTGTCAGGTTTAATAAGTGGGATTTCTTGCCTTATAAATGGGGTTGGGACCATCAGTTGTGTCGTGCAGAAGTCTCGTGGATACACAGCTGATAGTCCTACTGAATAGACTGTTAGAATTTGTATTATGGCAAGAAAATAGCAGCTAAGTAAAGAAAAATGAGTGGCCATCATTACTTTAAGAAATGAAGGTCAGTCAGGCCGAAAAATTGGGCAAACTTTGAAAGTGTCCCCAAGTGCAGTTGCAAAAACCATCAAGCGCTACAAAGAAACTGGCTCACATGAGGACCGCCCCAGGAAAGGAAGACCAAGAGTCACCTCTGCTTCTGAGGATAAGTTTATCCAAGTCACCAGCCTCAGAAATCACAGGTTAACAGCAGCTCAGATTAGAGACCAGGTCAATGCCACACAGAGTTCTAGTAGCAGACACATCTCTACAACAACTGTTAAGAGGAGACTTTGTGCAGCAGGCCTTCATGGTAAAATGGCTGCTAGGAAACCACTGCTAAGGATAGGCAACAAGCAGAAGAGACTTGTTTGGGCTAAAGAACACAAGGAATGGACATTAGACCAGTGGAAATCTGTGCTTTGGTCTGATGAGTCCAAATTTGAGATCTTTGGTTCCAACCACCGTGTCTTTGTGCGACGCAGAAAAGGTGAACGGATGGACACTACATGCCTGGTTCCCACCGTGAAGCATGGAGGAGATGTGATGGTGTGGGGGTGCTTTGCTGGTGACACTGTTGGGGATTTATTAAAAATTGAAGGCATACTGAACAGCATGGCTACCACAGCACCTTGCAGCCGCATGCTATTCCATCCGGTTTGCGTTTAGTTGGACCATCATTTATTTTTCAACAGGACAATGACCCCAAACACACTTCCAGGCTGTGTAAGGGCTATTTGACCAAGAAGGAGAGTGATGGGGTGCTATACCAGATGACCTGGCCTCCACAGTCACCAGACCTGAACCCAATCGAAATGGTTTAGGGTGAGCTGGACCGCAGAGTGAAGGCAAAAGGGCCAACAAGTGCTAAGCATCTCTGGGAACTCCTTCAAGATTGTTGGAAGACCATTTCCGGTGACTACATCTTGAAGCTCATCAAGAGAATGCCAAGAGTGTGCAAAGCAGTCATCAAAGCAAAAGGTGCCTACTTTGAAGAACCTAGAATATAAGACATATTTTCAGTTGTTTCACACTTTTTTGTTAAGTATATAATTCCACGTGTTAATTCATAGTTTTGATGCCTTCAGTGTGAATGTACAATTTTCATAGTCATGAAAATACAGAAAAATCTTTAAATGAGAAGGTGTGTTCAAACTTTTGGTCTGTACTGTATGTGTCTATTATATGTAGGTTTGTATTGTATGTATGCGAGTACCATATATTGTGAGTACAATATGTATGTGTGTACTATATCTATGTACTGTATGTATGTGTGCGCTATATGTATGTGTGCACTGTATGTATGTGTGCACTGTATATATGTGTGCACTGTATGTATGTGTGTACTGTATATGTAGCGCCCCGAGGGTTCGGCCGCTACAGGGGTATTGCACCTCTGCCAGAGGTGTGATGTCCCTCTCCCGGGTAAGGATGGAGTATGGACCAGGGCTCAGTTAGCTGCAAACAGCACACACACCCCATTTCCGAGGGACAGCTCAACGGTGCTCCCACTAGACAGAAGTGCAGGCACGACCGACTATGTCCCTGTCTGGAGTGGGGAGGAGGGTGGAACACCCAGTGCTGTAGGGGCAGATAGGGGTTGGTTCCTGAGCGTAGGAAGGAGCCCATTGGTTGCTGGTCACCTGGGCTCATGTTCTGGAGGGAGGTATAAAAGGGAGGAGCCATCTTAGATCTAGGTTCAGTCTGTGAGGAGAAGTTGAGAGGAGAGCTGACAGGGAGCAGCAGCTCAGGCTGAGTGCTGCCCCAGAGGCAGGCCTAGAGAAGAGGCCGGGGCCTGAGAAGAGAAGGAACAGGAGGAGAAGAAGGAACAGGAAAGGAGGAGAGATAGAGGAACAGAAGGGCTCAGGAACAAGAAGATGGAAGGGACCCTAAGAACCCACGAGAATCCAGGGTGCAGGGTCAGGCAGATTAAGGGTACCGGATCGAAAGTTGGTGGAGGAGAAACAACCCTCTGCCAAAGACCGGAGGCTGTGACCATTTATTGGTGCGACACCTCATCAAACCTGCTAGGAAGGCACCATATAGGACAGTGGAGGACGGGGCCCACGTTTACCCGTGCAAGTCCGCGGCAGCTGGACAAAAGTGGGTCACTGGTGAGGCAGGCCAGAGAAAGGATTGAAGGGGGTCCTGTGCCATGCTCCTGAACTGCCTGGGGGTTGACCGAGCCCCTCACCTGGTGGACACTGCACGGCTTGGGTGGTCACTGCTTGCGCAGAAGTGACAAGGAGCACCTGAACTGTGAGTAAAAGACATTGGACTGCAGTACGTTGTCTGTGTGCTCTTTCGCTCCTCCAGCACTAATGGTACTGGGACTCCCACCACCATCACTCCCACCATCCACTACACTGCCCTGGGGCCGCACTCTTCCCGTGGGGAGTCACACCATCCCAGCTGCATACATCATCGGCCCCAGCGGTCTGCCCTGCAGCGGCGGTTCCTAATGACCGCAATCAACGGGTGGCGTAGTCGGACATCTCTTAAAACATCTAAAAGACTGCCACGGGTCTGACCACCCTGAGCCACGGGACCCGGTAGCCACTACTACCCCCATCGTCTCCCTATTGCCCGGTTCCGAGTACCCCACGGCCCAGCGGTCGAGTCAGCTTTGGCGTAGTTGGCAGGATTTCGTGCCCGCTAACAACGGGTACTGCGCGCCTGAAAAGAGACTGTTTTATTGTATTAAAGATGGCGCCCGCCCCAGAAGAACGAGCGCCATAATGTGCGCGCCAAAAGACCACAGGAGGCCGCCAACCATCGTGGGCCGGGTCCCATAATGGCGCCAAAGAGGAAGCCCGCCCCAACAACCATGAGCACGGCTGTAGAAATGTCCGTCAACGTGGGGGGGGGCTGCCCCTGAGAGTGATTGTCAGCAGAATGCCCCAGGACCACCCCCCATGGGGGCGGAAAGAGAAGAAAACTGCGGGGCAGGGGGTGGTCTGGATCAGTCTGGCCAGGCCGCACCCGGAGATGGAGAAAGGAACCAGCTCCAGCACTTTGACAAGGGGCCTGCTGCAGGCCACACCACCATGCAGCTTTACAGAGCTGCTAGCCCATCTCCCCAAGGAGGACCCCGAGTATGTGCGGGCGGCGCTGGAGGAGCTGGATCGGAGGATGGTCCGGGCGCAGCAGGACGTGATAGCCGGGTGGAAAGAAGAAATGGCCCGGCGGGCTGTGGCCCTGCAGCAGGAGGCGCCGTCGACGTCCAGCAGCACACCAGCCACCAAACGCAGTGAAGACAGAGCGGAGGCTGAAGACGACGCCGCAGAGGAGGCTGCGACAGCAGAGGCAGGTAACGGAGACGCCCCTACCCCGAACCCTGGGGCCGCCGACCTGCCCCTGCACCCTGTTGCGGAGCCCAACGCACCTGGACCTGCCGTCGACACCGTGCCTGCACTGCCATCAACCGGCCCCCAGGCCGTCGACGCTGCCAGTGAGCTCCGCCCCACGCCGTGCCCTCTGACCCCAGGCGTGCTCAGCAACCCACCATCGCAGGCCCTGCCGCAAGGCCTAGCGCCCCCGGGCGCCGCTGCCCCGACGGAACCCCCTGCACCCGCTGTACCACCCCTGGGAGCAACTAGGAAACGACCAGCGCGGGCCTGGTCGCAAGGCCACGTGCCCCTGGGCGCCGCCAACCCGCTCGCGCCCCCTGTTTCTGCGGTACTACCACTGGGCGCAGATCTTTTCGCCCAACATACCAGTCCGGATGGGCTTCCTTTCATCTGGCCCCCCGAGTATGTCAACCCCCGCTTTCGGAGGAGCCCGCCCGCGGAGGTTGAAGTACCATCTGAGCCCCTCATACCTGCTAATGCGCCTCAGGAAACCCCCCAGCTGCCGTTGGAGGAAGCCCAGTTTGAATGGGACCCCACTGGGGAGGACCTAATGGGGTTTACAAAGGAAACACGGGCGGGCGCAGCCGAACGGCGGGAGGCCTGCCGCCAACAGCTGGAGATGTTTGAGAGGGAGCAGCGAGAGCGGCGCATGAAACAAGAGAAGCTGCAGGTCCGGAGCGCGGAGCAGAAAATGAAGGCCCGGCGAGATCCCCGAACTGCCCGCAGTCCCCGAGTCACCGGGACTGTTGTGAAGTTTCAGATGGAGCGCGGCTGAGGTTTCATCCGAGACCCTGAGACCATCAGCGACGTGTTCGTGACGAGGAGGGATGTGGAGAGCCACCTGCCGGAAGGTCATCGAGGGCGGGATCTGTTTCCAGGGGATGTGGTGTCTTATACCCGGCACCAAGGCGTGAAGGGATGGTACGCCCTCCACGTCCACAGAGTAGTAGAGAAGGAGGAACAGCACTACTCGGACTCTGAGTACCAAGAGGGCCCGGACGGGCCTGAAGATTATGAGGAGCAAGGAGCGGCTGGAGGGTATCGCTACCAGTAAACAGTAGCATACCAGTGTAAATAGTTACCCGTCGGGGTACAAAGGAACTGTTTGGGACTGTTTCAAGTTGAGCGTGGTCCCCGTTGGGACTGATATAGGACTGTTTGACTGTTGCTCTATCCCCTAGGTAACCTGGCTGAGGACTGAGAGCAGCCATCCCTCTTCCCTTTACCAGACTGAGGACTGTGAGCAGCCATCCCCCCTTTTCAACCGGCCGAGGACTGGGAACGGCCAATCCCTTGTATATAGTTGTTGCTTCCTAAAGCGCCCCCTACTGGTTTTATATAAAAACCGCAACGTCTACCTCAAGACAAGTTTACTGGACTGTTGCACCTTTAAGAAGGAAGAATACCTGGTCGCAAGTTGCACCGCGGCCATGACCCAAGAATCTAAGAATGTGCTTTGCTTAAAAATGTTTGACATGAGAAAGTTTTATATGCTGCTAGGTGATAATGCCAGAGTTTTATAAGGTGTTTTATACAAAAGAGTTCCGGAAGTATTGAAAATGTTTTTATAATGTCTAGTGAAAAGAAAAGTGTGTCCCATAAAGGGAACTGAACTGTGTCGTCCGTTTCTAAATGTGAAAAGTTTTAAAAAGTTTTTGCATGTCCTGTAATTAACTGTTTTTGCTCGTTTCCAGCCCGAGGACGTGCTGTGATTTACCAGGGGGGAATGTAGCGCCCCGAGGGTTCGGCCGCTACAGGGGTATTGCACCTCTGCCAGAGGTGTGATGTCCCACTCCCGGGTAAGGATGGAGTATGGACCAGGGCTCAGTTAGCTGCATACAGCACACACACCCCATTTCCGAGGGACAGCTCAACGGTGCTCCCACTAGACAGAAGTGCAGGCACGACCGACTATGTCCCTGTCTGAAGTGGGGAGGGGGGTGGAAAACCCAGTGCTGTAGGGGCAGATAGGGGTTGGTTCCTGAGCGTAGGAAGGAGCCCATTGGTTGCTGGTCACCTGGGCTCATGTTCTGGAGGGAGGTATAAAAGGGAGGAGCCATCTTAGATCTAGGTTCAGTCTGTGAGGAGAAGTTGAGAGGAGAGCTGACAGGGAGCAGCAGCTCAGGCTGAGTGCTGCCCCAGAGGCAGGCCTAGAGAAGAGGCCGGGGCCTGAGAAGAGAAGGAACAGGAGGAGAAGAAGGAACAGGAAAGGAGGAGGAGAGATAGAGGAACAGAAGGGTTCAGGAACAAGAAGATGGAAGGGACCCTAAGAACCCACGAGAATCCAGGGTGCAGGGTCAGGTAGATTAAGGGTACCGGATCCCAAGTTGGTGGAGGAGAAACAACCCTCAGCCAAAGACCGGAGGCTGTGACCATTTATTGGTGCAGCACCTCATCAAACCTGCTAGGAAGGCACTATATAGGACAGCGGAGAACGGGGCCCACGTTTACCCGCGCAAGTCAGCGGCAGCTGGACAAAAGTGGGTCACTTGTGAGGCAGGCCAGAGAAAGGATTGAAGGGGGTCCTGTGCCATGCTCCTGAACTGCCTGGGGGACAGACCGAGCCCCTAACCTGGTGGACACTGCATGGCTTGGGTGGTCACTGCGTGCGCAGAAGTGACCCGGAGCACCTGAACTGTGAGTAAAAGACATTGGACTGCAGTACGTTGTCTGTGTGCTCTTTCGCTCCTCTAGCACTAACGGTACTGGGACTCCCACCACCATCACTCCCACCATCCACTACACTGCCCTGGGGCTGCACTCTTCCCGTGGGGAGTCACACCATCCCAGCTGCATACATCATCGGCCCCAGCGGTCTGCCCTGCAGCGGCGGTTCCTAATGACCGCAATCCACGGGTGGAGTATTCGGACATCTCTTAAAACATCTAAAAGACTGCCACGGGTCTGACCACCCTGAGCCACGGGACCGGGTAGCCACTACTGCCCCCATCGTCTCCCTATTGCCCGGTTCCGAGTACCCCACGGCCCAGGGGGCGAGTCATATATACAGTACAGACCAAAAGTTTGGACACACCTTCTCATTTAAAGATTTTTCTGTATTTTCATGACTATGAAAATTGTACATTCACACTGAAGGCATCAAAACTATGAATTAACACATGTGGAATTATATACGTAACAGAAAAGTGTGAAACAACTGAAAATATGTCTTATATTCTTGGTTCTTCAAAGTAGTCACCTTTTGTTTTGATGACTGCTTTACACACTCTTGGCATTCTCTTGTTGAGCTTCAAGAGGTAGTCACCGGAAATGGTTTTCACTTCACAGGTGAGCCCTGTCAGGTTTAATAAGTGGGATTTCTTGCCTTATAAAAGGGGTTGGGACCATCAGTTGTGTTGTGCAGAAATCAGGTGGATACACAGCTGATAGTCCTACTGAATAGACTGTTAGAATTTGTATTATGGCAAGAAAAAAGCAGCTAAGTAAAGAAAAACGAGTGGCCATCATTACTTTAAGAAATGAAGGTGAGTCAGTCGGAAAAATGGGGCAAACTCTGAAAGTGTCCCAAATGCAGTTGCAAAAACCATCAAGCACTACAAAGAAACTGGCTCACATGAGGACCGCCCCAAGAAAGGAAGACCAAGAGTCACCTCTGCTTCTGAGGATAAGTTTATCTGAGTCACCAGCCTCAGAAATCGCAGGGTACAGCAGCTCAGATTAGAGACCAGGTCAATGCCACACAGAGTTCTAGCAGCAGACTGTTATGCACACGCCCGGGCTAAGCGGCGTGTGCGGGTGATTGGTAGTGATTCCACTGGACCGTGCCGGAGAGTGTATGCCTGGAGGGGCGTGACTAAGTATTCACCCGATCCGACCAGGGTCGCACGACGGCATACGACGCCAGTGCACCAAGGAGGAACCGAGCAGAGGGACCAGGTGCTACTCCAGGACAGACCCCGGACACGGCTGTTGACCCACACAGGGAAATACAGGATGCAGGCAGGCGGGTATGCAGGCAGGCGGGTATGCAGGCCGGGGGGTAAAGGTAAGCACAGATAGAGGCACTAGCAAGTAGGAACACAGGCGGGATAGGACCCAGTACACACCGGGATTCAGGAACAATACAGGCAGAGGGGTACAGGCAAGCACAACTAGAGTGCAGAAGACTGAGCAGGGAGGACAGGGCTCTGTTCACACTGAACAGACAGGAAGGGAAAGGCAGAGCCAGACACCCACAGGGTACTTGCAGTGAAGTAGCGAGTGGACCACAAACTCACAAACGGGAGTACAGAGACAACAGGCAGGAGATAGGTACGAGTTCAGACTCTGCAGGAAAAGGAAGGGAACGGGCATAGAGGCAAAACAGGTAAAGGATAGGAGAGAGTTCAGACTGGAACTGAGTGTACGGAGGAGACCGACACTGCAGCGGGATACAGGAGCGGGTCTGGGAATACTGCCTCCAGAGAGGCGGAACGAACAGGCAAGGAGCGTGTTCAGACAGGACAGACAAGATACAGGAGCGGGTCTAGGTAATCGGCCCCTAGAAGGCGGGAGGAACAGGCTAGGAGCGTGTTCAGACAGGACAGACAAGAGAACACAGAAAGGACTCAGTTCAGACACGGGAACTAATACCGCAAAGCAGGAGACATACAGGACACAGTTCAGACACGGGAGCTGACACCGCAAGGCAGGAGAAATACAGGACTTAGTTCAGACACGGGAACTAATACCGTAAAGCAGGAGACATACAGGACACAGTTCAGACACGGGAGCTGACACCGCAAGGCAGGAGAAATACAGGACTTAGTTCAGACACGGGAACTAATACCGTAAAGCAGGAGACATACAGGACTTAGTTCAGACACGGGAACTAATACCGTAATGCAGGAGACAAACAGGACTAGTTCAGAAACGGGAACTAATACCGTAAAGCAGGAGACATACAGGACACAGTTCAGACACGGGAGCTGACACCGCAAGGCAGGAGAAATACAGGACACAGTTCAGACAGGCCTGGAAATACAGCCTCCAGGAAAGGCGGACAGGGAAACAGGAACGGGACCTGGCAACTTCAGAGTGCAAGCACACACTGAAAGAAACACATATGCTCAGGCAGGGATAGAAGGGAGCTGCTGAGCTATATACCAAGAGACAGACAGCGATAGGCTGAGGACGCACAAGGGGTGTGACCCACAGCAGGTACAAAAGGCAGGAAGTGATCGGGCGCCGCCCTTAAGCAGCAGAAACAGACACAGACACAAACAAGACAGCATGGAGGGAAGCCAGAGAGACATTCTGGACAGGAGATCAAGTGCGCGCTCCTGCACAGTGGGAGATGGACCACTATGCAAGGACGCCGCCAGGTATGTTACAGTACCTCCCCCCTTACGCCCCCTCTTCTTCAGGCCTGCCAGAATCTTCCGCAGGGAATTCGAGGACCAGTCGTTCACTGGGTTGGAGGGGGACAGAGACTTGAGGGTAATCTCTGCTTCGAGGTACATCTTGTCAAGCTCACAGGAAGAAATAGACGGGTTATCAGGTACATAATGAGGAAAAGTCACTGTCTCTTTGTTATCTGGTGGTACCCCGGAGGATTCAGGAAACAACTGGAGGTCCTCCGCCGGGTCAGAAGAGTACTGAGGCTCAGAGAAAACATCTGCTTCAGAGTACACTAGGTCGGACTCACTGGAGGAAGCAGGCGAGGTATCAGGTACAGGAAATAGGAAAGTCTCTGTCCATTCACCACCAGGTGGCACCCCGAAGGGTTCTAAACACAACTGGAGGTCCTCCGCCTGGTCGGAGGGGTGTAGAGACTCGGGAGTAACTTCTGCTTCGGAGAACACTAGGTCGGACTCACTGGAGGAAGCAGGCGAGGTATCAGGTACAGGAAATAGGAAAGTCTCTGTCCATTCACCACCAGGTGGCACCCCGAAGGGTTCTAAACACAACTGGAGGTCCTCCGCCTGGTCGGAGGGGTGTAGAGACTCGGGAGTAACTTCTGCTTCGGAGAACACTAGGTCGGACTCACTGGAGGAAGCAGGCGAGGTATCGGGTACCGAGTATAGGAAAGTCTCTGTCCATTCACCACCAGGTGGCACCCCGAAGGGTTCTAAACACAACTGGAGGTCCTCCGCCTGGTCGGAGGGGTGTAGAGACTCGGGAGTAACTTCTGCTTCGGAGAACACTAGGTCGGACTCACTGGAGGAAGCAGGCGAGGTATCGGGTACCGAGTATAGGAAAGTCTCTGTCCATTCACCACCAGGTGGCACCCCGAAGGGTTCTAAACACAACTGGAGGTCCTCCGCCTGGTCGGAGGGGTGTAGAGACTCGGGAGTAACCTCTGCTTCGGAGTACACCAGGTTGGACTCACTGGACGAAGCGAGCGAGGTATCAGGTACAGAGTATAGGAGAGTCTCTGTCCTTTCGTTACCAGGTAGCACCCCGAAGGGTTCAGGAGGTCTCAGGGAGGACAGACCCAGGCGTGACTGCTTGCCTCTAAGTCTAGCACGTCTGGACTGCCTCTTGAGGTTGGAAGAAGTATTCCGGAAAGCGTAGTCACCCTGTGAGGATTCTGGGTGGGCAGTAGTCTCATTGGGCTGGAGAACTATTACGCTACCCACACACATTACCCATTGGGGCTGCTCCGGGATATTGGGAAGTGAAGCTTCAGCAGGAGCCTCCGGGTTAGGATCATCGAAGACCATTAGAAAGGCCACCAGGAAGGCCATTAGGTCCCGGAGGATCGGATCCTGTGTCTCATATAGGGGGTTGATCCATTCCAAGGCATCCCCCGCCAGGTAAGACATAATAAAGGCCACTTTAGCCCAATCGGAAGGAAAATAAAGAGGGTAGGCCTTAAAGTGTAGCATGCATTGCTCCACAAATGCACGACACTGTCTTGGATCCCCATAGTAACGTGGCGGATCCGCAGGAACGAGAGCTGATAGATCCATCTGGACGGTGCGTAATTCGCCTGGAACTCAGCTAAGGGAAAAAAAAAATTATTTATTTATTTTAATGCAAGTCTTCGCTGGAAACTTCTCAGAGAGCGAAGGCCGTGGGGCTCAACGGGAACCATGGCCTGAGCATGCTGTTATGCACACGCCCGGGCTAAGCGGCGTGTGCGGGTGATTGGTAGTGATTCCACTGGACCGTGCCGGAGAGTGTATGCCTGGAGGGGCGTGACTAAGTATTCACCCGATCCGACCAGGGTCGCACGACGGCATACGACGCCAGTGCACCAAGGAGGAACCGAGCAGAGGGACCAGGTGCTACTCCAGGACAGACCCCGGACACGGCTGTTGACCCACACAGGGAAATACAGGATGCAGGCAGGCGGGTATGCAGGCAGGCGGGTATGCAGGCCGGGGGGTAAAGGTAAGCACAGATAGAGGCACTAGCAAGTAGGAACACAGGCGGGATAGGACCCAGTACACACCGGGATTCAGGAACAATACAGGCAGAGGGGTACAGGCAAGCACAACTAGAGTGCAGAAGACTGAGCAGGGAGGACAGGGCTCTGTTCACACTGAACAGACAGGAAGGGAAAGGCAGAGCCAGACACCCACAGGGTACTTGCAGTGAAGTAGCGAGTGGACCACAAACTCACAAACGGGAGTACAGAGACAACAGGCAGGAGATAGGTACGAGTTCAGACTCTGCAGGAAAAGGAAGGGAACGGGCATAGAGGCAAAACAGGTAAAGGATAGGAGAGAGTTCAGACTGGAACTGAGTGTACGGAGGAGACCGACACTGCAGCGGGATACAGGAGCGGGTCTGGGAATACTGCCTCCAGAGAGGCGGAACGAACAGGCAAGGAGCGTGTTCAGACAGGACAGACAAGATACAGGAGCGGGTCTAGGTAATCGGCCCCTAGAAGGCGGGAGGAACAGGCTAGGAGCGTGTTCAGACAGGACAGACAAGAGAACACAGAAAGGACTCAGTTCAGACACGGGAACTAATACCGCAAAGCAGGAGACATACAGGACACAGTTCAGACACGGGAGCTGACACCGCAAGGCAGGAGAAATACAGGACTTAGTTCAGACACGGGAACTAATACCGTAAAGCAGGAGACATACAGGACACAGTTCAGACACGGGAGCTGACACCGCAAGGCAGGAGAAATACAGGACTTAGTTCAGACACGGGAACTAATACCGTAAAGCAGGAGACATACAGGACTTAGTTCAGACACGGGAACTAATACCGTAATGCAGGAGACAAACAGGACTAGTTCAGAAACGGGAACTAATACCGTAAAGCAGGAGACATACAGGACACAGTTCAGACACGGGAGCTGACACCGCAAGGCAGGAGAAATACAGGACACAGTTCAGACAGGCCTGGAAATACAGCCTCCAGGAAAGGCGGACAGGGAAACAGGAACGGGACCTGGCAACTTCAGAGTGCAAGCACACACTGAAAGAAACACATATGCTCAGGCAGGGATAGAAGGGAGCTGCTGAGCTATATACCAAGAGACAGACAGCGATAGGCTGAGGACGCACAAGGGGTGTGACCCACAGCAGGTACAAAAGGCAGGAAGTGATCGGGCGCCGCCCTTAAGCAGCAGAAACAGACACAGACACAAACAAGACAGCATGGAGGGAAGCCAGAGAGACATTCTGGACAGGAGATCAAGTGCGCGCTCCTGCACAGTGGGAGATGGACCACTATGCAAGGACGCCGCCAGGTATGTTACACAGACACATCTCTACAACAACTGTTAAGAGGAGACTTTGTGCAGCAGGCCTTCATGGTAAAATAGCTGCTAGGAAACCACTGCTAAGGACAGGCAACAAGCAGAAGAGACTTGTTTGGGCTAAAGAACATAAGGAATGGACATTAGACCAGTGGAAATCTGTGCTTTCGTCTGATGAATCCAAATTTGAGATCTTTGGTTCCAACCACCGTGTCTTTGTGCGACGCAGAAAGGTGAACGGATGGACTCTACATGTCTGGTTCCCACCGTGAAGCATGGAGGAGGAGGTGTGATGGTGTGGGGGTGCTTTGCTGGTGACACTGTTGGGGATTTATTCAAAATTGAAGGCATACTGAACCAGCATGGCTACCACAGCATCTTGCAGCGGCATGCTATTCCATCTGGTTTGCGTTTAGTTGGACCATCATTTATTTTTTAACAGGACAATGACCCCAAACACACCTCCAGGCTGTGTAAGGGCTATTTGACCAAAAGGGAGAGTGATGGGGTGCTACGCCAGATGACCTGGCCTCCACAGTCACCAGACCTGAGCCCAATCGAGATGGTTTGGGGTGAGCTGGACCGCAGAGTGAAGGCAAAAGGGCCAACAAGTGCTAAGCATCTCTGGGAACTCCTTCAAGATTGTTGGAAGACCATTTCCGGTGACTACCTCTTGAAGCTCATCAAGAGAATGCCAAGAGTGTGCAAAGCAGTCATCAAAGCAAAAGGTGGCTACTTTGAAGAACCTAGAATATAAGACATATTTTCAGTTGTTTCACACTTTTTTGTTAAGTATATAATTCCACATGTGTTAATTCATAGTTTTGAAGCCTTCAGTGTGAATGTACAATTTTCATAGTTATGAAAATACAGAAAAATCTTTAAAAGAGAAGATGTGTCCAAACTTTTGGTCTTTACTGTATATACTTAACAAAAAAGTGTGAAGCAACTGAAAATGTCTTATATTCTATATTCCGACTGGGTGGATCTTTTACCGTGGGCCGAATTTTCCTACAATAATCACGAGAGCGAATCTTCCTCCAAATCCCCGTTTTTTGTAGTCTTCGGTCAGCATCCTCGAATCCCATTTCCCGTCTCCGCCTCGGTGGATAATCCGGCTGCGGAATCTCTCGTTAACGAATTTTCCTCAATTTGGGAAAGTACCAGATCCGCACTTCTTCAGTCATCCGAGCTGATGAAAAAACAGGCTGACAAAAGACGTCTGGATCCACCACAATTCCGTCCTGGAGATAAGGTCTGGCTCTCGTCCAAATATGTCCGGCTCAAGATTCCTTCCTACAAGTTAGGGCCTCGGTTCATTGGTCCACTGGAAGTTATCAAACAAATCAACCCGGTGGCCTATAAATTGAAACTCCCGGCCAATTTGCGGATTCCTAACTCCTTCCATGTATCTCTACTCAAACCCGTGGTACTTAACTCTTTTTCCAAGTCTACAGGTACGCCTCCTGCTCCGGTTTCCGCTGAAAACGAGTTTGAGTTTGCTGCACATCTCGTATCTTCACAGCATAGACAATTGCCTTCAGATGACCACAAAGATAAAAGTCTAAGGGGGTCAGATCGGGAGACCTTGGTGGCCATTCACCTGGCCCACGACGACCAATCCACTTTCCAGGAAACTCTTCATGTAGGAATGTTCGGACCTGACACCCATAATGTGGTGGTGACCATCTTGTTGGAAAAACTCAGGGAGCGTGCCATCTTCAGTGCATAAAGAGGGCAACACATCATCATGTAGCAATTTCAGATATCCAGTGGCATTGAGGTTTCCATTGATGAAGAATGGCCCCACTATCTTTGTACCCCATATACCACACCATACCATCAAGATATGAGATGTGCAGCATCTGAAACAACGGATGCTGGAAGCCTGTGCTAGCATTTCTTCTGCGGTGTTGCTATCAGTGTGTCAAGAGTGGGAGAGGAGGGTTGCATTGATAATCCAACACAATGGGCAGCACTTTGAACACATTTTATAAGTGGTCATAAACTTGTAAAAAACTCATGAAAGAATAAAGGTACGTTAAAACCAAGCACATCATTGTTTTTCTTATGAAATTCTCAATAAGTTTGATGCGTCACATGACCCATTTCCCATTGAAAAAAATAAAGTTGGATCCAAAATGGCCGATTTCAAGATGGCCACCGTGGTCACCACCCATCTGTAAAAGTTTTCCCCCTCCCATATACTAATGTGCCACAAACAGGAAGTTGATATCATCAACCATTCCCATTTAATTTAGGTGTATCCATATAAATGGCCCACCCTGTATATGTGTGTACTGTCACATAATTTGTATGATTTTTTTTATGTAAAAAAAAAAACATTTGAAAAAAAAAAATAGCCCCAGTCTATAGAGGAATAATTCTGATCATTAACGCAGCACAGTCACTTTTATTTTTGATTAATTTTACTTTTTCAAGTAATCTTTCTGAAAACCTTTAATAGTTTCTAGCTGTGTTTTATAGGAGTCTGCAAAAAAATGAAGTAAAAATCTTGTAAATACTCAACATGTTTCTGCCTCCTGAGAAGTCTGTGTCCCGCATGATAATGACAAGGTATCACCCATCACTCTCCAGACGGAGATGCACCTGTAATGAGGGCAGACAGTAAGGCTGCATAGATAATTTATGGTAATGGTCGTTTACAGTCAATTATTGATGGCTCCAAGATCACATCCTACGTCTCATGATTCCTTAGTTCAATGTGACTCCATTATGTGGGAAACCATTAAACTATCGCCCCCTGGCTGTCTGGACTGGTCAGGGGTGAAGAGTTGAGTTCTGACCTGATTGGTTGAATATTACAACCATCAGAATAATTATAGGATCGGTCTTTCTAGGAGCCTTGAAAGATCAAGCATACATTAAAGTGATAATTTGTAACTGTTATGCCCTAAAGAAATGTGTGCGGCTTAATGTGATTTCCCGTATCTATCACCATGCCCAACAATACGTATGGGGTGCAGTCTGTCCAGATTCCGCTTTCTTGTTGCTGATCACTCGGCTTGGGTCTCACTTTTTGAAAAAGTTTCTCCAGTGTTCAGAATCACATACTTTATAATATATCTGCCTTTTTAAAACGGACAGAGAGTTGCAGTATATGGAACTATACCGACGCATTGAGCATGTCCTATTCTAATCCTCAAAATCGGTTCAGAACAGGACATTCTCTGACCCTCACAGATCTCATTCTCAGATCCGTGATTTTCATGGATGTGTGAATGGATCTATAAAACTGTACGAGTCTGTGGACCATCCGATAAAAAGATCTGGCAGCACACGGACATTTCACACTAATGTGAGAATGTGGCCTAAGGGATTTTACAGACAACATTATCACTTCAAGTCATACAGCGCAGATACAGAATAATACTTACATCCAGGCACTTACCGCTGACGTCTCGTCTGATCAGAGTCGGTTTCTGCTGCTTCTTCTCCATCTGGTCAGACCTTCATGTCGACATCTCCCAGCCACGACTCATCTTGTCACGATGATCTCCAGCCTAGAAAATAGCAAGGTCATACATTGTATGCATACATGTGTCTCCCCCACACTGCGTCCTCGAATACAGATATGTAACCCCCCCCCATTAATATACTATTAGCCACTTAGTAATCAAAATATAAAGTGATAAGCAGCACTGTGCCCCCCATTAACTATAATCTGCACCGGCCAATAATATAAATTATTCAGTCTCTGTGACTCTCCCCAATTAACTGTAAGGCTATGTGCACACGGAAAACATACAAGGCTTCACAGTACAAGCAAAGTGAAACCCCCATCATTGCTCTCTCCCAGCACCCCCATCATTGCTCTCTCCCAGCACCCTCGTCATTGCTCTCTCCCAGCACCCCCGTCATTGCTCTCTCCCACCACCTCCATCATTGCTCTCTCTCAGCACCCCCATCATTAATCTCTCCCAGCAACCCGGTCATTGCTCTGTCCCAGCACCCCCGTCATTGCTCTATCCCAGCACCCTCATCGTTGCTTTCTTCCAGCACCCCCATCATTGCTCTGTCCCAGCACCTCCATCAATGCTCTCTCCCAGCCCTCCCATCATTGCTCTCTCCCAGCACCCCCATCATTGCGCTCTCCCAGCACCCCCATCATTTCCTCTCAGCACCCCCATCATTACTCTGTCCCAGCACCTCCATCATTGCTCTCTCCCAGCACCCCCATCATTTCCTCTCAGCACCCCCATCATTAGTCTGTCCCAGCACGCGTCCGGAGCAACCTGACCTATAAAACTGTCCCACTAGTTAACCCCTTCAGTGAACACGGTAAAAAATAAAAATAAAAAACGAAGCAAAAAACAATGCTTTATCACCATACCGCCAAACAAAAAATGGAATAACACGCGATCAAAAAGACAAATATAAATAAAAATGGTACCGCTGAAAACGTCATCTCGTCCCGCAAAAAACAAGCCGCCATACAGCTCCATCAGCCGAAAAATAAAAAAGTTATAGCTCTCGGAATAAAGCTGTGCTAAAAAATAATTTTTTCTATAAAATTGCTTTTATTATGTAAAAGTGCAAAACATAGAAATACGATATAAATGTGGTACCGCTGTAAACGTACTGACCCGAAGAATAAAGCTGCCTTATCAATTTTACCACACGCGGAACAGAATAAAAAAAAACAAAAAAAAAAATTCCTGAATTGTTGTTTTTTGTTTATTCTGCCTCCCAAAAATCGGAATAGCGATCAAAAAATGTCACGTGCCTGAAAATGGCACCAATAACAACGTCAACTCATCCCGCAAAAAACAAGCCATCAAATGACTGTCTGCCAAAATCTGGAAAAATTATAGCTCTCAAAATATGGCGATGCAAAAACTAGATTTTACAAAAAATGCGTCTTTTAGTGTGTGACAGCTGTCAGTCATAAAAACCCCATATGATTCTAGTATCGCTGTAGTCTCACCGACCCGAAGAATAAGGTCGTCTAATGACTTATACCGCATGAGCAACGGCGTAAAAAATAAACTCTCAGGTTAGGGTTGTGCTAGGGTTAGGGTTGTGCTAGGGTTAGGGTTGTGCTACGGTTAGGGTTGTGTTAGGGTTAGGGCTGGGGTTGGGGTTATGGTTGGGGTTAGGGTTGTGATGGGGTTGGGATTTTTTTCAAAAGTAAGAAAAAAAGATGACGATATGGCGACTAGTGTTGAGCGCAAGTGCTCGCTACTTGAGTTTGCATCAGGTGTTCTGGTATGCATTGAGTATCGTGGGTATTTGAGTGACATGCTCGAGTCTCCGCCCCATATGCTTCACGGCCCAAAAAACTTTGCGGGGATTGCCTGCCATGCACGAGCGCTCCCCGCATGTTTTTTTTGGGTGTCTAATAACCGTGAAACATCCGGGCGGAGACTCGAGCATGTCACTCGAGCACATGGTGCATACCTGAGTACCCGATGCAAACTCAAGTAGCGAGCACTTGCGCTCAAGACTAATGACAACTTATTCAATATGATGACCTAATGTTATCAAATTCTGTGTCGTACCTCTGGGTTCAAAATGTTCACTATACACCTTAATAAAATCCTTGAGGGGTATAATTTCCAAAATGGGGTCACTTGTGGGGGAGCTCCACTGTTTAGGCACATCAGGGGCTCTCCAAACGCGACATGGTGTCCGCTAACAAATTGAATGGAAAATTGTTAGCGGACGCCATGTTGCGTTTGGAGAGCCCCTGCGTGCCTAAACTTTGGAGCTCCCCCACAAGTGACCCCATTTTGGAAACTAGACCACCCAAGGCACCTATCTAAATGCATAATGAGCACTTGGAACCCCCAGGTGCTTCACAAATTGATTCGTAAAAATGAAAAAGAGGAAAAAAAAAACAGTCCCTGTGTGCCCAAATATTGGAGCTCCCCCACAAGTGACTCCATTTTGGAAACTAGACCCCCCAAGGCACCTATCTAGATGCATAGTGAGCACTTGGAACCCCCAGGTGCTTCTCAAATTGATTCGTAAAAATGAAAAAGTGTTTTTTTTTTCACTTTTTCATTTTTCCGAATAAAAAAAAAGTAACATTTTTGTGAAAAAAGTTAAATGTTCATTTTTTTCTTCCACATTCCAAAAATTCCTATGAAGCACCTGAAGGGTTAATAAAGTTCTTGAAGGTGGTTTTGAGCTCCTTGAGGGGTGCAGTTTTTAGAATGGTGTCACTTTTGGGTATTTTCTGTCATAAAGACCTCTCAAAGTGACTTCAAATGTGATGTGGTCCCTAAAAAAATGGTTTTGTAAATTTCGTTGGAAAAATGAGAAATCGCTGGTCAACTTTTAACCCTTAGAGCTCCATAACAAAAAAAAAATTTGGTTCCAAAATTGTGCTGATGTAAAGTAGACATGTGGGAAATGTTATTTATTAAGTATTTTGTGTGACACATCTCTCTGATTTAATTTTCAAAATTTTCGCCAAATTTCCATTTTTTTCACAAATAAACGCAAGTGATATCGAAGAAATTTTACCAAAATCATGAAGTACAATATGTCACGAAAAAACAATCTCAGAATCAGGGGGATCCGTTGAAGCGTTCCAGAGTAATTACCTCATAAAGTGACAGTGGTCAGAATTGTAAAAATTGGCCTGGTCATTAACGTGCAAACCACCCTCGGGGGTTAAGGGGTTAATATTAATTGTATCCCTTAATATTGAGCAGAATTAAGTATGCTGACCCCTATATACCATAAAAGCCCCCACATAGATTTCTATGTACAGCATGAGCCACCACATAGCCTCCCATATACAGGATGAGCCCCACATAGCCACCCATATACAGCATGAGCCAACCATAGCCTCCCATATACAGCATGAGCCTCCACATAGCCTCCCATATACAGCATGAGTCTCCACATAGCCTCCCCATAGCCTCCCATATACAGCATGAGCCTCCACATAGCCTCCCATATACAGCATGAGCCTCCACATAGCCTCCCATATACAGCATGAGCCAACCATAGCCTCCCATATACAGCATGAGCCTCCACATAGCCTCCCATATACAGCATGAGCCAACCATGGCCTCCCATATACAGCATGAGCCTCCACATAGCCTCCCATATACAGTGTGTACTGAAAGTATTCAGACCCCTTTAAATGTTTCACTCTTTGTTTCATTGCAGCCATTTGGTAAATTCTAAAAAGTTCATTTTTTTCTCATTAAAGTCCACTCTGCACCCCATCATGACTGAAAAAAAACAGAAATGTAGAAATCTTTGCAAATTTATTAAAAAAGAAAAACTGAAATATCACATGGTCAACAGTATTCAGACCCTTTGCTCAGTATTGAGTAGAAGCCCCCTTTTGAGCTAGTACAGCCATGAGTCTTCTTGGGAATGATGCAACAAGTTTTCACACCTGGATTTGGGGATCCTCTGCCATTCTTCCTTGCAGATCCTCTTCAGTTCCGTCAGGTTGGATGGTGAACGTTGCTGGACAGCCATTTTCAGGTCTCTCCAGAGATGCTCAATTGGGTATAGGTCAGGGCTCTGGCTGGGCCAGTCAAGAATGGTCACAGAGTTGTTCTGAAGCCACTCCTTTGTTATTTTAGCTGTGTGCTTATGGTCATTGTCTTGTTGGAAGGTGAACCTTCGACCAAGTCTGAGGTCCAGAACACTCTGGAAGAGGTTTTCATCCAGGATATCTCTGTACTTGGCCGCATTCATGTTTCCTTCAATTGCAACCAGTCGTCCTTGCAGCTTAAAAACACTCCCATAGCATGATGCTGCCACCACCATGTTTCACTGTTGGGATTTTATTGGGCAGGTGATGAGCAGTGCTTGGTTTTCTCCACACATACCGCTTAGGATTATCACCAAAAAGTTCTATCTTCATCTCATCAGACCAGAGAATCTTTTTCTCATAGTCTGTGAGTCCTTCATGTGTTTTTGAGCAAACTCTATGCGGGCTTTCATATGTCTTGCACTAAGGAGAGACTTCCGTCGGGCCACTCTGTCATAAAGGCCCAACTGGTGGAGGGCTGCAGTGATAGTTGACTTTGTGGAACTTTCTCCCATTTCCCTATTGCATCTCTGGAGCTCAGCCACAGTGATCTTGGGCTTCTTCTTTACCTCTCTCACCAAGGCTCTTCTCCCATGATTGCTTAGTTTGGCTGGATGGCCAGGTCTAGGAAGACTTCTGGTGGTCCCAAACTTCTTCCATTTAAGGGTCTCTCTTAGGAGCCTTGAGTAATACAGAAATTCTTTTGTAACCTTGGCCAGATCTGTGTCTTGCCACAATTCTGTCTCTGAGCTCCTTGGGCAGTTCCTTTGAGCTCATGATTCTCATTTGGTCTGACACTGTGAGCTGTGAGGTCTTATATATACAGGTGTGTGCCTTTCCAAATCAAGTCCTATCAGTTTAATTAAACACAGCTGGACTCCAATGAAGGAGTAGAATCATCTCAAGGAGGATCGCAAGGAAATGGACAGTATGTGACTTAAATATGAGTGTCTGAGCAAAGAGTCTGAATACTTATGACCATGTGATATTTCAGTTTCTCGTTTTTTAATAAATTTGCATAAAATTCTACAGTTCTGTTTTTTTTCAGTCAAGATGGGGTGCAGCGTGTACTTTAATGAGAAAAAAAATGAACTTTTTTGAATTTACCAAATGGCTGCAATGAAACAAAGAGTGAAAAATTTAAAGGGGTCAGAATACTTTCCGTACCCACTATACAGTATGTGGCGCACATAGCCTCCCCATATACAACATGAGCCTCCACATAGCCTCCCTATATACAGCATGAGCCCCCATATAGCCTCCTATATACATACAAACATCCCATATACATGAAAAAAAAACATATTCACCTCGCTCCCGTTCCCCTGGCGCTCTGCCTCTGCAGCTGTCTTTGGTGCACTGACTCTCCGCATTGTACAGCTGTCGCAATGAAATTATTTAATCACGTCAGCTTTCTTACATGCTGATTGTTGGAAGAAGGGATCTGTGGCCCATCCTGCATCAATATATTCACCACTGTCTGCATCCTGAGGATGGTGGGCAGGGGAGGGCACTGTGCGGCCCACGGGCCACTCTTTCAGCCCTTCGACAGTCTGAGTCCAGGGGCTGGACTGGAACAGCCATTGTTTTGGCAAAAACCAAAAGAGAGACCCTTAAGAGTGAAACCAGAAAATAACCTCATAAAACAGTGAAGAGAGTGCCTCCAAAAGCGCAATTAGAGAGTAACCTCATAACACAGTGCTACCAGATGGTTATTTTATAAAAGTGGCAACAGAGAGTGACCGCATAAAACAGGGCCATCAGTTGGTTACTTTATAAGACCTTATTACCAGTGTGACCTCATAAATCTGTGCCATCAGCGACTCAGTTGATAAAACATTTTCACCAGAGAGTAACAAGCTCATATAGCTGTCAGCAAGATAGTATCTGCATAAAACAGTGTCACCAAACATTAAAAAACAGTGTCACTAGAGAGTGACCTCATAAAAGTGTCATCAGAGTGTCCTCATAAAACTGTCAGGAAGAGAGTGACTGCATAAAACATTACCAAATCCAGTGTTCAAGTTTCATGTACTATTGATAAATGCTGTGCTTGCTCGGTAGGACCACCCTCTAAGCCCAAAAACTGTAGAATATCCAAGAATTCCGAGGCACCAGAGGATAATCCTTAAAAAGTTAGATTTTATTCCATAGTATTAAAAAATCACAATTATAGGAAGACAAGGCAACATTTCGGCCATACCTGGCCTTTCTCAAACCATAATATACAGCAAAGTGTAAACAGTCAGCAAGAGATTGTCTGCATAAAAGATTGCCACCAGAGTGTAACATTATAAAACAGTGCCACCAGAGTATAACTTCATAAAACAGTGCCACCAGAGAGTAACTTCATAAAACAGTGCCACCAGAGAGTAACTTCATAAAACAGTGCCACCAGAGAGTAACCTCATAAAACAGTGCCACCAAAGTGTAACATTATAAAACAGTGCCACCAGAGAGTAACTTCATAAAACACTGCCACCACAGTGTAACATTATAAAGCAGTGCCACCAGAGTGTAACATTATAAAACAGTGCCACCTGAGAGTAACTTCATAAAACAGTGCCACTGGAGAGTAATTTCATAAAACAGTGCCACCAGAGAGTAACCTCATAAAACAGTGCCACCAGAGAGTAACCTCATAAAACAATGCCACCAGAGAGTAATTTCATAAAACAGTGCCACCAGAGAGTAACTTCATAAAACACTGCCACCAGAGAGTTGTGGCACCCTGCTGTTCACGGGTACCACAGGACCCAAAAGGGTGCATGGATGGACTTCTCCACAAGAGGCCTTTGTTACAAACCAACACCTCCACCCTTCCACCTCATACCACCAGAGGGAGCCCGTTAGGGATATATATATGGAGGGTGGAGCCAGGCAGTTAGTGAGTTTAGTCAGGGAGTGTGCTGCCACTGAGAGCAGTGAAGACGCAGCTCGTCAGCTGTTGTATTGAAAGCCCCGAGTGTGGCCGGAGGCAAGGAGGAGAGGAGAGAGGAGTTGAGGGGGCAGAAGAGCATCATAGGCTCACCCCAAGACACGAACGGGACACCGCGTCCGCGCCTACAGGGTCCTTTATACACAGTAGGGATCACCGGCATACCAGGGGGACTACAAGTCCCTGGTCGACCTGAAGCTAAACCCTTGACAGGACTAGGAACCACGAAGGCCCCGGCGTCCAGGGATAGTGGTTGCCAGAAAAAGGTCCTACTACCAAGCGACAGGTGAAGGAACAGCACGACACAGAAGCTAGGCCCAGTTCCATGCGGGCCAGTAGCTTAGAGAGAGGGAGACACGGTCCAGGAGGCCTTATACACGCTCACTGGGGAGAAGTCCTGAAGTGCACCCTTCCTACCGAGTACCCTGGACCGTACCTGACATCCGCACCAGTAAAGGTACTGAAGTGAATCTCCTGTCTCTGTCAGTTACTCCTCTGCGCCATCTCTCCTGCACTGCAAGCCCCAGCATCACCACCATATGCACCTACACTGCCCCGGGGGCCCGCTCCGCCTATGGGGAGCAGAAACATCCCAGCTGCCATCCCATCACCCCCCCGGAGGTCTGCAGCAGCGCCGGCAACCATTACCGGAAACCACAGGTGGCGTCACGAGACAAACTGTACACTAAAACCCCTTTTTAAAGAGAGACCCAGAGTACGGGCCCGGGAGCCGACTGCCGTGACCTCCTAATCAAGGTAAAAGGCCCGGGTACCGAATCCCCTATATTCCCCCTGGGTGACACAGAGTAACAATAGAAAACAGTTCCACCAGAGAGTAACCTCATAAAAAGTTACTCTCTAGTGTCACATTATAAAATAGTGCCACCAGAATAATATTATAAAGCAGTGCCACCAGAGTAACCTCATTAAACTGTCAACAAGAGAGAGATTGTATAAAACAGTGCCACCAGAGTGTGACCTCTTAAAACAGTGATACAAGAGAGCAATTACATAAAATAGTGCTAGTAAAAAAGTGCCCCAATAAAACTCTCAACAAGACAGTGACTGCATTAAACAGGGCCACCAGAGAGTGACCTTATAAAACAGGGCCACCAGAAAGTGACCTAAAAAAACAGGGCCACCAGAGAGTGACCTTATAAAACAGTACCACCAAAGTGACTCTATAAAACATTGCTATCAGAGAGCAACTGCATAAAACAGTGCTATCACAGAGTAACATTATAAAACTGTCGGCACGAGAGTGATCGTATAAAACAGTGCCACCAGAGTGTGAACTCTTAAAACAGTGATGCAAGAGAGCAATTACATGAAACAGTGCTAATAGAAAAGTTCCCCAATAAAACTGTCAACAAGAGAGTAACCTTATAAAACAGGGCCACCAAAGAGTGACCTCAAAAAAACAGGCCCCAGAGAGTGACCTTATAAAACAGGGCCACCAAAGAGTGACCTCAAAAAACAGGGCCCCAGAGAGTGACCTTATAAAACAGGGCCACCAAAGAGTGACCTCAAAAAACAGGGCCCCAGAGAGTGACCTTATGAAACAGGGCCACCAATGAATGACCTCATAAAACAGGGCCACCAGAGAGTGACCTTATAAAACAGGGCCACCAGAGAGTGACCTCATAAAACAGGGACACCAGAGAGTAACCTAAAAAAACAGGGCCATCAGAGAGTGACCTCATAAAACAGGGACACCAGAGAGTGACCTTATAAAACAGGGCCACCAGAGAGTGACCTCATAAAACAGGGACACCAGAGAGTGACCTCAAAAAACAGGGCCACTAGAGAGTGACCTCATAAAACAGGGACACCAGAGAGTGACCTCAAAAACAGGGCCCCAGAGAGTGACCTTATAAAACAGGGCCACCAAAGAGTGACCTCAAAAAACAGGGCCCCAGAGAGTGACCTTATGAAACAGGGCCACCAAAGAGTGACCTCATAAAACAGGGCCACCAGAGAGTGACCTTATGAAACAGGGCCACCAAAGAGTGACCTCATAAAACAGGGCCACCAGAGAATGACCTCATAAAACAGGGACACCAGAGAGTGACCTTATAAAACAGGGCCACCAAAGAGTGACCTCATAAAACAGGGCCACCAGAGAGTGACCTTATGAAACAGGGCCACCAAAGAGTGACCTCAAAAAACAGGGCCACCAGAGAGTGACCTCATAAAACAGGGCCCCAGAGAGTGACCTCAAAAAACAGGCCCCAGAGAGTGACCTTATAAAACAGGGCCACCAGAGAGTGACCTCAAAAAACAGGACCCCAGAGAGTGACCTTATAAAACAGGGCCACTAAAGAGTGAACTTAAAAAACAGGGCCCCAGAGAGTGACCTTATGAAACAGGGCCACCAAAGAGTGACCTCATAAAACAGGGCCACCAGAGAGTGACCTTATAAACAGGGCCACCAGAGAGTGACCTCATAAAACAGGGACACCAGAGAGTGACCTCAAAAAACAGGGCAATCAGAGAGTGACCTCATAAAACAGGGACACCAGAGAGTGACCTTATAAAACAGGGCCACCAGAGAGTGACCTCATAAAACAGGGACACCAGAGATTGACCTCAAAAAACAGGGCCATCAGAGAGTGACCTCATAAAACAGGGACACCAGAGAGTGACCTTATAAAACAGGGCCACCAGAGAGTGACCTCATAAAACAGGGACACCAGAGAGTGACCTCAAAAAACAGGGCCACCAAAGAGTGACCTCAAAAAACAGGGCCCCAGAGAGTGACCTTATGAAACAGGGCCACCAAAGAGTGACCTCATAAAACAGGGCCACCAGAGAGTGACCTTATAAAACAGGGCCACCAGAGAGTGACCTCATAAAACAGGGACACCAGAGAGTGACCTCAAAAAACAGGGACACCAGAGAGTGACCTCATAAAACAGGGACACCAGAGAGTGACCTCAAAAAACAGGGCCACCAGAGAGTGACCTCAAAAAACAGGGCCCCAGAGAGTGACCTTATAAAACAGGGCCACCAAAGAGTGACGTCATAAAACAGGGCCACCAGAGAGTGACCTTATGAAACAGGGCCACCAAAGAGTGACATCATAAAACAGGGCCACCAGAGAGTGACCTCATAAAACAGGGACACCAGAGAGTGACCTTATAAAACAGGGACACCAGAGAGTGACCTCATAAAACAGGGCCACCAGAGAGTGACCTCATAAAACAGGGACACCAGAGAGTGACCTCATAAAACAGGGCCACCAAAGAGTGACCTCATAAAACAGGGACACCAGAGAGTGACCTCATAAAACAGGGCCACCAAAGAGTGACCTCAAAAAACAGGGACACCAGAGAGTGACCTTATAAAACAGGGACACCAGAGAGTGACCTCATAAAACAGGGCCACCAAAGAGTGACCTCATAAAACAGGGACACCAGAGAGTGACCTCATAAAACAGGGACACCAGAGAGTGACCTTATAAAACAGGGACACCAGAGAGTGACCTCATAAAACAGGGCCACCAGAGAGTGACCTCATAAAACAGGGCCCCAGAGAGTGACCTTATAAAACAGGGCCACCAAAGAGTGACCTCATAAAACAGGGCCACCAGAGAGTGACCTTATGAAACAGGGCCACCAAAGAGTGACATCATAAAACAGGGCCACCTGAGAGTGACCTCATAAAAAAGGGACACCAGAGAGTGACCTTATAAAACAGGGACACCAGAGAGTGACCTCATAAAACAGGGCCACCGGAGAGTGACCTCATAAAACAGGGACACCAGAGAGTGACCTTATAAAACAGGGCCACCAAAGAGTGACCTCAAAAAACAGGGCCCCAGAGAGTGACCTTATGAAACGGCCACCAAAGAGTGACCTCATAAAACAGGGCCCCAGAGAGTGACCTTAGAAAACAGGGCCATCAGAGAGCAACTGCATAAAACAGTGCTATCAGAGAGTGCCCCAATTTAACTGTCAACACAAGAGTGACCTTCTATAACAGGGCCACCAAAGAGTGACCTCATAAAACAGTACAAGTGGAGAGAAAGACTCCATAAGGTAAATTAAACAGTAACATCATACAATAGTGCCACCAGAGAGTGACCTCGTAAAGCAGTACCACTGCATAAAACAGTACCAAAAGAGTGTGCTCCCAAAAAACTGTCAGCAAGAGAGAGACTGCATAAAGCATTACCACCAGAGAGTGACCTCATAAGAGCAATTATTTACTTTATCTTACTCACTTATATAGCTCCATCATATTCCGCAGCTTTGCAGGCTTCGTCATCACGCTCCCCATTGGGGCTCACAATCTACATTCCCTATCAGGATGTCTTTGAAGTGTGGGAGGAAACCCGGAGAACCTGGAGGAAACCCACACAAACAATTATAGGATGATATGATAAAGCAGAGCTACCAGAGAGTGACCGCAGTCTCTAAGACAGTACCACCTATAATATTGGTAGTCAGTATATCTCAGTCGACTCACCCGCTCCTCCGGGGGTCCGGGAGCTCTCCGCCTTCTTTAGGAGACACCTTGACACCACGGGTGTTAGTGTTTCGTCTTTCATTCCGTTTCTAGATGGATGTCTAATATCTTGCAGCCGTCGCAGACTCTTTTGCTTTCACTGTGTTTCCTGCTCGTTCGCCGCTTCACACTTCAGCTTCAATCTAACACATGTAGTGACTCGGAATCTGATTCATCCCACATCCTGTCATCTTGAAAGATTTTATTAAACATCTTCGGCTTTATTATCGGGCCTCTATGACTTTTCTATTACTAATTGCGGCCTTCAGAGCGGTGCGCCGGTAGTAATACGCTAATTAGGCTTCAAATAAAGGACATTTCGAGATGAAAGCCGAGAAAACGTACGGCGTGGGAACTGTTTAACCAGGCGACGGCTTTGTATCGCTCCTTTCAAAAATGCAAATTCCGTGTCACAATATGTTATTTGCATTAGTTTTCTATTTTAGTCCGTATGGAAGAAACATGGAAAATCCATAAGAAAACCACATTGGGCGGGGCGTGCTGTTTACGTGGTTTCCTGTGCCTGATTACGGGGGCAGCCCTCTTGTCTTTGCTTTGCCTTTTTGCTTTACAGCAGCCATATGGAACCTCGTTGTCTCCAGTGGTAGACTGTTGTGGGCATGCTCTCTCACATATGCAATAGTGACCGTGCAGAGAGATGGAGGATTGTGAATGGCGGATCCTGTGCTTTTCATACATTTCCTCTTCAACATTTAAATTGCAACACCAGAAAGGAAAATTCATGGAATTATAGAAATCACAGGGTGGATACAGGTGTTACTGATCTGAAAATGATGGAAAAATGGAAACAATATTTTCAAAATATCTCAATTTATTCAATATTGAGCATGAGTGTCATGTGCAGAAATCCACGCACTTCCAGCCTTGGCTGCTATTAATAAGGTTATTAAAGGGAATTTGTCAGCAGGTTTTGCTATGTAATCTGAGAGCAGCATGATATAGAGGAAGAGACCCTGATTCCAGCGATGTATCACTTACTAGGCTGTGTTTTGCTGTTTCAATATAATCAGTGTTTCATCAGCAGGACTAGGTGCCTCGTGCCTCATAGTCAATTGTGTGTAATTTCACCCACACCACTGATTGGCTTCTTTCGGCCTATGCAGAGTGTACACAGAAAGCTGCCAATCAGGGGTGTGGGTGGGATTATACAGGGCTCAGCATTCTGAGCACTGCTACATCTGCAGCAGAGAAAACAGGGATTGTATCAAAATGACAGCATGCAGCCCAGCAAGTGATACAACTCTGGAATCAGGGTCTCAGCCCCTACATCCTGTTGCTCTCAGATTGCATAGCAAAAACCTGCTGACAGATTCCTTAATGCTCATCTGAGGAACGTTCTGCCAATTTAAATGCACTTGGACAAATCAACCAGATTCGCTGCTGGCAGATTCTGTACAAGTACCGACCAATGATGTCTCAGATGTGCTCGATGGGGACAAGTCCGGAGGCAACAACTCTGGGAAGAGGAAGGTTAAAGCAGGAATCTGATCTGATTATGTGTGCCCTTGTGGCCGGTGTAAAAATTGTATCTTTTCACAAAAAAATGCAAAACAACCCCAAAAAAAAAAAAACAGCCAAAAATGTTTTTCATTAAAATGTATCACAAAAAAAACCCTGCAAAAAGCACAAAATCTGTCATTCATAGCCGCACGCTGAATACAGCAGCGCTTCCCAATCGCTGCATACTGTCCTCCAGTCCCGGCTCACGCGTTCCTGCGCTCAGAAGGGAACACACCGCAGAGGCAATTGCTGCTTTGTCAAACTTCACTTGGACGTGGCACAATGAAAAGAAACGTAGGCAAAAGCTCTGCATGTGTTTCTTCCCTCCTGATGTTGACTGTGCAATTTGCTGTACGGTTTTCGCTCCACAGTCGAAAGTAAAACAAACATTTGCGCAGGTTCAGGTGGCGGTGATTGATGTCTGCTCCAGAAATGTCACACGGCTGAAGACATGTTCCCGTTTTGCACATGGCAGTCTATTTTTACGTACGCCACATGGAGGGGACCACGGGAACCTCGGGTCGTGTTCAGTTTTAAGAGCATTTCCCCGTAATATATAACATTATATATCACATGGGTTATCAATCATTTTGCAGCAGTGCGCAGGACTGGTTATAGGGTGCAAACATGGGGCACATGCCCTCCCACCACTACCGCCATCCACAAAGTTCATGGACAGTCACCAGGAAAAGTTACAAATTGATGTTAATATTTACACAGTAATAAAACTTTTACAGTACACAAAAATCCAACACTCATCAGGTTCTGTTAATGATCGTCTAAAGGAATTTTTTTTATAGATATAGAGCTATGTGTGAGTGTAGCAAAACTTGTTGATTCATTTCCTTTTATATCTTCATATCGGTAAGAGCTTTGTTTTTCTGACACACTGCATAGAGTAGAATAATAATAATAATAATAATAATAATAATTTTTATTTATATAGCGCCAACATATTCCGCAGCACTTTACAATTAAGCGGGGACATGTACAAACAATAAATTCAATACAAGGTGAGACAGTTTAACAGTAACATCAGGAGTGAGGTCCCTGCCCGCAAGCTTACAATCTACATGGAAATGGGGGGACACAATAGGTGGAAAGTGCTTGTTATTTCAGGTCTGGCAATTATAATAAGTCGGGATTATCATATAAAGCTGTATGATCCGGTCATCAGCCTGTATGTTAAAGTGCAATACTCAATTACCGAGTGCAGTTATCGAGTGCATGGAGGGTGTAGAAACAGATGAACAGTAGGGTGCAGATTCTGAATAGTATTTAGGAGGGAACATGGGAAAGTTAGTTTACTGGGTATTTGAGGTGGTAGGCTTGTTTAAAGAGATGGGTTTTTAAAGCGCGCTTGAAGACATCGGGGCTAGGCATCAATCGGATCGTCTGGGGTAGAGCATTCCAGAGAACTGGTGCAGCACGAGAGAAGTCTTGGAGACGGAGGTGTGAGGTTCGGATTATGGGGGATGTTAGCCATAGGTCATTTGTGGAACGGAGGGCACGTGTAGGACGATAGACTGAGATGAGAGAGGAGATATAAGGTGGTGCAGAACTGTAGAGAGCTTTGTGGGTGAGAGCAATGAGTTTATATTGGACCCTGTAGTGAATGGGTAACCAGTGTAATGACTGGCACAAGGTGGAGGCATCGGTGAAGCGGCTGGACATAAATACGACCCTGGCTGCCGCATTCAGGACAGATTGGAGAGGGGAAATTTTGGTAAGAGGGAGACCGATCAGAAGAGAGTTGCAGTAGTCCAGACGAGAGTGAATAAGAGCGACAGTAAGAGTTTTAGCAGTTTCCAAAGTGAGAAAAGGTCGGATTCTGGAGATGTTTTTAAGATGCAGGTGACAAGAGCGAGTGAGTGATCGGATATAGGGAGTAAAGGAAAGGTTAGTGTCGAATATGACCCCAAGGCAGCGGGCGTGCTGCTTGGGAGTTATGGTTGACCCCTCCAAGGTAATTTCGATATTAGGTAGAGTTAGGTTACTAGAGGGGGGAAACACAAGAAGTTCAGTTTTGGAGAGATTCAATTTGAGATAGAGGGAGGACATGATGCTAGACACAGCAGATAAACAATCCTTGGTGTTTTGTATTAGGGTAGGGGTGATGTCAGGGGAAGAAGTGTATAGTTGGGTGTCGTCAGCATAGAGATGATACTGGAACCCAAATCTGCTGATTGTTTGTCCAATAGGGGCAGTGTATAGAGAGAAGAGGAGGGGGCCTAGGACTGAGCCCTGAGGAACCCCGATAGTAAGGGGATGAGGAGGGGAAGAGGAGCCGGCAAAAGATACAGTGAAGGAGCGGTCAGAGAGGTAGGAGGAGAACCAGGAGAGAACGGTTTCCTTGAGGCCTATAGAGCGGAGCATAGTGAGGAGGAGCTGGTGATCCACAGTGTCAAATGCTGCAGAGAGATCCAGGAGAATCAGCAGGGAGCAGTGACCTTTGGATTTGGCTGTTAGTAGATCGTTAGAGACTTTAGTGAGGGCAGTTTCAGTGGAGTGTAAGGAACGGAAACCAGATTGTAGAGGGTCGAGGAGAGAGTTATCTGAGAGATAGCGGATTAGACGGGAGTGGACCAAGCGTTCCAGGAGTTTAGAGATGAAGGGAAGATTAGAGACAGGTCTATAGTTAGCAGTGCAGTTCTGGTCCAGGGATGGCTTTTTAAGTAAAGGGGTTATGATGGCATGTTTAAATGAGGAGGGAAAGATACCTGACGAAAGAGAGAGGTTAAATATTTTAGTCAGGTGAGTGGTGACCACCGGTGAGAGGGACTGCAGGAGATGTGAAGGAATGGGGTCACTGTTGCAGGTTGTAGGCCGAGAAGAAGCGAGGAGCTGGGTAACCTCTTCTTCTGTGACAGGCTCAAAGATGGCTAGTGAGCTTGAAGTGCAGTAGGGAAGGGGATCCAGGCACTGAGGAGATTGGGCTGAGATGTCCTGATGGATGTGGTTGATTTTTTCCAAGAAATAAGTGGCCAGATCCTCACTGCTGAGGTTGGTGGTGGGGGCCTGTGCTTTAGGTTTCAGGAGGGAGTTTAAGGTTTCGAAAAGTCGTTTTGGGTTGTTGGACATTGAAGTGATGAGGGTGGTGAAGTAGGATTGTTTGGCCAGATGAAGGGCAGAGTTATAGGTTTTGAGCATGAATTTATAGTGGATGAAGTCCTCTGCTAAAAGAGATTTTCTCCACTGATGCTCAGCACACCTCGAGCAACGTTGAAGAAAGCGTGTTTGCATCGTGTGCCAGGGCTGCCGTTGTCTGTGTCGGATCTTTCTGCGAGTAGAAGGAGCTGCTTCATCTAGGGCGCTCTTCAGTGTATTGTTGTAGTGTGACAATGCCAAGTCTGGACAGGAGAAGGAGGAGATGGGGGCTAAAGATGTGTGGAGATTGTCCATAAGCTGCTGGGTATTAATGGTACGTGTATTCCTATAAGTGTGGTAAGTGGGGGTGTCCCGGGTGAGGAGACAATTCTTAACAGAGAAGGAGAGAAGGTTGTGGTCCGAGAGCGGGAGAGGGAAGTTGGTAAAGTCATCCAGCAAGCAGAGACTGGAAAAAACCAGGTCCAGAGTGTTCCCGTCTTCATGGGTAGGAGAATTCGTAAACTGTGAGAGACGGAATGAAGAAGTTAGAGAAAGTAGATGAGAGGCAGATTGGGAGAGGGGGTCATCGATGGGGATGTTAAAGTCGCCCATGATGAGGGTGGGGATGTCACAGGATAGAAAGTGAGGAAGCCAGGTGGCAAAGTGATCCAAGAACTGGCGGGCGGAGCCTGGAGGGCGATACACGACTGCCACTCGCAGGGAGAAGGGTTTAAAGAGTCTGATGGTGTGGACTTCAAAGGAAGGAAACATAAGTGAGGGAACCGGGGGGATGACCTGGAAAGCACATTGTGAGGAAAGGAGCAGACCAACACCTCCACCCTGTCTGTTGCCATGTCTGGCGGTATGTGAAAATTTCAGCCCACCAAACGAGAGAGCAGCAGCAGCGGTGGTGTCTAGCTGCTGAATCCAGGTTTCTGTGATAGCCAGAAGGTTAAGAGAATTAGAGAGGAAAAAATCATGGATGTAAGTTAGTTTGTTACACACAGACCGTGCGTTCCAGAGAGCGCAATGGAAATCAATAGGAGAGGGCATGCACTGAACGTTAATAAGATTAGCAGGGTTTCTATATGCAGCTGGAGGAGAGTGGTGTACGCTAGTGGAGGGGGGCCCAGGGTTGGGGGAGATGTCGCCTGCGACTAGTAAAAGGAGAAAGAAGAGAAAGATCAGGTGGTCTAATGATTTGTATGAACGTTTTGAATGCTGTATGGAGGTAGAGGATGGTTTGCAGTGGGTGAGGAATGTCAGTAGAGCCTCAGAGTTATACATGGGAGAGGGGAGAAGGGAGGGGCTGATATAGAGAGAGTGCACAGAATGTTTTGAAGGGCGGGTGAGATGTGAGAAAGCAGAAGTGAAAACAAATAAAAAGCAGATTGATAAGACTAATGCATAATGCACTATGACTGACCAAGAAGCATGTTTGTATGAAAATTTTATGCACCTTACCTGTCTCCTGCCCTGTCCAACTGCCATGGTCTAACTGCACTTGTAATTATTGCACTTCAAATCTATTGCACGCGTGACCCAGCACGCGTGCTATTCCCAGCCAGAGCTGAATATATATGAAATGAAATGTCTGCTAGAGGCCAGCACCAGTTGGTCATACTGAGTAATTAGCCAATTAGCACTGGGCTAGAGCAGGCAATGCTATGTAAGATAAACACAGAGGCCATAAACCAGTGAAAGAGAAGGCTTTGAACATTTTAAAATAGAAACAAAACAAAAAGACAAAAAGATGCAGGACCAAACAATTAAATACCATGGAAAAATGTTGCTAGAGAATATGACTCTGTTCACACTTATCAGACAGCACGCAAACGGATGAATTAAAAGACAACATGCTGGTTACCTACAGTCACCACTAGGAGGAGCTTAGTGTATACTGCTGTACTCTTGAGTTCCCTGTCTACAGAAGACTCATAGGCGCCTTCTAGTGGTGTATGCAAAGACACAAAATGTTACATTTTACATGTATCTGAATATAGGGGATTCAAGCTCTATATTCTCTGCTCAAAACCAACTTTATAAGCCAGAGTGACTGCTGCATAGAGCTGTTATGCTGGTGGAAGGGTGGGGGGCACAAGTTGTTCTTGCAAAAGGGCCTAAATTATTTGTGTCTGCCCCTGCACCAGGAAGTGGGTAAACCTGTTTTATAGTTTCAATTGGGGTCTCCACCATCAGGGCTGTAATGATCACAAGGGATCAGACGTCACCGCAGGAGGTGAGGTACAATAGACACCGGTAAGGGACCAAACAAGGAAAACATGCAAATGCCAGGGAAGGTGCAAACCTGTCCCTCTCCTGTCCTGGCCCCAGTGCTGGGCTTTCTGTCCTCTACTACTTTCTCTGCTCCTGTTCACATTGAGTTACCATCCTGTTCGCATATCTGATATCAGGCCTGAGTGTGCAGGTAATCAGCATCTTCACCTGTACTGTGGACAACACCTTCTCTGCTACAATGCTATAAGCGTTCCCCCTGACAAAGCCAGCTCTGCTACATTGGCATTACTGTTCCTTCTTGCAAACTCAGCTCTGCTATATCACTGGACTATGATATTTTTGCCTTAATTGAATATGCTGATATATCCAGCTATGCTACATCACTGGGTTCTTCTACATTGCCTTAAGTGAATCTCCTGATATACCCAGCTCTGCTACGTTGCTGGGCTCTGCTACATTGCCACATGTGTGCCTCCTGACATACTCAGCTGCCCTGAATCTCTGGACTCTGCTACTTTACCACAAGTGAATCTCTTGATATAAACAGTTCTGCAGCACCGCTGGGCTCTGCTGCAACATCACAAGCCAGTCATAAGACGTAGCCGGCTCTGCTGTGCTGCTGGGCTGTGCTACAACACTCAACTCTGCTCCATCTGTACTGTGAGCCTCCTGACGTGGTCAGCTATGCTATATCAATGAGACTACTGTGCCATTGTCCTGACACTGCTTTATTGATCTTCCTAAACTGAGTTTCCTGCCTCTACTGCCTCTATTCCTCTCGCTTCCATCCAGCCTCCATAGTTCACCTTCCTTCATGAACATCATCTGTCCATGTTGCATTCTAATTTCTTATCTGAAGCAAGGATTTTGAGGGTCTGCCTCACCTGGTGAGGGAAAAAAAAGTGTTTGTTTTTTTCTTTCTCAAGTAGTGCACATTGCTGCGGATCAATGGTTAATCTGCAGCGAAATCCGCATTAATTGGACTTTCTTGCGAATTTTGACTTCCCCATAGCACTCAGTGGGAAAACTCCAGAACAAATCTGCAGTCAATCAGCATCAAGATCAGATATCCTGCTGATTAAAGAGTCTGCAGCACAGTTCGATTTTCGTGCATCAGTGAATTTTGCTGCAGGTTTTCAATCTGAAATTTTGGATAGAAAATCATCAGCATTTCCGGTACGTGTGGACACAACCTGTTGGAATAATACATATTAATCTGTATGTGTATTGCAACAACTACTGTGCTGTTTCATATGTTGTGCATTTTGTGAGGTTGTTAACAAAGTTTAGTTAAAAAAAAAAAAAAAACTCCCACAGACAGGATGCCCCCTCCTTCTTGTAACGGGTCTGGGAGGTGGAACCTCTGAGCAACTATACAAAGGGGCAGTCCTTGTAAGGAAGCGGGTGGCTCCCAGGGAAGGTGGGCAGGTAGTCACGGCAAGTGACGGGGACAGTCTCTGGGTAGAAGGGCAGGAGGTCACGGCAAGTGACGGGGACAGTCTCTGGGTAGAAGGGCAGGAGGTCACGGCAAGTGACGGGGACAGTCTCTTGACAGGCGGGTGGTCACGGCAAGTGACGGCAGAGCCTCCAGGTAGGCTAGCAGGCAGGTAGCAGGTGAGCGCTCCCAGGTGAGCGGGCAAGAGTCTCTGGACAGGCAGGTGGTCACGGCACGTGACGGCAGAGCCTCCAGGTAGGCTAGCAGGCAGGTAGCAGGTGAGCGCTCCCAGGTGAGCGGGCAAGAGTCTCTGGACAGGCAGGTGGTCACAGCACGTGACGGCAGAGCCTCCAGGTAGGCTAGCAGGCAGGTAGCAGGTGAGCGCTCCCAGGTGAGCGGGCAGACTGATCCATAGACAGACTGGCAGGGCTGGTAGGCAGACTGTCGGACCGCAGGAATGCAAGCAGATGGACAAGTATCAGGCAGGTATCAAGCAGGAATCTGGCAGGTAACTGGCACGTAACTGGTAACGGGACCTGAGGGTGAAGCAGAGTTGAAAGGCTTTGCAACAACATTGCTCGGGCACCTCCATTTTGGAGGAGGTGCCTTATATATGGCGAGGTCCTCCGGCCATTGGCCGGGGACTCCTTAGGACAGCGCGCGCGGCCCCTTTAAGAGAGGGGGAGCGCGCGCCCTAAGCACAGTGGCCGGGAAGCAGCGCGCGCTGCCAGCAGAGCGGGAGGAAGACGCCGGGCACGGAGCAGAGAGGTGAGGGGAACGGCGTCCCTGCCTAGCAGGAGGCAGGGACGCCGACGCTACAGTACCCCCCCCTTTAGTCCCCCCCCTTTTTTAGGCCAGACAGAAATTTACCAAGGATGAGAGGGGCATGGATGTTCTCCTGGGGCTCCCACGTTCTCTCCTCAGGACCAAACCCCTTCCAATCTACTAGAAAAAAGGTCTTTCCTCTTACCCTTTTGGTGGCCAGAATGTTCTCTACCTCAAACTCGTTTTCAGCGGAAACCGGAGCAGGGGGCGTACTTGTAGACTTGGAAAAAGAGTTAAGTACCACGGGTTTGAGGAGAGATACATGGAAGGAGTTAGGGATCCGCAAGTTTGCTGGGAGTTTCAATTTATAGGCCACCGGGTTGATTTGTTTGATAACTTCCAGTGGGCCGATGAACCGAGGCCCTAACTTGTAGGAAGGAACCTTGAGCCGGACATACTTGGACGAGAACCAGACTTTATCTCCAGGATGGAATTGTGGAGGATCCAGGCGTTTTTTGTCAGCGTGTTTTTTCATCCGCTCGGACGACTGAAGGAGTGCGGATCGGGTACTCTCCCAAATGGAGGAAAATTCGCTAACGAGAGATTCCGCAGCCGGATTGTCCACCGAGGTGGAGACGGGGAAACGGGATCCGAGGATGCTGACCGAAGACTACAAAAAACGGGGATTTGGAGGAAGATTCGCTCTCGTGATTATTGTAAGAGAATTCGGCCCATGGTAGGAGATCCACCCAGTCCGAATGGTGGGCATTAACGAAGTGCCGGAGGTAACTGGTCAGGATCTGATTGATCCGCTCCACTTGACCATTGGACTGTGGGTGGTAAGCGGAGGAGAAGTCCAGGGTGACGTCTAGTAGCTTACATGTGGCTCTCCAGAAGCGTGAGGTGAACTGAACCCCACGATCCGACACGATGTGGAGGGGCAAGCCATGGAGACGGAAGATGTGGCGGTTAAAGTCTTTAGCCAGCTCGGGTGCAGACGGGAGGCCCGGCAGGGGAATGAAGTGAGCCATCTTGGAAAAGCGGTCAGCGACCACCCAAATGACCGTACAACCGGCAGAGACAGGGAGATCCGTTATAAAGTCCATAGCTATATGCTGCCACGGGGCAGCAGGTACTGGAAGAGGAAGGAGGCGACCGGCTGGCAGGTTACTCGGAACCTTGTTGCGGGCGCAGGACACACAGGCTGAAACAAAGTCTATTACGTCCTTGTGCAGGGTAGGCCACCAGTAATGCCGAGTAATAAGCTGGAGGGTCTTTTTCTGACCGGCGTGGCCAGCTAGCTTAGACGAGTGACCCCAGTGTAGGACCTTCTCCCGATCAGGTACTGTTGTGAACGTCTTACCGGAAGGGAGACGATTTAGATTCACGGGGGCCACCTGCATTACTCTGGCGGGATCAATGATGTGCTTAGGTTCCTCCTCTAGATCAGACACCAGGAAGGATCGGGACAAGGCGTCAGCTTTGATGTTTTTGTCTGCTGGGCGAAAATGAAGAACGAAATCAAAGCGGGCAAAAAACAAGGACCACCGGGCTTGGCGCGGGTTAAGTCTCTGGACGCTCTGGAGGTAAGCCAAGTTCTTGTGGTCCGTGTAAATTATTACCGGGTGAAGAGCCCCCTCGAGCAGGTAACGGCACTCCTCCAGTGCCAGCTTAATGGCCAATAACTCTCAGTCTCCTATAGAATAATTGCGCTCAGAAGGGGAGAAGAGTTTGGAGAAGAAGCCGCAAGTTACCATTCTTCCGGAAGGCGACTTTTGGGTAAGTACCGCTCCGGCTCCAGAGGAGGAGGCGTCAACTTCCAGGAAGAATTGTTTGTTGCCGTCCGGACGATGCAGCACTGGGGCGGTAGAGAAAGCCTGTTTTAAGGAAAGAAAGGCTTCCTCTGCTTCGGGCGGCCATTCTCTGGGATTAGCGCCCTTACGGTTGAGCGCAGAGATTGGGGCAGTCCGGGAAGAGAAGTGCGGTATGAACAGGCGGTAGTAGTTGGCGAAGCCCAGGAACCGCTGAATATCCTTCAACCCCTCTGGTCGGGGCCACTTCTGGATGGCAGACAGTTTCTCAGGATCCATTCGTAGGCCGGTCTGAGAGATTATGTAGCCCAAAAACGGAAGCGAGGTCTGCTCAAAGAGGCACTTCTCATATTTAGCGTAGAGGTGGTTCTGCCTGAGCCTGAGCAGGACCTGACGAACATCCCTCCGGTGAGTGAGAAGATCCGGAGAGAAGACCAAGATGTCGTCCAGGTACACCACTACGCAGGAGTAGAGAAGGTCCCGAAAGATGTCGTTGACCAACTCTTGAAAGACGGCGGGAGCGTTACAGAGACCGAAGGGCATTACAAGGTATTCATAGTGGCCGTCCCGGGTGTTGAATGCCGTCTTCCATTCATCCCCTGACGGATACGGACCAGGTTATACGCCCCACGGAGGTCCAGCTTGGTGAAGATTCTAGCCCCCCTCAGACGGTCAAATAATTCCGGAATGAGCGGAAGGGGGTATTTATTCTTCACCGTGATCTGGTTAAGGCCTCTATAGTCTATACAGGGACGGAGTGAGCCGTCCTTCTTTTTGACGAAGAAGAAGCCTGCTCCCGCCGGGGAGGTAGATTTCTGGATAAATCCCAGGGCCAGATTCTCCTCAATATATTCAGACATGGACCGGGTCTCAGCAGCGGACAAAGGGTAAATACGCCCACGGGGAGGAGTAGCGCCGGGTATCAGGTCGATTGGGCAGTCGTATGGTCTATGAGGGGGTAATGTCTCTGCCTCCTTTTTATTAAAGACGTCCGCATAAGACCAATAGGGAACCGGAAGACCAGGTAGATTGGCTGGGGTAGGAGGACGGACAGGATGGACGGGAACTAAACAAGTCTTATGGCAGTCCTGTCCCCAGCGAAGGACTTCTCCGGTCTGCCAATCAAGCATGGGTGCATGTTTCTGAAGCCAAGGTAGGCCAAGCAAGAGGGCGTGAGAGAGTCCAGGCAGAACATGAAAGAAGACGCTCTCAGAGTGCAGCATTCCCACCTGCAGAGTTATGGATTCGGTGATGAGTTGGATGGGATGTGGTAAGAGGCCCCCATCCACGGCGGTGACAGATAAGGGTACAGCCAGAGGTTTGGTGGGAATGCGGTATTTCTCTACCAGGGACTGAGAAATGAGATTTCTGGCAGCTCCAGAGTCAAGTTGGGCTAGTTCAAAATAACGGTTCTCCCCGCAGATGATAGAGACCGACAGCAACAGAGATGGAGAGGGTTTACTCTTGTCTAGGACGACCTCTCTGAGCGATCCTAGACACAGGCGTTTCCCGACCTCTCCGGGCAGGAACGGATCCGGTGCTCCTTACTGCCACAGTAGAAGCAGCTCCCCTCGGCGTAACTCTTGACGGGTCTTGACCATCTTGGTCTGGTCGACCTGCATAGGCTCGGGTGAGTGCGCCTGGGGAGTAACGGGAGAAGTGACGGGTTTCTGGAAGGTAGGGGCTAGACGTGGAAACCTCCTCTCACGGGTGACCTCTTTGGCGCGCTCCTGGGACCGGATGTCAATCCGGGTGGCAAGTGTTATTAAGTCGTCGAGAGTGGTAGGAATGTCCCGACCGGCGAGTTCATCTTTAATACGGCCGGACAGACCCTCCCAAAAGACAGACAGCAGGGCGTCGTTATCCCAGGCCAGCTCCGAAGCAAGGATACGGAACCGTATGGCATATTGGCCAACGGTGAGATTTCCTTGACGGAGGCGTAGCAGAGATGATGCGGATGAGGTCTTCCATCCTGGTTCATCGAAGACTTTCCGGAAAGCCGTGAGAAAGGCTGGCAGGTTGGACACCAGGGGGTCTCCTCTCTCCCATAGAGGATTTAGCCAAGCCAGTGCCTCCCCCGTGAGATGGGACATGATGAAGGCTACTTTGGCTCGGTCGGTGGAAAACTGGTGTGCCAACAGTTCGAAGTGCAGAGTGCACTGGTTAATGAAGCCCCGTACCTGGCTGGGATCTCCGCCAAAACGAGGAGAGGCGGGGACCGGGAAGAGATGCCATGGTATTGATGGGCAGCGGCGGTGCCGGGGTAGTAAGTGTGCGAGTGGAGGCCGCTCCCGATGAGGTAGCCAATGTGTCCAGGCGAGAGTTAATATTATGCAGGTGACCCAGGATGGAGTCCTGTTGAGACCTCTGACGGGAAAGTTCATGGCATAGGTCCGAGAGCGAGGGAGCTTGGGTGCCACCGGGTTCCATGGCCCGAGCAAACTGTAACGGGTCTGGGAGGTGGAACCTCTGAGCAACTATACAAAGGGGCAGTCCTTGTAAGGAAGCGGGTGGCTCCCAGGGAAGGCGGGCAGGTAGTCACGGCAAGTGACGGGGACAGTCTCTGGGTAGAAGGGGAGGAGGTCACGGCAAGTGACGGGGACAGTCTCTGGGTAGAAGGGCAGGAGGTCACGGCAAGTGACGGGGACAGTCTCTTGACAGGCGGGTGGTCACGGCAAGTGACGGCAGAGCCTCCAGGTAGGCTAGCAGGCAGGTAGCAGATGAGCGCTCCCAGGTGAGCGGGCAAGAGTCTCTGGACAGGCAGGTGGTCACAGCAAGTGACGGCTAAGCCTCCAGGTAGGCTAGCAGGCAGGTAGCAGATGAGCGCTCCCAGGTGAGCGGGCAAGAGTCTTTGGACAGGCAGGTGGTCACGGCACGTGACGGCAGAGCCTCCAGGTAGGCTAGCAGGCAGGTAGCAGGTGAGCGCTCCCAGGTGAGCGGGCAAGAGTCTCTGGACAGGCAGGTGGTCACGGCACGTGACGGCAGAGCCTCCAGGTAGGCTAGCAGGCAGGTAGCAGGTGAGCGCTCCCAGGTGAGCGGGCAAGAGTCTCTGGACAGGCAGGTAGTCACAGCATGTGACGGCAGAGCCTCCAGGTAGGCTAGCAGGCAGGTAGCAGGTGAGCGCTCCCAGGTGAGCGGGCAGACTGATCCATAGACAGACTGGCAGGGCTGGTAGGCAGACTGTCGGACCGCAGGAATGCAAGCAGATGGACAAGTATCAGGCAGGTATCAAGCAGGAATCTGGCAGGTAACTGGCAAGTAACTGGTAACGGGACCTGAGGGCTGAAGCAGAGTTGAAAGGCTTTGCAACAACATTGCTCGGGCACCTCCATTTTGGAGGAGGTGCCTTATGTATGGTGAGGTCCTCCGGCCATTGGCTGGGGACTCCTTAGGACGGCGCGCGCGGCCCCTTTAAGAGAGGGGGAGCGCGCGCGCGCCCTAAGCACAGTGGCCAGGAAGCAGCGCGCACTGCCAGCAGAGCGGGAGGAAGACGCCGGGCACGGAGCAGAGAGGTGAGGGGAACGGCGTCCCTGCCTAGCAGGAGGCTGGGACGCCGACGCTACACTTCTCTTCCTGTGTTGTTGTTATATATGTTTTTTGATTTCCTCATGCTGCTGTAACACCAGACTCCATGCTGTGCCTATGCTGGATGTGAATAAACCTACATTCTGTGTTCTAAACTCTGGATGTCACGCGGATTAATCCTCTGCTAACAGGTTATGGGCCCAGATGTACCAGAGTCCCAGAGTCCCAGATCCCCAGAACACAGAGGAAAGAAAAGAAAGAAAGACAGCAAACTGAGAAGAAGCAAAGATGGCCACCAGCAGCAGCTCCATGAAATTTACAGTGCCAAGTCTCACTAACCAGAATTATCAATCCTGGAAATTCAAAGTGAAAATGCTGCTGATAAGAGAAGGTACGTGGAAATACACACAGGAGCCTAAACCTGACCCAGTGCCACAGGAGTGGACAGAGATGGATCAGAAAGCACAAAGTACCATATCACTCAGTATAGATGATGACCAGATTGTGCATGTGTGTAAATGTAATACTGCAAAGGAAATGTGGGAGCAGTTGCAAAAGGTACATGAGAGGATAAATTTAAGCAATAAGCTCTATCTCATGAGAAAGCTGTACCAGTCTAAGCTACAGAAAGGCCAGGATATGCAGGATTACATAAGAAGTGTTCTGGAAGTTGTAGAACGCCTGAGAGGCATTGGGGAAGATCTAAAGGACTTTCATGTGGCCGCATTACTGCTTAGTGGCCTTCCAGAGAGCTATGATACGCTTGTAACCGCACTAGATGCGCATCCAGATGATGAGCTTACACTGGAGTATGTCAGGGGGAAGCTCATAGATGAATATAAGCGAAAGGCAGAAGGTGTAAACAGTAGGACATGCAACACAGAATCTGCTTTACAGACACAAAACCTAACTGATAATAGGAAGCACATAAAAGAAACACGTGTATGTTTTGTTTGCAAGAAATCAGGACATTTGAAAGCTGACTGCAGAGTCTGGAAAGCTAGAATGAATCAGCTGAAAAAGCAAAGCAGTCATCAAAGGGTTAAAAGTGCTGTATCTGGAGAAAATGATTCTGTGAATACTGAAACTGCATTTACTGTCAGTGCAAATACATCAAAGCATGCATGGTGTATAGACTCTGGAGCAACTAGTCACATGACTAATAACAGAGACTTCTTTTCTAAGCTTGACCAAAGTAAATCAGAGAAAGTGATTATGGCTAATGGTCAGTACATGACTTCAGAAGGCATAGGAGATGGTTATATTGATTGTCAAATCTCACCAACACAAAGCAGGAAGATCCCAGTAAAAGATTTGCTGTATGTGCCTAGTCTTGAAAGTAATCTACTATCTGTGAAGAAACTCACAAAACAAGGAAATGAAGTTACATTTAAGCATGATAGCTGCATTATCTCAAAGGAAGGTCACACACTAGCAGAGGGAAACATCACAGATGAACTTTATCAGCTGAAATGCAAAGAGTGTGTGTATACAGCGCAACAAGAAGAGCATAAAACTATATTCATGTGTGGCATAGGCGTCTGGCACACAGAGACCCAGAAGCAATAAGAAAGTTAGTCCAAAAGCAACTAGCTGAGGATATTACAATTGATCTATGTAACCAGACAATGAAGTGTACTAGCTGCATCAAAGGGAAAATGTCTAGGAAAGCTTTTCCTAAGAGAATTAGTACAACAACAGCACAGCCACTAGATTTAATACACACAGATGTCTGTGGTCCAATGAGCACTCTGACTCCAGGGAAGAAGAGATATTTTCTCACATTTATTGTTGATCATTCAAGATATACAGTTGTCCACCTGCTTCACAGCAAGAAGGAAGTTCCAGAGAAACTTGAAATATACCTAGCTGAAGTATATAATAAATTTGGAAGAATGACAAAGATTCTACGTGCCGATAATGGGACTGAATATACAAGTAATGAGACACAGAGCATTTTAAAGAAAAATGGAATCCTATTTCAGACCACTGTACCGTACAACCCAGAGCAAAATGGTGTTGCGGAAAGAAGGAACCGAACACTATGTGAAAGTGGAAGAAGCATGTTATTTGATGCATATCTGCCCACAGCATATTGGGGTGAAGCAATCATGACAGCTTGCTATCTTCAGAACAGACTACCAGGTAAAGCTACAGAGAAAACTCCATTTGAGCAATGGAATAGCAGACAGCCAAAACTACATCACATAAGAATATTCGGAAGTAAAGCATTTGTACACGTTCCCAAAGAAAAGCGAACTAAGTGGGAATCTCACGCTAAGGAAGGTATCCTGGTAGGCTACAGCGAAACCCAGAAAGGTTATAGGATTCTACACCCAGAAACAAACAAGATCACAATAAGTAGAGATGTAGTGATTGATGAGAACTTTGTATCACCCAAGTTTTGTGACATCACGCCAGTAGTCCAGCTGAAGTCACAATTACAAGACAGCAACAAGGAGGATGTAGAGGTCTGGCTGGATTCTTCAACTAATGAAGGAACAACAGAAAAATCAGGTGAATCTGAAATCAGGAGATCGTCAAGATCAAACAAAGGTATACCAGCTAAACGTCTATCCTACATTGTCAAGACACTACCTGAGTCAGAGCCGCAGTCATGGGATGAAATGCAAGCACTACCTGTCCATGAAAGAACAAAGTGGATCGATGCCGCTAATGAGGAAATCAAATCGCTTCATCAACTCCAAACTTGGAAACTCACCAAGCTACCACAGGGCAAAAAGGCAATCAAGTGCAAGTGGGTCTTCAAAACCAAATATGACTCTGAAGGTAAAGTCCACAGATTCAAAGCAAGGTTGGTCGCAAAAGGATATTCTCAAAAGTATGGCGAAGATTACGATGCTACATTTGCTCCAGTCGCTAAACAGACCACATTCAGAGCTTTGTTAGCTGTAGCTGCTGTACAAAAGATGTATGTCAGACATTTGGATATAAAAACTGCCTTTTTAAATGGTGACATTGAGGAGGACTTATACATGACTCAACCTGAAGGTTATGTAAAAAGAGGTGAAGAGAATCTTGTTTGCAAACTACAAAAATCTCTCTATGGTCTTAAGCAATCAGCAAGAGCATGGAACACCAAGATGAATAAAGTCTTGTTGGAAGAAGGATTAAAAAGAGGTCAAGCAGATCTGTGCTTATACACAAAATATACAGATGGAAAGTGGATGTATATTCTCTTATATGTGGACGACGTGATTGTTGTTCATCAAGACGACGCAGAAATTGGAAAAATGACTGAAATTCTGAATCAGCACTTTGAAACAAAAGACCTTGGAAGTGTGACATATTATCTAGGAATCCAAATCCAGAGAGAGGAAGATGGAAGTTTTCTTCTAAACCAAAGTGCAAAAATTTATTTGATTCTGAATCAGTTTAAAATGTCAGAGGCCAAAGGTATATCAACCCCAATGGAACCATCCTACCTGAAGCTGGAAGGAGAAGATGACCTGTTGCCTAACAATGAGAAATATCGTCAGGCAGTGGGGGCACTTCTATACATATCAACTATGACTCGACCGGATATCACAACAACAGTTGGAATCCTTTGCAGATATGTGGAAAAACCGCGCCAAAGAGACAAGAATGCTGTTAAGAGACTTCTCCGATATTTGAAAGAAACGCAAGATGTAAATTTAAAACTATCTGCAGCAGGAGATCTAGAACTTACCGGCTATGTAGATGCGGATTGGGCTGGTGATTCGCGTGATCGTAAATCCACAAGTGGATACTTGTTTAAAGTTGGAGAAAGTTCAATCTCCTGGTCTAGTAGGAAACAAGTGTCTGTTGCCTTGTCATCTACAGAAGCGGAGTATGTGTCCGCAGCCTATGCAAGCCAGGAGGTTGTTTGGCTAAGACAATTGATGGACGATCTTGGCAAACTGACAACTCAGCCGACGGTGATTTATGAGGACAGCCAAGGATGCATTAAACTTGCATGCAGTGAAAAGATCAGTGCTAGAACCAAGCACATTGACGTCAGACATCATCATCTACGTGATTTGATAGATCGTGGGATAATTCAGTTTGTCTATTGTGAAACTGATAAGATGGTAGCTGACATTATGACAAAGCCATTGCCACGAGCTAGGTTTCAAGAATTGAGAACCACAATGGGACTAAGAGGATAAGTAGTTGTTGAGTGGGGGTGTTGGAATAATACATATTAATCTGTATGTGTATTGCAACAACTACTGTGCTGTTTCATATGTTGTGTATATTGTGAGATTGTTAACAAAGTTTAGTTAAAAAAAAAAAAAAAAACTCCCACAGACAGGATGCCCCCTCCTTCTCTTCCTGTGTTGTTGTTATATATGTATTTGATCTCCTCATGCTGCAGTAACACCAGACTCCACGCTGTGCCTATGCTGGATATGAATAAACCTACATTCTGTGTTCTAAACTCTGGATGTCACGCGGATTAATCCTCTGCTAACACAACCTCCTAAGGGTGGAGGGCCCTATAACAAAATCAAAATTCAATTATGTCCATATGAACTTTTCTGCATTCCTTTAAGAATTGAACTTATTCACTCCCCCTGTATCACTGAATTTTCCCATTCACCATTGAGAGAGAGAGAGAGAGGATCCTATGATTGCTGCGGGAGATGAGCACAGGCTCGAAGCTCAGAGTCATGGGATAGTCATAATCCTTCACAAAAAAAGCAAATGTCAATATGACTTGAGGTTTGGCCAATGTGGCTCCTCCTTGAGCCTGACGGTGCATGTTGCAGGATATGAATGTAAACAGTACAGGTAAGATCTGTGCAGCACAAAGCTCATGTGTCTTCCGATCAGGCCCACACTGGCGGTAATCCCTCCTCTCTAAGCCTTTGTAATGTACTTTGTTTGATTGTGTCTTAGCGCTTGGCGCAGCCTTTGAGATAGGATTTTGTGTACACAGAGGGCGATATTTAGAGAATGTGTCATATTTTCCTAGAGGTCTGTAAAAAATGCAAAAACGTCACAACGAAACTTTACAAAAACAAATCATACTCCGGATTCCTCTATAATATTTCTTATTTTTGTTAGCTCTCCCGCACCAAGCACTGTGCCCTCCGTCCTCTTCTCTAGATGCACTTCTGTGACATCACCCATAGTAGTTGATGCACTGCTTCTACATGGTGCTGGTAACCATCTGACTGCCTCAGCTCTGATAGTCTGTGGTTCCAAAACTGCTACATCAGACAGCTCTACTACACTGAACACCCATTGAAAATTCAGCTCTGCTGCATCAGTTCCACATCACTATGCCAACTCTGCTACATCACTGTGGCAGCTCTGCTACCCTGAACCTCCAGTGCAATCTCAGGACTGCTGCATCGGTTTCACATGGCTGCGTTAACTCTGCAACATCGCGGTGGCTACTTTGCTTCATCGTGGATGTTAACTCTGCTACACCAGCTGCCATGTTCCAATGCAACTACATCGGTTACAGTTCCTCCAGTTGTCAGTGTTCCAGCTCCTGGAACTTAGCCATCCCATTTCACTAGCACCACCTCTCTAGGCTGCATAAGAATTGCTTATACGGACAAATGGGTTTGAGGATCCACCTCTCCAGGAGAAACATAATAAGTCTATTTTGATTTTTTTTCAAAACTTTGCAATTGGCAAAAATGATCGTACATTACATGTTCAAATACTGAACAACGGTTATTCAGCTGATAGCTATCTAAGGTGTGTGGGGGGCTTTACATTCAATGCTCACTGGCAAAAAAATGTGCAAATTACTCTTTATCTCTGGTGGTCAAGTGGATGGCATTGCTTCTCATTGTGGAGATCCAGCTGGTGTATGAAGTCTTACAGGCAATGTTCCTTGGGAAAGTATGCAGCTTATCTTCTGGAGGAGAGCTGATTTGGATCTGACAGATAAATAACGCTTGTTGTATTGCCGTCATAGGCTCCCCGTGGTCTCGGCTACAAGAGCATATAGGGCTAAAACACAGCAAGGGCGATGTGACTCAGAATGCAAATGATCATATACATTTTACCTTGTATCAACTGATACATAAAAAAGAGGAATAGGAACGATGTCCACGAGGCCATTTGTTGTATCCGCGATGATGCAGAACTCCTAATTCAATAGACACATTGAAAGCAGCAAAAATAAAGCAACGTCTACTTCACCATCTCCTACATCAGCTCCCGCCTGCATTATCTACAGTAACGCTGGATGTGATCTACGCACAATTAGATTTTGACGCTTGCTTTGTCTGTTCGTCAGCAATGTACAAGGCAGGACTCTGGAAATATGACATGATGTTCTTCTACCTACATTCAGTAACCCGTGCATTGTAGATCTGTGCTGTGTTATGTGGACAGCCTTCAAGCATCTTGGGAAATAAACCTCTTAGTCACAGATTTCTGGAAAACAGGATGGAATAAAATTCATTGCTGCCAAAGGGTCTTTACTTTCCTGGCAAATAAGATGTAAACATAATTATAATCCCATTCTATCATTTTACCACCAGCAAGAAGATGATACAAGGAAGCCGTCTCCCTGTCATGACATATGTGACATTCAGAAGTAGTGCTGTTGCAGAGTGTGACATGCAGGATTAGTGCTGTTGCTTTAAAAGCATTCAGCAACTATTAGAAGTAACACAAGCACAGGAGACAGGAAGTGTTGTGCTCCAGAAGCATACAGCAACTAGAGGGGTTAACACAGTCACAGGAGAATAGGAGGGTTTTAGCAGATCCCCAGGGGGATTGTGGGGAAGTTGTTTACTGTCTGGCTGGAGCCGAAGAGAAAGGTGGTGTGTGTGTTCTGCATCTGACAGAAGCGCCCCTGCAAGTGAAAAGGATTCAAGTCAGGAGTGAAGCTAATCACAGGTCAGGTAGAGTTCCTGAACTAGCAGTGCAGAGTATTGTCAAGCTTTAAGATAAGTGTTATGCACACGCCCGGGCTGAGCGGCGTGTGCGTGTGATTGTAGTGATTCCACTGGACCATGAACCGGAGAGTGCCTGGAGGGGCGTAACTAAGTATCTGGCCGATCCGACCAAGATGGCACGACGGCATACGACGCCAGTGCACCAGGGAGAAACCGGGCAGAGGGATCAGGTGCTACTCCAGGTCAAACTCCGGACACGGGGGTTGACCCACACAGGGATTACTGGATCAGGCTGGTTAGGCTGGCGCACAGACTGGAGGGTATAGGCAGGCACGACTGGTATGCAGGCAGGCGGGTAAAGGCAAGCGCAGCTAGAGTGCAGACAGGGAGGCACTAGCAGGTAGGAACACAGGCGGGATAGGACCCAGTACACACTGGGACTCAGGAACAATACAGGTACAGGGGTACAGGCAAGCACAGCTAGAGTGCAGACAGGGAGGCACTAGCAGGTAGGAACACAGGCGGGATAGGACCCAGTACACACTGGGACTCAGGAACAGGCAGGTTAGGCTGGCACAGACTGGTGGATATAAGCAAACACGGCAGGTATGCAGATGGGTGGATACAGGCGAGTATGCAGGCAGGGAGGTACTGGCCGAAAGGACGGGCTGGAGCACAGAAAGGTTAAGACCCAGTACAGACTGGGTCACAGAACCGCAGATGCGGTAGACAACCACAGCAGAGAGGGAACGCCCGAGGCGGTGGGCAAGAACAGAGCAGGACGGGACTGCCGGAGCAGCGGGCACAAGCAGGGCAGGACAGGACTGCCGGAGCAGCGGGCACAAGCAGGGCAGGACAGGACTGCCGGAGCAGCGGGCAAAAGCAGGGCAGGACAGGACTGCCGGAGCAGCGGGCAGAAGCAGGGCAGGACAGGACTGCCGGAGCAGCGGGCAGAAGCAGGGCAGGACAGGACTGCCGGAGCAGCGGGCAGAAGCAGGGCAGGACAGGACTGCCGGAGCAGCGGGCAGAAGCAGGGCAGGACAGGACTGCCGGAGCAGCGGGCAGAAGCAGGGCAGGACAGGACTGCCGGAGCAGCGGGCAGAAGCAGGGCAGGACAGGACTGCCGGAGCAGCGGGCAGAAGCAGGGCAGGACAGGACTGCCGGAGCGGTAAGCAAAGGAGTCAGAGCAGACTAGAACCGCCGGAGCGGTGAGCAAAAGGAGTCAGAGCAGACTAGAACCGCCGGAGCGGTGAGCAAAGGAGTCAGAGCAGACTAGGCTGAGTAGGGGGGACAGGGCTCTGTTCACACGGAACAGACAGGATGGGAAAGGCAGAGCCAGACACCACAGGGTACTAGCAGAGAAGTAGCGAGTGGACCACAAACTCACAAACGGGAGTACAGAGACAACAAGCAGGAGTTAGGTACGAGTTCAGACTCTGCAGAAAAAGGAAGGGAACGGACATAGAGGCAAAACAGGTAAAGGATAGGAGAGAGTTCAGACTGGAACTGAGTGTACGGAGGAGACCGACACTGCAGCGGAATACAGGAGCGGGTCTGGGAATACGGCCCCCAGAGAGGCAGGACGAACAGGCAAGGTGCGTGTTCAGACAGGACAGACAAGATACAGGAGCAGGTCTAGGTAATCAGCCCCTAGAAGGCAGGAGGAACAGGCTAGGAGCGTGTTCAGACAGGTCAGACAAGATACAGGAACGGGTCTAGGTAATCGGCCCCTAGAAGGCAGGAGGAACAGGCTAGGAGCGTGTTCAGACAGGCCTGGAAATACAGCCTCCAGGATAGGCAGACAAGAGAACACAGAACAGGACCTGGCACCTTCAGAGTGCAAGCACACACTGAAAGAAACACTATGCTCAGGCAGGGATAGATGGGAGCAGCTGAGCTATATACCAGGTGACAGACAGCAATAGGCTGAGGACGCACAAGGGGTGTGACCCACAGCAGGTACAAAAAGCAGGAAGTGATCGGGCGCCGCCCTTAAGCAGCAGAAACAGACACAAACAGACAGCATGGAGGGAAGCCAGAGAGACATTCTGGACAGGAGATCAAGTGCGTGCTCTTGCACAGTGGGAGATGGACCACTATGCAAGGACGCCGCCAGGTATGTTACAGTACCCCCCCCCTTACGCCCCCTCTTCTTCAGGCCTGCCAGAATCTTCCGCAGGGAATTCGAGGGCCAATTCTTCACTTTGAAGAGATCACTTCCCCTGTCCACCGGAAAAACTGGTCTCCTCTGGGTAGCTAGGATGCTACCTCCCATCCAGCCACCCTTAGCAACAGACGAAATGGGTGGAGTACCAGGAACAGCACACAAGGAAGTCTCTCTCCACATATTTTCAGGTGGCACCCCAGAGGGTACAGGAGACAACTGGAAGTCCTCCACCGGGTTGGAGGGGGACAGAGACTTGGGGGTAATCTCTGCTTCGAGGTACATCTTGTCAAGCTCACAGGAAGAAATAGACGGGTTATCAGGTACATAATGAGGAAAAGTCACTGTCTCTTTGTTTTCTGGTGGTACCCCGGAGGATTCAGGAAACAACTGGAGGTCCTCCGCCGGGTCAGAAGAGTGCAGAGGCTCAGAGAAAACATCTGCTTCAGAGTACACTAGGTCGGGGTATCGGGCGAGGTATCGGGTACCGAGTATAGGAAAGTCTCTGTCCATTCTCCACCAGGTGGCACCCCGAAGGGTTCTGGAGACAACTGGCGGTCCTCCGCCTGGTCAGAGGGGTGTAGAGACTCACGGGTAACCTCTGCTTCAGAGTACACTAGGTCGGACTCACTGGACGAAGCAAGCGAGGTATCAGATCCAGGATATAGGAAAGTCTCTGTCCATTTACCACCAGGTGGCACCCCGAAGGGTTCTGGAGACAACAGGAGGTCCTCCGCCTGGTCAGAGGAGTGTAGAGACTCGGGAGTAACCACTGCTTCAGAGTACACTAGGTTGGACTCACTGGACGAAGCGAGCGAGGTATCAGGTACAGAGTATAGGAGAGTCTCTGTCCTTTCGCTACCAGGTAGCACCCCGAAGGGTTCAGGAGACAACTGGAGGTCCTCCGCCTGGTCGGAGGGGTGTAGAGACTCGGGAGTAACCTCTGCTTCGGAGTACACTAGGTTGGACTCACTGGACGAAGCGAGCGAGGTATCAGGTACAGAGTATAGGAGAGTCTCTGTCCTTTCGCTACCAGGTAGCACCCCGAAGGGTTCAGGAGACAACTGGAGGTCCTCCGCCTGGTCGGAGGGGTGTAGAGACTCGGGGGTAACTACCACTTTGGGGTACCCATTGTCAGGCTCACAGGACGAAGCGGACAAAGTATCGAGTACCGGGTGTAGAGAATTCTCTCTCCATTTGTCATCGAGTGGTATCCCGGAGGATTCAGGAGGCAACAGGGGGTCCTCCGCCAGGTAGTAGAGGTGCACAGACTCTGAGGTAACCACAGCTTTGGAGCATCCTTGGACATGCACACCGGTTAAAGTGGGTGAAGCATCTGATGCCGGGTGCAGGAAGTTCTCCTGTGTGGAGTCTGGATGGGCAGAAGTCTCTTCGGGCAGGAGAACTGGTGCACTACCCACGCACATTACCCGTTGGGGCTTCTCCGGGATACAGGGAGATGAAGCTTCAGTAGGGACTTCAAGGTTGGGGTCAGGAGGTCTTAGGGAGGACAGACCCTGGCGTGACGGCTTGCCTCTACGTCTAGCACGTCTGGACTGCCTCTTGAGGTTGGGAGAAGTATTCCGGAGAGCGTAGTCACCCTGTGAGGATTCTGGGTAGGCAGTAGTCTCATTGGGCTGGAGGACTATTGCGCTACCCACACACATTACCCATTGGGGCTGCTCCGGGATATTGGGAAGTGAAGCTTCAGCAGGAGCCTCCGGGTTAGGATCATCGAAGACCATTAGAAAGGCCACCAGGAAGGCCATTAGGTCCAGGAGGATCGGATCCTGTGTTTCATATAGGGGGTTGATCCATTCCAAGGCATCACCCGCCAGGTAAGACATAATGAATGCCACCTTAACCCGATCGGTGGGAAAACATAGAGGGTAGAACTTGAAGTGTAGCATGCATTGCTCCACAAATGCACGACTTTGTCTAGGATCCCCATAATAACGTAGCGGATCCGCGGGAACGAGAGCAGATAGATCCATCTGGACGGGTGCGTAATTCGCCTGGAACTAGCTAAAGGAAAAAAAAAATATTTATTTATTTATTTTAATGCATGTATTCGCTGGAAAACTTCTCAGAGAGCGAAGGCCGTGGGGCTCAACGGGAACCATGGCCTGAGCATGCTGTTATGCACACGCCCGGGCTGAGCGGCGTGTGCGTGTGATTGTAGTGATTCCACTGGACCATGAACCGGAGAGTGCCTGGAGGGGCGTAACTAAGTATCTGGCCGATCCGACCAAGATGGCACGACGGCATACGACGCCAGTGCACCAGGGAGAAACCGGGCAGAGGGACCAGGTGCTACTCCAGGTCAAACTCCGGACACGGGGGTTGACCCACACAGGGATTACTGGATCAGGCTGGTTAGGCTGGCGCACAGACTGGAGGGTATAGGCAGGCACGACTGGTATGCAGGCAGGCGGGTAAAGGCAAGCGCAGCTAGAGTGCAGACAGGGAGGCACTAGCAGGTAGGAACACAGGCGGGATAGGACCCAGTACACACTGGGACTCAGGAACAATACAGGTAGAGGGGTACAGGCAAGCACAGCTAGAGTGCAGACAGGGAGGCACTAGCAGGTAGGAACACAGGCGGGATAGGACCCAGTACACACTGGGACTCAGGAACAGGCAGGTTAGGCTGGCACAGACTGGTGGATATAAGCAAACACGGCAGGTATGCAGATGGGTGGATACAGGCGAGTATGCAGGCAGGGAGGTACTGGCCGAAAGGACGGGCTGGAGCACAGAAAGGTTAAGACCCAGTACAGACTGGGTCACAGAACCGCAGATGCGGTAGACAACCACAGCAGAGAGGGAACGCCCGAGGCGGTGGGCAAGAACAGAGCAGGACGGGACTGCCGGAGCAGCGGGCACAAGCAGGGCAGGACAGGACTGCCGGAGCAGCGGGCACAAGCAGGGCAGGACAGGACTGCCGGAGCAGCGGGCAAAAGCAGGGCAGGACAGGACTGCCGGAGCAGCGGGCAGAAGCAGGGCAGGACAGGACTGCCGGAGCAGCGGGCAGAAGCAGGGCAGGACAGGACTGCCGGAGCAGCGGGCAGAAGCAGGGCAGGACAGGACTGCCGGAGCAGCGGGCAGAAGCAGGGCAGGACAGGACTGCCGGAGCAGCGGGCAGAAGCAGGGCAGGACAGGACTGCCGGAGCAGCGGGCAGAAGCAGGGCAGGACAGGACTGCCGGAGCGGTAAGCAAAGTAGTCAGAGCAGACTAGAACCGCCGGAGCGGTGAGCAAAAGGAGTCAGAGCAGACTAGAACCGCCGGAGCGGTGAGCAAAGGAGTCAGAGCAGACTAGGCTGAGTAGGGGGGACAGGGCTCTGTTCACACGGAACAGACAGGATGGGAAAGGCAGAGCCAGACACCACAGGGTACTAGCAGAGAAGTAGCGAGTGGACCACAAACTCACAAACGGGAGTACAGAGACAACAAGCAGGAGTTAGGTACGAGTTCAGACTCTGCAGAAAAAGGAAGGGAACGGACATAGAGGCAAAACAGGTAAAGGATAGGAGAGAGTTCAGACTGGAACTGAGTGTACGGAGGAGACCGACACTGCAGCGGAATACAGGAGCGGGTCTGGGAATACAGCCCCCAGAGAGGCAGGACGAACAGGCAAGGTGCGTGTTCAGACAGGACAGACAAGATACAGGAGCAGGTCTAGGTAATCAGCCCCTAGAAGGCAGGAGGAACAGGCTAGGAGCGTGTTCAGACAGGTCAGACAAGATACAGGAACGGGTCTAGGTAATCGGCCCCTAGAAGGCAGGAGGAACAGGCTAGGAGCGTGTTCAGACAGGCCTGGAAATACAGCCTCCAGGATAGGCAGACAAGAGAACACAGAACAGGACCTGGCACCTTCAGAGTGCAAGCACACACTGAAAGAAACACTATGCTCAGGCAGGGTTAGATGGGAGCAGCTGAGCTATATACCAGGTGACAGACAGCAATAGGCTGAGGACGCACAAGGGGTGTGACCCACAGCAGGTACAAAAAGCAGGAAGTGATCGGGCGCCGCCCTTAAGCAGCAGAAACAGACACAAACAGACAGCATGGAGGGAAGCCAGAGAGACATTCTGGACAGGAGATCAAGTGCGCGCTCTTGCACAGTGGGAGATGGACCACTATGCAAGGACGCCGCCAGGTATGTTACAATAAGGATTGTAAGAAATGGTGTCACAGGGATCATCTCCCTCAGCAAACCCTCCCCCCTCCTCCATCTCACTGTGCTGTAAAGAATGCTGTGTTCATTAATGTGCCTTTGCATTAGAACTGTGCTGTCCTGTACTACTGGGAAGACTGTGAACTGCTGTGCTGCTAAGGAAACTGTACTGTTTGTCACTGGAGCCTGTTGCTGATAAGACTTAACTTGCACTGGCTGTGCAGCTTCTTATTAAATGCTACTGTTCTACTATTTATGAGGCCTCTTGTCAAGTGTGTCTGGTCAGCAAGTGAAACAACCTACATGTCTGTGTCTGAGGGTCAATACCCCTGTGTGCCTGAGAGAAGCTGCAGCACATGGTCTATGGTCGCCCTGAGTAACGGTTCCATCAGGATTCCAAAGAATTCATGTAACCTGTCTCGCCCCTATCTGAACCTAGCGGCGTGCGTGTAATATTGATGGCCTGTACGGGGAGTCCTGAGCGGGAATTAGCGTGTAGAGGGAGAAGAGGAAAAGTGTCTGGAAAAACACAGCAGCACAGCACCTCAACTCAACTCTGCTACACCAGTTAAAGGGGAAAAACCTGAGAGTCTGAACTGAAACGTAAATTGATGTGCATGCAAAATGTAAATGCATGTTCACATAAGGCCACTAGACAGAGAAAAACCAAAGACAAGCAAAATACCCAAATAACTGGAAGTAAGTGGATAAATCGCACAGTGCAAAAAAATATATGATAAATAATAAAGGGTATTTAGTTAACATAATTTTGATTAAAATAATGTAAAAGCCATCCCGCCACGTCACGGCAACCCTTATGGGACAGTCCTAACTCTAATATTAAAACCTTACCAGTTGTCAAGTGACATACATATGGATAAGGGCAGAGAGACTGAACCCCTAGTAGAAGCATAGACCTGAGAGGCAGAATGAACCTTTCAGCTCAGACAAAGGGCAGCCACACCCTTATATGCACTTGAGTACACTAAACTGCAAAGTAAAAACCTGAGAGTCTGAACTGAAACGTAAATTGATGTGCATGCAAAATGTAAATGCATGTTCACATAAGGCCACTAGACAGAGAAAAGCCAAAGACAAGCAAAATACCCAAATAACTGGAAGTAAGTGGATAAATCGCACAGTGCAAAAAAATATATGATAAATAATAAAGGGTATTTAGTTAACATAATTTTGATTAAAATAATGTAAAAGCCATCCCGCCACGTCACGGCAACCCTTATGGGACAGTCCTAACTCTAATATTAAAACCTTACCAGTTGTCAAGTGACATACATATGGATAAGGGCAGAGAGACTGAACCCCTAGTAGAAGCATAGACCTGAGAGGCAGAATGAACCTTTCAGCTCAGACAAAGGGCAGCCACACCCTTATATGCACTTGAGTACACTAAACTGCAAAGTAAAAACCTGAGAGTCTGAACTGAAACGTAAATTGATGTGCATGCAAAATGTAAATGCATGTTCACATAAGGCCACTAGACAGAGAAAAGCCAAAGACAAGCAAAATACCCAAATAACTGGAAGTAAATGGATAAATCGTACAGTGCAAAAAATATATGATAAATAATAAAGGGTATTTAGTTAACATAATTTTGATCAAAATAATGTAAAAGCCATCCCGCCACGTCACGGCAACCCTTATGGGACAGTCCTAACTCTAATATTACAACCTTACCCGTTGTCAAGTGACATACATATGGATAAGGGTAGAGAGACTGAACCCCTAGTAGAAGCATAGACCTGAGAGGCAGAATGAACCTTTCAGCTCAGACAAAGGGTGGCAACACCCTTATATGCACTTAAGCACACTAAACTACAAAGTAAAAACATGAGAGTCTGAACTGAAACGTAAATTGATGTGCATGCAAAATGTAAATGCATGTTCACATAAGGCCACTAGACAGAGAAAAACCAAAGACAAGCAAAATACCCAAATAACTGGAAGTAAATGGATAAATCGCACAGTGCAAAAAAATATATGATAAATAATAAAGGGTATTTAGTTAACAGAATTTTGATCTCTCTGCCCTTATCCATATGTATGTCACTTGACAACTGGTAAGGTTTTAATATTAGAGTTAGGACTGTCCCATAAGGGTTGCCGTGACGTGGCGGAACGGCTTTTACATTAATTTGATCAAAATTATGTTAACTAAATACCCTTTATTATTTATCATATATTTTTTTGCACTGTGCAATTTATCCATTTACTTCCAGCTATTTGGGTATTTTGCTTGTCTTTGGTTTTTCACCAGTTAAAGGGGACCTGCCCTAAAGAAAACTCACTAGCAGCAATGGATGTGAACATACAAATGCACAGAATTAGTGAGCTGCTTCTTCGGTTAACCTGTGAAGAATTGAGAACAGTAGCAGAACATATAAATGTGTCAGAAGAACAGATTTCTAAAGCACACAACTGCAGGCAACTGTTAGCTGCCATTAATGCAAAAATGGATGAGCTGGGGGAGAAAGAAGCTGAAGAAGTCATGGGGACATTCCTCCAGGAACTAACACAGTTTCTAATCAGGTTGAAGTTGGAGGATGGAGGGGCAGCACCAATTACCAAAAGCGGGAATCTCCATCCACAGACTGAACTACAGGAATTGAAAGAACAATTCAAAGCCCTAACAACAGCGCTGCAGGAATCAACCAAAATTACTGAACGGATGACAGACTCAGACAGGACCTTTAACCTGCTCGGGTTAGATAAATCAGGGAGACGGTCCTCTCTAACACCACAAATCACCATAAGGAAAGAATTCAAGATCCTGGGACAAATTGGAGAGTGTGAACAGAAAGAGAGACTGTCTTATATGAACTTGTTGCACCAGATCAATGCAGGTTTACAGAAAGGCTACCAGCTAGATGAGATCGTTGAGGGGGTGGTGAAAGCGATCAGCCCAGGACTGAACCTCCAGAGTATGCTAGAAATGAAGAGTCAACTGACCTTGCAACAGCTGGAGATGATTTTAAAAGGGCACTATAAAGAAGAAAGTACTGCAGAATTGTTCCACTGACTCATTAACCTCTCACAGAAAAATAATGAATCACCCCAAAGTTTCTTGTTCAGAGCAATTGAACTGAAGGATAGACTGTTGTTTGCATCCAGAGATGTAGAAGCAGAAGAGAAGTTTGATTGCTGGACTAGTCCAGAAGAAGTTCTTGAGATCGTTGGGAACATCAAGCAAAGACATCAAGTTGCAGCCGAAACAATACTTAGAAGATCCTGGCATTCTGGATGAAGTCCTAATTGAAAAAAATGAATGAGGCAGCTAGTTTGGAGTCAGAGTGCGAACAGAAGTTAAAGAAAGGCTCTGCTCCTAAAATCACCAAAATGAGTCAGCTGAAGTTGGAGACCCCCAGTGGCCAGTCTGAAGATCATCATGGAGACCCTCCAGTGCCGCCTCCGAGAAGGAACTTTAATTCACCACAAAAGAGAGGACCGCCAGCACTGACTGGGAGGAAGTAATAGGAGAACTGCAAGCTGAGTTGATCGAAATGAAAAAGTTGATTCGTTCCAGTCTAGAACTTGTATCCCTCAGACCCAGGAGTGGGTTCCAAAACAGAAGATACCCGGCTTGTGAAGCATGCCGTTCATCAAATTAGAGTATGGTGTGTGTCCACTTCTGAGATGTGGTGTGGAAGGACATTATGCCAAGGAATGCCAATGGTCACGGTCGTTTGGGTTAAAAGACAGGAGGTTGCCAGTGAGAGGCGACTGGTAACCGCGACACGAAGGAGGCCCCAGAAGCAAATCCAAATCTCACCAAACTCCAGAATGGCGCATGAGGTAAAACGGCTGCATCAGTACTATCCCCAAGTGTGTTCCCATCTACAATAGCTGCAAGAGAGACAGGGGCATCAGTTACTTAATGCCCAGTGCGGAGGTCAAACGATGTACTCCTGGGAGGAGGATTCCTTGGTCAGTAAAGATAGCCTCATCAGCCTAATCGGTGAAAGGTGCTTTATACAGTGCCAGCTAGATGGACTCCTGGTAAAAGTACTGTGGGACACAGGAGCCCAAGCGAGCCTTTTAAATGAAGAATGGAGAAGGCGCTACCTGCCTTCGGTCGCTAAAAGAACTCTTAGGACCAGTGAACTCCACGGCAAACCTGTCAACCAGACTGAAATCCTTTTCATAGGCTGGGTTGAAGTGACTTTCCAACTGAGGGCCATGAAGAACAGCAACACCATTGAGCTTTTAGTACCTTTTCTCGTGACCAGTGATCAGAACGTGGCAGAGGATCCTATCCTGGGTTGTAATGTAATCAGTGAGGTCATCACGAAACACAAGTCAGGGATGCTGGTGGTGAATGTAATTGCCACATCACTTGCCATACCCAAAGCCGTGGCGGAAAAAGTGATTCATAGAGTAAAGAAAGCACAGAATACAATGGACCTAAAAGAAGTCAAGGTAGGCTGGCGCCCAGCCATCATCCTTGCAAACCAAATGGTGGTGGTGAGGTGTGGAGTCCGGGTAGAACCGGGAAGAAAAGTCCAGAAAAGACTGTTTGTGCCAAAAGACTCCTCAGAACTGCCGGAAGGCCTAGTTCAAGGTGAGACTGTACTTATGATTCCTACTGGTGGGTTTGCTCGAGTGACAGTACCGGCGATGAATACTATGAAACACGAAATTAGACTGGATCCAAAGACTGTGTTAGGTCACATTGAAACCGTTAAAACGGTATAATCAGCCACTATGAGACCAACCCAGGGGTCTACCGTTATCAGGAAGTACCTGGTTCTCTGTCCTCAATCGGGGTAAAGCATACCACTAAGGGTTTGTCGAAGAGTCAAGTAGACCATTGACAGCATTCATAGTAACATAGTAGCATAGTTTTTAAGGTTGAAGGAAGACTAAGTCCATCTAGTTCAACCCATAGCCTAACATGTTGATCCAGAGGAAGGCAAAAAAATCTCATGTGGCAAACACTAAGGTTCACATTGGGGAAAAAAATTCCTTCCTGACTCCATACGACAATCAGACTAGTTCCCTGGATCAACGCCCTATCAAGGAATCTAGTATATATAACCTGTAATATTCTACTTTTCAAGAGGCTTCCATGCCCTTCCTAAATTTTAGTAGTGAATCACTCATTACAACATCATGCGGCAGAGAGCCCCATAGTCTCACTGCTCTTACAGTAAAGAATCCGCGTCTGTCATTATGATTAAACCTTCTTTCCTCCAGACGTAGAAGATGCCCCCTTGTCCCCGTCTCTGGCCTCAGAGTAAAAAGATCAGTAGAAAGGTCTTTGTACTATCCTCTCATATACTTGTACATAGTAATAAGATCACCCCTAAGCCTTCTTTTTTCCACAGTAAATAACCCCAAGTGTAATAACCTGTCTTGGTATTGCAGACCCCCCAGTCCTCTAATAGCCTTGGTCGCTCTTCTCTGCACCCGCTCTAGTTCAACTATGTCTTTCTTAAACACCGGAGACCAGAACTGTACACAGTAATCTAAGTGTGGTCGCACTAGTGACTTGTATAGAGGTAAAATTATGTTCTCCTCATGAGCATCTATGCCTCTTTTAATGCATCCCATTATTTTATTTGCCTTTGCAGCAGCTGCCTGACACTGGCCACCAAATGTGAGCTTGTCGTCCACCAATACACCAAGGTCTTTTTCAGTTACAGTTTTGCCCAGTGTTTTACAATTAAGCATATAATTATACATTTTATTTCCTCTGCCCAAGTGCATTACCTTACATTTATCCCCATTAAAGCGCATTTGCCATTTATCAGCCCAAGCTTCTAGTTTACATAGATCCTCCTGTAATATAAAATTGTCCTCCTCTGTATTGATTACCCTGCAGAGTTTAGTGTCATCTGCAAATATTGAAATATTACTCTGTATGCCCTCTACAAGGTCATTAATAAATATGTCAAAAAGAAGGGGGCCCAATACTGACCCCTGTGGTACCCCACTGTTAACTGAGACCCAGTCTGAGTGTTTTCCATTAATAACCACCCTTTGTTTCCTATCACTGAGCCAATTCTTAACCCACATACATATATTTTCCCCTATCCCCATTGTTCTCATTTTATGTATCTACCTTTTGTGTGGAACCGTATCAAAAGCTTTTGAAAAGTCCATATACACAACATCCACTGCATTTCCTTGGTCCAGTCCAGAACTTGCCTCCTCATAAAAACTGATCAGATTAGTCTGACAGGAACGGTCCCTCGTAAACCCATGTTGATATTGGGTCATGAGGTTATTCTTCTTCAGATACTCTAGTATAGCATCTCTTAGGAAACCCTCCAGGATTTTACCCACAGTAGAGGTTAAGCTTACTGGCCTAGAATTTCCAAGTTTGGTTTTGTCCCCTTTTTGAATATTGGCACCACATTTGCTATACGCCAGTCCTGTGGTACAGACCCTGTTATTATGGAATCTTTAAAGAGTAAAAATAATGGTCTATCTAAGACTTTACTTAATTCCTGCAGTACTTGCGGGTGTATCCCATCCGGACACGGGGATTTGTCAACTTTAGTGATTTTTAGACGCCGCCATACTTCCTGCTGGGTTAAGCAAGTGACATTTAATGGAGAATTTTTGTTCTCACTAATCATGTTTTCTGTCATGCGATTTTCTTGTGTAAATACGGTTGAAAAAAAATCATTTAGCATATTGGCTTTTTCCTCATCCTCACCCACCATATTTTTAAGGGGCCAACACTGTGGTTTCCTCCTATTTCTAGCATGTTTATTCCCATAGGGTATATATTGTGCACAGGTCCTATTCAGGATGTTAATAAATGTCTCTCATTTGCTTTGTGTAGTTTTAGGTCTCAGGATATCATCCCAGTTTATTGCACTAAGGTCATCTCTCAACCGTTGGAAATTTGCCCTCCTGAAGTTTAGTGTCCTTGTAACCCCTCTACTACACATCTTATTAAAGGACACATGAAAACTTATTATTTTGTGATCACTATTACCCAAGTGACCCCCAACTTGTATATTTGATATGCGGCCTGGCCTGTTGGTTAATATTAGGTCTGTTAGGCGTTTGCTGGATTTGAAATGGGTTCAGAGCCATCAGGGGATTCTGTGGTCTCCCATTCTGGTCCAGCCAGGGCTGACGCTGTTCAGCATTTTTGTCAGTCTCAACACCTAGCTGGTGCACGAGATGGACAAGTTGTTTCCTGGGTCTTTATCCCTAGCAACATGAAGCGTAGGTTGCGGAGGGAAACAGGGCTGCTACAGCCTAAGTCCAGGATTCTCTGCACTGAGCATGCCCGTGACATGGCGGACCGTGATTGGTGGTTTGGGAGTCAGCTGATCCGGTGACCTGGCACCGCCTGATTGGTCGCGGGTGACGTCACCAATGGTGCGACGGTGGGCAGGGCTTAATCTTTAAAAAGCCCACCCACAAACATGGCGGCACACTCTGATCATTGAGCCGTGATGGTGTTGTGTGGACGCTTGGTCGTTTGAGCTCCATGGGTGCTTTAGTGGAAATATGCAGGTTTCGTGGAAATAGGCAGGTAGCTTCGTCTGACAGTCTGGCTCCGACTAAGGGGTCGCCATACACCCCGAGCAGTCTGCAGACGCCGTATTCCCGGTACCGCCTGTAAGCCACGTGGAGAGATTCTCCTCAGTCCGGTAGCACGCCGGCTGAGAGCACTTATACGCCGGCGTGAGTCACACACGCATCCTAGCGCCTACAGCTTAGTCCCTGTGTAGTTAACAGGGCTACAGCTACTTCTCCGGTCGCACATCTCCCGTGCAGTTAACGGAGATTGAGTGAACCGCTATACCCGTTCCCATGTGCAGTAACATGGAAGGGTTTATCATTTAAGTTGGTTGTTTTCCTTCTCACCCGGAAGGTGTACGGCAGCAGTCCACCAGGCTGCATTGCAGACCCTGGGGTTGGTTGCGTTCCATTATAATAAAGTTGTTTGCAACCGTCCCCTTAACAAGGTCTAGCAATGCCCCCCTTCTTTTTGGGTCCTGAACCAGTTGTGAAAGTTAATTGTCTCTCATAGTTGTCAAAAACCTATTACCTTTGCTTGAACTACAGGTTTCTGTTCCCCAATGTATTTCAGGGTAGTTGAAGTCCCCCATAATAATGACTTCTACTTGAGTCGCTGCTTCATCTATTTGCTTTATGAGGATATTCTCCACTGCTTCCATTATTTTTGGAGACTTATAATAAACCCCTATCAGTAATTTATTATTTTTCCCCCTCCCTTTATCTCCACCCTCAGGGACTCTACATTTTCATTAGATTCACATATATTCTCACGCAAGATGGGTTTTAAGGATGATTTTACATATAAATACCCCCCTCTCGCTTGTTTGTACGGTCATTTCTGAACAGACTATAGCCCTGTAAATTAACTGCCCAGTCATGGCTCTCGTCCAGCCATGTCTCAGATATCCCCACCATGTCATAATTATTTTCCAACAGAATTCTAATTCCTCCATTTTGTTGGTGAGGCTTCTGGCATTAGCGTACATGCATTTTATGTATCTCTCTGTACCTCTATTCCTTCTTACTATATTGACTGTTCTAACCCCACCCCCAATTTCTTTTTGTGTCCAGGTCACTATCTGCATTATCTTCCCCACCTATAAAATGAATACCCTCCCCCCCAATCCCTAGTTTAAACACTCCTCCAACCTTCTAGCCATTTTCTCCCCCAGCACAGCTGCACCCTCACCATGGAGGTGCAGCCCATCCCTAGCGTAGAATCTGTAGCCAACTGAGAAGTCGGCCCAGTTCTCCAGGAACCCAAACCCCCCCTTCCTACACCAGTTCCTGAGCCACTTATTTATCTCCCTAATCTCCCGTTGCCTCTCTGGCGTGGCACATGGTACAGGTAGTATTTCAGAGAATACCACCTTGGAGGTCCTTGCTTTAAGCTTTCAACCTAATTCCCCACCGTGGGGAATATATGAGTGGATCCGCATACCGTTTGGGCTCAGTTCAGCTCCATCAGAATTCCAGAGGCGCATGGAGACATGTTTAGAAAGATTGAGGGACGATATCTGCCAGCCGTACTTGGATGACAATGTGGTACACAGCAAACCCTTCCGGGAGCATGTTGAACACGTGAGGACCGTATTGTAACGGTATCAACAACACAGAGTTAAGTTGACCCCAAAGAAGTGTGAACTGTTCAAAAGGCAAGTCCGATTTCTAGGGAAAATTGTGTCCGGAGAAGGATATACCATGGACCCAGCAGAAATTACTCCGGTACTGGCCTTAAAAGACAAACGGCCCTCTACCATCGGGGAGTTGAGGCAGATATTAGGATTCCTTTCCTACTATCGTACTTACGTTCGGAACTTCTCCAGGATTGCCGCCCCACTATACCTCCTCTTGAGAGGGACGACAGAGACGACAACACACATGGAGAAAAAGAAGAATACGGGTAGAACTGGGCTTAAAAGAAACATCGCCCTTTCGTCCCAACAGCCCATTCTCTGGACAGCAGACCACCAGGAGGTATTGGAAGAACTAGTAGACTACCTGGTAAAACCACCCATTTTGGGATATTCTGATTTCAATTTACCATTTGTTCTTCATTGTGACGCTTCTCAAGTTGGACTGGGAGCTGCCCTGTATCAGCATCAAGATGGAAAATTGAGAGTCATCGGTTACGGTTCTAAAACGTTGACAGACGCCGAGAAGAATTACCATCTATATTCTGGAAAATTGGAGTTCCTGGCACTGAAATGGGCTATCTGTGAATGATTTAGAGATTATCTCTACTACAGCAAAGAGTTTGAGGTATACACTGACAACAACCCTTTGACCTATGTTCTTTCTACAGCCAAACTGAATTCAATGGGTCAGAGATGGGTTGCTGAACTAGCTGACTTCAATTTCAGCATCAAGTACAGGCCAGGAAAATGCAATGCGGATGCTGACGGATTGTCAAGAATGCCACTAGAGCCTGAGGAGTTCATGCAAGAATGCTCGGAGGAAGTCAGTCTGGAAGCAATTGAGAGCACTACCCAAGCAGTACAAGCTTATCAGGAGGAAGACACACCATTGGGGTGTCCGTTAACGGTGGAAACCACCATAAAAGCGGGAGAACAAGATGACCCCTGGTGTATTCAACAACTACCAAAAGGGACAATCTGTAGAGCACAACAGGAAGATCAGATAATTGGTAGAATACTACTTTATGTGGACCAAAATTGGTTTCCAAGTAAACAGGAGAGAGACAACGAGTCACCAGCAGTATCTGGTTTAATTAAAGAATGGACGAAGCTCTACCTCAGTGAAGACGGTATCCTGTATTGTAAAGGAGGACAAAACCGGCAGTTGGTACTACCCAGAGTATTCCGTAGGTTGATCTTCAAAGAACTCCATGAAAACATGGGACACCTCGGCATGGAAAGGACAACCAACTTGATCCGTGAACGTTTCTTCTGGCCGTACATGCAGAGAGATATTGAGAGGTACATGACCAGGGAGTGTGGGTGTCTGAAAGATAAACGTCCCAATACATCAACCCAGGCACCTATGGGCAACATCCAAGCTATGTATCCATTTGAGATGGTCTCAATAGACTTGCTACATCTCGAGACGTGCTAGGGTGGTTACGAATACATCTTGGTGGTGATGGACCGTTTCACTCGATTTGCTCAAGCATATGCCACCACCAATAAATCAGGTTGAACAGCGGCAGAGAAGATCGTCAATGATTTTGCTTTGAGGTTTGCGTTCCCTACGAGGTTACACCATGAGCAAGGAAGAGAATTTGAGAACCAGCTCTTTGCCAAGCTAGGAAAGTACTGTAGAATTCAGAGATCCAACACAATGCCCTATCACCCACAGGGTAAAGGACAAGTGGAACATTTTAACCGGACATTATTGTCGATGTTGCGCACTTTAACAGCTGATGAGAAGAAAGACTGGAAGAGTTATCTGTCAAAAGTGATACATGACATGCCTATAACTGTACAAAGATCGATGCAACGGGTTACTCACCCTTTTTCCTATTGTGTGGATGATCGCCAAGACTGCCAATCGACATCATGTTCGATACTCCGGTGTCAGAGACTTACAGAACGTATCCGGAGTACGTTCGGAAATGGAAGGAATGGATGGCAGAGGCATACAACATAGCGTCCATATTGGTTACGTAAGGACAGAGCAAGAGTAAGGAGTACTATGATCGAAAATGTTATGGAGCAGAATTGGCACCGGGAAGCCAGGTGCTAGTCAAGAACGTACATGAGAAAAGCAGTCCTGGAAAACTTCGTTCGTATTGGGAAGACGTAGGTGTATGTGGTCGTAAGGAGGAAAGCTGATGACAGCCCAGTGTATGAAATCCGATTGGAAACGGGAGACAAGAAAACCAGAATAGTCCATCAGAATTTACTACTACCCTGTGATTATCTCTCACCACAACAAGACTTCTCAGAAGTAGACCGACATCGTCCGAGATCGACTAAGGGACCACCACAGACTGAAGCTCCGGAGGTGGATAGTGACCTTGAAAGTTCCGATGGAGAAGAACACACTGTTGTATTTCTCGGACCGGCAAGGAGAGGGAACTAAGTCCTGAGGCTCCAGAGTTCGTACCAAGGAGTACAGATGAAGTCCAATTCAGATCTGATGATCGAACACCGGTCCTTGAAGAGACCGATCGACACTCAGGACCAGGAACCTAATGATGCTTGACTATAGACTCAGACGAGGAACTCTTTTGGTAACATGATTTAACAGTTGTTTAATTCACCACTAATGGATAATACTACAAGTGGACCATGGACTTGGCATATTCTGCAGGGTGCCACATGGGGTGGCATCTGCACACTGGAATATTAATAATCTCCAAAGTCATGCAACACTGTGGTCTCTACAGTCCGGTGCACTAATCATGGCGATGGTACACCAGGTGCCCCTTGGACCTGACTTGTTCTCTCCAGAAGTACTTGTCATTGGTGACTTTGCTGGCTTCCATACTACCATCCCAATTCCTTTAGGTTCCTCATCTTTTTGTTGAGTGTACACTGATTGGTGGCTTTTATCAAAGGCTCTCTAGCTCCAGGATGCTAGAGAATATTAGCAGTGGGTCAGGAGGCTGCCGCTGGTCTTCTCCTTGTCCCTTCTCATCTCTGCATCCTTTTCTGAACTGACTTCAACTTTGTCTTGCTCTTGAAACCACCAGCTCCTTGGCTTTCCTTGTCACTCTGACCACCAACACTACCATTTCTGGTGCCTCCCTCTGTGTTTTCCTGTCCCTTCCTGCCCTATAGCACTTTCATCACCAAATCTGATCACGTCAGTATTTGCTTATGTTCTTCTTATGGTCATGTGGTTTCCTCCAGAACCTCAAAAACAGAATTAGTTCAAAGAAAAACAGCAACAACACAAAATTAAATGTGGTGAGGCCATATCACATCTGTCACAAGCTTTAGTTCTGTGGCTTTCGATAAATCTTGCAAGCAGGATGCTAAAGGGCCACATATGCTGGTAAATGGCATAAGAGAAAGCATAAGGGATGCAGGAGACTATGCACAGTGCAGCAGCATGCATTTCACATGCATTCATATCCACTGCAGATTTTGTCTTGTTAATCGCTGGGATAAGCTGCACCTTTCAGCCTTTGTATTCTGCAGTGACATTAGAAACATAATTTGACATGAGTCAGTTTTAAAATTCTGGTCAATTTACACTGAGGATATTCACTGCAGTGCATACATGAGTGTTATGCCCACCGGTGGCGCACCTGTTTTGTGGACACCTTTGAGGGGTGTAACTAAGCAGCTACCTTGGTGTTCACTGGAGCCTCTAGTGGTGAGGTTAAGCTTGTGTAGCAGGTAGCTGCCAGGTATCACTCCCGTTCGGCAAAGCAGCTGATGACGCGCCCCCTGAGCCATGGGGTACCCGGAGCCGGGCCTTGTAGATGCTGGGGGTTGTAGTCACCGTGGCGGCGACCCGGTCCGTGACCCAGGGCGGTCAAGCCAAGGGGGTAGTCTATTTGTGTGAGGTTAATGTCCGACTACGCCACCTGTGGAATGTGGTTATTGGGAACCGCCGCTGCGGAGCAGTCCACTGAAGCTGGTGATATGTGCAGCAAGGTAGTGTAACTCCCCACAGGAAGAGTGTAGCTTCAGGGCAGCGTGTACGGATGATGATGGTTGTAGTGCGAGGTATCAGTAATGACAACACAGAGTCTTTGCAGTGCAGTCCCAGGGTCTTTACTCACGGTTATCAACTTCCAAGTTACGGACGTCCAAGCAACTTCCCACGTCGTGCTGTGCGTACTCAGTGAGGGGCTCAGTCCACCCTCAGGTATCTCTAGAGTACTTATCAGGACCCCGTTCTGTGTACCTTCCTCTGGCCTCTTCCTGTACCTCACACCCAGCGCCGCTTCTATCCGGTACCCTCGGGCCTTAGCGGGCAACGTATGTTCCGTCCCCTGGTCCTATGTGGGCACCTTCTTAGGGCTACTGGTGTGGATTATGGTTACAGCACATTAGACACTGTAACCGCCGGTTTCTAGTTGAGCCTTTAATGTTTCTCTGCTAGTTGAGGGATCCAGTTCCCTATTCTGGCCTCGACCCCCTCTACCTCCTGGTAGCGGCGGACGTATGGGTGGCCTTCTGCACGGCCCGTACCCCTTGGGTCCTTTCTTGACTCCTGAAGCCTTCCTGCTCCCTCTCTTCTCCTTCCAGGCTCAGGCCTCCTGGCTAGGCCCGCCTGTGGAGCAGAGCTCATACAGAGCCCCTGCTCCCTGTCTTCACCTCAGTCTGTCTGACTGGAACTGAACGCTGTCCTAAGATGGCTACTCTCTTTTATATCTCTCACTATGTGCTCCTCTTAACTACTTCCTCCACCCATCCACTACATGGTTCCTCCTCTCTAGGTGGTTCCCCCCACTCCAGCCAGGGATCAGGGACAGTTGTGCTCTCCCTTAGGAGCATTGTCGCCCTGTCCCCCGGAAATGTGGTGTAGTGAATGCAGGTGTTAGGGTCCTGAGCCACACTCCTTCCTTACCTGAGAGTGAGATACCACACCTCTGGGTGAGATGCAATACCTCTGTGGCGACCGAACCCTCAGGGTCGCCACACTGACCCCAGGGGTCAGGTTTGCTGACACGGACTAAGGCTAAGTTCAGACACACAGGTCTAGGATACTGGATCAGGGAGTGGCTGCACACAGACCGGGGAACAATGTTCAGGCACTGGTCGCACTGGGACCAAGGGACATTGAGGGCAGGACTGGTCGCATCAGGACAAGCTGAGGGCATTTACTATATGTGCGCGCTGTTCCTTTAAGAGCAGTGGAGCGTGTGCGCTCTGCCGGGAACTGCGGTGCGCACTATAGCAGAGAGCAGGAAGCACACTGGGGACCACGCCGCAGGGCCAGGCAGTGAGAAAGCTGGCGTCCCTGCATGGAGGGAAAAGGGAACACCGTGCAGGGGCGCAGGCCATAGCGCTACAATGAGATTTCTTAAAATCCCATACACAATGCGGCTACTGTAATTTGCTGCAGATTTTCCATTTGTAAAATTTGGATAAAATATCTGCTGCATATTTGCCTTATGGGGAAATACCCAAAGGATATGTACGCACATTAGGTATTTTACAGAAAATCAAAAGCGGAATACATTACAAGCTAAGTATTTGAGATTTTATTAAATCACTTCTACATGGTGCTGAATATTTCTGTGTGAAAATTTAACTGATGTGAGGATTTTAAAATTTCAAGTGTATGCGTAAAATTCAATGTGAATTTCGCCCCAAATCTGCAGGAAATCTGTAACAAATTCCAGTAAGGTGCAAATACTGGAAAATCAGCGTAGCAACCTTTTTCTTTCTCAGGATTGTGAAGGTTGCACCTCCAAAGTTATGATTTAATGGCATATCCTAGTGACACGCCACCTCTTTATGAGATGGAAAACCCATAAACAAATTGAGTTTTGTTTTCAAAGTGCTGGAAGGGTAATTGTATAATCTTTAAAGCATGTGAATCCTCCCTAACCAGGTCAGGAGAACAGTTGAAGGTTTCATTTCAGATGATGCAATTGAGGAAGGAATCTGCAAATAAGATCCTTTCCCCCAGGTCTTTGTGTTTTTAGTTGCCTGTTATTATGAAAGGTCCTCCTGTGTGTTGGCTCCACATAGACTCAGGTTTATATTGGCTGTTATTTCTAGCGCCACTTTGCATTTGTCTGAAGTGTTGTGTAAACTAAAAGCTTGGAACGTTTTCATGTAAGAAGTGAACCTTATAGAGAAGAGTTTAGAAACTTTTTAATTCTTCTGTCGCTGTTTTTACTGAACTTATTTGTGTGCAGTATCAAGATGACAGAAACAAACTATCGAGTGTCCAAATTATAAAATGCCAATAAAAGCATCTGATTTATAACTTTATCTAATAAGCTTGAATAAATGAATTATTGGCATGGGAAGGGACTTACTATCAATAATATCTAGCTAGGTCGCTATCGTCTGTCTATCTATCATCTATTTATCTATCTGTCTGTCTGTGGTGACTATTATCTTTCTCATATGTAAGATTAGAAAGTCAAAGCCAGATTATAAATGATTATAGATTCCCAGCAGATGCTAACCCTACGTGACCCTGCTATTTCATCTTTTAATAGCAGTCATTTAGGCACAGTGCGACGGACATTGTGTATTATGTAGGTTAGGCAGAGTAGGCAGATGTCAAGGCCACTAATAAAGGAGGGGGCAATATATGCATTAAAAAAGGAAAAAAAAAAACAATGACCAACACTTACTTACTTAGACTGGCATATCTTACACCAGTCAAAGTGTGGAAAGTAACTAGAGCAATTTGCACCACATTTATTAAAATGCAGAATAGTAGTATTATTTTGGCACTATAAAGGGTTATTTGTCTTTAGCGTATTAATATCTATCTCCATCGCACATCCATTCATTTTCTTTACTTTCAGACATCACTACATTCAGCTGCGCTCATCGTCTATGAGCTCCACACAATATTATGTACATGTATCAATAGCCAAGCACTAATTCAATCATATTGTAAGAGGTGAAGAACCCCATAGGGAGCAATGCCAGCTTACAATCCCATCATTGTATACTTGCTGAACATTTTGTGCAATCCAAATCATGTAAATTCTGTCCCTGCGGGGATGAAAAATACAATATAAGAAAATACAATACACTTGTGATCAGCACGGTGCGAAGACATTCTGCGTGGTTGGCTGCTGTATGTGTGACACCCCAGGGGTCTGGTTGCCACAGTGATAGAGATATTATGTCTGAGAGCAGGTGGGAGGTCTCTTGGTCAGGGATCCTATGCATGCCACACCTCCTGCCCAGTCCTGGGAGGGGAAGAACTTCCCCTATATAAACCTAGGGCTGAGGCAGGGTGAGTAAGTAGAGAAGAAGCAGAGAAAAGAAGTAAATATAGGAAGAAACAACAGGAGCTCTGTGGGAGCAGTGTTACAAGGAGTCAGGGGCTGGCAGCTGCAGAGCTCGCCCTGACTGAGAAGTTATCACCGGACCCGGAGTCCGAGGCTGTGGGGACTAACTCCTATCCAGCAGCAGAAACCGACCGGCAGGGGATTGCAGGTCCTCTGGCCCAGAAACCCGACGGCCCCGAGTCACCGGCCATACGGGTGAGCACCACACGGTACACTGAGGGACGTGGGCTACTTATACCCGCCTCTAGCAAGGTAGCCAGAAGAGTACAGTTAGTTTGGGAGGCCTACAACTCCGCCTGGCCAGGGGAGATCCCATCTGCTCAAGGACTGACCAGGCCCCAATCGCTAGCCAGTACTCCGGGAGGGTCTATCTTTGTCACCAGTAAAGACCCTGAACTACACCGTACCGTCTCCGAGTGGTTCCTGCTACCCCCATCATCCACGTCGGCTGCCCTGAGGCCATACCCCTCCCGTTGGGGGTTATACTATTACGCTGCACAATCCTACCACCGGCCTCAGCGGTCTGCCCTGCAGCAGCAGCTCCTTAGCTGTACTCAACGGGTGGCGTAGTCGTCCAACATCTACCGCTGATACATCGCCGCTCAGTTTGACTCCCTGGGCACGGACCGGGTCACCGCCACGAGACTACAACCCTCAACAGATCCGGCTCCGGGTAAGCTCCCGCGTGCGCAACGCAGCGCGACACAGGCCCAGGGGCGCGTCATATGTATACGTGGACATGGAAGGAGAGATCTCCCACCAATCAGACTAATTATATTTATATCAGATTTTATAACACCATACCGTATACTTCTGCGGAACAAAATCAAAGAGCTTAAAGCAGTATTCCCCAAATACAAAATGATTCCTTGTGCCCCAGCAATCTATGCAATCTTGAATTTAGCGGATTTGTGCATGCTCAACCTCTAATCATTATTATTATTATTATTTATTATTATAGCGCCATTTATTCCATGGCGCTTTACATGTGAAAAATGGGGTATACATAGCAAAAACAATTACAATAATCTTGAACACAATGTGACAGCGACTGGTACAGGAGGAGCGAGGACCCTGCCCGCGAGGGCTCACAGTCTACAAGGGATGGGTGAGGATACAGTAGGTGAGGGCAGGCTGGTCGTGCAGCGGTATGGTGGAGTGAGGGTTACTGCAGGTTGTAGGCTTGTCGGAAGAGGTGGGTCTTCAGGCTCCTTTTGAAGGATTCCATGTTCGACGAGAGTCTGATGTGTTGGGGTAGAGAGTTCCAGAGTAGGGGGGATGCACTGGAGAAATCTTGTATGCGATTGTGGGAGGAGGAGATAAGAGGGGAGTAGAGAAGGAGATCTTGTGAGGATCGGAGGTTGCTTGCGGGTATGTAACGGGAGACTAGGTCAGAGATATATGGAGGAGACAGGTTGTGAATGGCTTTGTATGCCATGGTTAGTGTTTTGAACTGGAGTCTCTGGGCAAAGGGGAGCCAGTGAAGAGATTGACAGAGGGGAGAGGCTGGGGAATAGCGGGGGGACAGGTGGATTAGTCTGGCAGCAGAGTTTAGGATGGATTGGAGGGGTGCGAGAGTGTTGGAAGGGAGGCCACAGAGCAGGAGGTTGCAGTAGTCGAGGCAGGAGATGATGAGGGCGTGCACTAGTGTTTTCACAGATTCATGGTTGAGGAATGTGCGGATCCGGGAAATATTTTTGAGTTGGAGCCGGCAGGAAGTGGAAAGGGCTTGAATATGTAGTTTGAAGGAGAGTTCAGAGTCCAGGGTTACCCCTAGGCAGCGAGCTTAAGGGACTGGGGAGAGTGGGCAGCCATTGACATTGATAGATAGGTGTAGCATCGGCGTCTCTGCCCCTTGCTAGGCAGAGACGCCGTCCCTCTCACCTTCCCACTCCTGGCGCGGCGTCCTCCAGCGCTTCTCTTCCCGCTGCTGCCGGCGCGCGCTCCTTCCCCGGCAATATGCTTAGGGCGCGCACGCTCTCCCCCTTTCTTAAAGGGACCGCGCGCGCCGTCCTAAGGAGTCCCCGGCCAATTGCCGGAGGACCTCCCATATATAAGGCACCTCCTCCAAAATGGAGGTGCCCGAGCAAAATTGTTGCACAGTTTCTTATCTCTGCTTCAGCCCTCAGGTCCTGCTGCTAGCCTGACTCCTCGTCCTGCCTGCCAGCCTGTTTTCTGCCCGTTACCTGCCAAGCCTGCCAGCCTGCTCTCCTGGAGCGCTCACCTGTTACCTGCCTTGGCTGTCAGTCCGCTCACCTGGGAGCACCCGCCTGTTACTTGCTGTGTCCGTCAGCCCGCTCACCTGGGAGCGCCCACCTGTTACCTGCCTGTTACCTGCCTTGGCTGTCAGTCCGCTCACCTGGGAGCGCCCGCCTGTTACCTGCTGTGTCCGTCAGCCCGCTCACCTGGGAGCGCCCACCTGTTACCGGCTTGTTACCTGCCTTGTCTGTCTGCCCGCTCACCTGGGAGCACCCGCCTGTTTCCTGCCAGCCTGCCTGGAGACTCTGTCATCACTTGGTATGACCACCGGCCTGGTAAACCTAGGGACTACTACGCGCTCTGCTGTCACGTACCGTGACCACCTGTCAGCTAACCAGAGACTTCTGCCTGCTTGCCGTGTCCATCCGTTATACCGGTCAGTCCCAGCTATCTGACCCGTGGGAGCCACCTGCTCTCTTACAAGGTCATCCCCAGAGTAGCACCTGGTCCCTCTGCCTGGATCCTCCCTGGTCACGGAGTTGTTAGCCGCCGTCTGACCAGGATCGGTTCATGCCCCTCTGGGTCCCTCCTTGCACCTCGTCACAGAGGTTCCACCACCCGGACCCGTAACAGTTTTCTCGGTCACCGGAGCCCAGTGGCACCCAAGCTCCCTCGCTCTCTGACCTATTCCACGAAGTCTCCCGTCAGAGATCCCAACAGGAATCCATCCTGAACCACCTGCGTAATGTCAACTCCCGCCTGGACACACTGACTGCTCCACCAGGACCTGCCTCCAGTCGCACGACTCACTCCTCGGCAGCGCCGCTGCCCATCAATACCATGGTACCCGGTCCTGGTCTCCGGCTCTCTGCACCGCCTCATTTTGGTGGAGACCCCGCCTTGGCTCGAGGTTTCATTAACCAGTGCACCCTGCACTTTGAACTCTTGGCACATCATTTTACCTCCGACCGGGCCAAAGTGGCCTTCATCATGTCCCATCTCACTAGGGAAGCACTGGCTTGGCTTAATCCCCTGTGGGAAAGAGGGGATCCCCTGGTATCCAACTTGTCAGCTTTCCTCACTGCTTTCCGGAAAGTCTTTGATGAACCAGGACGAAAGACCTCATCAGCCTCCTCTATGCTACGTCTCCCCCAAGGGAGTCTCACCGTGGGCCAATATGCCATACGGTTCCGTACCCTTGCTTCTGAGCTTGCCTGGGATAACGAGGCTCTGGTGTCCGTCTTCTGGGAGGGCCTTTCCGGTCGGATTAAAGACGAACTTGCCGGTCGGGACATTCCAACTACCCTGGATGACTTGGTGACACTAGTTACCCGGATTGACATCCGGTTCCAGGAACGTACCAAAGAAACCACCCGTGAGAGGAGGTTTCCCCGCCTTGCTCCTACTTTCCAGAGACCTGTCTCTTCATCTGTCACTCCCCGGGCGCACTTACCCGAGCCCATGCAGATCGACCAGACCAAGATGGTCAAATCTCGCCAAGAGTCACGCCGAGCCGAGGGGAGCTGTTTCTATTGTGGCAGTAAGGAGCACCTGTTTCGTTCATGCCCGGAGAGACCGGAATCTCCGGTGTCTAGGACCGCTCGGAGAGGTCGTCCTAGACAAAAGTAAGCCCTCTCCATCCCTGACTCTGTCTGTCTCTATCTCCTGGGGAGAGAACCGTCACTTTGTACTCTCTCAGCTAGATTCTGGAGCTGCTGGAAATCTCATTTCCCAGTCCCTAGTAGAGAAATACCGCATTCCCACCAAACCTCTGGCTGAACCTTTGTCTGTCGCCTCCGTGGATGGAAGACTCCTACCGGTGACCATCCTGCTCAACACGGAACCCATAACCCTGCAGGTGGGAATGCTGCACTCTGAAAGGATCTTCTTCCATGTGCTACCCGGACTCTCTCACTCCCTATTGCTAGGCCTACCTTGGCTCCAGACGCATGAACCCGTGTTGAACTGGCAATCCGGTGAAGTACTCCGGTGGGGCCCGGAATGCCATAGGACCTGCCTGGTTCCGGTTCGCCCGGTTCGTCCACTACCCACTCCAGCTAATTTACCCGGTCTTCCGGCTCCTTACTGGCCCTATGCAGACGTCTTCGGTAAAAAGGAGGCAGAGACATTACCACCTCATAGGCCATATGATTGCCCGATCGACTTGGTACCTGGCGCCACTCCACCCCGTGGGCGTATTTATTCGTTGTCTGCAGCCGAGACCCGGGCCATGTCAGAGTACATAGAGGAGAATCTGGCTAGAGGGTTCATCCGGAAGTCTACCTCCCCGGCGGGAGCCGGATTCTTCTTTGTCAAAAAAAAGGATGGCTTGCTACACCCCTTTATTGACTATAGAGGACTCAATCAGATCACAGTGAAAAATAAATACCCCCTGCCACTCATCTCCGAGTTGTTTGATCGCCTTAAAGGCGCCAGGATCTTTTCCAAGCTGGATCTACGTGGAGCGTATAACCTGGTCCGTATCCGTCAAGGAGACGAGTGGAAAACGGCATTTAATACCCGGGACGGACACTATGACTACCGTGTGATGCCCTTCAGCCTCTCCAATGCTCCCGCCGTCTTCCAAGAACTGGTCAACGACATCTTCCGTGACCTTCTTTACTCCTGCGTGGTGGTATACCTGAACGATATCTTGGTCTTCTCTCCGGATCTTCCCACACACCGGAGGGATGTTCGTCAGGTCCTGCTTAGGCTCAGGCTGAACCACCAGGCAGAACCACCTCTACGCAAAATACAAGAAGTGCCTCTTCGAGCAGACCTCTCTTCCATTCCTGGGCTATGTTATCTCCCAGACAGGCCTCCGAATGGATCCTGAGAAGCTCTCTGCTGTCCTTAAGTGGCCCCGTCCGGAGGGGTTGAAGGCGATTCAGCGATTCCTGGGCTTCGCCAATTACTATCGTCTCTTCATTCCACACTTCTCGTCCTGGACTGCTCCCATATCTGCGCTCACCCGCAAGGGGGCAAATCCCAAGGTATGGTCGCTCGAAGCCGAGGAGGCCTTCCTCTCCTTAAAGCAAGCCTTCTCCTCTGCCCCAGTTCTGCACCGTCCAGACTGCAATAAACAATTCTACCTGGAGGTTGATGCCTCCTCTTCCGGAGCTGGAGCAGTACTTACCCAAAAATCTTCTTCCGGCAGAATGGTAACCTGCGGCTTCTTCTCCAAAATCTTCTCCTCTTCTGAGCGCAACTACTCCATAGGAGACCGAGAATTGCTAGCCGTCAAATTGGTGCTGGAGGAGTGGCGCTACCTGGTTGAAGGGGCTCTATACCCGGTGATCATTTACACAGATCACAAAAATCTGGCATATCTCCAAAATGCCCAGAGACTTAATCCGCGTGAGGCCCGGTGGTCTTTGTTCTTCGCCCGCTTCGACTTCATCCTGCATTTCCGCCCGGCGGACAAGAATGTCAAAGCTGTTGCCTTGTCCCGATCCTTCCTGTCCTCCGATCAAGAGGAGGAGCCTATGCACATCATCGACCCCTCCAAGGTGATGAATGTGGCCCCCTTGGATTTGACTCGTCTTCCACCCGGCAAGACGTTCGTAGCGGTTCCTGACCGTGAGAAGGTTCTTCGCTGGGGTCATTCTTCTAAACTAGCTGGCCATGCTGGCCAAAAGAAGACCTTCCTGCTCATTACCCGGCATTACTAGTGGCCTACCATGCGTAAGGACGTGGTAGACTTCGTCTCTGCCTGTTCATCTTGTGCCCGCAACAAAGTTCCCAGACACTTACCAGCCGGTCATCTCCTGCTGCTTCCCATGGACTTCATTACAGATCTTCCTGTTTCTGCCAGGTGTACAGTCATTTGGGTGGTCGCGGACCGCTTTTCTAAAATGGCCCACTCCATTCCCCTGCCTGGTCTCCCGTCTGCATCTGAGCTGGCTAAAGACTTTATCCGCCTTATCTTCCGTCTCCATGGCCTACCCCTCCACATCGTGTCGGATCGAGGGGTTCAGTTAACCTCACGCTTCTGGAGAGCCACATGTAAACTGCTGGATATCACCCTGGATTTCTCCTCCGCTTACCATCCTCAGCCCAATGGTCAAGTGTAGCAGATCAATCAGATCCTTACCAGTTACCTCCGGCACTTCGTTAATGCCCATCATTCTGATTGGGTGGACCTCCTACCATGGGCCGAATTCTCATATAATAACCACGAGAGCGAATCCTCTTCCAAGTCCCCGTTCTTCATAGTCTATGGCCAACATCCCCGGATTCCGTTTCCCGTCTCCGCTTCTGTGGACAGCCCTGCCGCAGAGTCTCTTGTCAGCGAATTTTCCACCATTTGGGAGAGTACTAAATCCGCACTTCTTCAGTCCTCCGAGCGGATGAAGAGATATGCTGATCAGAGGCGTCTGGATCCGCCTCAATTCCGTCCGGAGACAAGGTTTGGCTCTCCTCCAAACATGTGCGGCTCAAGATACCCTCCTACAAGTTGGGTCCTCGTTTCATCGGCCCTTTCGAAATCCTCAAGCAAATTAATCCAGTGGCCTACAAGTTAAAACTCCCGGCCACCTTACGGATTCCCAACTCCTTCCACGTATCTCTCCTCAAACCCGTTGTCTTTAACTCTTTTTCCAACAATCCAGGTACTCCCCCTGCTCCGGTTTCCGCTGAGGACGTCTTTGAGGTAGAGAGTATTCTGGCCACCAAGAGGGTAAAAGGAAAGACCTTTTTTCTGGTAGATTGGAAGGGGTTTGGTCCTGAGGAGAGAACTTGGGAATCCAGGGAGAACATCAACGTCCCGCTTCTCCTTGAAAAATTTCTTTCAGGCCAAAAAAAGAGGGGGCCTAAAGGGGGGGGGGGGTACTGTAGCATCGGCGTCTCTGCCCCTTGCTAGGCAGAGACGCCGTCCCTCTCATCTTCCCGCTCCTGGTGCGGCGTCCTCCAGCGCTTCTCTCCCCGCTGCTGCCGGCGCGCGCTCCTTCCCCGGCACTGTGCTTAGGGCGCGTGCGCTCTGCCCCTCTCTTAAAGGGACCGTGCGCGCCATCCTAAGGAGTCCCCGGCCAATTGCCGGAGGACCTCCCATATATAAGGCACCTCCTCCAAAATGGAGGTGCCCGAGCAAAGTTGTTGCACAGTTTCTTATCTCTGCTTCAGCCCTCAGGTCCCGCTGCTAGCCTGACTCCTTGTCCTGCCTGCCAGCCTGTTTTCTGCCCGTTACCTGCCGAGCCTGCCAGCCTGCTCTCCTGGAGCGCTCACCTGTTACCTGCCTGTTACCTGCCTTGGCTGTCAGTCCGCTCACCTGGGTGCACCCGCCTGTTACTTGCTGTGTCCGTCAGACCGCTCACCTGGGAGCGCCCACCTGTTACCTGCCTGTTACCTGCCTTGGCTGTCAGTCCGCTCACCTGGGAGTGACCGCCTGTTACCTGCTGTGTCCGTCAGCCCGCTCACCTGGGAGCGCCCACCTGTTACCGGCTTGTTATCTGCCTTGTCTGTCTGCCCGCTCACCTGGGAGCACCCGCCTGTTTCCTGCCAGCCTGCCTGGAGACTCTACCGTCACTTGCTGTGACCACCTGCCTGGTAAACCTAGGGACTACGACTCGTACCGTGACCACCTCTCAGCTAACCAGAGTCTTCTGCCTGCTTGCCGTGTCCATCCGTTATACCGGTCTGTCCCAGCTATCGAACCCTTGGGAGCCACCTGCTATCTTACAAGGTCGTCCCCAGAGTAGCACCTAGTCCCTCTGCCCGGAACCTCCCTGGTCACGGAGTCGTTAGCCGCCGTCCGACCAGGGTCTGTTCGGGTTGATACTTAGTCACGCCCCTCTGCGTCCCTCCTTTCACCTCGGCACAGAGGTTCCACCACCCGGACCCGTAACAATAGGTCAGTTGTGGGGGTTGAATGAGATGGTGGAAAGATGATGAATTCTGTTTTGTCCATGTTAAGTTTTAGAAATCTAGCAGAGAAGAAGGATGAAATAGCGGACAGACATTGTGGGATTTTGGTTAGTAAGGAGGTGATATCGGGTCCAGAGAGGTAGATCTGTGTGTCATCAGCATAGAGGTGATACTGAAAGTCGTGGGACTCTATGAGCTGTCACAGGCCTAAGGTGTAGATAGAGAAGAGTAGGGGTCCTAGAACTGGACCTTGGGGGACACCAACAGATAGGGGGCGAGATGAGGAGGTGATGGGTGAGTGGGAGACACTGAATGTCCTATCTGTTAGGTATGCGAAGATCCAGGATAGGGCCAAGTCTGTGATGCCGAGAGATGAGAGAGTTTGTAGTAAGAGGGAATGGTCCACTGTGTCAAAGGCAGATGACAGGTCTAGGAGGAGGAGGACAGAGTAGTGTCGCTTGGATTTGGCAGTTAGTAGGTCGTTGGTGACTTTAGTCAATGCAGTTTCAGTAGAATGGTGCAGTCGGAAACCAGATTGTAGGCGGTCGAAGAGGGAGCAGGAGGAGAGGTGGGAGGACAGTTCAGAATAATCCATTCATTCTCTATGGGATTGCCAAAGAAAGCCAAGCATAGCATCCCACTATGTCGAGCATTCCCATAAACAAGGAATAGAGTGGAGGTCGAGCATGCTCACCTTGCTCTATTCAAGATGGGGCTACTAAATCCCAATCTTGGGATCATTAGAGGTTGCAGCAGTCGGACCCCCAGCGATCTGTAAGTTATCCTCCGTCATATTAATGTATTTTTGCATTGATGCAAATGCAAAATTTAGACTGAAAATCAAGCGTAAGTTGTATGATTGCTGGAGACCCAACCAGTGTGAGTACGAAGGACCCAAAGTTCCTTGTAAGACTAAAGCAGTGGTTTTACCACTCTACTGACTGTCTAAAGGACTAGCAAAGTTCTACCTCCATAAGTCCCATAGACAGTGAATGCTTCAATCACTTCATTCACACTGGATTATGGGACCCGCTTCTTGTAATTGGTGGGGATCTAGTCATTGAACCCTCAGTGATCATACATTTATCTTCTATTCTGTGCAAACTGGCCTTATTGCAGCTTTCAGGTTATGTAGAAGTATAATTTTGGTTGCACCTGGAAACCATCAACATGCTGCCATTGAGGAGTTTGTTATTTTTATCACTGACCAGAAGGATTTACCAGAGATGGAATTTGACATTTATTGAACATATAATTAGTAATAAAACTTATTTTTATTAACTTATGTACTCACTTTTTTTATTTTATATGAGAAGGGATTGAAACAAACATTCAGGAAAATTAGATTTTTTTGGAGTATCAACATCCCACTATCCCTGTAAATCCCTTTCTGCTAAATTATTATAGTTTTCAGAGAAGTTAGATTGTAATTGACCATTGGAAGGGAGAAGATCCGGACAAGAAGTCTAATGGCTTCCTGCCCTGACGGTCTTACACTGACGCCAATTATCACTAATAGGGGTTTCCAGTTTTCCATCTTCAGACAACATTAACGCATTGAATTTCACTTTATACAATTTATTCCATTGTGCTGGATTGCTCTAATCTGGATAGGCCAGTTACCAAAATGTGTGTGTGTCACGCTCGTGTTGAATATTTTTAGTTGGAAGGAAATTTAAAAAAAAAATAAAAATATGACTATGACTATGACGATGAGTATAAACCCATCTCTGTAGCAGTGGTCTGGCTTCAAGCCTCATGTTTAATGGTATATGTAAATGTTTAGCGATTTTTCACCAAGAGTTGGGATAGGGCAGGACAGGGTTAAGCAGAGTAGGCAAATGTCAAGGGCACTAATGAGGGAAAGGCAAAGTATGTTTAAAAAAAAAAACGATGACAAAGACTTACGTAGACTGGAATAAGCTATGGAGAAAGTAAGTGGCGCAATTTGCAGTTTATTAAAAGGCAAAAAAAGTGATAACTTTGGAGACTCTCGCCAACCATGAAAATGGAGCTTTGAAGTGACCTTTGTAAATGCAAAAATGTCTCCATGCCACTGCCCCATTGATTGTCAATAGGATTGCTGGAGACAGGTGAGCGCTGTCCTCAGAGATCTCTGGCAGTAGTTCCATAGACGATGAATGGAGCGGTGGCGCACATGTACTGCTATTGCTCCATTCGGAGGCCCCAGCGGAGCAAGTTAACATTGATCCTCTTTATAGGTGATAACTTGATAATCTGAGACAACCCCTTCAATTTATTTTTAAAAATGATCCTAAATTTGAAGACCATGGTGATGTTGCCTCAGTTTACAAAAAAAAAATTAGCCGCTAATGTATTACATTTTTTTGTCCCGCTACAAGTGACGCGCCCCCTGGGCCAGTGCTGTAGGGGATACCCGGAGCCGGATCCGTATGGGGGTAGTAGTCCTTGTGGCGGTGACCCGGTCCGTGCCCAGGGTGTCAAACTAAGTGGCAGTCTATGGCAGTAGATGTTATTAAGTGTCGACTACGCCACCCGTTGAGTGCGGCTTTAAAGCCGCCGCTGCAGAGCAGTCCACTGAGGCCGGTGGTATATGTGCAGCAGTGATGGTATAACCCCCAACGGGAGGGGTATGGCCTCAGGGCAGCAGGTGTAGATGATGGGGGTTGTGATGATGCAGAAAGAAGATTCAGAGTCAGGAGATGCAGTTCAGGGTTTTTACTTACTGGTGTTCTTGTGGTCACTCTGGCCTTGAGTGACCACCCGAGCCGTGCTGCGTCCACCAGGTCCTGGACTCGGCCAACCCCCAGGCAATTCCGGAGCGTGGTCCTGAGCTCCTTTCTGACTCTCCCTTCCTCTGGCCGTTCCCACCAGGGATCCACTTTTGGCCGGCTCCCTCGGGTCTCTTGGTGGTCAAGCCTCCTCTGGGCTCCCTGACCCTATGCTTGGTGTGCCTTTCTAGTGGATTTGGTGAGGGTCGTGGCAGATCCTGACCACGACCTCCGGTTCCTGGCTAAGGGTTGCTTCTGCCTCTGCCAGCTTGGGATCCGGTACCCGTGTCCGCCAACCCTTCACCCTTCTGTCCTTATTCTGGGATCTTGGGGTTCTCTTCTTTCTTTCTCTCTGGGTCCTTCTGACTCCTCTCTCTCTCTCTCTGCAGGCCTTGCTCTGGAGCTGGGCCCAGCCGGAGCCACAGCTCCCTGTCAGCCCTTCTGGCTGAGCTCCTCTGCTCTTCTCCTCCTGCCTGAACTGAACCCTGATCTAAGATGGTGCCCACCTTATATACTCCCTCTATGTGTGAGCCCAGGTGACCAGCACCCAATGAGCTCCTAGCTTTACCCAGACTACTCCCACTATCTGCCCCTACACTACTGGGATGTTCCACCCCCCTCCTACTCCAGCCAGGGACAGACGCTGTCGTACCTGCACATATACTGGTGGGAGTACAGTTGTTCTGTCCCCCGGAAATGGGATGTATGTAGTGCATGCAGCCTACTAAGCTCAGTTCCACACTCCATCCTTACCCGGGAGTGGAATACCACACCTCTGGCTTGAGGTGTAATACCCCTGTAGCAGCCGAATCCTCAGGGTGCTACATTCCCCCCTGGTAAACCACAGCACGTCCTCGGGCTGTAAAAGAATAAACATTCCAAAACATACAATTTTTTTCAAAACATCATAAACATATAAAACAATATATATATTATCAGCATAAAACTTTTTCATATAAACATTCTTGTTCCTCCGGCCACGGTGCAACTTGTGACCGGGTAAAGTGCAACAGTCTCTTCAAGAAAAACAGTTTTCCCATAAAACCAGTAGGGGGCGCCTTAGAAAGCGCAACTATATACAAGGGAGGTGGCCGCTCTCAGTCCTCGGCCAGTGGGGAACAGGAATGGCTGTTCACAGTCCTCAGCCTGTGGGGAGATGGGACACACTGGAACAGTTCACACTTGTCCCAACGGGGAATATGTTTAAATTAGCAGCATGGCATATACCCTTACGGGTAACTATATACAGTTTCAGTTCACCTCTTAATGGTGACGATGCCCTCCTGCTCCTTCCTGAGGGTAGGCTTCAGACCCGTCCGGGTCCTCTTGACCTTCCTCACACCGCAACTCCTCCTCCGTCAGGCGATGTACATGAAGTGCATAGGGTCCTTTGGCACACTGGTGCCGGGTGAAGGTGACCTCGTCACCCAGGTACAGGTCACGACCTCTGTGTCCCTCCGGTAGGTGGGACTCGACATCTCTTCTGGTCACGAAGACGTCGCCGGGGGTGTGATGATCTCTAATGAAGCCCCAACCGTGCTGCAACTGGAATTTAATTACAGTCCCGGTGGCACGGGGACCGTGGGCTGCACGGGGGTTCCTCCTGGTCCGGCTCTTCTGTTCTGCACTTTTTATTTGCAGCCGCTGCTCGCGGACCCGCCTCTCTCTTCGTTCTCGCTCAAAGGCTTCCAACTGCTGGCGGCAGCACTCCGCACGCTCAGCTGCGGCCGCCCGGGTCTCCTGAGTGAACCCGATGAGGTCTCCTCCTGCGGGGTCCCACTCGAACTGCGCCTCCTCTAACGAGAGCGGGGTCATCTTGACGGGCGCCGGAGCCAGGATCAGGGGCTCATCCAGGGGTCTTTCTTTCCGGAGTCGGGGATGGTGGAACTCCGGTGGCCACACAAAGGGCTACCCATCCGGGCATGTGTGCTGGGCAAATAGGTCTTCACCCAGGTGTGGCGCTGTGGACTTTGAGGGCGCGGTGGTGGTAGCGGCGCCCAGGGTTACCAGGCCTTGCGACCAGGCTTGGGGCACCCTGAATGTAAAGGGCACCGTGAAGACGGCGGCGCCCGGGGTTACTTGGCCCAGCGACCAGGCCGGTGGCTCAGTGGAGGTAGAGGGCGCTGTTGGCACTGCGGCGCCCGGGGGTACTCGGCCTTGCGACCAGGCCAGTGGCGTCTCCTGCTTGGCCGCGCTCAGGGTTGCGGCGCGTGACGTCACAGGGGGCGTGGCCGCGGCTTCTGTTTGAGGCCTAGTCGGGAGCGGTGACGGTACAACGACGGGCACGGCAGGGGAAATTTCGGGCTCTGCGACGGGGAGCTGGGGCAGGCTCACGGCTTCTCGGCTCGGGGTAGTGACGTCCCCTTTACCTGCCTCCGTTTCTTTAGCTCCTTCCTCGGCGTCGTCTCCGGCCTTGATTCCTCCTGCGCCATCCTCAGAGGCGGTCTGACTCCTCGTCTCGGGTGGCGTGCTCCGTTGGCGGGTTCCTGCCTGCAGGGCCATCTCTCTGCTCCATGTGGCCAGTACGTCTCGCTGCACTCGGGCCATCCTCTGAGCCAAGCCCTCCAGTGCGGTCCGTGCATGCTCCCGATCTCTGGGGAGCTGCGCCAGGATCTCCACCAGGCCTTCTGGGGTTGTCGCTTGCAACAGGCTCCTGACCGCTGGGTCGGTGCTGCCTGCCTCCCCCTCCATCTCCGGGTACGACTCCTCCAGACTCCTCCAAGCTGCTCCCATCTTCTCTCGTTTGTTCTCTCTACGCCCATACTGAGGGCGGTCCTGGGGTAACTTGGTGATTGTCAGTTCCAGGGGCAGACCCCCCACGCTGATGGACATCTCAAGCATCACAGTCTCTGCTGGTGGGGGCGGCCTCCGTTTTTGGCGCCATTCTTGGTCCTGGCCCACGATGGGAGGTGGCCTCTTGCCACCCTCTGGCACGCCCATAATGGCGTCCGCTCTGCCAGGGCGGGAAATCTTCTCAGATGGCGGGAATCGTCTCCCAGTGGCGGGAAACTCCGTGGATGGCGGGAAAAGACTGCAGATGGCGGGCAAACGGCGGGAACCGATCTGAGATGGCGTCCGATGGCGGGGACCCTCCGGAATTGGCGGGAGACTTCTTTTTACGGTAAATATGAACTTTTCTTCAGGCACGCAGTACCCGGTGGTTGCGGGCACGTTATCCTGCCGACTACGCCAAAAGTTGACGCGCCCCCTGGGCCAGTGCTGTAGGGGATACCCGGAGCCGGATCTGTATGGGGGTAGTAGTCCTTGTGGCGGTGACCCGGTCCGTGCCCAGGGTGTCAAACTAAGTGGCAGTCTATGGCAGTAGATGTTATTAAGTGTCGACTACGCCACCCGTTGAGTGCGGCTTTAAAGCCGCCGCTGCAGAGCAGTCCACTGAGGCCGGTGGTATATGTGCAGCAGTGATGGTATAACCCCCAACGGGAGGGGTATGGCCTCAGGGCAGCAGGTGTAGATGATGGGGGTTGTGATGATGCAGAAAGAAGATTCAGAGTCAGGAGATGCAGTTCAGGGTTTTTACTTACTGGTGTTCTTGTGGTCACTCTGGCCTTGAGTGACCACCCGAGCCGTGCTGCGTCCACCAGGTCCTGGACTCGGCCAACCCCCAGGCAATTCCGGAGCGTGGTCCTGAGCTCCTTTCTGACTCTCCCTTCCTCTGGCCGTTCCCACCAGGGATCCACTTTTGGCCGGCTCCCTCGGGTCTCTTGGTGGTCAAGCCTCCTCTGGGCTCCCTGACCCTATGCTTGGTGTGCCTTTCTAGTGGATTTGGTGAGGGTCGTGGCAGATCCTGACCACGACCTCCGGTTCCTGGCTAAGGGTTGCTTCTGCCTCTGCCAGCTTGGGATCCGGTACCCGTGTCCGCCAACCCTTCACCCTTCTGTCCTTATTCTGGGATCTTGGGGTTCTCTTCTTTCTTTCTCTCTGGGTCCTTCTGACTCCTCTCTCTCTCTCTCTGCAGGCCTTGCTCTGGAGCTGGGCCCAGCCGGAGCCACAGCTCCCTGTCAGCCCTTCTGGCTGAGCTCCTCTGCTCTTCTCCTCCTGCCTGAACTGAACCCTGATCTAAGATGGTGCCCACCTTATATACTCCCTCTATGTGTGAGCCCAGGTGACCAGCACCCAATGAGCTCCTAGCTTTACCCAGACTACTCCCCCTATCTGCCCCTACACTACTGGGATGTTCCACCCCCCTCCCACTCCAGCCAGGGACAGACGCTGTCGTACCTGCACATATACTGGTGGGAGTACCGTTGTTCTGTCCCCCGGAAATGGGATGTATGTAGTGCATGCAGCCTACTAAGCTCAGTTCCACACTCCATCCTTACCCGGGAGTGGAATACCACACCTCTGGCTTGAGGTGTAATACCCCTGTAGCAGCCGAATCCTCAGGGTGCTACACAAGCCTCATACACATTATAGTTTTCTGAACCTGACAATTTTGGCAGAATCAGCCTTCCATCTGATGGGTATTGGGTGGACCTTCCATTAGATCATGTTGGGGGATAGAAGAATCTGGTTGTTTGAATTCAACGATCCTTTTGTTCTCCAGGCAGAAAAGTTGACACGAGAGCTGTCTGGCAGTGACTTACTCTGCTCTCCCCATAGAGGACACATGGATGAGCTGAGCACTCATATGTCAGGGAGGTCGGTGGAGCTCTCAGTGTAATTAGCATTCGGCCAACATCCATGACCACCTTAACTGGACATTGTGAGCAACCTGTTGTATGTGCCAGTGCCTAATAAACCTTTTCATTTAGGCCGATTTTACATGTCCGACATTCATAGTCCTAGTATGAACTGCAATGTCCGGACCAGGTCTTTGAGGCTGTTAAGTTTGGATTAGGAGACCTGCAGCTGGTCCTGACGTGGTCAGTACTCACACCATGAATGTTGGATGTGTTAAAAATAGGCCTTAGAAGCAATTTAAGGGGCTGTCCGACAGTAATTTTATTTTTAAGCCATGGGTTGATTAAAAGTGATAAAATGAAGTATACTCACCGTCCAGCGCCCTCCATGGGTCCACTGCAGGCTGCAGCTGAAGTGTCCGCCAGTCGTGTCTGCCCTGTTCAGAAGTCACAGCACCGCTGCTGCCTGTCATTGGTGACCAGAAAAGCATGCCAACAGATTTCATGTGATTTCTGTGCAGGTACGCTCTTCTCGTCACCTACTGGGACCTCCGAACAGGGCAGACACCACATCCGGACCTGGTAAAGAACTCCAGAACAGCCTCCATTGGATCCATGGAGGGCACTGAAAGGTGAGCATGCCTCCATTTATTATTTTTAATCAACCCATGGCTAAAAAAAAATATTATTTTCTGTCGGACAAACCCTTCAAATGAAACATGTTGAACCCCGAGAATTGGTGGATCGGAGGTTTTCTTTGACTCAAATCAATTCAGTTAAAAATTGCAGCAGAAAGTTGCAATGAAACCGGAGTTTTTGCCCAAATCGTTTCATAGTCGTGAACAGACCTTGTTTTTTTTTTTCATCATCACAGAAGCAACTAAATTGAAAACACATAACAAGCAATCTCTGCATTATCTCATAATTCCACTCTTCGCTCTCGGTTAATTCGCAGCAGCTGAACGGCCTCATCTGTCTGTAAACAACGACGTGAATAATTCATTGTTCTTGTGTTTGCTGTTTACCAGCAGAGAACTTCCTCTCAAAACTACACGTTCACAATGGAAATTATCATCAACTATAACGGCTCGATGGCTTATGGGATTGGATTTTTGGAATACCCCCAAATCAGGGCACCTCCACGTCCATAAAAATTATGAGAGAAGGGTGGTTGTTACTCATAAAATAGACATTCTTTTAAAGGGATTGTCCAGTATGTTTGTTAGTAAAGTTTATTGAGCTGTATGTCTGTCTATCATATACTTGCTGCACTGCTTTAAGTAACACTACTGACATTGGGCCTCATTTATCAAAACTGTCTTTGTTGTACATATCAACCAATCAGAGCACAGCTTTAATTTTTTAAACGGGTCTCGTATAATGAAAGCTGCACTGTGAATGGTTGCTATGGGCAACATAGACAGCTTTTCTTTTAGACAGTTTTGATAAATCTTCCCCACTGTGTATACTGTATGCACAAGGCCTGCAATATATATTGCACCTCATTTGGGTGTAAGAGATAATGGTTGCCATGTTGCCCATAGCAACCAATCACAGCACAGATTTTATTATTCCAGAGCAGTTTTTGAAATGAAAGCTGAACTCTGATTGGTTGCTATGTGGGAGAGGGAGACTTTTTCTGTCAGACAGTGTAGATGAATGATGCCTACTGAATGAATGATGCCTTTGCCTAAGTGTATATTGTATGTAATAAACCGAGAGGAGATGTAGCGCCCCGAGGGTTTGGTTGCTACAGGGGTATTGCACCTCAACCAGAGCTGTGATATTCCACTCCCAGGTAAGGATGGAGTGTGGACCAGGGCTCAGTTAGCTGCATACATACACTTACACACACCCCAGTTCCGGGGGACAGCTCGACTGTGCTCCCATATAATTGCAGGCACAACTGACCATGTCCCTGGCTGGAGTGGGGAGGGGGGAGAGAACCCAGTGATGTAGGAGCAGAAGGGGACGGTTTCTGGAGCATAGGAAGGAGCTCATTGGGTGCAGGTCACCTGAGCTCAGACCCAGAGAAGCAGATAAAAGGTGGGAGCCATCTTAGTTCAGTGGTCAGTACAGTGGAGAAGTGACAGGGAGCAGGTGCTCTGTAGGAGCTCTGCTCAGAAGGCAGGCCTAGAGAGAAGGCCGGGGCCAGAGAGGAGAAGAGGAAAAGGAGAAGGAAGGAAAGAGGAGAGACAGAGGAGTGGAAAGGCTCCAGAAACAAGAAGGCAGAAGGGACCCTAAGAGAGCAGAACGGACAGCAACCGTTGCAAGCCCGCGTTATATCGGGTGAAGGGTCAGGCCGCAGAAGGGTACCGGATTCCCAAGTTGGTGGAGGTAAATCATCCCTCAGCCAAAAACCGGAGGTCGTGATCATCTATTGGTGCGACCCCCTGCTACACCCGCTAGGAAGGCACCACATAGGGTCAGGGAAACTGGCGCCAAGTTTTACCAGAGAAGGCCCGAGGCAGCTGGACAGAAGCGTGGTCACTGGTGGGGCACGAGAGGCCAGAGAAAGGATAGAAGGGGGTCCTGTGCCAGACTCCTGAACTGCCTGGGGGTTGACCGAGCCCCTCACCTGGTGGACGCAGCACGGCTTGGGCAGTCATTGCTGACAGAAGTGACTTGGATTTCAACTATGAGTAAAAGGTCTGAACTGTACCATTGGACTCTGTGTGATTTATGCTGCGCCTGCACCATCACCCCCAGCATCCACCTACATTGCCCTGAGGCTACACTCTTCCCGTGGGGAGTTATCCTATCCCTGTGCTGCACACCAACACCAGCCTCAGCGGTCTGCCTTGCAGCGGCGGTCATCCCTGACCGCAATCCACGGGTGGCGTAGTCGGACATTCCAAAAACACTGATAAATAGACTGCCACAATTTGGTCTGACCACTCTGAGCCACGGGATCGGGTTGCCACTACTACCCCCAGCATCGCATAGAAGCCCGGTTCCGGGTGCCCCACGGCCGAGGGGGCGAGTCAGAGACATATCGTAAATTTACAATTGGGTGATCCAGATTGAAAATATTGAACAACCGAATGTTTGGTGTCCAATATTCATAGCATGACAAGGACCCAAGAGAGCAAAATAGAAGCGGTTTTCACAGTTTTCATGGTTTTCTTTGGCATTCCCAGTGAGCGCCATCCAAAGAAAATACATATTGTCTAGACGATCGATCATCTTTCACTGCAATTTTGGGTGGTTGTCTCAAAAAGGTGTAAAATAATGAAATAATTTAATAATCTCTTCTGTCCCATGAGAAAAATAATTGAATTAAAGAAAAAAAAATACACATAAAATAACCTTCCGAAAAAACCTTTGACCCCAATTGCCGTCGTAGTTCGAGACCCAATTTACCTGAATTAGACATCTGCTATATTAGTATTTGTGGCATAAAATAAAAAAAAAAGTTTTTATTTCTTGAAAATACAGGTCTAAAAATCCCCCCCAAAAAAATAATTATGTGCATAAAAAATATAAAAAAATGAAGTGTGCATTGTTTGAAAAAAAAAAAATCATGCAATGTACGGTGCTGTTCTGGCTCCATACTTTGTGTACATCCAGCTGCCTGACCTGATAACAGATGTTACACCGGCAACCCCAATAATTTCATATTAATGACCCATCATATGGGCCAACTCAGATGGCCGTATAAATCTTACTGCAGTGCACGGACTGGCCGACGGCTCTCCCAACCCGAGCGTCACAACTACATAAAAATATATGAAGCTGACATGCTGAGGTGGGGAGAACCACCGGCCAGTGCGTGCATTGCGGTCCGATCTTGATCCGATTTAAACATCATCTGACTGCACCCTAAGGACAAGTCATCAATATCTCAGTCCTTGACAACCCTTGGAAAAACCCCTTTTATTCCCATAATATAAAGTTATTCCATATTCATAGTTGTGACGATACAGCTTTTCTTCTTAATTATACCAGAGAAATTCAGTAAGCCAGGAGCTATATGCTTATATCTTCATGTTGACTTTTGCATTTGTGTTCTTCTTTGGTTGATTGACACAGACTATTGTTTGTATAATCCTGAATGTTGACACTTGAGTTAAGATGTACTACAACTTATTGTCTGCAAATCTTGCAAGATAGGGTAATGGAGTAATACTGTTTGATAATATGCTGATTACATATTATACCTGCCCAGGGAGATGTTGATTTGCTGAGCAATGGAGGACAAGCTATGTAAGTTGATTAAATGCTCAAACAATGAGTCATGAGCCCCCTCCACCTTGATCCCTGACCTTTGATTTGTGAATGATGGCTGAAAGGACAACTGTGATCTATAAAAAGGGGGTCTCTGCCTCTATTCGTGTTATTCTACAGCATGTCAGATAAGGGGACTTCGGCCCCAGCTGGAGGAATACAGATCGGCTTCATTGACCATTGCTGAACCCTCAGAGACGTCTTGAAAAATCCAGGTTGGGACAATCAGGTCACCTGGCCCCAGACTTCACTGCTCTCGGCTAGTTTCCTAAGCTTGTCATTACCTTCTCTCTTTGGGGGCCCGCCAAAAGCGGGGTTCCACTGGTGGGGGTAGTCGGCCCTGGAAGCCCCAAAATCGCAGCTACTCTGTTCTCAGTGGGCCAGTGGAAGGGTGAGGACTCTGTAATTTTCACCATCTTGGGCACTTCCTGGGACTGTTCTATCTGTTTATTATCCGTTTTGTGGTTCAATAAAGTATTACCACGCTGTTTTTCCCTCACCCTGTGTTGTCTCAGTAGTATTACACCCACGGAAGACCCCAGGTCTTCACAATAGTATAGGGGATAACTTTATGATCACCGAGGCTCTGACCACTAGAAGCTGCTGTGATCCCAAGAATGAGGTTTTGGATCCCAAGAACTAATTCTACAGAAGCATCATCTTGAATGGAGAGGAGGTGTGCATGGGACCGCTGGAAATAGATGAGACAGTCCCATAGAAAGCCAAGGGAGTGAAGGTGAACGTGCACTCCATTCAAGATGGTTCTGACGACCGTTATCTTTTAAGCCTAAATTATCTTTCCCAAAGGAAAACACTTAGTACTAGAATCGGTTCTCATATCTAAAGCTCTGTCCTTGGGATCAATGGTGGTTCCAGCAGTCAGACCCCAGTGATCACTAAGTAAAGAGCCACTGCAAGACGATTCAAGGGGTATGCCCAAAATCTAAAGTTATCTCCTATCCATAGTATAGGCGGGAACTTTAGATTTTGGACATACCCTTTGAATCTTCTTGCGGCGGCTCTCTACTTTGGCCAGGGGCATAGCCATAGTGGAAGCAGATGTAGCAGTTGCATCGGGTCCACCATGTCAAATTTTTCATTAGCCCCCCCCCCCTCCCCCAGCTACCATATTTTAAGCCTTGTACCTGTGTGGGACACCATCTCCAGTTTTTATAAACTATGAATAACTTAGAAAAGTGAAAAAAATACAAAAATAATTAGAATTTTATTAATTACAAAAAAATACAAAACCAGAAAAAAAAAACAATAAAAACACACTATAAAACCCCCTGATGAAGCTAACGGAAAACAAATGAATGGAAATCGTAATAAAAACACTAAACAAAAGTAATCTGATTTTCTGGTGGGCGAAAAAGTTAGGGTGAGTTTGCCTTTAGTTTTTATAAGTACCTTTATCATAATCTTTCCACACGTCTCTAGATTTTATCACTATCTTGTGTTATTTTTGGTATTCCCTTGTATTTACCTGGACCATTGTTCAACACTCAGGACACTTTACTCCAAATAATGAAATGTGCATATCAGTGTCATTCTGTATTTATTCCATCTGTATCCAAGGGCTGTGTCGGCCACAAATGTTTATCTCATTTCAAGTGTTTGTGGGGTTTTCCATTAAAACTTCCTCACTGTAAGCCAAGTACAAATCTAGCTTTTTGTATGGTAATTTTTATTCTTAAATGGATATTCCTTTTATTTATGATTAAGAATGTGCCATAATGTTATGATTGGTGCAATCCATCCTCTTGAACCCTCCATTATCACCTTCTATTTGGAAATCCTTTTATCTTTAGCCTTTTGCAACATTATTCACAGCCGTCGATGGTCATTAGAGGTAAGAGAATCTTTTGAAATTCCAATTCCTCAGATATGCCAAATTTTCCCAAGAATTTACGGCAAATTGAGAGTACTTCAAGGCCTCCAATTGCCCTTTTCCTTATACACTAATTTTCCTCACTGCTGTGGTGACATACACTATGTGTAATGTTTCTTCAGTATTTTATGGCTCTCTCTCACTATCGCTTAGATTATCTGTGAGCTATGACCGCCTCTCACTATTCAGCTTCACCACAAAATTGCTGCTGCATTCCCTGGCTAGGCTTTTATATTGACTTTGAAACCTAAGATAGAAACAATATTAAAAAGCAATAGTGCATATAAGTAACACATTTTTACGCTTTTTTTATCAGACAGTGTTTACCAAGTTCCCTATGTTATTGATATGCACTATTGCTTTTTGTTTACTTACAGCAAGGAAAATTTATTTTGTTTCTATCTTAGGTTTTGCCTTTTATATCGGCTATGATAGTCCCTCCTGATTGGCTGTTTTACTGTATAACGTGATGTGATAGCTGCAAGGCATTATGGTTGTGTGATCTTTCTGTGTTCATTGTACAGTAAAAAATTACCTGCTAATATGATTCACCAGGTCAGTGGCCAGGGTATACTGTTTGCCAGGGTATATTGGGAATTTTCTTTATGATTAAAAGAGCCTCAGGATGGAGATCAATGCTTCAGTGTCCAGTGCCAGATTGGGATGCCAAGGGCCCACCAGTAACATTGAGTCTGGTGGCCCACTGTTCAGTTACATGCAAATATCACATTACCCTCATTCACAAATTTGCCTATATTTCTATGTAATAATAAACGGGGTAGTTTGTTAAATGAATGTTAAGATGATGCCCTTGTCTTTACATAGTGAAATATGTATTGTGCCAACTACTTCTCATATACGTGGCGCTGAGAGCTCATCCCTGTATGGGGGCCCACCGGAGGATCCTCCTGTTCTCCTATGGGCCAGTCCGAGCCTGTCAGTGTCTACTAGAGACCATCATAGAGGCAAACAGGGTACCACCTCAAAAGTAAATGCCTCTAATGCCCATGGTTCTGTATCCTACAAGCCCAAATGACCGTGGTGTTTAGTTGTCAGCTTACTTTTTGTCCTGTACACCAAAACAATTCCTGGCTCAGGAACTATAGAAACTGCCTTGAGAATGGTTTCAATTATCTCCTTAGCTATTAACATATGATAACACTGAGCACAATCAAGGCCAAGAGGGAACATTTAATGGAGACCAAGATCAGTAATGAGCCACAGGGCTCTGTCGTATGCAATTAATCTAGAGATACAGCTCAATTAACGATGCCGACCGCTCAGCAGAAACTTTATGTGTATCCGCAGGTAGAATGAATTAAATCAATGCCGATGTATCAGGTGAAGAGAAAAAGCATGTAACATCTCTGGAAAGTGAAGTATATAAAATCCCATATACCTTGTCCCATGGAAGCAAGAGTAAGAAATATAAAGGAAACCCATTCTTGCCGATAGTCTCAGAATTCTTGGCCAAAAATGGCAAGGTTTATGTAAACCCTACATATGCCAATGGCCTTCCTGTGAGGCGTAGAGGGGTTGGTGGTAAAAATTTAACATCCCCACTATGAAAACATCATCTCTCGTATTAGTAATTACCTCTATGGGGTCATACACACATTTTGTATGGTGCCATAGTAGGGCTTCAATATAGTTAAATGAGACTTTTAATGTGTGGTCTGTCTATAGTGCAGAGCTGACTATAACTGTACATCATTATTCAAAATGACTGAAAGGGTTGTCCTCTACTTTGTAACACCTCATTATCAGTGGTGGGAAAAAAATTAAAACTTACACCCCTGACTGGGGCCGCTCCACTTTATTTTGTGTCCCCCTCCAGATTTGTTTTCCACTTGAATGGGATGTGAAGTTTGCAATCGATTAGCAGCTGCTGATTGGCTACAATGGTCACGTCACGTAACATACCACACCATAAGAGCAAGAGATAGAGACACAGTGCTGAGCACGGAGGAGTGCCGCCAATTCAGTAGGTGAGTTTTGATTTCTTTGTGGAGGTCATCAGCTTATAACCAATAAGGAAGTGTTGTAAAATAGTGAAAAACCCCTTTAAACCCATCATATTTAATCATTATCTGAACAAAAAAATAATTGCTAAGACTACCCACCATATGAGGTCACTTGATTAGTGTCTGCAGGGGGCGCTCAGCTGATAACACAAATAATACATTTCAATGACAATGGATGGTAATAGGAGGATCAGACTACACAGGGTTTATTTGTAGTATGTTACCATGAAAACAACCGGACAGCAGTTATAACCTTTCTTTATTTTGCAAGACTTTATATAGATAACTTTTTTTTATACATACACATGAGCTTTTATTTTTTATCAATTTTTTATTTTGTAAAAAATGCAGATAAAAGCAATTCTGCTTCAGTTTTTACAGTAATTATCAATTTTTGGCCATCAATCATCATAAATGATCCTAGAAATTTTATTTTACAGGTTTTACCGTTGTAAAGAGGTTTTGGGACATATTCAAAAAAGCATATTTATTATAAAAACTACATTTTTCTACGGTACTTACTCATTTTTTTAACATCTTCATACTCCTAGACAGGGTCGGTCTGGCCTGGTGGGAAATCGTGAAATTTCCCAGTGGGCCCCGATATGAGAGTGAGAAAATTGGTGGCGGGGGCCCTTTAAAAGTGTGGGCCCTTTAAAAGCGTGGCTGAAGGAAATGTAGCGTCGCGCGCGCTGAACATTCATTGGTGACAGCGGGCCTGCAGTGACGTGCATGCAGCATACTTACCACGTGAGTAGTCCCTGAGGATGGACTCTTTCTGGGTGGTGACACGCACTGCGCTCTGCTTTCCCACTGGCTGGCAGACTGTGGTGTGGTGTCAGGTGACACTGACGCCGCTCTCTTCTGGCCGCGCTCTGCAGTGCTCTCTCTCAGCTCCGGGGCCGTCCTCCTATGATACGCCGGCGCCAACGAACCCAACGTCTCGCTCTGCTCTCCCTGCTCCCGAGCTTCTGATACAGTCCCATCCCGGCTCCTTACCTGCCCTGGCCTACTCTCCTGTAGTAATACCGGCTCCGGACCGGGTGGTGGCACAGGCAATGGCGCACCGCCCCCTTCTCTCCTGCTCTGACTCTGGGCTTTTGTATACCGGTTCCGGGGCTGGATATGTGGACGGTGACCGTCCTCTACAGTTCAACTCTCCAACCTGGCCTGGAATTGGAAACAAGGCTGCAGGCCTACAGCTCTCACTGCTTTAATTTCATGTCAAGAGCACAGTGCCAAATATTCAATAAGGTTTTTATGGGTGAGTGTTCCCAGCATTGGCCAACTATAATATAATTTATTTTATACATTATGCATTGCACTCTAGGCCTCCTATATGACATGTAGATCATACTCTTGGCCTCCTATATGACATATACAGACAGTGTATATTCCATATAGGAGGCTGAGAGTGCGGTATACATTTTATATGAGGCCTAGAGTGCGGGCCTACATGATGTACAACGCACTCGGCCTCCTATATAAAGTATAGACTATAGGAGGCTGAGAGTGCGGTATACGTTTTATATGAGGCCTAGAGTGCGGGCCTACATGATGTACAACGCACTCGGCCTCCTATATAAAGTATAGACTATAGGAGGCTGAGAGTGCGGTATACGTTTTATATGAGGCCTAGAGTGCGGGCCTACATGATGTACAATGCACTCGGCCTCCTATATAAAGTATAGACTATAGGAGGCTGAGAGTGCAGTATACATTTTATATGAGGCCTAGAGTGCGGGCCTACATGATGTACAACACACTCGGCCTCCTATATAAAGTATAGACTATAGGAGGCTGAGAGTGCGGTATACGTTTTATATGAGGCCTAGAGTGCGGACCTACATGACGTACAACGCACTCGGCCTCCTATATAAAGTATATACTGTTTCCACGGACTGTGTGTCCGTGGGCAAAACACGCTGACATGTCAGTTTTTTTATACACTGCACGGGCCAAAAATGTCCCGCACACGTGCACACAGATGACGTGCGTGTGTCGTCGGTGTGACACATACCGGCACCTGGGAATCAGCGGTACAGTTCATGCTGTTCCCAGGTGCTTAAGGAATCAGCGATCAGCGCTAGCAAGGGACAATGTTGAGAGCAGTAGGTTCACCTCCGGATGTCGCCAAAACCTGTAAATATAAGAAAATAAAAAAAAACATATTCACCTGGCTTGAGGCGACCACACATGCTGAGGAGATTGACTCTCTGCAGCGAGAAGGCCCCTACGCTCACTGAGCTCAGCATAGGTCGGGGGACCGCTCACTGCAGCAAGTCATTCTCCTTCGCTCCTCAGCGTGTGTGGTCACTTCAAGCCAGGTGAGTATATTGTTTTTTTTTTTATTTTAGTATTATTTTTACAGGTTTTGGAGACATTTGGAGGTGAATACTACTCTCAACATTGTCTCTTCATTGTCCCTTGCTAACACTGATTGCAGCGCCGGCAGGGGACAGTGATGAGCGATTCCTTCAGCACCCGGTGCTTGGAAACAGCACAAACTGTACTGCTGATTCCCAGGCGCTGGTATGGTATGTGTGATCCTGATGGAGCACACGTATGCCACACAGACACGGATATCTCCGGTACTGTTTCTTCCAGTACCGGAAATATCCGGATGTGTGAAAGAGCCCTATGCCATATAGGAGGCCGAGAGTCTGTATGTCACATAGGAGATCAAGAGTGCGGTATACGTTAAATATGGGGCCTATATGACATAATAGATCACACTCTCTACCTCCTATATGAAATATAGATCACATTCTTGGACCCTTATGAATTATACAGTGTATATGTCATATAGGAGGCTGAGAGTGTGGGTCTATATGAAGTATACAACATACTTAGCCTCATATATAAAGTATATATTATAGGAGACCGAAAGTGCGGTCTGTACGTCATATAGAAGGCTGAGAGTGCGATATATGTCATGTGTGGGGCCTATATGATGATAGAAGTGAAGTATGCCGGCACCAGTTCCCAAATCTTGCCTGTTTAGTCAAAAAAACCTCTATGACGGTTTTTTTAGCCCTTGGCTATCCACATCAGGAGGTGCAATGTCTAAATAAGCAGTGTTAATCAAATGTCCAAGGAAGTATGAAAAAGACAGCACTCACCAATGGATCCCAAAAAAAGATTATTTTATTTCAGATCCAGCATAGAGACGTCGCGGCTGGTTCAGGGGTGCGGGGGAGAAAAGAGGACGACGGCCGTTTCACGCACAAGCAGCGCCACCACAGGTCCAGTATGGTTCACCCCCGCACCCCTGAACCAGCCGCAATGTCTGTATGCTGAATCTGAAATAAAAGGATCTTTTTTTGGCATCCATTGGTGAGTGCTGTCTTTTTCATACCTCCTATATGATGTATAGATCGCACTTTCTACCTCATATATGACAAACAGACCGCACTCTCTGCCTCCTATATGACATATACAATGCATTTGGCCTCCTATATTTCATTGCAGCCATTGGTAAATTCTAAAAAGTTCATTATTTTTCTCATTAAAGTCCACTCTGCACCCCATCATGACTGAAAAAAAAACAGAAATGTAGAAATTTTTGCAAATTTATTAAAAAAGCACTTTACATTACAGAGGGGACTTGTACAGACAATAAAGACATTACAGAATAAACATAACTCAGATACCAAGAGGAGTGAGGGCCACGATCACAAGAGCTTACAATCTATGAGGAAATAGGGAGACACGAAAGGTAAATGATAAAATGTGCTTATATTGTATGATACAACCATTATACACTAAATAGGGTCTGCACATAACGCTGCATGAACCGCTCACCAGCCAGTATGTGTATGGACACAGAGGGCTATAAGTGCATGGAGGGGGTGTACACAGATGCTACAAGGGTCTATACACTGTGTGCAGAATTATTAGGCAAGTTGTATTTTAGAGGATTATTTTATTATTGATCAACAACTATGTTCTCAATCAACCCAAAAGACTCATAAATATCCAAACTTAATATTTTTGGAAGTTGGAGTGTTTTTTTTTTAGATTTGGCTATCTTAGGAGGATATCTGTTTGTGCAGGTAACTATTACTGTGCAGAATTATTAGGCAACTTAATAAAAACCAAATATAATCCCATCTCACTTGTTTATTTTCACCAGGTAAACCAATATCAGTGCACAAAATTTAGAAATAAACATTTCTGACATGCAAAAACAAAAAACAAAAAAATTAGTGATCAATATAGCCACCTTTCTTTATGATGACACTCAACAGCCTTCCATCCATAGATTCTGTCAGTTGCTTGATCTGTTTTCGATCAACATTGCATGCAGCAGCCACCACAGCCTCCCAGACACTATTCCCAGAGGTGTACTGTTTTCCCTCCCTGTAGATCTCACATTTTATGATGGACCACAGGTTCTCTATGGGGTTCAGATCAGGTGTACAAGGGGACCATGTCATTATTTTTTCTTCTTTTAGACCTTTACTGGCCAGCCACACTGTGGAGTAGTTGGATGCATGTGATGGACCATTGTCCTGCATGAAAATCATGTTTTTCTTGAACGATACCGACTTCTTCCTGTACCACTGCTTGAAGAAGTTGTCTTCCAGAAACTGGCAGTAGGTCTGGGAGTTGAGCTTCACTCCATCCTCAACCTGAAAAGGTCCCACAAGTTCATCTTTGATGATAGCAGCCCATACCAGTACCCCACCTCCACCTTGCTGGCGTCTGAGTCGGAGTGGAGCTCTCTGCCCTTTACTGATCCAGCCTCTGGCCCATCCATCTGGCCCATCAAGAGTCACTCTCATTTCATCAGTCTATAAAACCTTTGAAAAATCAGTCTTAAGATATTTCTTGGCCCATTCTTGACGTTTTATCTTATGTTTCTTGTTCAAAGGAGGTCGTTTTTCAGCCTTCCTTACCTTGGCCATGTCCCTGAGTATCGCACACCTTGTGCTTTTTGATACTCCAGTAAGGTTGCAGCTCTGAAATATGGCAAAACTGGTGGTGAATGGCATCTTGGCCGCTTCACGCTTTATTTTCCTCAATTCATGGGCAGTTATTTTGCGCCTTTTTTGGCCAACACGCTTCTTGCGACCCTGTTGGGTATTTGCCATGAAACGCTTGATTGTTCGGTGATCACGCTTCAAAAGTATGGAAATTTCAAGACTGCTGCATCCCTCTGCAAGACATCTCACAATTTTGGACTTTTCAGAGCCCGTCAAATCTCTCTTCTGACCCATTTTGCCAAAGGAAAGGAAGTTGCCTAATAATTAAGCACACCTTATATAGGGTGTTGATGTCATTAGTCAACACCCCTCCTCATTACAGAGATGCACATCACCAGATTTACTTAATTGGTAGTTGGCTCTCAAGCCTATGCAGCTTGGAGTAGGACGACATGTATAAAAAGTATCATGTGATCAAAATACACATTTGCCTAATAATTCTGAAAAGCAGTCATCAAAGCAAAAGGTGGCTACTTTGAAGAACCTAGAATATAAGACATATTTTCAGTTGTTTCACACTTTTTTGTTAAGTATATAATTCCACATGTGCTAATTCATAGCTTTGATGCCTTCAGTGTGAATGTACAATTTTCATAGTCATGAAAATACAGAAAAATCTTTAAATGAGAAGGTGTGTCCAAACTTTTGGTCTGTGCTGTATATATATATATATATATATATATATATATATATATATATATATTGCAGAGTACCACTTCTGTCCTCTATGCTGGGCGTAATTCTGTGTATGTATTATTCTGTATATACAGTATATACACTGGATAGAAACAATTCTCCTGTCCTGTATACTGGGTGTAATTCTCTGTCTATGTATTATTCTGTATATACAGTATATACACTGGATAGAACCAATTCTCCTGTCCTGTATACTGGGTGTAATTCTCAGTATCTGTATATACACACTGCACTGCTAAAATAAGATGTATAATAATAATAATTTGAGTGGTTTACCCTCTGCTATGTACCACTCCCAGCATGCGCTGTCAGATTTAATCCTTCAGGGCATGCTGGGAGTTGTAGGTTTGTTACAGCCGTGATGATGCGGGGACGGGTATTGCATTTGAACCCACAGCATCAAGTCATTCACACTATAAAGAGAACCTGTCGCGTCCTAGCTGCCCTCTACACTGCCCCCATAGCGTTGGTAGTGACGCAATGTGCATCACTAGCAAGCTGTTTTCATGAAAATCGCTGCAGCTATAATGAATTTATAACGTTTAATATACTTATATCCTACCTGCCTTTTCAGTCATAGGGGCGTGCTTGTCATATTCAGTCAAGGGCGAGCTCAGCATTCACTCACTGCTGGCGCCGTCCATGTATTTGAATCCTGTTCCCGGCCAGTGCTGATATTGTGGGACGCAGGCACACTTGTAGATGTCCGGCTGCCTGCGCAGTGAGGCTCTGTGATTACCAGATTCACTGCGCATGCGCTTGGAACATAGCGCGTTAAAGCGCATGCGCAGTGAGGCTGTGTGATTATGACTTTTTCTTCACTTTGAAAATTGTTTAAGTTGGCTGAGGGACTGGGTGGTTTACCTAGGACAAGGAATGGCCATGCGTAAGAAAAACCGCTACTGATTGTAAATTACAGATTCTGTTAACTACAATAAATAAGTTGGTTAACAAGAAACACTTTGATATAGTGCACTACACAATACAGTTCTCTTTTACACACTGTATAGTTTGCTAAAAGGCACACGTTTTAGTGGGAGAGGCCGAAAAATGAACGAGTAATACAACCATTTATGGATGCTGTAGTGTGGGCCCCTAGAGTCAATTCTCCTGGTGGGCCCTAGGCACCCCAGTCCGACCCTGCTTCTAGATGTATATAAATCCTTCAAGGAGTGGGTACAGACTTATTGAGTGTGCTATACAGTCAGCAGCCTGCAGAAGGCCCCTATCAACGCCATTTTGTTGCTCCATAGGAGGCCATGATTTTTCCCTTACTGCATTATTGGAGTATTGCAATATATAGTATAAATAATCAGACAATCACAAGTTCAAATCCCCTAGGGGGACTAAAAAATAAAGTGAAAATTTAAAAAATGTTTTCAAAACGTCTTAATCTCCTTAATTTTCCCCATCTAAAATAAACAGAAAAAATAAAATAAAGATAAGCATATTTTGTATTGCCATGTCTGTAACAGTATCATCTCTCAAAATATAAAAAATCTTTAACCCATACTGTAAACGCTTAAAAGAGTAAAAATCGAAACATCAAAATTGCCATTTTTTAATCGCCACACCTCCCCCAAAAAATTAATTACAAAGCTATTAAAATATTATATGTACCCCAAAATCGTGATAAGAAAAACTACAGCGTAGCGCAGAAAAAACAAGACCTCACACGGCCTCAGGAATGGTATAATCAAAAAGTTACAGTTCCCACAAAACAGCGACACAAACCAATTTTTTTTTTTGCAAAAGTTCAGAACTTTTATATAAGCCACTAAAATAGTGAAAGAAGAAATACTGTATGTTTGGTATTGTCATAATCGTACTGATCCAGAGAATCATAATACTGGGTAATTTTTACTGCATAGTAAATGCCATAAATGTAAAACCTGCATCTCACCCAGAGGTGTGGTATCTCACTCTCAGATAAGGAAGGAGTACAGCCCGGGACCCAAACACCTGCATCCAACACTACACTACTCCAGTCGCTTTCCTTCTGAGCCCTGGCTGGAGTGGGGGGAACCAAAGAAATGGAACCATGTAGTGGGTGTGGGTGGAGGAAGTAAATCAGGGGAGCACTTGTTAGGAATAGTATAAAAAGGGAAGCCATCTTGGGAGTTCAGTTCAGTCAGGGGAGGACAGTGAGAGGAGTAGGAGCTCTGCTCAGGAGGAGGGCCTAGCCAGAGAGGCCCAAGACTGAAGAGAGAGAGGAGCAGGAGAAAGGCTCCAGGAACGTGGAAGGGACCCCAGGGGTATGGGTAGTGCTGGAGGCCACCCGTACGCCCGAATCTGCCAGGAAGTGGAGGGGCCAGGTCGCACAGAGGGGACCGGTCCCTAAACTAGCGGAGTTCTTTAACCCTCAACTAGGAAACCGGAGGCTGCAGTATTTCAGGTACTGCAGCCACAAGCCACATCTGTCTCATCAAGAAGGTAGCCATAGAGGACCCAGGGGACAGAGAAAACGTCGCCCGGAAAGGTCCGTGGCCACTGGATTGGGACACTAGGTGTGAGGTGCAGGGAGGCGGCCAGAAGGAACACACAGAAGGGGGTCCCGTTATGTACTCCGGAGGTACCTGAGGGTTGGCTGAGCCCCTGCCCGGTGAACGCAGCACGACGTGAGAAGTTATGATCTGCAGTTGTAACCAGGAGCAAAGTAAGAACTGTGAGTAAATCCGGAAGACTGCACCCCACCGTCTCTGTCAATTATTACTGCTGCGCCATCACCCCCTGCACTACACTGCACCACGAGTGCTACGTCCATAACAGCAACATCTACACTGCCCTGGAGCTAAGCTCTACCTGTGGAGAGCTGAACCAACTCTGCTGCATTCACACCAGCTCCAGAGGACCTGCTCCGCAGCGGCGGCTTCCTTTAGCCGCATACCACAGGTGGCGTCATGAACTGCATATAAGAACTATAAATCCCCTGTAAATAATATTCCCCTTTTGATTGACCGCCCTGGGTCACGGACCGGGTCACCGCCACTGTGACATCTCCCCTAGCAACGACCGACCCGGCACCGAGTATCCCACGGCCCAGGGGGCGCGTCATTAACAACAATGAATATGATCAGACGGCCATGGGGTCTTTGGGTCTTTTAATGGACCATAGGTCGATGCACCCCCTATCAGGTAAGCTTCTGCATCCCAAAGAAAAAGGGCATCTCTGACATCATGATCTTGCACAATATCGGTCAGCCCCTCCGGCATTGTGTCATGTAAATACCAGTGTTTCAAGAAAAGGGTTAAAACATTAAAAAGGACAAATTTTCTTGATGGTAATTTTCTAAAGTGTCTGCTGCAGGGGAAAATCGCCTGGTGACTCCTTGCCGACTCACGTCGTGAACTACTTAGCGCTAAGCTCCTCTGTGCCCCAGGCGAGGGCTGCAACTTCCAACGGTTGTGAAGCTTCTCTCCTTCTCTGTTCTACTCTGCGGGGAGAAAACAAAACAGCATTTCATAAGAACGTAGCAGAAAATATTATATCCGATCCGGTGATACAGCCGCAGGGAGGAGGCGAAACTGCTGTTCTGAATGAAACTGATGTAGACTTGTTGGTTTATTAGAAGGGAAATTGTCTTACAAGGATAAATTGAGGTTATTTTATTCTGTCTGACTATCTGAAGTGAAGCATGTAATGAATTCATAAGTACACGAGTACACATCAGTTGTGCAAAAAGGTGGTACACCAACACCTGGGTAAGATAGACAGTGAGCGACATTAAGTAAGATTAAGACAGATTTTACAGAACAAAAAAAGATCTACTATAATACTATGCATACTGCCATCTATGTGCAAGAATATAACTACTATAATACTGCCATCTATGTGCAAGAATATAACTACTATAATACTGTCATCTATGTGCAAGAATATAACTACTATAATACTGCCATCTATGTGCAAGAATATAGTTACTATAATTCTGCTCCCTATGTACAAGAATATAACTATTATAATACTGCCCCCTATGTACAAGAATATAACTATTATAATACTGCCCCCTATGTACAAGAATATAACTACTATAATCCTGCTCCTATGTACAAGAATGTAACTACTATAATACTGCTCCTATGTACAAGAATATAACTACTATAATACTGCGCCCTGTGTACAAGAATATAACTACTATAACACTGCCCCTATGTACAAGAATATAACTACTATAATACTGCCCCTATGTAAAAGAATACAACTACTATAATACTGCCCCATGTACAAGAATATAACTACTATAATACTGCTCCTATGTACAAGAATATAACTACTATAATACTGCCCCTATGTACAAGAATATAACTACTATAATACTGCCCCTATGTAAAAGAATATAATTACTATAATACTGCCCCTATGTACAAGAATATAACTACTATAATACTGCTCCTATGTACAAGAATATAACTACTATAATACTGTTCCTATGTACAAGAATATAACTACTATAATACTGCTCCTATGTACAAGAATATAACTACTATAATACTGCTCCTATGTACAAGAATATAACTACTATATTACTGCCCCTATGTACAAGAATATAACTACTATAATACTGCCCCTATGTACAAGAATATAACTACTATAATACTGCCCCTATGTATAAGAATATAACTACTATAATACTGCCCCTATGTACAAGAATATAACTACTATAATACTGCCCCTATGTACAAGAATATAACTACTATAATACTGCTCCTATGTACAAGAATATAACTACTATAATACTGCTCCTATGTACAAGAATATAACTACTATAATGCTGCCCCCTATATACAAGAATATAACTACTATAATACTGCCCCCTATGTACAAGAATATAACTACTATAATACTGCCCCTATGTACAAGAATATAACTACTATAATACTGCTCCTATGTACAAGAATATAACTACTATAATACTGCTCCTATGTACAAGAATATAACTAATATAATACTGCCCCCTATATACAAGAATATAACTACTATAATACTGCTCCCTATGTACAAGAATATAACTACTATAATACTGCTCCTATATACAAAAATATAACTAGCATACTACTGCCCCCTATGTACAAGAATATAACTACTATAATACTGCTCCTATGTACAAGAATATAACTACTATAATACTGCCCCTATGTACAAGAATATAACTACTATAATACTGCCCCTATGTACAAGAATATAACTACTATAATACTGCTCCTATATACAAAAATATAACTAGCATACTACTGCCCCCTATGTACAAGAATATAACTACTATAATACTGCTCCTATGTACAAGAATATAACTACTATAATACTGCCCCTATGTACAAGAATATAATTACTATAATACTGCTCCCTATGTACAAGAATATAACTACTATAATACTGCCCCTATGTACAAGAATATAACTACTATAATACTGCCCCTATGTACAAGAATATAACTACTATAATACTGCCCCCTATGTACAAGAATATAACTACTATAATACTGCTCCTATGTACAAGAATATAACTACTATAATACTGCCCCTATGTACAAGAATATAACTACTATAATACTGCTCCTATGTACAAGAATATAACTACTATAATACTGCCCCTATGTACAAGAATATAACTACTATAATACTGCTCCCTATGTACAAGAATATAACTACTATAATACTGCTCCTATGTACAAGAATATAACTACTATAATACTGCCCCTATGTACAAGAATATAACTACTATAATACTGCTCCCTATGTACAAGAATATAACTAATATAATACTGCCCCCTATATACAAGAATATAACTACTATAATACTGCTCCCTATGTACAAGAATATAACTACTATAATACTGCTCCTATATACAAAAATATAACTAGCATACTACTGCCCCCTATGTACAAGAATATAACTACTATAATACTGCTCCTATGTACAAGAATATAACTACTATAATACTGCCCCTATGTACAAGAATATAACTACTATAATACTGCCCCTATGTACAAGAATATAACTACTATAATACTGCTCCTATATACAAAAATATAACTAGCATACTACTGCCCCTATGTACAAGAATATAACTACTATAATACTGCTCCTATGTACAAGAATATAACTACTATAATACTGCCCCTATGTACAAGAATATAATTACTATAATACTGCCCCTATGTACAAGAATATAACTACTATAATACTGCCCCTATGTACAAGAATATAACTACTATAATACTGCCCCTATGTACAAGAATATAACTACTATAATACTGCCCCTATGTACAAGAATATAACTACTATAATACTGCCCCCTATGTACAAGAATATAACTACTATAATACTGCTCCTATGTACAAGAATATAACTACTATAATACTGCCCCTATGTACAAGAATATAACTACTATAATACTGCTCCTATGTACAAGAATATAACTACTATAATACTGCCCCTATGTACAAGAATATAACTACTATAATACTGCTCCCTATGTACAAGAATATAACTACTATAATACTGCTCCTATGTACAAGAATATAACTACTATAATACTGCTCCTATGTACAAGAATATAACTACTATAATACTGCCCCTATGTACAAGAATGTAACTACTATAATACTGCCCCTATGTACAAGAATATAACTACTATAATACTGCCCCTACGTACAAGAATATAACTACTATAATACTGCCCCTATGTACAAGAATATAACTACTATAATACTGCTCCTATGTACAAGAATATAACTACTATAATACTGCTCCTATGTACAAGAATATAACTACTATAATACTGCTCCTATGTACAAGAATATAACTACTATAATACTGCCCCTATGTACAAGAATATAACTACTATAATACTGCCCCCTATGTACAAGAATATAACTACTATAATACTGCTCCTATGTACAAGAATATAACTACTATAATACTGCCCCTATGTACAAGAATATAACTACTATAATACTGCTCCTATGTACAAGAATATAACTACTATAATACTGCCCCTATGTACAAGAATATAACTACTATAATACTGCTCCCTATGTACAAGAATATAACTACTATAATACTGCTCCTATGTACAAGAATATAACTACTATAATACTGCTCCTATGTACAAGAATATAACTACTATAATACTGCCCCTATGTACAAGAATATAACTACTATAATACTGCTCCCTATGTACAAGAATATAACTACTATAATACTGCTCCTATGTACAAGAATATAACTACTATAATACTGCTCCTATGTACAAGAATATAACTACTATAATACTGCTCCTATGTACAAGAATATAACTACTATAATACTGCCCCTATGTACAAGAATATAACTACTATAATACTGCCCCTATGTACAAGAATATAACTACTATAATACTGCTCCTATGTACAAGAATATAACTACTATAATACTGCCCCTATGTACAAGAATATAACTACTATAATACTGCTCCCTATGTACAAGAATATAACTACTATAATACTGCTCCTATGTACAAGAATATAACTACTATAATACTGCTCCTATGTACAAGAATATGACTACTATAATACTGCTCCTATGTACAAGAATATAACTACTATAATACTGCCCCTATGTACAAGAATATAACTACTATAATACTGCCCCTATGTACAAGAGTATAACTACTATAATACTGCTCCTATGTACAAGAATATAACTACTATAATACTGCTCCTATGTACAAGAATATAACTACTATAATACTGCCCCTATGTACAAGAATATAACTACTATAATACTGCCCCTATGTACAAGAATATAACTACTATAATACTGCTCCTATATACAAGAATATAACTACTATAATACTGCCCCTATGTACAAGAATATAACTACTATAATACTGCTCCCTATGTACAAGAATATAACTACTATAATACTGCTCCTATGTACAAGAATATAACTACTATAATACTGCTCCTATGTACAAGAATATAACTACTATAATACTGCCCCCTATGTACAAGAATATATCTACTATAATACTGCCCCCTATATACGAGAATATAACTACTATAATACTGCTCCATATGTACAAGAATATAACTACTATAATACTGCTCCTATGTACAAGAATATAACTACTGTAACATACCTGGCGGCGTCCTTGCATAGTGGTCCATCTCCCACTGTGCAAGAGCGCGCACTTGATCTCCTGTCCAGGGTGTCTCTCTGGCTTCCCTCCTTGCTGTCTGTTTGTCTGTTTTGGCTGCATAGGGCGACGCCCGCTGAACTTCCTGTTTCTTGTACCTGCTGCGGACACGCCCCTGTTGCACCTTCAGCCTATTGCTGTCCATCTTTGGGTATTTATACCACCTTCTTCCTCTAGATGGCGCCTGAGCATAGTGTTGCATTCAGTGTGTGCTTGCACTCTGAAGGTGCCAGGTCCCGTTCTGTGTTCTCTTGTCTGCCTATCCTGGAGGCTGTATTTCCAGGCCTGTCTGAACACGCTCCTAGCCTGTTCCTCCCGCCTTCTAGGGGCCGATTACCTAGACCCGCTCCTGTATCTTGTCTGTCCTGTCTGAACACGCTCCTAGCCTGTTCCTCCCGCCTTCTAGGGGCCGATTACCTAGACCCGCTCCTGTATCTTGTCTGTCCTGTCTGAACACGCTCCTTGCCTGTTCGTCCCGCCTCTCTGGGGGCAGTATTCCCAGACCCGCTCCTGTATCCCGCTGCAGTGTCGGTCTCCTCCGTACACTCAGTTCCAGTCTGAACTCTCTCCTATCCTTTACCTGTTTTGCCTCTATGTCCGTTCCCTTCCTTTTTCTGCAGAGTCTGAACTCGTACCTAACTCCTGCTTGTTGTCTCTGTACTCCCGTTTGTGAGTTTGTGGTCCACTCGCTACTTCACTGCAAGTACCCTGTGGGTATCTGGCTCTGCCTTTCTCTTCCTGTCTGTTCCGTGTGAACAGAGCCCTGTCCCCCCTGCTCTGGCTCCTTTGCTCACCGCTCCGGCGGTTCTAGCCTGCTCTGGCTCCTTTGCTCACCGCTCCGGCGGTTCTAGCCTGCTCTGACTCCTTTGCTCACCGCTCCGGCGGTTCTAGCCTGCTCTGACTCCTTTGCTCACCGCTCCGGCGGTTCTAGCCTGCTCTGACTCCTTTGCTCACCGCTCCGGCGGTTCTAGCCTGCTCTGACTCCTTTGCTCACCGCTCCGGCGGTTCTAGCCTTCTCTGACTCCTTTGCTCACCGCTCCGGCGGTTCTAGCCTGCTCTGGCTCCTTTTGCTCGCTGCTCCGGCAGCCTTGCTCCGCTCTGACCCTTTTGCTCACTGCTCCGGCAGCCTTGCTCCGCTCTGACCCTTTTGCTCACTGCTCCGGCAGTCTCGCTCCGCTCTTATCCTTTTGCTCACTGCTCCGGCAGTCTTGCTCCACTCTTGCTCATCGCTCCAGGCGGCCTCGTCCTGCTTTACTCTTGCTCACTGCTCCGACAGTCTCGCTCAGCTCTGACCCTTTGCTCACCGCTCCTGGCGGCCTTGTCCTGCTCTACTCTTGCTCACCGCTCCAGGCGGCCTCGTCCTGCTCTGTTCTCGCTCACCTCTCTGGGCGGCCTCACTCTGCTGTGTTTGTCCGCCACATCTGTGGTTCTGTTCCTGAGTCCCAGTGTGTACTGGGTCCTATCCCGCCAGTGTCCCTACCTGCTAGTGCCTCCCTGTCTGCACTCTAGCTGTGCTTGCCTGTACCCCTCTGTCTGTATTGTTCCTGAGTCCCAGTGTGTACTGGGTCCTATCCCGCCTGTGTTCCTACCTGCTAGTGCCTCCCTGTCTGCACTCTAGCTGTGCTTGCCTGTACCCCCCTGCCTGCATACCCGCCTGCCTGCATCCCAGTCGAGCCAGCCTATACCCACCAGTCTGTATGCCAGCCTACCAGTCTGTTCCTGTATTCCCCTGTGTGGGTCAACAGCCATGTCCGGGGTCTGTCCTGGAGTAGCACCTGGTCCCTCTGCTCGGTTCCTCCTTGGTGCACTGGCGTCGTATGCCGTCGTGCGACCCTGGTCGGATCGGGTGAATACCTAGTTACGCCCCTCCAGGCATTCACTCTCCGGCACGGTCCAGTGGAATCACTACAATCACACGCACACGCCGCTCAGCCCGGGCGTGTGCATTACAGCATGCTCAGGCCATGGTTCCCGTTGAGCCCCACGGCCTTCGCTCTCTGAGAAGTTTTCCAGCGAATACATGCATTAAAAATAAATAAATAATTTTTTTTTTTTTCTCAGCTGAGTTCCAGGCTAATTACGCACCCGTCCAGATGGATCTATCCGCTCTCGTTCCTGCGGATCCGCCACGTTACTATGGGGATCCAAGACAAAGTCGTGCATTTGTGGAGCAATGCATGCTACACTTCAAGTTCTACCCTCTATGTTTTCCCACCGATCGGGTTAAGGTGGCATTCATTATGTCTTACCTGGCGGGTGATGCCTTGGAATGGATCAACCCCCTATATGAAACACAGGATCCGATCCTCCTGGACCTAATGGCCTTTCTAATGGTCTTCGATGATCCTAACCCGGAGGCTCCTGCTGAAGCTTCACCTCCCAATATCCCGGAGCAGCCCCGATGGGTAATGTGTGTGGGTAGCGCAATAGTCCTCCAGCCCAATGAGACTACTGCCCACCCAGAATGCTCACAGGGTGACTACGCTTTCCGGAATACTTCTCCCAACCTCAAGAGGCAGTCCAGACGTGCTAGACGTAGAGGCAAGCCGTCACGCCAGGGTCTGTCCTCCCTGAGACCTCCTGACCCCAACCTTGAAGTCCCTACTGAAGCTTCATCTCCCTGTATCCCGGAGAAGCCCCAACGGGTAATGTGCGTGGGTAGTGCTCCGGTTCTCCTGCCCGAAGAGATTTCTGCCCATCCAGACTCCACACAGGAGAACTTCCTGCACCCGGCATCAGATGCTTCACCCACTTTAACCGGTGTGCATGTCCAAGGATGCTCCAAAGCTGTGGTTACCTCTGAGTCTGTGCACCTCTACTACCTGGCGGAGGACCCCCTGTTGCCTCCTGAATCCTCCGGGATACCACTCGATGACAAATGGAGAGAGACTTCTCTACACTCGGTACTCGATACTTTGTCCGCTTCGTCCTGTGAGCCTGACAATGGGTACCCCAAAGTGGTAGTTACCCCCGAGTCTCTACACCCCTCCGACCAGGCGGAGGACCTCCAGTTGTCTCCAGAACCCTTCGGGGTGCTACCTGGTAGCGAAAGGACAGAGACTCTCCTATACTCTGTACCTGATACCTCGCTCGCTTCGTCCAGTGAGTCCAACCTAGTGTACTCCGAAGCAGAGGTTACTCCCGAGTCTCTACACCCCTCCGACCAGGCGGAGGACCTCCAGTTGTCTCCAGAACCCTTCAGGGTGCTACCTGGTAGCGAAAGGACAGAGACTCTCCTATACTCTGTACCTGATACCTCGCTCGCTTCGTCCAGTGAGTCCAACCTAGTGTACTCCGAAGCAGAGGTTACTCCCGAGTCTCTACACCCCTCCGACCAGGCGGAGGACCTCCAGTTGTCTCCAGAACCCTTCGGGGTGCCACCTGGTGGTGAATGGACAGAGACTTTCCTATATCCTGGATCTGATACCTCGCTTGCTTCGTCCAGTGAGTCCGACCTTGTGTACTCTGAAGCAGAGGTTACCCTTGAGTCTCTACACCCCTCTGACCAGGCGGAGGACCTCCAGTTGTCTCCAGAACCCTTCGGGGTGCCACCTGGTGGTGAATGGACAGAGACTTTCCTATACTCGGTACCCGATACCTCGCCTGCTTCCTCCAGTGAGTCCGACCTAGTGTACTCTGAAGCAGATGTTTTCTCTGAGCCTCTGCACTCTTCTGACCCGGCGGAGGACCTCCAGTTGTTTCCTGAATTCTCCGGGGTACCACCAGATAACAAAGAGACAGTGACTTTTCCTCATTATGTACCTGATAACCCGTCTATTTCTTCCTGTGAGCTTGACAAGATGTACCTCGAAGCAGAGATTACCCCCAAGTCTCTGTCCCCCTCCAACCCGGTGAAGGACTTCCAGTTGTCTCCTGTACCCTCTGGGGTGCCACCTGAAAATATGTGGAGAGAGACTAACTTGTGTGCTGTTCCTGGTACTCCACCCGTTTCGTCTGTTGCTAAGGATGGCTGGATAGGAGGTAGCATCCTAGCTAACCAGATGAGATCAATTTTTCCTGTGGACAGTGGAAGTGATCTCCTTGAAGTGAACGACTGGTCCTCGAATTCCCTGCGGAAGATTCTAGCAGGCCTGAAGAAGAGGGGGCGTAAGGGGGGGGGGTACTGTAACATACCTGGCGGCGTCCTTGCATAGTGGTCCATCTCCCACTGTGCAAGAGCGCGCACTTGATCTCCTGTCCAGGGTGTCTCTCTGGCTTCCCTCCTTGCTGTCTGTTTGTCTGTTTTGGCTGCATAGGGCGACGCCCGCTGAACTTCCTGTTTCTTGTACCTGCTGCGGACACGCCCCTGTTGCACCTTCAGCCTATTGCTGTCCATCTTTGGGTATTTATACCACCTTCTTCCTCTAGATGGCGCCTGAGCATAGTGTTGCATTCAGTGTGTGCTTGCACTCTGAAGGTGCCAGGTCCCGTTCTGTGTTCTCTTGTCTGCCTATCCTGGAGGCTGTATTTCCAGGCCTGTCTGAACACGCTCCTAGCCTGTTCCTCCCGCCTTCTAGGGGCCGATTACCTAGACCCGCTCCTGTATCTTGTCTGTCCTGTCTGAACACGCTCCTAGCCTGTTCCTCCCGCCTTCTAGGGGCCGATTACCTAGACCCGCTCCTGTATCTTGTCTGTCCTGTCTGAACACGCTCCTTGCCTGTTCGTCCCGCCTCTCTGGGGGCAGTATTCCCAGACCCGCTCCTGTATCCCGCTGCAGTGTCGGTCTCCTCCGTACACTCAGTTCCAGTCTGAACTCTCTCCTATCCTTTACCTGTTTTGCCTCTATGTCCGTTCCCTTCCTTTTTCTGCAGAGTCTGAACTCGTACCTAACTCCTGCTTGTTGTCTCTGTACTCCCGTTTGTGAGTTTGTGGTCCACTCGCTACTTCACTGCAAGTACCCTGTGGGTATCTGGCTCTGCCTTTCTCTTCCTGTCTGTTCCGTGTGAACAGAGCCCTGTCCCCCCTGCTCTGACTCCTTTGCTCACCGCTCCGGCGGTTCTAGCCTGCTCTGGCTCCTTTGCTCACCGCTCCGGCGGTTCTAGCCTGCTCTGACTCCTTTGCTCACCGCTCCGGCGGTTCTAGCCTGCTCTGACTCCTTTGCTCACCGCTCCGGCGGTTCTAGCCTGCTCTGACTCCTTTGCTCACCGCTCCGGCGGTTCTAGCCTGCTCTGACTCCTTTGCTCACCGCTCCGGCGGTTCTAGCCTGCTCTGACTCCTTTGCTCACCGCTCCGGCGGTTCTAGCCTGCTCTGGCTCCTTTTGCTCGCTGCTCCGGCAGCCTTGCTCCGCTCTGACCCTTTTGCTCACTGCTCCGGCAGCCTTGCTCCGCTCTGACCCTTTTGCTCACTGCTTCGGCAGTCTCGCTCCGCTCTTATCCTTTTGCTCACTGCTCCGGCAGTCTTGCTCCACTCTTGCTCATCGCTCCAGGCGGCCTCGTCCTGCTTTACTCTTGCTCACTGCTCCGGCAGTCTCGCTCAGCTCTGACCCTTTGCTCACCGCTCCTGGCGGCCTTGTCCTGCTCTACTCTTGCTCACCGCTCCAGGCGGCCTCGTCCTGCTCTGCTCTCACTCACCTCTCTGGGCGGCCTCACTCTGCTGTGTTTGTCCGCCACATCTGTGGTTCTGTTCCTGAGTCGCAATGTGTACTGGGTCCTATCCCGCCAGTGTCCCTACCTGCTAGTGCCTCCCTGTCTGCACTCTAGCTGTGCTTGCCTGTACCCCTCTGTCTGTATTGTTCCTGAGTCCCAGTGTGTACTGGGTCCTATCCCGCCTGTGTTCCTACCTGCTAGTGCCTCCCTGTCTGCACTCTAGCTGTGCTTGCCTGTACCCCCCTGCCTGCATACCCGCCTGCCTGCATCCCAGTCGAGCCAGCCTATACCCACCAGTCTGTATGCCAGCCTACCAGTCTGTTCCTGTATTCCCCTGTGTGGGTCAACAGCCGTGTCCGGGGTCTGTCCTGGAGTAGCACCTGGTCCCTCTGCTCGGTTCCTCCTTGGTGCACTGGCGTCGTATGCCGTCGTGCGACCCTGGTCGGATCGGGTGAATACCTAGTTACGCCCCTCCAGGCATTCACTCTCCGGCACGGTCCAGTGGAATCACTACAATCACACGCACACGCCGCTCAGCCCGGGCGTGTGCATTACAACTACTATAATACTGCTCCTATGTACAAGAATATACCTACTATAATACTGCCCCTATGTACAAGAATATAACTACTATAATACTGCCCCTATATACAAGAATATAACTACTATAATACTGCTCCTATGTACAAGAATATAACTACTATAATACTGCTCCTATGTACAAGAATATAACTACTATAATACTGCCCCCTATGTACAAGAATATATCTACTATAATACTGCCCCCTATATACGAGAATATAACTACTATAATACTGCTCCATAAGTACAAGAATATAACTACTATAATACTGCTCCTATGTACAAGAATATAACTACTATAATACTGCTCCTATGTACAAGAATATAACTACTATAATACTGCCCCTATGTACAAGAATATAACTACTATAATACTGCTCCTATGTACAAGAATATAACTACTATAATACTGCTCCTATATACAAGAATATAACTACTATAATACTGCTCCCTATGTACAAGAATATAACTACTATAATACTGCCCCTATGTACAAGAATATACCTACTATAATACTGCCCCTATGTACAAGAATATAACTACTATAATACTGCCCCTATGTACAAGAATATAACTACTATAATACTGCCCCTATGTACAGGAATATAACTACTATAATACTGCTCCTATATACATGAGGAGGCCACACACAATACTCAGCCTCATCAGGAGCATGCCCAGGCATTGTAGGGAGGTCATACAGGCACGTGGAGGCCACACACAATACTCAACCTCATCAGGAGCATGCCCAGGCGTTGTAGGGAGGTCATACAGGCACGTGGAGGCCACACACAATACTCAGCCTCATCAGGAGCATGCCCAGGCCTTGTAGGGAGGTCATACAGGCACGTGGAGGCCACACACAATACTCAGCCTCATCAGGAGCATGTCCAGGCGTTGTAGGGAGGTCATACAGGCACGTGGAGGCCACACACAATACTCAGCCTCATCAGGAGCATGCCCAGGCGTTGTAGGGAGGTCATACAGGCACGTGGAGGCCACACACAATACTCAGCCTCATCAGGAGCATGCCCAGGCGTTGTAGGGAGGTCATACAGGCACGTGGAGGCCACACACAATACTCAGCCTCATCAGGAGCATGCCCAGGCGTTGTAGGGAGGTCATACAGGCACGTGGAGGCCACACACAATACTCAGCCTCATCAGGAGCATGCCCAGGCGTTGTAGGGAGGTCATACAGGCACGTGGAGGCCACACACAATACTCAGCCTCATCAGGAGCATGCCCAGGCGTTGTAGGGAGGTCATACAGGCACGTGGAGGCCACACACAATACTCAGCCTCATCAGGAGCATGCCCAGGCGTTGTAGGGAGGTCATACAGGCACGTGGAGGCCACACACAATACTCAGCCTCATTTTGACTTGTTTTAAGGACATTACATCAAAGTTGGATCAGCCTGTAGTGTTTTTCCACTTTAATTTTTGGGGTGACTCCAAATCCAGGCCTCCATTGGTTAATAAATGTGATTTCCATTGATGATTTTTGTGTGATTTTGTTGTCAGCACATTCAACTTTGTACAGAACAAAGTATTCAATGAGAAGATTTCAATCATTCAGATCTAGGATGTGTTATTTCAGTGTTCCCTTTATTTTTTTGAGCAGTGTACATCCACAGGTGTGTCTCTAATTAACTCAGATGTTGCCAAAAACACTATCAGAAGCTTCCAAACACATGACATCATCATATGGGCCGTCCAGAATTATTTAAAGGCATAGTAATATTAGTGTATGGAAACTTTTGACTTTGCATTAAGTAATAAAAATGCCTTAAAACATTCTCTCTCTCTCTCTTATTATTCTGGCATTTGGCAAATATTAAAAATGATGGTAATCCTAACTGACCTAAAACGGGAAAGGTTTATTCTGATTTCATGTCAAATATTGAGAAAGACATACATATGTGTCTTTTTATATAGTGTATGTAGACTTCTGGTTTCAACTGTACATATACAGTCATGGCCAAAAGTTTTGAGAATGACACCAAAATTATATTTTCCCATGATCTGCTGGCCTCTGGTTTTTATTAGTGTTTGTCTGATGTTTATATCACATACAGAAATATAATTGCAATCATATTATGAGTACCAATAGGTTATATTGACAGTTAGAATGAGTTAATGCAGCAAGTCAATATTTGCAGTGTTGCCCCTTCTTCTTCAAGACCTCTGTAATTCTCCCTGGCATGCTCTCAATCAACTTTTGGACCAAATCCTGACTGATAGCAGTCCATTCTTGCATAATCAATGCTTGCATTTTGCCAGAATTTGTTGGTTTTTGTTTGTCCACCCGTCTCTTGATGATTGACCACAAGTTCTCAATGGGATTAAGATCTGGGGAGTTTCCAGGCCATGGACCCAAAATCTCTATGTTTTGTTCCATGAGCCATTTAGTTATCACCTTTGCTTTATGGCAAGGTGCTCCATCATGCTGGAAAAGGCATTGTTGGGCGCCAAACTGCTCTTGGACGGTTGGGAGAAGTTGCTCTTGGAGGACATTCTGGTACCATTCTTTATTCATGGCTGTGTTTTTAGGCAAGACTGTGAGTGAGCCGATTCCCTTGGCTGAGAAGCAACCCCACACATGAATGGTTTCAGGATGCTTTACAGTTGGCATGAGACAAGACTGGTGGTAGCGCTCACCTCTTCTTCTCCGAATAAGCTGTTTTCCAGATGTCCCAAACAATCGAAAAGGGGATTCATCAGAGAAAATGACTTTGCCCCAGTCCTCAGCAGTCCACTCCCTGTACCTTTTGCAGAATATCAGTCGGTCCCTGATGTTTTTTCTGGAGAGAAGTGGCTTCTTTGCTGCCCTCCTTGAAACCAGCCCTTGCTCAAAGAGTCTCCGCCTCACAGTGCGTGCAGAAGCACTCATACCAGCCTGCTGCCATTCCTGAGCAAGCTCGGCACTGCTGGTAGTCCAATCCCGCAGCTGAAACAGTTTTAAGATACGGTCCTGGCGCTTGCTGGTCTTTCTTGGGCGCCCTGGAGCCTTTTTGACAACAATGGAAGCTCTCTCCTTGAAGTTCTTGATGATGCGATAGATTGTTGACTGAGGTGTAATCTTTGTAGCTGCGATACTCTTCCCTGTTAGGCCATTTTTGTGCAGTGCAATGATGGCTGCACGTGTTTCTTTAGAGATAACCATGGTTAACTGAAGAGAAACAATGATACCAAGAACCAGCCTCCTTTTAAAGTGTCCAGTGATGTCATTCTTACTTAATCATGACTGATTGATCGCCAGCCCTGTCCTCATCAACACCCACACCTGTGTTAATGGATCAATCACTAAAACGATGTTAGCTCCTCCTTTTAAGGCAGGACTGCAATGATGTTGAAATGTGTTTTGGGGGTTAAAGTTCATTTTCTGGGCAAATATTGACTTTGCAAGTACAGTAATTGCTGTTAAGCTGATCACTCTTTGATATTCAGGAGTATATGCAAATTGCCATCACAAAAAATGAAGCAGTAAACTTTGGAAAAATTACTATTTGTCTCATTCTCAATACTTTTGGCCATGACTGTATATATATATATGTATATTTGTGTGTGTACGTGTGTATATTTGTGTGTGCTTGTGTATGTATATGTACGCATGTGTGTATATATAAGTGTACGTGTGTATATTTATATGTGTATGTGTTCAGCCTGTATATACTCCATAGTTGATGCTATAAATGAATTTCGTATGCTGTGAATGAAGGAACGCTCTGACAGTTCTGGATTTATCTTAAGTACGCTTATTTTCTAATGCATCAGAAGCCCCACACAGCATATATCCAGATAAATAATGCATGGCAATGTCAGTAATCATTCAGTCATAGCAAATTCTCTGCAGAAAACACGTCCTTCACACCCTCATATTTCTATGAATTAGTCAGATATTTCTCAGACTCAAACAGTGAATATCATTATAGGGCTATAATAAAGAAGCCTGCCAATGATAGATAGATACAAAGGGAAGAAAGTGCTGCACTCCCATTCAAAAAAAAAAAAACCAGAGAAAAAGATTGAATTTATTCCAAGCCCATGTGCACGACGTTTCATCTCTGGCTAAAGTGAAACATTTACATCTCCTCTATCATTGGCAGGCTTCTTTATTATTGCCCTATAATGACATTCACTGTTTGACTCTGGAAAATATCTTTCTTTTTTTGTTACTTTGTATATATGGTAGTCCAGTGACCCAGACTTTGGGGCTGACATTCACACTTTACCTGATTGCTTCTGCTTTATTCTTTTGGATTTTTAAATGGAAAGATAGAAGCTAAGTAGATAGATAATTAATTTAACTAGGGCTAGGGTCACACGACCGTATTTTCTCTGATGCAAGAAAATCGGTTTGATTATGCTAATCGCACTCTGACGAGTGTGTGATCATAGCGTGATCCAATTTTATTGGATGAGGAGAAGATGGAAACAAAACATTTTTTCCATGTTCTCCATTCTGTCAACCGATGAAAATTGGACTGCACTCAAATGTCATCCAAGTGCAGCCCGATTTTTTTTCTACCGACTCACTGACTAGGGTGGCCGAGTGCGATCCGAATATCGGATGCAAATTGTGAATGCTGCGATTATTTTCTCGGACAAACTCTGTTCAGGGAAAAAAATCGGACATGTGCACGGCCCCATAGAATAACAATGGTCCGAGTACGAGCCGATGTTTTGTCGGAACTCACTCACATCGAAAATATGGTCGTCTGCAAGAGCCCTAAGGCTCATTTGCTCTTGAGCCAAAACGTTGACACCTTTTCACCAGGGCCAATAAATAAACCATTTTTTTCGCATGGAATTTAATATTGAGCTCTGCCCACTTTTTTGGATGGATGGATAGAAATTAATGTAATTAGCTCTGATGTTTGGGTTTAGTACAGTGCTGACGTCTCTGCAGAATATATGAGCAGCAGAACGACCTTCACCACACAAAGACAACAGAATGTCATCTCTCCGTAAGTCACATCCTCCTCGTTCTTCCTCTGCTCTTGTCACTGTAAGCGCTGTTATAGGGAAGCAGTGACTTGTGGAAGTATCTGAATGACAGCTGCTTAGTCATACGCCACATCAGAAAACATATAAATCAGCACAGAGTTCGGACCAAACTTTCTGGAAGGAACAAAAGGTACAAAAGTTTATTTTCAGGAGTTTCATGATTTGTATTTCTTGGGATGAACCTTTGATCGTATAGTGCAGTGCCATGTGGCTGCTGGAAAGGTGCAAAGACCCCAACATTGGAGTAAGGAATTATGGCGCACTGGTGGACAATGTGATGGTTGATTCTAGGGCTGTTAGATACCTAGAGAACATCTCGTGTCGATGTACATTTGAATAGGAGGTGGATGTGCAGTACCAAGCCCCAGCCACTACAAGTAGACGGCCAGCTCCACAAGTAACAAGGTATGGCCGGCGGCCACCGCCACCGATAGCGGCTGTTCGGTGGGCTTGCCGGGTGTCAGACCCCGGCCAATTAGACACTGATGACCTATCCTAAGGATAGGCCATCAATGTAAAAGTAGTGGACAACCTCTTTAATGTATAATTCAATTTGCGTAGCATATAGAGAGAGTACAGGGTTAGGCCTCTTTCACACGTCAGTGTGTCCGGTATGTGTGGTGACAGTTTCCACACGTACTGGAGACACTGACACACGCAGACCCATTAAAATCTATGGGTCTGTGCACATGTCAGTGTGTTTCCACAGATGTATCACGCTGAAGACACATGGATGACATCCGTGTGTCGTCAGTGTGACATGTACCGGCGCCCGGAAATCAGCGGTACAGTTAGTGCTGTTCCCAAGCGTCGGGTGCTGAACGCTGCCCTCATCATTGTCCCCTGCTCGAGCTGTGATCAGCATGAGCAAGGGACAATGTTGGGAGTAGTAGTCTGATCCCGTTGTGTGCATGTGTAAAAATAAGAATAAAATAACAAAATCCTTATACTCACCTGTCCGGAGATGTCCCCCACTGTAATCCATGTGACCGATCACACCAAGGAGCCGGGGAGAATGACTTCCGCAGTGAGTGAGCCGCTGCACTCAGTGAGTGACAGGACACGGCTCACTGAGTGCAGCTCCAGGGCCCGCTCACTGCAGGAGTCATTCTCCCTGGCTCTTCTGCTGGGCGGTCGCATGGATTACAGCGGGGGACACTTCGGACAGGTGAGTATATTCATTTTTTTATTTTATTCTAATTTTTACAAGTGGACACTGCGGGAGCAGACTACTACTCTCATCATTAACCCCTGCTGATCACAGCACGAGTAGGGGACTATGATAAGGGCAGCGTTCAGCACCCGACACTTGCAAACAGCGCTAGCTGTAGCGCTGATTCCCAAACGCCGGTATGTGTGCTTCTGATGCGGCACACGTGTACCACACAGGTCCACACGGACACGAATATCTCCGGTACTGATTTTTCCGGTACCAGAAATATGCGGACGTGTGAAACCGGCCTTAAATTTAAAGCATTAGGTATAGGATTGGGCTCATAGTTTAGGTTAGGAGTGGGAAAGATGCAGTTGTGGGCATATAAGATACAGGAAGTAGCTTCACAGGTTAATATACAGTTAAAGTGGTTGGGGCAGCCCAACAAGGGAGGGGGAAGTGTCAGATAAAAAGGGGAGCACTTCCTGGTTAGATGGAGTTGGAGATTAGATTGAAGATAGATAAAGTGATAGCAGGAGTTCAAGGCCAGAGGGCTGGAGGACACAAGAAGTACGGACTGTTTGGCAGTATGAGAACGTCAGCGGACATTCCTGTAACGTCCAGGGCCTAAGTCTCGAACTAGGCACTGGGAAGCGTGCCTTATTATCTTCCCACAAGGGGAAGCCAGACGGCTAAACGCGTGAGGGAGATGGGACGGGTCTTATGGAAATTGCAAAGTCAGGCGGAGTATCCCACGGGCCAGAGAAGCCAGTAAGCGAAGGGATAGCTCAGGCTGACCAAACAGAGAACTTGGAAACATACTGTGCTGTAAAATCAATTGAACTCAGACTGCTAAGTAAAGTTGAACTGTTAGATTTATGTGTGCCTGTTCCTGGATTCGGGATCACGGAGTCAGAGGATGCCTGTGGCCGAAACGTGAGTATCTTGCAGTACACACACAGCACATGTAGTCTGGGGCACGTTTTACTTGTAAGGAGCCAGGGTGAGGATAAGCGGCCCCTCGACCATGACTACCGCCCTATGCCCCTTACGCATATGCTGCAAAATAAATCAACAGAGTAAATTTACAGAAGCTGCAGGTTTGAGATCTGCAGCCTGTGAATGTTTTTTGCAAATTTAGGTGCAAAATTTACCCTTTGCAATGCAAAGAGTGAAATGTGGGGCTCCCCCGCTTCTTCTTTGCAATGACATCCACAGTGGTAAATTGCACAACTGGTATCTCTGCTGCCGGAGGTCCGCGGTGATGATGATACGTGGGAAACATTACTCAGATCAAGAGTGAATCGAAAGACGAGGGTGAGGAGGTGCAGAAGTGCTCAGATCTGACTTATCTCTATTGTTTACTACTTTACTAATCAGATTTTTGTTAAATAAATACATGTATATATGAAGAATGCTGTTAAAGGAACACTAAACCTGAATTAGAAATGTTATCCTAAAGTAGGCATCGTTATAGGACAAGCGGTCTCTATGACTGGAGCTTAAAAAAAAAGCACTGCAAAAAGAAAAAGAGCATGGGATGAGAGATCACTTTTGGGTTTCCTGCTCACCCAATATTACTGATCGCTACAAAACTGCGCTGAGATGAGTGGCATTTCCACCCACCTTTTAGGTCTGGAGGATTGGGCGCTGCCTGGTTTTGCTTTTATTGATCCAGTATTGGTTGTCTGCCATCTAGTGGTTAGATACTGCACTGAAACTGAAGTGAAATATCAGACTCCTCCCAAGAAGTTCAATTATAAAAGGTTAGATCTGCAAAGCGACATGTGTTGAGCCACACTGAGATTGCGGAGTCGCATTGTACCACGAAGAGACCTTCAAAAAGGAACGTCACATCAGTCCTACTCCGGGAATTATAGTGTGGCATAGTGTATGGTAGCCGGACATCTCTCGTCTTCATTGCAGGTGCACTAACAGCTCGGTGTTACATTGATTTTGGGCTGGAACCAGTGGTGCAGCCTTTTCTCCAAAGTGTCCCAGTAGCTGTTTTTCAACCCAGGGCCACATGTTGCTAGTATTACTGTGAGTTGTAGCGCTTCCAGATTTGTCTTCCATTTTTACATTGGTCTGCAATTGTACAGGGAACTGCCAGCAGAGGATCTTGATGATTTGCCCACATGCATTCAGCGGCAAAACCTTCCTCAGACAACCAGCAGTCAAGGATGGAAGTGCAAGGATTTCTGCACATGGCTCATACTCCAGACTGAGTAAATCTAGATGTTTTGAACATTTAGTTTCAATTTTACATGATTTACAGATCAGTAACAAGTCACCATCCTGTGATTTCTATAACTTCACGATTTTTCCTTCTTGGTGTTGCAATTTCAAGGTTGAGGAGTGTAATTTTGTAACCTAATGAATTTCTGCAGCGACAACAGGTTTCAGGTTGCCTTTACTGCGTAGAAGATGCAGACAGAATAGTCATGGTCATTGACTTGGACAATAATAACTTCTCTCTTAGGGCGCGGCCGGCTCTTGGAGAGAATCCACAGACACAATGGGATGGGAATCTTATGTCAGGCTGAATCTGAGGAAGTTACTCCGAATTGTCACATCCTCTCACAACTTTTATGTTGCCACTTGGGTGTGACTGGAAAGACAAAGAGTCATGTGGCCGCCAGGAGCATTGCTTACACATTAGATGAACAGGTTAATCCCATTTAACACGCCTCAGAACAGGATAAATTATTCCAACATATTAGTATCCGGAAATACTTGGGTGCAATGTTGTTTAGTGATGTTATCTTAGCCAACTGATTAACATTCGATACCAACCCAAAAAGCAGAAAAGTCCCAGAGTGTTCCAAAAAGTGATCTTTATTATTGTGATTCCCAGCTCCACAATATACAGACTCTTTTCAGGTCTCTTGTATTTTTTAACAATGATTGGGTTCTTTCTATCTGTGGTCAATCCTCTTCTGTGCATTGTCTGGTTCCAAACCCCTTTTGATAAGAATTTTTTTTAAACCGAGCCTCAGTGTCCCTAATCAGGACACACTGCCATTACTAGATGTAGCAAAGAGCTGTAGATGCCCGGTGATTTCAGGGAGTCTCCTGGCCATTCAGTTCTCCTGGTGTTTTAAATCTTGAGGCTCATCTGATATTCCCAGTAGTGATGAGCGAGCATGCTCATTGCTCGAGATTTAAGAGCAGGCTTGGGTGTTTTCCGAGTATCTTCAGCGTGCTCGGTGTTATGTTTGAATCACTCCCGTGTGGGTGATATGCGACTGTTTGACAGCTTTAATACATGTGAGGAATGCCTGTTTCTTAGGCATTTCTCACATGTAATAAAGCTGTCAAACAGTCGCATATCACCCACACGGGAGTGATTCAAACATAACACCGAGCACGCTGTAAATACTTGGTGAGTACTTGAGCATGCTCGCCGAAAGGGTTAACAGAACATACTCGCTCATCACTAATTCCCAGCATTGTGATTCTCCATGCGTCTCCAGCCTTGTGATTCTCCTGGGTGGTTTGTTTTCCTAATATTTCCAGCCTTTCAGCTCTTCCGGTAATTCCAGCTTTGAGGCTCTTTGGATAACTCAAGCCTGACATAGCTCATGATGCTTTGTTCTTCTGGTGGTTCCAGCCTTGAGGCTCTTTTGATAGTTCCAGACTTGTGGTTCTCCTAATGGTTGGTTCTCCAGGCAATTTCATCATTGATACTCTTTGGATAACTCTAACCTGATAGAGCTCCTGGTGCTTTGTTCTTCTGGTGGTTTTAGCCTTGATGTTCTTTTGTTAGTTCCATACTTGCAGTTCTTAAAGTGCTTCCAACATTTTGGTTCTGTAGGAAATTTAACCTTATGATTAGAGATGAGCGTTGTTCGACTCGAACTGTTCGCCAATCTCAAATTCGAGCTGTTTTGGGCGGTGTTCGAGCCGTTCGGCGAACACGAACGATTTGAGAAAAATTCGGCTGTTCGAGTTTATGTTCGATAACTGTTCGTGCACCAAAATCATAACTGGATTTTTTCTCAGTAATGATGAAAATTAATGTTAATACGCAGTTTGAGTGCACAGCGGGGCGGGGGGAGGGGCAGGGGATGGATCTCTGCAGGAACAATGAAGATCTCCATTTTTTTTTCTCTTTCCCGCATTTACAGTGGGGAGGTGCAATCTGTCAGCCTATCAGCAGCGCACACACGGAGCGAAGTGCTTTTTTTCACACAAGCAAGGGCATGTGTCATTGGCAGTGTATGCAACATGTCCTTGCCCTATAAGACCAAGCCATTTTCCCCATCGCCACCATTTTCTCGCTGCTGCAGCTGCGTGTTAGACGGCACCGCTGTTGCTGTGTGCGCTATACCTTGTTAATTTTAAGCCAATTTTCGCACAAATCTACAGATAGCTTGGGAGTAGGGAATAGTTGTGATTGCAGTCCTTTTAAGGACTAGGTTACAGCATTTCCTACGACTTTTATCAGGCAGGTCTGTGCTCTTAAATAGATAGATTGTGGGAGTAAAGACTAATTGTAATTGCAGTCCTTTTCAGGACTAGGTTACATCAGTTCCTATCAGTTTTTGCCAGGCAGGTCTGTGCCAGTGCTGTGCAAGTTTTTTTCACAGCATTTGGCTGAATCTAGCAAAGCTAATCCTTTTTGGCCTATTGCAGAGTGTGTTAGTCAGTGGAGTAGCCTATCTGTGTTGCAAGATATACCACCTGTGTATAGAATACCAATTTTTTTACTGCACCTAGTGAAGTAAAATCTTTTGGGCATAGCATCATTCTATTAGTCCATCTATACTGACCTCCATCAGGTTGCAAATTAAAAATAATTTTTATCTGCATCTACCTCTGAAAAAATATTGGGCTTCTAGCAGTGTGTGGGACTTGTTCTATTAATCCATCTATACAGACCTCCATCAGGTTGCAAACTGAATATAATTTTTTTCTGCATCTACCTCTGAAAAAATATTTGGGCTTCTAGCAGTGTGTGTGACTTGTTCTATTAGTCCATCTATACTGACCTCCATCAGGTTGCAAACTGAATATAATTTTTTTCTGCATCTAGCTCTGAAAAAATATTTGGCCTTCTAGCAGTGTGTGGGACTTTCTCTATTAGTCCATCTATACTGACCTCCATCAGGTTGCAAATTAAAAATAATTTTTTGTCTGCATCTAGCTCTGAAAAAATATTTGGCCTTCTAGCAGTGTGTGGGACTTTCTCTATTAGTCCATCTATACTGACCTCCATCAGGTTGCAAACTGAATATATTTTTTTTCTGCATCTACCTCTGAAAAAATATTTGGGCTTCTAGCTGTGTGTAGGACTTGTTCTATTAGTCCATCTATACTGACCTCCATCAGGTTGCAAACTGAATACAATTTTTTTCTGCATCTACCTCTGAAAAAATATTTGGGCTTCTAGCTGTGTGTGGGACTTGTTCTATTAGTCCATCTATACTGACCTCCATCAGGTTGCAAATTGAATATAATTTTTTTCTGCATCTAACCCAGCCAATAGTTTTGGCCTAATACCACAGTTTGGCCACTCAGCTCTGCTCGGTTCCCATCCATTGTTTTTTTGTGCAAACAACTCCAGAGTTGTGAATTAGTTAACCACCAAAATGAGTGGAAAAAGGCCTGCTGCTGGTGGAAAGGGGAATAGGCGTGTTGGGAAGGGGAAAAAAGGTTGTGTCCGTGGGGTAGGTGTTAATGCAACAGTAACATCTGCAGAAGAAAGACCATCTTCCAGCCAAACTAAAATGTCTACTTCTTTTAGCGGACAATGTGATAAGATCCCTTTCTTACGGCCACGCCAATCGCTACAAATTCCAGATGAGGCACAAAAACAGCAGGTGCTTCAACGGATATCAAGTGCTCCTTTAAGTGGGCTCTCCTCCACATCAACTTCAACATCACAAATACTCCAGTCCTCAAAGGTGTCACCCCAATCGCACTTGCTTCCTCACAGCTCCCAAATCTCCAGCTGCCCGTCTGAGTATGAGGTAGAACAGATGGTTGAGTCTGCAGAGCTGTTTACTCATACTATAGCCTGGGAATCAGAGGTCGACTCCAGCGCTTCTGTGAATCCAGACGAGGAAATGATCTGCACTGATGCCCAGAATCTTTATGAGTCGGATCCAGGACCAGACGCAGAAGGTTCTGACCATAATGTAGACCCTCATTCCCAAACTGTAACTCCTGTTGGTGGAGACAATGAGGAAGACGATGATGAGACTCAAATACCTGATTGGAGCGACAACTTTAGTTTTTTGTCAGGGCAGGAACAGGTTGGCTCTGAGGACGACGGGTGTGATAACGCACAGGGTGATGATGATGAGGTTGGAGATCCCACTTACTGTCAACCCACAGTCAGCCAAGAGATGAGGTCAGCAGAGGAGGTGGAGGAAGATGCTAGTGACGACGAGGTCAGGTTGCGCCTTCCTGGACAGAGACGTAGTACTGGAAGCACGTCAACAACTGCATCCTCAAACACAACTCTGCCTCTCACCACAAGTCGTGGTGGCTCTTCAGGTCGCATGGGTGCTAAGCCTTGCATAGCCTGGGCATTTTTTCAGATCGATAAAGATGACCCAACTCGTGTTATCTGTAACATTTGTCAGCAAAAGCTAAGTACAGGCCAAAAAATACATAGTTTGAGTACTTCATGCATGAACCGGCACATGGACATGAAGCATAAGTTGCAGTGGGAAGCTCAGTGTGCTACAATGCGGCCTAGCCGGCCGGGCCAACCACCGTCTGCCATATCTTGTGCATCCGCGGCCTCTTCATCCTCTGTGACTGGGGGGACAGCAGTCACACCTGTTTTGGGGCGCAGACCTGCCACCTCTTTACCCGCAACAGCCAGCGTGATTGGCAGGTCATCATTTTCTTTGGAGGTGGTAACACCAGCTGGTGTTGAGCGCTGTCCGACATCGATAGCACCACCTTTGGATCAAGGCAACCTAACATGTCCGCCTGCATCTTCCTCACAGACCGGCAGTTTGCCGGGGACACCCTTATCAACCCCGTCTAAGCACAATAGCCAGCCCTCGGTCCCTCAGATGTGGACAAGTAAAAGACCATTTCCTCCTAGCCATGAGAAAGCTAAGAGGTTGAATTTCACCATCTGCAAGCTCTTGGCTACAGAAATGCTGCCTTTCCGCCTGGTGGACACAGAGGATTTTCGAGACCTTATGTCCGTCGCAGTGCCCCAGTACCAGATGCCCAGTCGGCACTACTTCTCAAAGAAAGGTGTGCCTGCGCTCCACCAGCATGTCGCATACAACATCACTGCTTCTTTGAGAAACTCTGTGTGTGACAGGGTGCATTTCACCACAGACACTTGGACGAGTAGGCATGGACAGGGGCGTTACATGTCGCTGACTGGGCACTGGGTAACTATGGTGACAGCAGGACAAGGGGCTGCTGTCCAAGTTTTGCCGTCCCCACGAGTTGTGCGTCAATCCTCTTTATGTCAAAGTTCCTCCACTGCTTCTGCCTCCTCAACCTCCTCTCGGTCTTCCACCTGCACCCAAAGCCTGTCTGGTCATGCCACAAGCTTTCTAACTGTGCAGAAGGGATCCTGCACACCTCCTTACTATGCTGGCAGTAGGGCTCAACGTCATCAGGCGGTTTTTACTTTGAAATGTCTGGGAAATGTGAGTCACACAGCTGAGGAGTTGTGGTCAGCTCTGGAGAACCAATTTCATGAATGGTTGTCTCCACTGGACCTGAAACCAGGGAAGGCCGTGTGAGACAATGCTGCAAACCTGGGTGCGGCCCTTCGCCGGGGCAATGTCACACACGTGCCTTGTATGGCTCACGTGTTGAACCTGGTTGTCCAGCAATTTTTAGCCCACTATCCCAGACTAGATGGCCTTCTGCAGAGGGCACGGTCGCTGTGTGCTCACTTCCGCCGTTCGCATCCCGCAGCTCAGCGACTTACATCTCTACAGAAGTCGTTGGGCCTGCCAATTCACCGGCTAAAATGCGATGTGCCTACCCGGTGGAATTCAACTCTGCACATGTTGCAGCGACTGTGGCAGCACCGACAAGCCCTGGTGCAATACGTTCTGACGTATAGCCTGGGCCAACGAGATCCAGAGGTGGGGCAAATCACGCTGGAGGAGTGGTCTCAGATCAGGGACCTATGCACCCTTCTGCACAGTTTTGAAATGGCGACGAAGATGTTTAGTGCTGACGATGCCATTATCAGCATGACTATTCCGGTGATTTACATGCTGGAGCACATGTTAAACAGAATTCGGAGTCAGGTGGTGGCACAAGAGGAGGTGGAGGAAGTAGAGGAGGAGGAGTTGTATGCGGAACGGCTAAATTCTGCAAGGTCCAGACGGTCGGCAGCACCAAGGCGGCAGGCATGTGAGGGTGGGGGAGATGGTTTTACCAGGGCGCATGGTAGCAGCCAAACTAGTGAGGAAGGTGCAGGAGCCCAGGAAGAAGTGGAGGACGAACTGATGGAAGACTCATCAGATGAGGGAGACCTTGATCACATTTCTGTTGTGCGAGGTTGGGGGGAGAGGACAGAGGAAGGAAGCATGATTGTTACCTCGCCACCAACACAACAGGGACTTGGTGCTCCTGGATGCGCAACACACATGAGTGCCTTCTTGCTGCACTACCTGCAACATGACCCTCGAATTGTGAGAATTAGAAATAATCCTGACTACTGGGTTGCCACACTGTTAGATCCCCGGTACAAAAGTAAATTTGCAGAAATTATTCCTGCCATAGAAAGGGATGCACACATGCAGGAGTATCAGCAGAGACTGTTGCAGAATCTTACATGTGCTTTTCCACAAAACACCAGTGGTGCACGTAGTGAATCTCACAGTTCCAACTTGCCAACCGTGGGACCGTCAAGTGTTCAGCACTCAAACCGTAACAGAACCACAGTATCTGCTGGTAACATCAATTTTGCGGAATCATTTCACCACTTTTTTAGCCCATCCTTTGCAAGGCCACAGGAGACAAGAAGTCTGACACATAGTCAACGCCTAGAGACGATGGTACAGGAGTATCTCCAAGTAAACATTGAAGCCATGACTGTGTCACTGGACCCTTGCTCTTTTTGGGCTTCCAATCTGGATAAATGGCCGGAGCTAGCCACTTACGCCTTGGAGATCTTGTCATGCCCCGCAGCCAGCGTTCTGTCTGAACGTGTGTTCAGCGCTGCTGGTGGTGTGCTGACAGATAAGCGCACGCGGCTCTCCACTGATAATGTAGACAGACTCACGTTCATAAAGATGAACAAATCATGGATCCGAAACGACTTTTCTACCCCTGTGTCATCCTGGGGAGAGTAAAAGCTTGATGATTGGTTAAAATCACCCTACCAACCGTTTTAAGCTTTCAAATTACTAATCATGTTTATCTGTATCTTGGCTGGAAAATAATTTGGGCTTTGTAGCAGTGTGCAGCACTGATTCTATTAGGCCATCTATAATAAGCTCCACCAGATTTAAAATGACTAATCATGTTTATCTGTATCTTGACTGGAAAATAATTTGGGCTTTGTAGCAGTGTGCAGCACTGATCCTATTAGGCCATCTATACTAAGCTCCACCAGATTTAAAATTAACAATAATTTTTAGCTGCATCTAGCCCGGAAAATAATTTTGGGGCTCCGAGATGCGCAAGACACATAAGTGCCTTCTTGCTGCACTACCTGCAACATGACCCTCATATTGTCAGAATTCGAAGTAATCATGACTACTGGGTTGCCCTGGGCCGGCTCCAGGTTTTTCTGGGCCCCGGGCGAAAGAGTCTCAGTGGGCCCCTTTAACACATACCACGATTCATGATGCAGAGATACAGCGGAGAAATATATATATATATATATATATATATATATAGTACAATGCAAAGATTTCACTTCTTACATTACATGAGTGATATCTATTGTAAATTCCACAATAGCTCAGAAACCGGTGAATCGCTCCACACAGAATACTGGCCCCCATATAAGGATCCATACGGAATACTGGCCCCCATATAACGCTTCATACAGGATACTGGCCCTCATATAACGCTCCACACAGAATACTGGCCCCCATATAACGCTCCATACAGGATACTGGCCCCCATATAACTCTCCACACAGAATACTGGCCCCCATATAAGGCTCCATACGGAATACTGGCCCCCATATAACGCTTCATACGGAATACTGGCCCCCATATAAGGCTCCATACGGAATACTGGCCTCCATATAAGGCTCCATATGGAATACTGGCCCCCATATAAGGCTCCATACAGAATACTGGCCCCCATATAACGCTCCATACAGGATACTGGTCCCCTTATAAAGCTCCATACAGGATACTGGCCCCCATATAACGCTCCATACAGGATACTGGTCACCTTATAAAACTCCATACAGGATACTGGCCCCCATATAACGCTCCATACAGGATACCGGTCCCCTTATAACGCTCCATACAGGATACCGGTCCCCTTATAACGCTCCATACAGGATACCGGTCCCCTTATAACTCTCCATACAGGATACTGGCCCCCATATAATGCTGCATGCAGGCTGTTACCCCCCCCACATAATGCCCCATACAGGCTGTCTCCCCATTATAATGCTCCATGCAGGCTGTTACCCCCCACATAATGCCCCATACAGGCCCCCCCCCCTTTTAATGCTCCATGCAGGCTGTTACCCCCCACATAATGCCCCATACAGGCCCCCCCCTTTTAATGCTCCATGCAGGCTGTTACCCCCCACATAATGCCCCATACAGGCTGCCCCCCCTTATAATGCTCCATGCAGGCTGTTCCCCCCCACATAATGCACTATGCAGGCTGCCCCCCCCTTTATAATGCTCCATGCAGGATGTCCCCCCCCCTTTATAATGCCCCATGCAGGATGCCCCCCCTTCTCTTTATAATGCCCCATGCAGGCTGTCCCCCCCCCTCTATATAATGCCCCATGCAGGATGTCCCCCCCCCTTTATAATGCCCCATGCAGGATGCCCCCCCCTCTCTTTATAATGCCCCATGCAGGATGCCCCCCCCTTTATAATGCCCCATGCAGGATGCCCCCCCTTCTCTTTATAATGCCCCATGCAGGCTGTCTCCCCCCCTCTATATAATGCCCCATGCAGGATGCCCCCCCCTCTTTATAACGCCCCATGCAGGATGCCCCCCCCTTCTCTTTATAATGCCCTATGCCTCCATACATTAAAAAAAAAAAATCAAATACTCACCTCCCTTCTCCTCACCTGCTACCTGCTGCCTGCTGCCCGCTGCCCGCCGCTCGCTGCTCGCTGCTCGGCTCCGAACTCCAGCGTTGTCGGTGTCTTCCCGCTCAGCGCTCCCTGTGACGGCTCAGGGGAGGGCGCGGTGAAAATACGTCACCGCGCCCTCTGACCTGAGACGTCACAGGGAGCGCAGAGCAGGAAGACAGCGGATCTGCGGAGGCACGGGGAGAGGTAAGTATCCGCCTGCCGGGGCCCTGAGCAAGCGGCGGAGAAGGGCGGGCGCTGACACCGCTGTCCTCCGCCCATAGCCCAGCGGGGTGCGCGACCGCCAGTGGGCACCTCTGCCTGCTCAGGGCCCCGGCATTTGCCCGGGTGCGCCGGGTGCTGACGCCGGCCCTGGGGTTGCCACACTCTTAGATCCCCCAAACTTTTCGATCAACCTTTTCATTTTAATAAAGACCAAAAAAATGGTCATTTTTGAAATTATAAGCATTAGCAGGTTATTAGAAACTGAAATCAAACAGTTTTCAACTCAAAACTTTATTCTAGGTGATGTTACATTTTCACATAGGACCCCTTGTTCGAAAGGAGCTTCTGAACTCTCTCGTCCATTGAATTTGTCAGGTTTTGGATGGTTTCTGCTTCAATTGTTTTGCATGAGGACAGAATACCCTCCCAGAGCTGTTGCTTAGATGTGAACTGCCTCCCGCCATCATAGACACTCCTTTTGATGATGCTCCAGAGGTTCTGAATGGGGTAGAGGTCAGGGGAGCATGGGGGTCACACCATAAGTTTGTCCCCTTTTATGCCCATATCAGCCAGAGATGCAGATGTTTTATGTGCAGCATGAGATGGTGCATTATCATGCAAAAAAATGATCTTGCTGTGAAATACACGGTTCTTCTTCTTGAACCATGGCAGGAAGTGCTGTTTGAGAAAATCCACATACATTATGGAGTTCATCTTTAGCGCCTTCAGGGATCCTAAAGGGGCCGACAATCTCTCTCCCCATGATTCCAGCCCAAAACATTACTCCACCTCCTCCTTGTTGGCGCTGTAGCCGTGTTTGCGTGGGGTGTCCATCAACCAGCCATCCTCCACTCCATCCATCTGGACCATCGAGCGCTGCACGGCACTCATCCGTGAACAAAACAGTTTTGAAATCAGTCTTCATGTAATGTTTGGCCCACTGGAGCCGTTTCTGCTTGTGTGAAGTGGATAGAGGAGGTCGACAGGATGGCGTATGCACAGCTGCAAACCTCTGAAGGACCCTGCATCTTGTTGTTCGGGGGACGTTGGAGGCACCAGCAGCTTCAAAAACTTGTCTGCTGCTATGACAAGGCTTTTTTGCCGCTGCTCTTTTAACCTGACGTAATTGCCTGTAGGAAAGAGTCCTCAATTTGCCCTTATCAGCACGCACACGTGTGTACTGTGAATCAGCTACATACTTCTTGATTGCCAAGACACTTCATCCTGATCATCGCACAATGTTGATTGTAGTCATACCTTGACCTAAACACTCCACAATTTGTTGCTTCTCAGCAGCCGACACATCCTTTTTCTTTCCCATTTTGGCAGAAAATGTAGGCTGCTTAATAATGTGAGACAGCCTTCTTAAGTAGTCTTGCCTTTCATTGGACACACCTGCCAAACTAATTAGCACAGGTGTCTGCAATTGCTTACAGTGATATAAAGAGCCCTGACACACATCACCATCAATGAGTTTAACTGACAAACAAACAAATTCTTCCCTTATCACTCCTAAACACTTTTTGCATAATAATTTGGAACACAGTGTACATGTGCTTTTCCACAAAACACCAGTGGTTCACGTAGTGAATATTACAGTTCTAACTTGCCAACCGTGGTCTGTATGGAGTTGTTCAATAAATGGCCCAAAATTAAGATAACATAGATGGAAGAGGTCTCTATGAATAGGAATTCCTAAGTATTTGATACCCTGTGAGGGCCAGGCAAAGGGAAAGTTGGACTGGATGGAATCCTATATGGATTTGGGGAGGGAGACATCGAGGGCCTCAGACTTCGCTGCATTGATTTTAAAATTTGACCATGTAACAAAGTGATCTATTTCAGCCATAACAGCATGGATGGATATATGTGATTGAGTGATATATACTAGGACATCATCAGCAAATAGAGAGCACTTGTACTCGGTGCCTCCCACCTCAATCCACCTAATATTGGGGTTATGGCGAATTGATGAGAGCAGGTGCTCCGTCACTAGGATGTATAAGAGAGGGGACAGAGGACATCCCTGTCTTGTCCCATTGGTGATTGTGAAAGGTGATGAAAATGTTCTGATGCACCCCCTGGGCCTTGGGACACCCGGAGCCGGACCCTTTTTGGTGGATGCTGGTGGTTGTAGTCTTCGTGGCGGCGACCCGGTTCCGTGGCTCAGGGTGGTCAAACCAGTGGCGGAACTATTTATGTGGTTTTGATGTTTAAATGTCCGACTACGCCACCCGTGGATTGCGGTCAGAGTGAACCGCCGCTGCAGGGCAGACCGCTGAGGCTGGTGTTGTGGGTGCAGCAGAGCGTAGCATAACTCCCCACGGGAGGAGTATAGCCTCAGGGCAGTGTATGCGGAGGATGGGGGTGATGGTGCAGGGCAGCAGCAGTAACGACACGGAGTCAGTGATGCAGTCCAGGGCCTTTACTCACAGTTCTTATTATCCAGACCACGTCTGCAGGTAACGGCTGCCCACGTCGTACTGTGCTCACCAGGTGAGGGGCTCAGACAACTCCCAGATAACTTTGGAGCACTTCACAGGACCCCCTTTGTGTGTCATTTGTCTGGCCTTTCTTACCAACCCTTCTGTCCGGCTGCCTCGGGCCTCCTCTTGGTAAACTTGGCGCCAGTTTCCCTGACCCTATGTGGTGCCTTCCTAGCGGGTGTAGCGAGGGGCTGCGCCACATAAAATGTCACAGCCTCCGGTTTCTAGCTGAGGGTCGTTTCCTACCTCCACTAGTTTCGGGGACCGGTCTCCCCCTTTGGCCTGACCCCTCCACGCAGGTGGATTCGGGCGTGCGGTGGCGACTCGCCCGTCCGCACCCCTGGGATCCCTTCATTCCTCGTTCCTGGAGCCTTCTCCGCTCCTCTTCCTTCCTTCTCCTTCTTCCAGGCCTGGGCCTCTGTTACTAGGCCCGCCTCCGGAGCAGAGCTCATGCAGAGCCCCTGCTCCCTGCCACTTCTGCTCAGACTTCTCTGCACTGAACTAAGATGGTGCCCACCTTTTATACTCCCTTCTCAATGCACCCAGGAACTGCTTCCTCCCTGCTCCTGCACTACAGGGTTCCCCTTCCTCAGTGTTCCCTCCCCCCACTCCAGCCAGGGACAGGGACTGTTGTGCCCATCTCAGAGGCATATTGGTCGCCCAGCCCCACGGCAATGTGGTGTAATGCATGCAGGTGTCGGGTCCTGATCCACACTCCATCCTTACCTGAGAGTGAGATATCACACCTCTGGGTGAGGTGCAATACCTCTGTAGCAACCGAGCCCTCAGGGTGCTACAGTTCCATTTATCTTCAGCCTAGGTGACGTATTGTGATACAGGGCCGTGATTTTGGCTATAAAAGGGTCCCCTAGACCCCTACCCCAAGCTTTTTAAGAGAATCATATATGGCGTGCCAGGAGACTCTATGGAATGCTTTCTCAGCATCCAACGAGAGTATCTAATTACAAATTTTTAACTGCATCTAGCCCAGGAAATAATTTGTGCCTAGTAGCAGTGTCTGCTAGTCAGCGGATTATCCCGGCTGTTAAGCAAGCTACACCACCTGTAGTTTGGACACTTAATTTTTTCAAAGGAAATGCTTCGGGACCACGGGATACTCAGTGAAGAGCATCAGGAGGCACCCCAAGGCAAAGGGGCTGGGACTGGCAGTAGGATGCCTTGCGGTGGACAGCCGAGCTCGATCCTTATAAAAGCTTTTTAACTGCAGCAGCTTTAGTGGACGCTACTGGAGCTGGAAGTACGCGGCTGCTGGCATGAGACTTGCCCTCCAATAGATCCTTGTAAATGGATTTAAAGTGTATTCATTCAAATTAGAGAGACAATTTAAATTAAAAAGCTTAGAGCTGCCTCCACCACAGGGGGGCTCGCTCGACCCACCAGCGGACAGGCACCAGTATTGGGAGAGGGAGGCTGGCCGTCAGGGTCCACCGCGGCTCTGGCACAAACCCAGCGACACGGAGGTGGCACGGGCAGGAGCGGACTGAATGTGTCGGCTTCTCACTTTTTGGATTTTAGAAGGGCATGACATGCCTATATCTGTGTCTCCCCCTTCTTTTACTCCTCCACCTCTTTTCTTTTCACATGACTATATGTACTTGTCACTTTTCCATGTGTTAGTTGTGTCTTCTGAGCAGTTTGTCAGCTTTTGGACACCTTTGAAGGTGTTTTCTATGTGTTTCTATGTGTTTTTGTTTGCCTGCCATTGGTTTTAACGGTGTTCGAAGGTGTTCGACGAACCAAACCAAACTCGAACACTACGGGGGTGGCTCAACACTAATGCCTATATCTGTGTCTCCCCCTCCTTTTACTCCTCCACCTCTTTTCTTTTCGCATGACTACAGTTATATGAAAAAGTTTGGGCACCCCTATTGATCTTAAGCTTATTGTTTTATAAAAATTCGTGTTTTTGCAACAAAATTTGACAGGTGCATAAGTATGGGCACCTCACCAGAAAAGTGACATTAATATTTAGTAGATCCTCCTTTTGAAAAAATAACAGCCTCTAGTCGCTTCCTGTAGCTTTTAATGAGTTCCTGGATCCTGGATGAAGTTATTTTTGACCATTCCTCTTTACAAAACAATTCCAGCTCAGTTAAGTTTGATGGTCGCCGAGCGTGGACAGCCCTCTTCAAATGATCCCACAGATGTTCAATGATATTCAGGTCTGGGGACTGGGATGGCCATTCCAGAACATTGTAATTGTTCCTCTGCATGAATGCCTGAGTAGATTTGGAGCGGTGTTTTGGATCATTGTCTTGCTGAAAGATCCATCCCCTGCGTAACTTCAACTTTATCGCTGATTCTTGAACATTATTGTCAAGAACCTGCTGATACTGAGTGGAATCCATTCGTCCCTCAACTTTAACAAGATTCCCGGTGCCGGCATTGGCCACACAGCCCCAAAGCATGATGGAACCTCCACCAAATTTTACTGTGGGTAGCAAGTGTTTTTCTTGGAATGCTGTGTTGTTTTGCCGCCATGCATAACGCCTTTTTGTATGACCAAACAACTCAATCTTGGTTTCATCAGTCCACAGGACCTTCTTCCAAAAAGAAATTGGCTTCTCCAAATGTGCTTTTGCATACCTCAGCCGACTCTGTTTGTGGCGTGCTTGCAGAAACGGCTTCTTTCGCATCACTCTCCCATACAGCTTCTCCTTGTGCAAAGTGCGTTGTATAGTTGACCGATGCACAGTGACACCATCTGCAGCAAGTTGATGCTGCAGCTCTCTGGAGGTGGTCTGAGGATTGTCCTTGACGGATCTCACCATTATTCTTCTCTGCCTTTCTGATGTTTTTCTTGGCCTGCCACTTCTGGCCTTAACAAGAACTGTCCCTGTGTTCTTCCATTTCCTTAATATGTTCCTCACAGTGGAAACTGACAGGTTAAATCGCTGAGACAGCTTTTTGTATCCTTCCCCTGAAAAACTATGTTGAATAATCTTTGTTTTCAGATCATTTGACAGTTGTTTTGAGGAGCCCATGATGCCACTCTTCAGAGGAGATTCAAACAGGAGAACAACTTGCAAGTGGCCACTTTAAGTAGCTTTTCTCATGATTGCATACACCTGGCTATGAAGTTCAAAGCTCAATGAGGTTACAAAACCAAAAAAAGTGATTTAGTAAGTCAGTAAAAAGTAGCTAGGAGTATTTAAAACAAGAAAATGATAAGGGTGCCCATACTTATGCACCTGTCAAATTTTGTTTGAATGTGGATTGCACATTTTCTGTTAGTACAATAAACCTCATTTCAAGGCAGAAACATTACTGTGTCCAACAGTTATTACATATATAAAACTGAAATAGCTGTTGCAAAAACACCAATTTTTATAAAACATTAAGCTTAAGATAAATAGGGGTGCCCAAACTTTTTCATATAACTGTATATGTACTTGTCACTTTTCCATGTGTTAGTTGTGTCTTCTGAGCAGTTTGTCAGCTTTTGGACACCTTTGAAGGTGTTTTCTATGTGTTTCTATGTGTTTTTGTTTGCCTGCCATTGGTTTTAACGGTGTTCGAAGGTGTTCGACGAACAGTTCGACGAACAGTTCGGCGAACACACGGGTGTTCGACGAACCGAACCGAACTCGAACACTACGGGGGTGGCTCAACACTACTTATGATTCTCATGGGGGTTCCAGCTTTCTGTCACTGCTGATGATGTTCTTCTGATCATATGGTTTTCTTTGGCCTTCCATCATTTTGTTTCTCCTGATGGTTCATGTCTTGTGGTTCTCCTTTTGGATCCTCTAGCCTTTAGGTTCTCCTGGTGGTTTCAGTCTTTTTGTACCACTGGTATAGCCAACCTTGTGTTCTTCCTGCTGAAGGTGTAGTGTTGGGATTCTTCTAGTGGTTTCAGCCTTGTGGTTTTCTTGGTGGTACCACTTTGCTGTGCTGTTGATTTTTCCAACCACGTGCTTCTCCCAGTGATTTCAGTATTGTGGTTCTTGCGTGGTGACCCTCTTGGTACTTTTACCCTAGAAAGTCCTAAAGATGTGAACAATTACTTATTGGATGTGTTTTTTTTTTTTAATTTCTAAGTGAAGAACTCGGGAGGATCACCAGTGGCTGAAAGTGCATTTAGCCAAAAGCTATGACCAGCCTTAAAATTCTCAATCTGTGCTTTACACCATTTGTTGGCATTGAGAATAATTACTCAAGGAGCATCAGTAACACTTATTTATAGAGCAGAACAATGAGGCACCTGCTATAGTTCCAGGCACAGAACCGGCGCACGTGTCAGGTCTACCAAATCCTGCCGCCATCGGTGATTGTGATCTCACTTGGTTTTAGGTTTCCTTTGCCTGGAACCTTGAAGCAAAAAGCAGGTGAACTACGAAAGATTATTGCTGAAATGACCTCAATCATTATCTCAGGATCTGAGTTACATGTATCACATTACAACTTGTGTAAAGAAGACACTTTGCAGGATAGCACTAACAAATTCGGGACAGGCGTTTAATAAATCCTCTATCTTTTTGTACCAGGACAAGCCCAAATTTGTCAGGATTGTTTCCAAAAGTTTAAGGGCTGTTAGCACATTAACATAACTGTCTTTTAAAAGTCCCCTAAAATAACATAAAAAAAAGCAATAATTTCTTAACTGGTTGTGATCAGGCTCTTTCCAGACATAGAAAAATGAAAGAACAAGATTTGGGACAAGAATGACTCAAGAATTTATCTTTATATTATAGATGTAGCTAAACAGGAGTACAGGCATTCAAAGGGTCCTATTCATTATTGCATTTGTTCCTTTCTTCGGTCGTTTTTCCCACCTATTTTTAATTTACACCTCATTCTTCTTTCAATTTCCTCTTTTTTTAAAGTCAATGTATATGGTTGCCTTGTTTTTTTAATGTTCGCCATTATGGGGTTTGGAGTTTCCCCAAAATTTTTTTAGCCGATTTATCAAGTTTTTAAAAATTTAGCAACTTTTTAAAAGTCACAAAATTTGGCACAAGTGTACTCCAGTCCTCCTCCAACCCCCAATCATTTTATGTATGGCACAATATATTTGGGCTCAATTTTAGCACCAATTAGCAGAATGTGTGATTTTTTTTTGCACTAAAAAGACAGAAAACAGGTCAAAAACAAAAATAAAGACCATATTTTTTTTAAAATTCATAGACCACGTGCGCCATTTTGATGAATTTGGTGCAAAACAAACATCAGCAAATAACACAAGACCCCCCAAAAAATGATGAAACGTGCCCAAAGTGTTTTCCTAGAGAAGGGAAATATGTGAACCTTCATTCAAGTTTGGTGCGCAGCTGGAAATGTCTGAATGTTTATTCTTGTCCTTATCATGTTATCCCAATATGGATTTCCTTTGGGAAGGGAAGGATACTTCTCAAGAAAATGAGGCAACTGCAACACAAAATGCTGGCAGCTCCTACACTGCAGACCTGACATGTGATAGGAAGATACTGTGCAAAAAGATTGCAGACCATAGGACTTTCTGGATGATCAGAAATAGGATTAAAGAAATGACACTGCATGACTTTTATAAAGTTGTCCCAGCAAAGGCATCACAGAATCCCCTAGTGACGACTCCCTATGCCCCCAATACTGCTCCTCTGTACAAAAATATACCTACTATAGTACTGACCCCTATGTACAAGAATGTAACTACTATAATACTGCTCCCTATGTACAAGAATATAACTACTATAATACTGCCCCCTATGTACAAGAATATAACTACTATAATACTACCCCCTATGTACAAGAATATAACTACTATAATACTGCTCAATAGCAAAAAGAACTTCGGCACTCCATACATGAAAATATAAGAAATATTGTATCTAGACTAATGTCATTTTGAAAAATGAAGGTTTTTTGCGCATAATTTGGCCAATTTATGTGTGCCCATCAACCACGACAAGGTCACCTTCGTATGATGGGAAACTACGCTACGCTACCACTGGATATGCCACTCTTGGGCTGTAAGCCTGTATGGACAATATGTCTCTGCTTGGGCTTTTAACCTACAATGTATGGACTGGTAGAGCTAGTTAAAACCACCTGTGACCGAATGGGAGGGACACATGGTCAGAAAAAAGGCTGTCAAACTTCTAATAGTGTGAACACGTACCTGCTGCAATGCTCCAGGAGCGGGATCCCAAAAATGATTAATAGAAAAAAGAGAGGGGTCGCTCACTGGTCTATTCGGGTGCTCTGAAGAAAAGAGTAATCTCAATAGCAAAAAGAACTTCGGCACTCCATACATGAAAATATAAGAAATATTGTATCTAGACTAATGTCATTTTGAAAAATGAAGGTTTTTTGCGCATAATTTGGCCAATTTATGTGTGCCCATCAACCACGACAAGGTCACCTTCGTATGATGGGAAACTACGCTACGCTACCACTGGATATGCCACTCTTGGGCTGTAAGCCTGTATGGACAATATGTCTCTGCTTGGGCTTTTAACCTACAATGTATGGACTGGTAGAGCTAGTTAAAACCACCTGTGACCGAATGGGAGGGACACATGGTCAGAAAAAAGGCTGTCAAACTTCTAATAGTGTGAACACGTACCTGCTGCAATGCTCCAGGAGCGGGATCCCAAAAATGATTAATAGAAAAAAGAGAGGGGTCGCTCACTGGTCTATTCGGGTGCTCTGAAGAAAAGAGTAATCTCAATAGCAAAAAGAACTTCGGCACTCCATACATGAAAATATAAGAAATATTGTATCTAGACTAATGTCATTTTGAAAAATGAAGGTTTTTTGCGCATAATTTGGCCAATTTATGTGTGCCCATCAACCACGACAAGGTCACCTTCGTATGATGGGAAACTACGCTACGCTACCACTGGATATGCCACTCTTGGGCTGTAAGCCTGTATGGACAATATGTCTCTGCTTGGGCTTTTAACCTACAATGTATGGACTGGTAGAGCTAGTTAAAACCACCTGTGACCGAATGGGAGGGACACATGGTCAGAAAAAAGGCTGTCAAACTTCTAATAGTGTGAACACGTACCTGCTGCAATGCTCCAGGAGCGGGATCCCAAAAATGATTAATAGAAAAAAGAGAGGGGTCGCTCACTGGTCTATTCGGGTGCTCTGAAGAAAAGAGTAATCTCAATAGCAAAAAGAACTTCGGCACTCCATACATGAAAATATAAGAAATATTGTATCTAGACTAATGTCATTTTGAAAAATGAAGGTTTTTTGCGCATAATTTGGCCAATTTATGTGTGCCCATCAACCACGACAAGGTCACCTTCGTATGATGGGAAACTACGCTACGCTACCACTGGATATGCCACTCTTGGGCTGTAAGCCTGTATGGACAATATGTCTCTGCTTGGGCTTTTAACCTACAATGTATGGACTGGTAGAGCTAGTTAAAACCACCTGTGACCGAATGGGAGGGACACATGGTCAGAAAAAAGGCTGTCAAACTTCTAATAGTGTGAACACGTACCTGCTGCAATGCTCCAGGAGCGGGATCCCAAAAATGATTAATAGAAAAAAGAGAGGGGTCGCTCACTGGTCTATTCGGGTGCTCTGAAGAAAAGATAGCGTAGGAGTATGTATGGAGTGCCGAAGTTCTTTTTGCTATTGAGATTACTCTTTTCTTCAGAGCACCCGAATAGACCAGTGAGCGACCCCTCTCTTTTTTCTATTAATCATTTTTGGGATCCCGCTCCTGGAGCATTGCAGCAGGTACGTGTTCACACTATTAGAAGTTTGACAGCCTTTTTTCTGACCATGTGTCCCTCCCATTCGGTCACAGGTGGTTTTAACTAGCTCTACCAGTCCATACATTGTAGGTTAAAAGCCCAAGCAGAGACATATTGTCCATACAGGCTTACAGCCCAAGAGTGGCATATCCAGTGGTAGCGTAGCGTAGTTTCCCATCATACGAAGGTGACCTTGTCGTGGTTGATGGGCACACATAAATTGGCCAAATTATGCGCAAAAAACCTTCATTTTTCAAAATGACATTAGTCTAGATACAATATTTCTTATATTTTCATGTATGGAGTGCCGAAGTTCTTTTTGCTATTGAGATTACTCTTTTCTTCAGAGCACCCGAATAGACCAGTGAGCGACCCCTCTCTTTTTTCTATTAATCATTTTTGGGATCCCGCTCCTGGAGCATTGCAGCAGGTACGTGTTCACACTATTAGAAGTTTGACAGCCTTTTTTCTGACCATGTGTCCCTCCCATTCGGTCACAGGTGGTTTTAACTAGCTCTACCAGTCCATACATTGTAGGTTAAAAGCCCAAGCAGAGACATATTGTCCATACAGGCTTACAGCCCAAGAGTGGCATATCCAGTGGTAGCGTAGCGTAGTTTCCCATCATACGAAGGTGACCTTGTCGTGGTTGATGGGCACACATAAATTGGCCAAATTATGCGCAAAAAACCTTCATTTTTCAAAATGACATTAGTCTAGATACAATATTTCTTATATTTTCATGTATGGAGTGCCGAAGTTCTTTTTGCTATTGAGATTACTCTTTTCTTCAGAGCACCCGAATAGACCAGTGAGCGACCCCTCTCTTTTTTCTATTAATCATTTTTGGGATCCCGCTCCTGGAGCATTGCAGCAGGTACGTGTTCACACTATTAGAAGTTTGACAGCCTTTTTTCTGACCATGTGTCCCTCCCATTCGGTCACAGGTGGTTTTAACTAGCTCTACCAGTCCATACATTGTAGGTTAAAAGCCCAAGCAGAGACATATTGTCCATACAGGCTTACAGCCCAAGAGTGGCATATCCAGTGGTAGCGTAGCGTAGTTTCCCATCATACGAAGGTGACCTTGTCGTGGTTGATGGGCACACATAAATTGGCCAAATTATGCGCAAAAAACCTTCATTTTTCAAAATGACATTAGTCTAGATACAATATTTCTTATATTTTCATGTATGGAGTGCCGAAGTTCTTTTTGCTATTGAGATTACTCTTTTCTTCAGAGCACCCGAATAGACCAGTGAGCGACCCCTCTCTTTTTTCTACTATAATACTGCTGTTATGTACAAGAATATAACTACTATAATACTGCCCCCTGTGTACAAGAATATAACTACTATAATACTGCCCCCTATGTACAAGAATATAACTACTATAATACTGCTCCTATGCACAAGAATATAACTACTATAATACTGCCCCCTATGTACAAGAATATAACTACTATAATACTGCCCCTATGTACAAGAATATAACTACTATAATACTGCCCCTATATACAAGAATATAACTACTATAATACTGCTCCTATGTACAAGAATATAACTACTATAATACTGCCCCTATGTACAAGAAAATAACTACTATAATACTGCCCCTATGTACAAGAATATAACTACTATAATACTGCCCTTATGTACAAGAATATAACTACTATAATACTGCCCCCTATGTACAAGAATATAACTACTATAATACTGCCCCCTATGTACAAGAATATAACTACTATAATACTGCCGCTATGTACAAGAATATAACTACTATAATACTGCCCCTATGTACAAGAATATAACTACTATAATACTGTCCCTATGTACAAGAATATAACTACTATAATACTGCTCCCTATGTACAAGAATATAACTACTATAATACTGCTCCTATGTACAAGAATATAACTACTATAATACTGCTCCTATGTACAAGAATATATCTATTATAATGCTGCCCCTATATACAAGAATATAACTACTATAATACTGCCCCTATGTACAAGACTATAACTACTAAAATACTGCCCCCTATGTACAAGACTATAGCTACTATAATACTGCTCCTATGTACAAGAATATAACTACTATAATACTGCCGCTATGTACAAGAATATAACTACTATAATACTGCCCCTATGTACAAGAATATAACTACTATAATACTGTCCCTATGTACAAGAAGATGGCTAATAGGTTGGAGGAGTTTTTAAACTAGAGACGGGGGGGGGGGGGGGGGGAACCAAGGAAATAGGTGGGATGTGAGGCAAGCAAGGGGGAAGGGGAGAAGTGAATATAATGAGGGTGGAGAGGGGGGTGGGGATAGTACAGTTAGATCGTTAGAGAAGAATAGGATGCTAAATAACCCCAAAGTTTTATCTTGCATGCTGACCAGCGCAAGAAGCCTGACCAATAAGGCGGATGAGCTGCGGGCGCTTATATCGGAGGAGAGGTATGACATCGTAGGTATAACAGAGACTTGGCTAGACGATAGCTACGACTGGGCGGTAAATTTATTAGATTATAGTTTATTTAGAAGGGACCGGAAACAGGGGAAAGGCGGAGGAGTCTGCTTATATGTAAAGTCATGTCTAAAACCCAGACTAAGGGAAGATATAGGAGAGGGAGAAGAGGGGGTCGAGTCCATGTGGGTAGAGATAGAGGGGGCAAAAAATAATAATAAAATATTACTGGGGGTCTGCTATAAGCCACCAAATATAACAGAGGAGAATGAGAATCTGCTATTAGGACAAATAGACAAAGTAGCAAAACATAATGAAGTGATTGTAATGGGGGATTTCAACTACCCGGATATTTACTGGGAAACAGAAACCTGTAGATCGCAGAAAGGAAAAAGGTTCTTGACAAATATTAAGGATAATTATCTCTCCCAACTAGTGCAGGAACCAACGAGAGGGAAGGCCGTGTTGGACTTAATATTGACTAATAGGCCTGATAGAATAACTGAGGTACAGATAGGGGGGCACCTAGGTAATAGCGACCATAATATTATCGACTTCAAAATGCCCTTCAGTAGGGTTATCAATAAGGGAACAACAAAAACATTAAACTTTAGGAGGGCGAAGTTTGATCAGCTGAAAGAAAACCTTCAACTTATTGACTGGGACAAAGTTCTTAATCAAAGGAATACGAATAGTAAATGGGAAACCTTCAAAAGAATTCTGAATACTCAGTGCGAGAGGTATATACCGTATGGGAATAAAAGGGCCAGAAACAAGAGGAAACCAATATGGTTGAACAAGAACGTAAAAGGGGCGTTAAATAGCAAAAAAGAGGCATTCAAGAGATTAAAACAGGAAAACAGTAAGGAGGCACTAATGTGTTACAAGGAAAAAACGAGAACCTGTAAAAAACAAATAAAAATAGCGAAGGAGGAAACAGAGAGACGTATTGCTAGGGAAAGTAGATCAAATCCCAAACTGTTCTTTACGTATATAAATAGTAAAAGGATTAAATCGGATAATATTGGACCGATAAAAAGTGAGGAAGGCAAAATCATAGAGAAAGATGAGGATAAAGCTAATCTATTAAATAATTTTTTTTCGACAACTTTCACAAAGGAAATCGAACTAACAGGAGAAATGAGAAGTGACAAACTTAATCCTCCACTAAGTATGACAAATCTAACCCAAGCTGGGGTACAGAAACGCCTCAGTAACATTAAAATAAACAAATCACCAGGACCTGATGGCATACACCCACGGGTACTAAGGGAACTAAGTAATGTGATAGACGGACCGTTATATCTTATATTTAAGGACTCTGTTGAGACTGGGTCTGTGCCACTTGATTGGCGACAGGCGAATGTAGTGCCAATATTCAAAAAGGGAGCGAAAAGTGACGCCGGAAACTATCGGCCGGTGAGTCTGACGTCCGTTGTGGGCAAAATTTTTGAAAGCTTCATTAAAGAGGCAATTACGGAGCATCTTGATGCTAATAATCTTTTAATCCCGAACCAACATGGATTCATGAGGAATCGCTCCTGCCAAACAAACCTGATTGACTTCTACGAGGAGGTTAGCTCTCGAGTAGATCAGGGGGAACCAGTGGATGTCGTGTATCTCGACTTCTCAAAAGCGTTCGATAGCGTGCCACATAATAGGTTGGTATACAAAATGAGAATGATGGGGCTGGGGGAAAATGTCTGCAAGTGGGTAGCTAACTGGCTAAAGGATAGAAGGCAGAGGGTGGTTATAAATGGAATATACTCAGATTGGGTAAGCGTCACTAGTGGGGTACCACAGGGGTCTGTACTAGGCCCAATGTTATTTAATATCTTTATTAACGACATAGTCAACGGGATAAATAGTAAAATATCAATATTTGCAGATGACACAAAGTTATGTAAAACAATTAATGCAAAAGAGGACAGTGCAGACCTACAGAGGGATTTGGATAAGCTGGGCAGGTGGAGCATTAAATGGCAAATGAGGTTTAACGAGGAGAAATGTAAGGTCATACATATGGGAAGGAAAAATGGAAGTCACCAGTACTCACTGAATGGGGAAATCATTGGGGAATTCAGAGATGGAGAAGGACTTGGGCATCTTGATTGATAGCAAACTAAATTGGAGTGCCCAAAGTCAGGCGGCTGCTGTAAGGGCAAACAGGGTAATGGGATGTATCAGAAGAGGTATAGCTGCAAAGGATGAGAACATTGTTCTTCCACTGTACAAAGCACTGGTCAGACCACACTTGGAATACTGTGCTCAGTTATGGGCCCCAATATATAGAAAGGATATAAATGAGCTTGAAAGGTACAAAGGAGGGCAACAAAATTAATAAAAGGAATGGAGGGACTGCAATACCCAGAGAGGTTGGCAAAACTAGGACTATTCAGCCTGGAAAAGAGAAGGTTGAGGGGGGACATAATAAATGTGTACAAATATGTTAGGGGACAGTATAGAGACCTTGCCCGGGATTTGTTCAAAAGGAGGGATATTACGGTAACAAGAGGGCATTCACTAAGACTGGAAGAGAAAAGGTTTCAGCACCAGCATAGGAAGGGGTTCTTTACGGTAAGAGCAGTGAGAATATGGAATTCACTGAGTGAGGAGACGGTAATGTCGGATTCACTAAACCAGTTCAAGCGGGGACTGGATGCATTTCTAGATACCAGGCAGATTTCAGCATATACTTAAAAATAAAATAAAATAGTAGGTTGATACAGGGATTTATTCTGACTGCTGGTTTCAGAGTCGGGAGGGAATTTTTCCTCAGGTGAAGATTGGCCAAATCATTTGGGGTTTTTGCCCTCCTCTGGATCAACTTTAGCAATTACAGAACTAACAGGTCGAACTTGATGGACGCAAGTCTTTATTCGGCTTTGCAAACTATGTTACTATGTTACTAAGAATATAACTACTATAATACTGCCCCCTATGTACAAGACTATAGCTACTATAATACTGCTCCTATGTACAAGAATATAACTACTATAATACTGCTCCTATGTACAAGAATATATCTATTATAATGCTGCCCCTATATACAAGAATATAACTACTATAATACTGCCCCTATGTACAAGACTATAACTACTATAATACTGCCCCCTATGTACAAGACTATAGCTACTATAATACTGCTCCTATGTACAAGAATATAACTACTATAATACTGCCGCTATGTACAAGAATATAACTACTATAATACTGCCCCTATGTACAAGAATATAACTACTATAATACTGCCCCTATGTACAAGAATATAACTACTATAATACTGCCCCCTATGTACAAGAATATAACTACTATAATACTGCCCCCTATGTACAAGACTATAGCTACTATAATACTGCTCCTATGTACAAGACTATAACTACTATAATACTGCCCCCTATGTACAAGACTATAGCTACTATAATACTGCTCCTATGTACAAGAATATAACTACTATAATACTGCCCCTATGTACAAGAATATAACTACTATAATACTGTCCCTATGTACAAGAATATAACTACTATAATACTGCCCCCTATGTACAAGACTATAGCTACTATAATACTGCTCCTATGTACAAGACTATAACTACTATAATACTGCCCCCTATGTACAAGACTATAGCTACTATAATACTGCTCCTATGTACAAGAATATAATTACTATAATACTGCCGCTATGTACAAGAATATAACTACTATAATACTGCCCCTATGTACAAGAATATAACTACTATAATACTGCCCCTATGTACAAGAATATAACTACTATAATACTGCCGCTATGTACAAGAATATAACTACTATAATACCGCCCCTATGTACATGAATATAACTACTATAATACTGCTCCTATGTACAAGAATATAACTACTATAATACTGCCCCTATGTACAAGAATATAACTACTATAATACTGCCCCTATGTACAAGAATATAACTACTATAATACTGCTCCTATGTACAAGAATATAACTACTATAATACTGCTATGTACAACAATATAGTATATACCATCTTCTCCTGAGTCTTCATGATAAAGTTGTTACAATAATTATGTCAGACAATATTTCCATCGTTTCACTGATATATGAATAAACCTCCATCTATTATCTAATGGAGAATACTGAGGATTTGTGATTTATTTGCTTTCTCCGGCTGTTTGTCTTCCCGATGAGAACATTTGCAATTAACAGTAATACAGTATAATTCCCTCCCTGCATTAATGTTTCTAGAATAGATGATGACATAAAGGAACACTGTGATCCTACACAGGGCTTTAGAAATAAATTATGACATCTACAAAAATCAAATAAATCATTTTTTCCCAATATTCACGTTTATTTTTAGAGCAGTTTCCTGAAGCTGTGACCTGGTGAAGTTCAAAGTAAATGATGAATATACAGACATGTTTTCTCATATTGGCCAAATAGAGTGGAAGAGGATCACTATAGGGGGAATAGAAAGCGATTAAGGGGTAGGAAGAAAAACTAGGCCACTCTGCTCATCATTAGTTATGTCTTCATGCAATACAAAATATATATCACTAATGTTTTCTCCTCTTCACGTGGACTCATTTTTAGGTCCCCAATCCTGTGAAGAATAGAATTAGAGCCCTACTTCTTTGCTGAATTTGCTGGGACTGCAAAGTTTAGCAAACTTGGGCATCTACATGACTTTCCTGAGCCTTCTTAGAACTTGGCTTAAAAGTTCCAAATTTGTATTTGAAATGTAAGTGCAGTATGCTCTCAGCTCGGGGAGGACCCTATGTCCTAAACTTACCCCCTTGCCCTCAAATTTCTCTGTCCTGTTTTTCATTGAAAGTCGATGTTGATGCAAAGTTTTATATTTTCTACCCCATGTAGTCCCATCACTCACTGGCATATACAGTAGTAGCCGCAAATCGCTGTCTGTAAAGTGTCGCCATGTCCTAACCTTGTTCATATACAAGGCAAAGCTTTCTAGATTTAAACCTCAGGTGGTCATTATGTTGGGGTGCAATGCTGATGTGGCACCCCGAGGTCTGGTTGCCACAGTGGCAGCAATGTCATGTCTGAGAGCAGGTCGGAGGTTCCCTGGTTGGGGACAATTAGCATGCAGCACCTCCTGCCTCAGTCCAGGGAAGGGAGAAACCTGCCCTTTATAAACTGGATCTGGGGCGGGGTTAGATCAGAACAGTGTAGTGCCAGACAAGACAGGGACAGGTCAGCAGCAGGCTGAGGAGTCCCTGTAGGCAGAGGAGGAACACAAGGCCAGAATCGGAGCCAGCAGAGCTCGTTCTGGCTAGAGACTTACTAAGCCAGACACTGGAGTCCGAGGCTGTGAGGGTTATAAGCCCAGCAGCAGAAAACCACCACGCAGGGGACTTCAAGTCCTCTGGCCCAAGGAAGCCCGGAGGCTCAGCCACACGAGAGGGACCACTACTGCCCCGGAGGGGTGAGAAGTAAGGAAGACCCGAGTCGCCAGTCATACGGGTGAGAACAACACGGTACACTCAGAGACGTGGGCTACCACCACACTACAGCAGGATAGCCAAGAAAGAGTGAAGTCAGCAAGGTAGGCCTACAAATTCCCCCTGACCAGCGGGATTTCCCAGTTGCTCTCAGACTGACCAGGCCTCCATTGTTAACCTGTATTCCGGACGGGTCCCTTAATACCACCAACAGTAAAGACCCTGAATCGCATGACAGACTCCGTGTGGTTACTGCTGCTCCCGCGCACCATCACCCCCAACATCCACACTTGCTGCCATGAGGCTATACTCCTCCCGTGGGGAGTTATACTACGCTCTGCTGCACCCACAACACCAGCCTCATCGGTCTGCCCTGCAGCGGCGGTTCACTCTGACCGCAATCCACGGGTGGCGTAGTCGGACATTCAGCTTATAGACTGCCATTTGGGTTGACCACCCTGAGCCACGGACCGGGTCACCGCTACGCGGAGACTACAACCCCCAGCATCCCACAAAAGGCCCGGTTCCGGGTTCCCCACACTGCCCAGGGAGCGCGTCACTGACTTAACATAACTGTTGTGATGCTAGAGGTGTGACTCTGTAGCACCTTTAGCTGCAGTTGAGGCAGAGGCGTCGCGAAAGGGTCAGCACAGGGGGTGATGTGGGGGTAAAACATCTGATATTGCCCCTTACCAGGATTACAACCACAGAGATGCACCATAGTGGGTATAGGAGAACCTCATGACCATGCTGTTACAAAAAAAAAAAAAAAGACCAAACCCATGACTCCATGAATGATGATAATCGCCACTACTGATGACCTTGATAAAACCACCTGTGGTCAAGGTGGATGCAATCTATTCTTTTCCTTTGGTGCCTGATCAAAATTTTTTGTATTTTTTTAAATGTTCCTTAATAAATAACATCATTCTCATCTCTGTCTGTGCTGAAGTTCTTTCTGATGAAGTTGTTCACTTTTCCTATCTTTTCGATCTGGCTCAGACCTCCATGACAACTTCTTCAAGGAACGACCTGTCTGCAGAGATTACAACAAACAATAAGAAGTTTATTTTTGAAGAAAAATAATTCTTTATTTAATATGAGTTTACAATAAAGACACATTTGACTTATTCCCGAATCACACAGACTCCCGATCCTACTCACGCCCCAATACTGTGCTGCACCTGCCGTAAGTGTCCCTATTACTGGACCTGGCACAAAAACATTGCTCCTCTTAGTACCCACATAATAAGTCCACCACTGTGCCCCCTAAATAGTAAAATGATCCATTTGTGCCCTCTAGATGATAAAATTGCCCCTTAGAAAATATTAATTCACTCTGTGAGCAACCTAAAAAGTAACAGTGATAGTGCCCCCTGTGTGCCACTTTAAAAAAATAAAAATATTCGTCAGAGTGGGTGAGGTCACAGAAGGATATACCTCCCAAGTTTAAAAAGCAGGGAGGTAAAGGGATACATTACTATAATTACCCAATTTTGTCCCTATTGAAGCCCCTTCAATGGGAAGTTTAAGTCATGCCATCAGACCCACCTAGAAACGTCCCAATCCTGGGATGTCTTCTTTAGGATGGGGTTTGGCACAAGGTGGGCCACATCTGCCAGAATTCAGGACAAACCCTGCAAGGACCTAAATTTAAATAAAAAGAAAAAACACTTTGGATTTTATTTGCATACATTTTTTGTTATATTATTTAAATACATATACAGCTCTGGCAAAAATTAAGAGAGCACTGCCCAGTTTTCTCTCCATGTCTTCAGCCTTTCCATTCCAGTGTCAGCTGATTTCCAACCACCGTCCACCTCATTCTACTTCATGTGCTTCTGATTAGGTGATCACCTGAACCAAATCTTATGTAACCAGGGAAAGTATAAAAAACACTGCTGTGCTCTTCACAATCCTCTTGCAATAGGACAAGCTGGAAGGCAAAACAAGTGCTAGGAATAGCCCAAAAGTAATTTGAATGAAAATATAACTTTTAACCATGCCGAAGGAGCTGAAAAGAAAAGAGTGAGAGAAAGAAGGGCTCAATTCTGGCTTTACTAGCAGAGGGATACAGTGAGCGTCATGTCGCCTCCATCCTTAAAATTTGTAAGACGGCAGTCCATTACAACAAGGTCCAGCAGCAGACATTGGGGACAACAAAGCTACAGACCGGCAGAGGGGGAAAGCGACTCTCCACTGACCGGGATGACCGTCATCTTATTTGAATGTCACTCAGCAACCGCAGGATGGCATCAAGTGACCTACAAAAGGAATGGCAAATGGCAGCGGGGGTGAAGTGCACGGCAAGAACAGTTCATAACAGGCTCCTAGAGGCCTCAAGTCATGTAAAGCTAGAAAAAAGCCTTTCATCAATGAGAAGCAAAGGAGAGCCAGGCTGAAGATGGCCAAAGACCATAAGGATTGGACCATAGAGGACTGGAGTAAGGTAATCTTCTCTGATGAGTCTAATTTTCAGCTTTGCCCAACACCTGATCATCTAATGGTTAGACGGAGACCTGGAGAGGCACAAGCCACAGTGTCTGCACCCACTGTGAAATTTGGTGGAGCATCGGTGATGATCTGGGGATGCTTCAGCAAGGCTGGAATTGGGCAGGTTAATCTTCGCGAAGGAAGTATGAATCAAGCCGCATACAAGGTTATCCTGGAAAATCACTTGCTTCCTTCTGCTCAGGCAATGTTCCCCAACTCTGAGGACAATGCCCCATGCCACACAGCTAGGTCAATCAATGTGTGGATGAAGGAGCACCACATCAAGACCCTGTCATGGCCGCCCAATCTCCAGACCTGAACCCCATTGAAAACCTCTGGAATGTAATCAAGGGGAAGATGGATATCACAAGCCATCAAACAAAGAAGAACTGCTTACATTATTGTGTCAGGAGTGGCATAAGGTCACCCAAAAGCAGCGTGAAAGACTGTGGAAAGTATGCCAAGACGCATGAAAGCTGGGATAAAAATCATGGTTATTCTACCAAATATTAATTTCTGAACTCTTCCTGAGTTAAAACATGAGGATTGTTGATTCTAAGTGAATAAGAACTTGTTTTATTTGCATTATTTGAGGTCTGAAGCACCGGTTCTCTGCTTCTCTGTTTCTCTGTTTCTTTTTTATTATTTTGACAATTTCTCATTTGCTGTAAATAAATACAAAATTTTTAGCTTTGAATTTCGGAGACGTTGTCAGTAGTTTATAGAATAAAACAACAATGTACATTTTACTCAAAAATATACCTACAAAGAGAAAAATCAGAGAAAATGAAAATTTTGCAGTGGTCTCTTAATTTTTGCCAGAGCTGTATATATTATATTATTATATAAATATATTGATTTAATATTATTTTATTATGTTTGTTTTATTTTTTATTATGTTTATTTTATTATTTAATGAGTCTGTTTTTACTTGATTAGGGGACTAAAGAGACAGATTGTGCAGACTCCATTATTTGATTCAGCCAAAAAAAAAAAAAAATGGAGAGTGACTAGAAAGGAGGCAAGGGGAAGATATAACACTTCTGTTCCCATTGAAGTGAAAGGGTTTCATATTGGAACTTTTATTTCTTTTTTTTTATGGTACCAAAACAAAAACAACTATTGGACATTTGAATAGAGCCCTTACAAGGTGAGCATCGAAACTGAAAAAGATAGGATAACAATCTGGAAGATAATGCTCAACGGGTCTGAAACCATGGATGATGGGTATAGGGTGCAAATAGATACTTGCTTAGGCTAAGTTCCCACTATGAGTTTTTGGTGAGTTTTTTTATGCTGCATATTTTTGAAAAATGCAAGTAACCCATTATACTTAACAGGTGCAGAAAATTTGCAACATCAACAACTCACCAAAAAACTCATTGTGGGAATGTAGCCTAATGACACTAATCCTGCAGCCATTTCTCTGCTCAGTCAGCCATCGCCATCTAGTGGTGAGTCCTTGTGAAATCTGTTTGCCCTCTAAATAAAGTGACCATTACATTATACACAAATCCTATTTACAAATTGAAGTTGAAACTTACTTTTAAGGCCGTTCTCTCAAGTTTAACATCTGTATTTAAGTAGATTTTTCAGCAGTTTTCTTGGGGGCGTAGGTTTCATGCACATGCTTGTGTGTTTGGTGGGATGAGAGAAAACCCATACCAGTAAATTCAGATCAGTTCATGTCCCCTAACGTGGTCAATTTGGGCCTCTAATAAACAATTGTAATATTATATGCTGGAAATTCAAGTGGCAGGGAGGGGCTGCAGACGCCAGAGGAGGAATCACTTTTGATTTGTCCCTCTGGCATCCATGAGTGCTAACCGGTCTTATGGATGAAGTAGATCCTTGTGCTTAGTATTAACTTATAGAGAACAAGCCAAGCCAAGTTGACAAAACCAAAACCTTATATTAGAGAAGCAAGTTGGACTTCTTGGGATTGTGGACAGTGTATCACGTAGTTCCTTGGGACAGTGGGCGCCAACCAGGTCCCTAGAACTAGGGGTGCCCTGGTCTATCCATGTCCCTTGGATTACTCCAGAAAGTGGAGACGCCGGTTTCACATGCCTTACTAAGCTCCTAAAGTAACCCTTATCTGTCCCCTCTCCCTCCCCACCACCCAGGGAGGTGGGAAGTTGAAGTGTATAGGAACTCACTAGCCAGACAAACAAGGGAGGATACACAGGCATAATTGAAAATAACAATCATACAAAATACACTCACCAAACAACAGAGTGGGACACAGGGGAGTAAAAGGAAGGAGAAACCAAATAGGAAAAAATGGGGATGTGCACTCAAACAAAACTCCAAGCAACAATTTCCTGAACAAATCTCCAAACGCCAACTCCAACCACAGACTATACCTCCAACTACACACCAGGTATCCAGAACTAACACTGGCAATTCCTATTTGCCAGAGGCTAGCATATATAGCAGAGGGGAGTGGCCAACACTGAACAGCTGAGACAATCCAGATAGGAAAGCTCCAAGAGCTTCAACTGAACAGAATAACCCTTGCTCTGCTAGCAAGGAAAAGAACTGCACTGTTTAATGAGATGATGAAGTACTTACCAGTGCAGGAGTTCGTCAAACCAGACACCTCGATTGTCTGGCCCCTCTCTGTCGCGGTATCTCTGTGACAATACCCCCCTTCTAAGAGAGACCTCCGGAACCTCAAGGCCAAGTTTCTCTATTTGAGCTGCGTGAAAAGACCAGACCAACTTGATCACGTGGACGTCGGACGCTGGTACCCACATTCCCTCTTCAGGACCATAACCCTTCCAGTGTACCAGATACTGAAGACACCGATGAACCAAGCAAGAATCGATAATCTTAGCTATCTGAAATTCCAGATTCCCATCAACAATGACTGGGAAATGTGGAGGTGGAGATGGTTCAGAGGAAGCAACGTATTTGACTAGAGATCGGTGAAACACATTATGAATCCTAAAAGTGGGTGGCAAAGCAAGGCGAAACACTACTGAATTGATGATGGCCACAATCTCATAGGGACCGATGAACCTGGGTCCCAATTTCCAAGAAGGAACCTTCAACTTAATGTTCCTCGAGGACAACCACACCAAATCACCCAGGTCCGGACTCACCAAACCTCTCCGATAAGCCACACTCTCATATTTGGACCCCATCTTCTTCAAATTATCAATAAAACCTTGCCACACTGATATAATAGATGAAGAAAACCGTTCCTCCTCTGATACCCCGGAAGAAAGATTCCTATTAAAAGAGCAGATTTGAGAATGAAAACCGTATGCCCCGAAGAACCAGGACTTGCTAGTTGACTCATGACAACGGTTATTCACAACGAATTAAGCTAGAGGTAAGTAAGAAATCCAATCCTCCTGATTCTCAGACACAAAGCACCTAAGATATGTCTCAAGATACCGGTTCACACATTCAGTTTGCCCATTAGACTGTGGATGAAAGGTGGAACAAAATGAAAGATGGACTCCCAAACAAGCACAAAATGCTTTCTAAAATTTGGAAATAAATTGCACCCCCCAGTCGGAAACAATAACAGTAAGAATCCCATGTAACTTCACGATTTCCTTGATAAAAATTTGCGCCAAGTTCTTGGCATTAGTTAAAGTAGGTAGCACAATGAAATGAGACATCTTGCTTAATCTGTTGACCACCACCAATATAACTGTATTACCTGCAGATACGGGTAAATGAGTAATGAAATCTATTGACAAATGACTCGAAGGTCTATAGGGAATCGTCAAAGGTTGAAGAATCCCAGACGGACGAGTATGTGGGGTCTTAGAACACGCACAAATACTGCAGACAGCTACATACTCCCGAACATCCTGGTGCACCCCAGACCACCAAAAACGAAGAGTAAGAAGATCTGTGGTGGCTTTACTACCAGGATGTCCAGTCAAGACCGAATCATGATGTTCCCTTATAACTTTACGAACAGTTTACTTAAAGGACAGGCAGCATGGGCGTCCCCCTGAGTCTCTATGATACATATAGTAACATTTACTACCCACTCTGTAATATGGGAACCGGTTCACAATTATCTCCTCCCCCAGGAAAACAACGAGATTTGGCGTCCGCGTTAATGTTCTTATCCCCCGGCCTATACGTCACAAAAAAGTTGAATCTGGTGAAGAACTATGACCATCTTGCTTGTACAGGTGTCGGATGCTTTGCAGGTTCCAAATATAAAAGATTTTTATGACTGGTGATTACCATGACCTGATGTACTGCCTCCTCCAAAAAATGTCGCCACTCTTCAAAAGCCCACATTATTGCCAAAAGTTCCCTATTACCAATGTCATAGTTTCTCAGCATATTACAATTTCTTTGAAAAGTAAGCACACATACGCCATTTACTTGGAGATGCAGCCTGCGACAATACAGTCTCCACCCCCACTTAAGACGCATCAACTTCTACAATGAATGGCTTAGTGAAGTTAGGCTGTATAAGTTTTGAGGCAGACGCAAAAAATTTCTTAAAGAGTATCAAATGCCTCACTGGCCGGACTGGATCATTTGGAAAAGTCAGTCCCTTTCCTGGTCATATCCATCAGAGGTTTGGCCACTACCGAAAAGTTCTTGATGAACTTACAGTAGTAATTGGCAAAACCTAAAAATCTTTGTAAAGCTTTTAAGTCTTCAGGACAATCCCAATCCAGTAAAGCCCAGACTTTTGCAGGATCCATATGAAAACCGGTGGACGATAAGTAATAACCCAGAAAAGGGATCTCCTGAACAAAAAAAAAATACATTTCTCAGGTTTCACAAATAATTTATTGCCTCTGTATCTGTTAGACCTGGCTGACATCTACCTGATGTGACTCAAGGTGAAGCGAATAAATCAATATGTCATCCAGATAGACCATCACAAATCTACCTGCTAGGTGACAAAAAATATAATTTACAAAGTGCTGAAAGATGGTGGGAGCATTAGTCAACCTAAATGGCATCACAAGGTTTTCATAGTGTCCTTGAGGGGTATTGAAGGCTGTCTTCCACTCATCCCCCTCCTTAATTCAAATGAGATTATATGCCCCCGGAGGTCCAGTTTAGAAAACAATTTTGCCCCGACGATCTGGTTAAAGAGGTCCGGAATGAGAAGGAGAGGATATGGATCCCGGACCGTGATTCGATTAAGTTTCTGGAAATCTAGGCAGGGGCGTAACCATCCCCCCATCTTTCTTTTTAACAAAGAAAAAACCCTCTGCACAGGAGATGAGTAAGGTCTGATATAACCCTTTGCCAGACTTTCTGCAATATAGTCTTTCATGGCCTGCCTCTCCAAACCAGAAATATTATATAACCTTATGCTTTTAGGCAGCTTGGCCCCAGCAATAAGATTAATGGAGCAATGATAAGGACGATGAATAGGGAGTTCTTGACACCACTGTTCTGAAAACACATCCCCGAAGTCAGACAGGTATTGCGGCAGAGACCGGGTATCCACTCTGGCTAACCGGGTGCCCAAGCAGTGTTCTTGACAGTACTCACTCCACCTTACCACCTCTCGAATCTGCCAGTCCACTACAGGATTGTGCAAAGTAAGCCAAGGTAGTCCAAGAACCACAGGAGAGGTCAAGCCCTCTAGCACATAACAATCGATTAATTCCGAGTGCATGGCCCCAACCTGCAGACGTATCACTCGAACGACCGGAGTAAATACCCCTGGCTCAAGGGTGCAGAGTCAATGGCAATTATGGGTATTGGTGTAGACAGTTTATGTGGCTTGAGATCCTGGTCCTGGACGAACCTGGCGTCAATCAGATTAAACCCTGCCCCACTGTCCAGCAGGGTCGGACTGAGGAGCCTAGGGCCCACCAGGGAAACTGACTCTAGGGGCCCACACTACAGCCCACCATAAACGGTTTTATTACTTGTTATGTTTTTCTATAATGTACTATAATTACATGATTGGCCGCGCTGTGGAGCACCAAGCAGCAGGACTTTGTTTGAATAGTCATTCCGTACTGCCAGAGTCCCTTTAATGGTAACTTGTCACCTTGAGAAACACTATTTATTTGCAGATATGGGGTTAAACTGCAGGTAAATAGGGTTTAAAGCCTGGTTAGACGGCTTAATGGAAAAGTGTTGGCTACAGGGAGAAAATTTTGTTTTATTCTCCCTGCCGCTACTCGCTTCCTGTCATAAGGCCGTTGCAAGGAGGGAGACATTACAGTCACCGCTAACTACAAAGTGGGCGTGCTGCAATAACGTCCGGCACCTTGATTGTGACACTTCCATGGAGCCCAACCTCAGGCTGAGCTTCATTGAACGACTAACATGGCAGCAGCTCATGGCAACTAGTGCTGAGCGAGCGTGGTCTGATAAGGTGTTATCCCAGCATGCTCGGGTGTGATCTGAGTATCTTGTAGTGCTCTGCTAATATGCTCGAGTCCCTGCGGTAGCAGGTTTTGCGGCGGTAGACAAACGCAACACATGCAGGAATTGCCTGTTTATTAGGTAATCCCTGCATGTGCTGCTTCTGTCTACCGCCCCAAAACATGCTACCCCGGGGACTCGAGCATATTAGCAAAGCACTACAGGATACTCGGATAACATCCGAGCATGCTGGGATCACACCTTATCCGATCACGCTCACTCATCACTACTGGCAACCCATCAGCAACCTGCAACTGCGTCACAGGGGGCTGAAGGGAGCAGGTTACTGCATGCACCGGTCATCGTGCTATCTAGATGCCGCTGTCAGTGATTGACAAAGGCAGTGAAATACTCATAACAGCAGGAATCAAGGCGAGCTCTGATCACTGCTGTTTCAGGCAGACGTCGGCTATGTAACACAGCCGACATCTGCCCGGTATTGAGTAGGCTCAGCTCCTGAAGCCGCTCCATACAAGCACATCCCTATGGTGACAGTTATGACAAGGTTAGCAAATTTCACTTGACTGTTCCTAAATGTGGACAGAAAAATGGAATTCCCTAACACATGTGAAAGAGTCCTAATAGATTTAGTAACTGTGCGCTGAGCATATGAATGTTATTACACACCACAATGCACAGTTACATACACGCATCTTACAAAAATGCATATTATTCCAGATACGCAGACGCGCACAAACACACAGACGCGCACAAACACACAGACGCGCACAAACACATCAGTACATGAATACATCTGAACCACCATCAATTGTAATGTCAGGTCAGACCCATATATCTTTGCATCACATAAACCTACAACTCCCAGTACGTAATTAACAATAGAGATACTGGGAGTTGTTATCAGTCATCATCAGACTGCGGACCATACAGGAACCACAGTACTGATGAGACACAGGCAGGACCACAAAGGAACATTTACATCCAGGTATCTTACCTGAGACGTCTTCTCTGATTAGTCGTTTTCTCCCTTTTCGTCTCCATCTTGTCCAGACCCCTTGAGGACTTTTCTCATCCACAGCTCGTCTCTGCAGACTTCCATCTTCTCCAGTCTTCTGCAGCACATCCCGACACGATGCCCTTAAAGATACAGTGTCATTATAATGCTCCTGAGTAAAAATATCTGCCCTACAATGAGCCCCTGAATAAACTTAACTCTTACAATGCTCCCTGCACAAAATATGACCCCCACACTACCCCTCTTATGGTACATGCTCTCCACATTACCCCCTCCTTACCATACTGTGCCCCCTTTCACACTGTCCTGTCACATGGTGTCCCCCCTATACTGCCCAGTCTCTATACTGTGCCCCTTCATCACACTCCCCCTCCTCAGCATACTGTTCCCTCCTGGCTGTGCCCTCACACTGTTCCCCCCATACTGCTGCATCTCTCTACCTTTCTCCGCACTACCTAGTCTCTGTTCTGTGACCCCTCACACTTATCTCCCTCCATACTGTCTCCTCACACCATTCCCCCACTCTCCATACATCACCCCTTCCCTAGTTCACCATACTGTTTCTTCACACATCTCCTCATACTGTCTCCTAAAATTTCTCTTCCATCTCTCCCCAAATATAATACATTTTCTGAAGAGCACACAAACATGCACAAAGACGCACACAGACATGCACAAAAACACACACAAACATGCAGAAGCGCGCTTACACACACACAAAAAAAGCGCACACTCAGACACACACTAAGGCTTCTTTCACACGTCAGTGGTGACTGTAATGCAGCGACGTGCTTGCATTACGGTAATGGTCTAGGATGTGTTTTACCTGACCATATACCTTTCCCCTCAGGTGACTGGTCACATGACTGTGACATCACACAGGTCCTGTATGCTCAGTAAAGGTCTGTGCACATGACTGGGACAGCACACAGGACCTATACACACAGCTGACTGATCACATGACTGTGACATCAGCAAGGTCCTGTCAGTATGTGTGTGTGTGTGCACAGGATATATAAACCCTGGTAATTTGAGACAGGTGTGTTCGGTGTGATGCGTGAGGCCTGTGCTCCATGTGTGTGGGACACCTTTTGTGAGAGGCCTAGGGAGGCCGAGAGTGAAGCCTGGCAGCCTGAAAGGCCGAGCCTGGATCCTGTGCGTGGATGTCAGTGGCCTTTGAGGGAGAGCCGGCTTGGTGAAGAACCCTGAAAGGCGCAGGCTGGATGTCAAGTGTGGAAGACATACCAGTAGCCTACGAGGGGACGACGGCTAGAGACCCCCACCTGGGGAAGCCGCAAAGCCACAGTGGTGGCGGAATAAACGGACTGTAGCAGTCAAAACCCGCTAAAGGTAAAAACGCTGCATTATATGGACATTTATGTTGTTGCCTAGCCGAGGGCTATAACGGGAGCCAAGTGGACGTATCTGTCACTGGAAAGGCTCCCGAATTGTGATGTGTGTAATATGCCGGTCTGCCACTTGAGAAGCTCCCGGAGGTGATAGGTGTAAACATGCCGGGCGTATACTAAGATGGACTGTGTGATTAGTGGTTTATGACGAAATAATAAACTGCATTGTGCAATATCGGAAGGACATTGCTTATGTGCCTTAATTGACCCGGTGCAGCGAGTATCCCACATTATGATGACTAGCGCTGCCTTACATGACAGTTTCCACACGTACCGGAGACACTTACGCACGTAGACCCATTCAAATGAATGGGTCTGTGCACATGTCAGTGTGTTTTCACTTTCCACAGACCATATGTCCGTGGGCAAAACACGCTGACATGTCTGTTTTTTACTTACTGCACAGGCCGCAAAATGTCCCACACTGATGACACACGGATGACAGTTAGTGCTGTTCCCAAGCGCCGGGTGCTAAATGCTACCCTCATCATTGTTCCCTGTTGGCGCTGCGATCAGCACCAGCAGGGACAGTGATGAGGGTAGTAGTCTTCTCCCGCTGTGTCCAACTGTAAAAATAAGAATTAAATTAAAAAATCCTTATACTCACCTGTCCTAAGTGTCCCCTGCTGTATTCCATGCGACCACTCACGCCGAGAAGAATGACCCCTGCAGCGAGCGGGCCCTGGAACTGCGCTCAGTGAATGACATAACACCGCTTGTTGACCGCAGCTCTGGGGTCTGCTCGCTGCAGGAGTCATTCTCCTCAGCGTGAGCAGTCGCATTGAATACAGCGGGGGCACTTAGGAGAGGTGAGTATAAGGATTTTTTAATTTAATTCTTATTTTTACAGTTGGACACAGCGGGAGTAGACCACTACTCTCATCATTGTCCCTGCTGGTGCTGATCACATCGCCAGCCGGGAACCATGATCAGGGCAGCATTCAGCACCCGGCAATTGGGAACAGCGCTAACTGTACCGCAGATTCCCAGGCGCCGGTACATGTGCTCCTTGGGTGGCCCGCGTGTGCCACACAGGTGGACACGGATATCTCCGGTACTGGTTTCTCCAGTCCCGTAAATATCAGGACATGTGAAAGAGCCCTAATATACACATTCAGATACACATACTCACAGAAATGGGGACACAAACACACACAGAAATGCACACGCAGTCGTGCACAGACACACTCAGACAATCACACACACAAAAATGCAGACATGCAAGGAAGCACGCACACACGTGTGAAAACACATATACACACGCAGCCACGCACACACAGACATGCAGGCACTCAAATACATACACAAAAATGCACACGTAAACACAGACACACAGAAATGCATATGCAGACACACACATGCAGGCATATATATACACACACATATCCAGGCATATACACACACTCACACACAGACACATGCGGGCATATATACACTTACACATATCCAGGCATATACACACACATGCAGGCATATATACACACACACACATCCAGGCATATATATACACACACACACACACATGCAGGCATATATGCACACACATGCAGACATATATACATACACACACACACACACATGCAGGCAGGTAGGAATATATATACACACACACATCCAGGCATGTATACACACACACATCCAGGCATATATATACACACACACACACACACACACACAGGCATATATATACACATACACACACACATGCATGCAGGCAGGCATATATATATATATATACAGTTATATGAAAAAGTTTGGGCACCCCTATTAATCTTGAGCTTAATGTTTTATAAAAATTTGTGTTTTTGCAACAGCTATTTCAGTTTGATATATGTAATAACTGTTGGACACAGTAATGTTTCTGCCTTGAAATGAGGTTTATTGTACTAACAGAAAATGTGCAATCGGCATTCCAACAAAATTTGACAGGTGCATAAGTATGGGCACCCTTATCATTTTCTTGCTTTAAATACTCCTACCTACTTTTTACTGACGTACTAAAGCACTTTTTTGGTTTTGTAACCTCATTGAGCTTTGAACTTCACAGCCAGGTGTATGCAATCATGAGAAAAGCTACTTAAAGTGGCCACTTGCAAGTTGTTCTCCTGCTTGAATCTCCTCTGAAGAGTGGCATCATGGGCTCCTCAAAACAACTGTCAAATGATCTGAAAACAAAGATTATTCAACATAGTTGTTCAGGGGAAGGATACAAAAAGCTGTCTCAGAGATTTAACCTGTCAGTTTCCACTGTGAGGCACATAGTAAGGAAATGGAAGAACACAGGGACAGTTCTTGTTAAGGCCAGAAGTGGCAGGCCAAGAAAAACATCAGAAAGGCAGAGAAGAAGAATGGTGAGATCAGTCAAGGACAATCCTCAGACCACCTCCAGAGAGCTGCAGCATCAACTTGCTGCAGATGGTGTCACTGTGCATCGGTCAACTATACAATGCACTTTGCACAAGGAGAAGCTATATGGGAGAGTGATGCGAAAGAAGCCGTTTCTGCAAGCACGCAACAAACAGAGTCGGCTGAGGTATGCAAAAGCACATTTGGAGAAGCCAATTTCTTTTTGGAAGAAGGTCCTGTGGACTGATGAAACCAAGATTGAGTTGTTTGGTCATATAAAAAGGCGTTATGCATGGCGGCAAAAAAACACAGCATTCCAAGAAAAACACTTGCTACCCACAGTAAAATTTGGTGGAGGTTCCATCATGCTTTGGGGCTGTGTGGCCAATGCCGGCACCGGGAATCTTGTTAAAGTTGAGGGACGCATGGATTCCACTCAGTATCAGCAGATTCTTGACAATAATGTTCAAGAATCAGTGATAAAGTTGAAGTTACGCAGGGGATGGATCTTTCAGCAAGACAATGATCCAAAACACCGCTCCAAATCTACTCAGGCATTCATGCAGAGGAACAATTACAATGTTCTGGAATGGCCATCCCAGTCCCCAGACCTGAATATCATTGAACATCTGTGGGATCATTTGAAGAGGGCTGTCCATGCTCGGCGACCATCAAACTTAACTGAACTGGAATTGTTTTGTAAAGAGGAATGGTCAAAAATACCTTCATCCAGGATCCAGGAACTCATTAAAAGCTACAGGAAGCGACTAGAGGCTGTTATTTTTGCAAAAGGAGGATCTACTAAATATTAATGTCACTTTTCTGGTGAGGTGCCCATACTTATGCACCTGTCAAATTTTGTTTGAATGCAGATTGCACATTTTCTGTTAGTACAATCAACCTCATTTCAAGGCAGAAACATTACTTTGTCCAACAGTTATTACATATATCAAACTGAAATAGCTGTTGCAAAAACACCAATTTTTATAAAACAATAAGCTTAAGATTAATAGGGGTGCCCAAACTTTTTCATATAACTATATATATATATATATATATATATATATACACACACACACAGGCATATATACACAGGCATATACATAAAAACTCATAGAAACACACACAAACATTACACTACCCTGGCTTGTCTCCAGTCCGGCCCATAGAGTGTACAGACGCGCTCCTAAGACAGGAGACTGCAGTGCAGAGCGCGCTGTGACGTCCCTTTTAGCAGACGTGCGACCCTGTCTTCTAAGTGTGACGTTGCAGTGCAGCCCCTGCTCTCCTGCTCCCAGGCCCCTCCCGCTACTGTCCTGGGCATCAAGGCGGTGAAAGTGAGTGCGCGCCCTTAAAGGGCCCAAAACCACTTTTTTTTCCCCTTCTTTTTTTTTTTTTTTTAATTCTCCGCTGACACTGTCATCTCTGCAGGGGGCCTGGGGTCCACCGTGAATTTTTCCGCCAGAAAAGCTGAAATAACCACTCTATTTTTGCTAAAATGAATCTCAGCCGGTAAAAAAAAAAACAATTAAACCCACACACAGAGGAAATATGTACACCCAGGTTGCTAACCTCCCCACAACCCAAGCTCCTTAGTTTTCCAGCTGCTGTTTGCAGTTAGGGATGGAAGGACAAGTACCCACAAAATTACCCTTCCCACCACAGTGGGAAAAATAACACTCTCCCCCTTTATGCCGAACTACAGGAGAACCTTTAAAATGAGTCGTCCCCCCCAACTGCATGAGTTCCTCGGTTGACTCAGCCCTAGGTTGCCTTGACCCTGGGCCCCCGAAAATTGGGGTGACTCTATATGTCTATGGTGAAGACGGCAGTCCACATGGATAGTCAGAGATATGGCCACCTCCAGGGAGATTAGGGTCTCTCACAGAAAGCCCCTGACAGAACAGACTACGGAGTGCGGGGTCATTCCACTTAGTATCAGTGGACCACCTACGGAACTCGGAGCAATATTCCTCTTCTGGCAATCAAACAAAATACACACCAAACAACAAAGTGGAACACAAAGGAGTTAAAGGAAGGAGCAACCAAACACGAGAGGATGGGGATGCGCACATGAACAAAACTCCAAGCAACACTCTCCTGAACAAATCTCCAAACACCAACTCCAACCACAGACTACACCTAGAACTCCACACCAGGCAGTAAGAACTAATGCTGGCAATTCCTAAGTGCCATAGGTGAACACATATAGGGAGTGGCCAACACTGAACAGCTGAGACAATCCAGATAGGAAAGCCGCAGGAGCTTCAACTGAATAGATTAACCCTTGCACTGCTAGCTTGGAAAAAATCTGCACTGTTTAATAAGATGGTGAAGTACTTCTAACCAGTGCTGGAGTTCGTGAAACCAGACGCCTTGATCGTCTGCCCCCTCTCTGTCGCGGTATCCCTGTGACACCATGCTCATGTGACACCTCTACTCAGAAAGCCCGTGTTTTACCCTGGGTGTTGGGGGACTCGGTGTCGGGCCCTGCGTTGAAGAGATGGGATGCAGCCGTTGCCTGGGCCCGACCCGTGCTCAGGGCCGTCACATTAGAAAGAGATGGTGTGGGCTATTCCGGGTTGAGTGGCTGATTAACGACTACGCCACCTGTGGTGTCTGGTGAAGGGCCACCAGCGCCGCTAGCAGTCCGCTGAGGCCTGGTGTCATGGCGGCTAAAGTTCTCGCTGCTCCCCACAGGCGGAGCAGGGCCTCAGGGCAGGCAAGGCAGGATGAAGGGGGTAGTGTTAGTGCGGGGAGTACGGGCACCGTGTCGCGTGGTATGGCGCGTAATGAACAGTCCGGAGGCCATAGGGGTGAACTTCCAAGGGTTGTCTAGGCCAAGAAGGTGTCAGGTGCTGATGGAGATATTTTGTACCACCACGCTTAGATGAGGGCGAGCTCATAAAAAGGAGGATTGCGAGAGGAGGTGTAAGCCAGGACCTGCTCTAATACAAGCAGCCTTCACCTCTCAGGTGGTAGTCTGGAGACTGATGGCTGTGAGGCAGAAGTCAGGAGACCTGATTTGCAGCTCTATGTGGAGCTGTGAAGGAGGTCCCAGCAGAAAGCGAATGAACCCTTACAGGGGAGCTGTACAGTTGCTCTACTTAGTGAGGGTATCTGATCTGACAAGTAACCGTTATTAGCCTGATATGATCATGTTGTGAATTAGGAAGCCCACTAGTGTCCCATGTGAGCCACCAGAAGTGTAGGATCAGCTCTGTGGATTCTACTGGGTTGATAGTAGTCAGCTTGGTATCAGACCAGTGTTGCGTTTGTGCTGAAGCCTTGGGAAAGGCGGTAGTTCGGTCATGTGTAGGATATAGGAAGATCATTGTCTTAGTGGACCAGTGAGTTGGCTACAATGAGGGGGAAGTATTGGTGACCAAGAGGAATGTGGACATTCAAAGCTTTGGCATGGAAGCTGTCCAAGTGAGTACAAGACCTGAACTGTGGCAGATGGTGTTCAAGGCAATCCCTTTAAATATACTTAAAGATGGTGTCACAAGGGGGTCTTGGACCATGCATAGCAGCAGGGGAAGTGTATGATAAGTAAAGACACCCTGTGGCAATCACCAGACCTATTATTCCTTCTCAGCCACCCAGGGCCTCCAAGCCATGGCTCCATCAAGAAGTAGTCTACTCTGATACCTTGTCCAGTGGCATTCCTGATCTATAATTACCCTTCTGAACTAGCACCATATTTCATATCTGCATGGATTTACCATTGAGTTGTGTCTTAAGAGGGATGTCCACTAGTGTACATTTAATTTTTCTTGTGTTTTTGGGGAAAATATTTTGTCACTTGACCATGTACATCCCACCTAACCATGGAGGTTGTCATCCAACTGTTGAATGTAATGGCAGCCCTTCTCAATGAAGGCTGACCCTATGCAGTCACAGAAATATGTATAACTGGACATCACACCTAACAGAATATTGTGTCTCTGCAGCTCTTGGTTGTCCCCGGCCTACTATGAGGGGAAACACATTTAGAAAAGTGCCCTGCTACCATGGATAGATGATTGATTTCTGGCCAGTGGGACCACTGGTCATTAGAGGGGTTGTCCAGTCATAAGTGATACAGAGTGACTGCAGACACTGTGCGGGGGATTCACCGGTATGAGACCCGGGACCGGAGGCTATGTATGTGGGGCCACAGAGGTACTGCACCTCACCTAGAGGTGTGGCATCTCCTTCTCTCAGGTAAGGATGGAGTACTGCCCAGGACCCCAACACTACTCCAGGCCAGATTGAACCAGATTGAACTGGATTGAACCGGATTTAAACAGATTGAAACAGATTGAACCGGCTTGAACCGGATTGAACCAGATTAAACCAGATTGAACTGGTTTGAACCAGATTGAACCGGTTTCAACTAGATTGAACCAGATGGAGCCGGCTTGAACCGGCTTGAACCGGCTTGAACCAGATTGAACCGGCTTGAACGAGATTGAACCGGATTGAACCGGCTTGAACCAGATTGAGCCGGCTTGAACCAGATTGAACCGGTTTGAACCAGATTGAACCAGACTGAACCGGATTGAACCAGATTGAACCGGCTTGACCCAGATTGAACCGGCTTGAACGAGATTGAACCGGCTTGAACCAGATTGATCCAGATTGAACCGGCTTGAACCGGCTTGAACCAGATTGGTAGGTGGTGATGCTGGGGCTTGTAGTGCAGGCGGGATGGCGCAGCAGGAGTAACTGACAGAGACAGGGGATACGCTTCAATACCTTTACTGGTGTGGATGTCAGGTACGGTCCAGGGTACTCAGTAGGATGGGTGCACTTCAGGACTTCTCCCCAGTGAGCGGGTATAAGGCCTCCTGGTCCTTGTCTGCCTCTCTGTATGCTCTTGGCCAGCCTGCAACTGGGCCTAGCTTATGTGTCGTGCTGTTCCTTCACCTGTCGCTCGGTAGTAGGACCTTCTGCTGGTAACCACTCTCCCTGGATGCTGGGGCCTTGTGGTTTCTGGTCCTGTGGTGGGTCTAGCTTCAGGTCGTTGAGTTTTTGACCTTAGTTTACCTGCATTTTTATTCCATTGCGTTTTTGACGCGTTTTTGGTCTCTGTTTGGTGTCATGCTTTAAATAAAGCTGTTTTGTTTTTTAAACTTTCTGGTATTGACATTCTTAGATGCGGACTGCATGCGGTTTTGATGAGTTTACACTACGTAAAAGCACTAAAGACGCATGTGCGTGTTTTTAAATTAGATGTGGAAATTCCGCACAGAAAACTCAGTATACCCACAAGAGAAATTAACATGCAGCAAATTGGAAAAACGCACCTCAGGTCAATTTACACAGAGTAAAAAAGCAGCACAGTGGACATGAGATTTCTGTAAATCCCATACACTTTGCTGGTATTGTAAAACGCTGCTTTTTAGCTGCAGCGACAATGCACGATAAAAGCTCATCATGTGAATGTAGCCTAATTGTACTGAACTGAAGAATCATATCGCCAGGTGATGGTTACTGCAAATTGAACGCTGTAAATAAAAAAAAAAAACTATTGTGGAATTGCTCCTTTTTTTTCCACAGGTGGAATTTTTTTTACCTATTTCCAGTATATCATGATAAAATAGATGGCATCATTCAAAAGTACAACTCATCCCACAAAAAAAAAAAAAAAACCCTCACATGGCTATGTCGACCGTAAAATAAAAGTTGTGGGTCTTGGAATAAGAGAAAGATAAATTGAAAGCGCACAAAAACAGTAAATAGTCTGTTCAGGAAGGGGTTAATCACAAAATGGTCTTGTTTTTATTCGAGGGATGTGGCTAATTTAGAACATTCGTGAATATATTTGGATCCAGTAGGCCGATGATCTTCAATACTACAAGTCCCAGCAGTTGTGGAGCAGCTGGCTGGCAGTAGAACGCTAGCGCTGTGTGACCTGGAGAGTTCTTCAGTGTTCAGCAGCCTCCCTGCTGGTCCTGGACTCCATCTTTTATAACCACTTGGATGTCTGTACATCCACATGTAGATGTTGAACTGTGTATAGTATGTTCAAATTGTTATGGAGGCTGGAGGACTGACTTCAGTGCCATCCCTTGTGAGGTACAATGACCGGATAGAGAAATGGCCGTCTTCTGGGAGATGAGGTAGGTAAAGCCCAGAGGGTTGTCTAGGCCAAGGAAGTGTCTGGTGCTGATGGAGATATTTTATACCACCACGCTTAGATGAGGGCGAGCTCATAAAAAGGAGGATTGCGAGAGGAGGTGTAGGCCAGGACCTGCTCTAATACAAGCAGCCTTCACCCCTCAGGTGGTACTCTGGAGACTGACGGCTGTGAGGCAGAAGTCAGGAGACCTGATTTGCAGCTCTATGTGGAGCTGTGAAGGAGGTCCCAGCAGAAAGCGAATGAACCCTTACAGGGGAGCTGTACAGTTGCTCTACTTAGTGAGGGTATCTGATCTGGCAAGTAACCATTATTAGCCTGATATGATCATGTTGTGAATTAGGAAGCTCACTAGTGTCCCATGTGAGCCACCAGAAGTGTAGGATCAGCTCTGTGGATTCTACTGGGTTGATAGTAGTCAGCTTGGTATCAGACCAGTGTTGCGTTTGTGCTGAAGCCTTGGGAAAGGCGGTAGTTTGGTCGTGTTTGGGATATAGGAAGATCCTTGTCTAGGTGGACCAGTGAGTTGGCAACAATGAAGGGGGAAGTATTGGTGACCAAGAGGAATGTGGACATTCAAAGCTTTGGCATGGAAGCTGTCCAAGTGAGTACAAGACCTGAAGTGTGGCAGATGGTGTTCAAGGCAATCCCTTTAAATATACTTAAAGATGGTGTCACAAGGTGGTCTTGGACCATGCATAGCAGCAGGGGAAGTGTATGATAAGTAAAGACACCCTGTGGCAATCACCAGACCTATTATTCCTTCTCAGCCACCCAGGGCCTCCAAGCCATGGCTCCATCTAGAAGTAGTCTACTCTGATACCTTGTCCAGTGGCATTCCTGACCTATAATTACCCTTCTGAACTAGCACCATATTTCATTCTAGATGGTAGCCCGATTCTAGCGCATCAGGTATTCTAGAATATGTATGCGGCCGACCGGGCGCAATCAGCAGAACGTTGTTTAAATTTGCCGCCAAAATCGCTGATTGGTCACGGCCGGCAACCGCGACCAATCAGCCAAACGGTGTTTAAATTTGGCGGCAATATCGATGATTGGTCGCGGGTGGCGGCCGCGACAAATCAGCGAACTGTGTTAGTGAGGACCGGAGAGCTTTTTTAAATTTGGCGATAAAATTGTTGATTAGTCATGACCGCGACCAATCAGCTAAACGGTGTTTAAATTTGGCGCCAATATCGCTGATTGATCGCGACCGGCGGTCGCAGCCAATCAGCATAGCGGTGTTTAAATTTGGCGCCAATGTTGCTGATTGGTCGCAGCTGGCGGTCGCGACCAATCAGCAGAGCGGGGTTTAAATTTGGCGCCAATAATGCTGATTGGTTGCGGCCGGCGGCCGCGACCAATCAGCATAGCGGTGTTTAAATTTGGCGCCAGGATTGCTGATTGGTCGCAGATGGCGGTCGCGACCAATCAGCAGAGCGGTGTTTAAATTTGGCGCCAATCTCGCTGATTGGTTGCTTTCGGCTGGCGGCCGCGACCGCGACCCATCAGCTAAGCGGTGTTTAAATTTGGCGGCAATAATGCAGATTAATTGCGGCCGGCGGCCGCGACCAGTCAGCAGGGCGGTGCGTAAATTTGGCGCCAAAATCGCTGATTGGTTGCGGCCGGCGGCCTTGACCAATCAGCAGAGCGTTGCTTAAATTTGGCGCCAATCTCGCTGATTGGTCGCGGGCGGCCAGCACCCAATCAGCAGAGCGTTGTTTAAATTTGGCGCCAATCTCGCTGATTGGTCGCGGCTGGCGTCTGCGACCAATCAGCAGAGCGTTGTTTAAATTTGGCGCCAATCTCGCTGATTGGTTGCGGTCGGCTGGCGGCCGCGACCAATCGGCAGAGCGTTGTTTAAATTTGGCGCCAATCTCGCTGATTGGTCGAGGTCGGCTGGCGGCCGCGACCAATCAGCAGAGCGTTGTTTAAATTTGGCGCCAATCTCGCTGATTGGTTGCGGTCGGCTGGCGGCTGTGACCAATCAGCAGAGCGTTGTTTAAATTTGACGCCAATCTCGCTGATTGGTCGCTGCTGGCCACCGCGACCAATCAGCAGAGCGGCGTTTAAATTTTCCGCCCATATCGCTGATTGGTCGCGGGCGTCGACCGCGACCAATCAGCTTTGCATTAGTGAGGATCGGGGAGCGGCGCTGCCTGTTCGGCTACTTCCGCTGCGAGAAGCTGGGAGATGAGCGGCTACTCGCAGCAGAAGCATCCCGACCGGCGGCGCCGCTCCCCGGTCCTCCGTTCACACTTGCCCTCCGGAGATCAGCGGGCCAAGCCTCTGATCTCCCGACGTTAGCCGCATGGAGGTGAGCGGCGCCGCCTGTCGGGGTACTTGTGCTGCCAGCAGCGGGGAGATGAGTGCCTCGCACCGGTCATCTCCCTGCTGCATCGCCGCTGACCTCCGTCCGGCAGATGAGCCGCTAACGGCCGCCATCTTTTTCTGAAATCCCGCGTCGCTGATTGGCCGCGGCCGGACCAATCAGCGACGCAGGATTTCCTGGACAGACAGACAGACAGACAGAAAGACAGACAGACAGACAGACGGGATAAGACGATTATATACGGTACAGACCAAAAGTTTGGACACACCTTCTCATTTAAAGATTTTTCTGTATTTTCATGACTATAAAAATTGTACATTCACACTGAAGGCATCAAAACTATGAATTAACACATGTGGAATTATATACTTAACAAAAAAGTGTGAAACAACTGAAATATGTCTTATATTCTAGGTTCTTCAAAGTAGCCACCTTTTGCTTTGAGGACTGCTTTGCACACTCTTGGCATTCTCTTGATGAGCTTCAAGAGGTAGTCACCGGAAATGGTTTTCACTTCACAGGTGTGCCCTGTCAGGTTTAACAAGTGGGATTTCTTGCCTTACAAATGGGGTTGGGACCATCAGTTGTGTTGTGCAGAAGTCAGGTGGATACACAGCTGATAGTCCTACTGAATAGACTGTTAGCTGCTTTTTTCTTGCCATAATACAAATTCTAAGTAAAGAAAAATGAGTGGCCATCATTACTTTAAGAAATGAAGGTCAGTCAGTCCGAAAAATTGGGAAAACTTTGAAAGTGTCCCCAAGTGCAGTTGCAAAAACCATCAAGCGCTACAAAGAAACTGGCTCACATGAGGACCACCCCAGGAAAGGAAGACCAAGAGCCACCACTGCTTCTGAGGATAAGTTTATCTGAGTCACCAGCCTCAGAAATCGCAGGTTAACAGCAGCTCAGATTAGAGAACAGGTCAATGCTACACAGAGTTCTAGCAGCAGACACATCTCTTCAACAACTGTTAAGAGGAGACTTTGTGCAGCAGGCCTTCATGGTAAAATAGCTGCTAGGAAACCACTGCTAAGGACAGGCAACAAGCAGAAGAGACTTGTTTGGGCTAAAGAACACAAGGAATGGAGATCAGACCAGTGAAAATCTGTGCTTTGGTCTGATGAGTCCAAATTTGAGATCTTTGGTTCCAACAACCATGTCTTTGTGCGACGCAGAAAAGGTGAACGGATGGACTCTACATGCCTGGTTCCCACTGTGAAGCATGGAGGAGGAGGTGTGATGGTGTGGGGGTGCTTTGCTGGTGACACTGTTGGGGATTTATTCAAAATTGAAGGCATACTGAACCAGCATGGCTACCACAGCATCTTGCAGCGGCATGCTATTCCATCCGGTTTGCTTTTAGTTGGACCATCATTTATTTTTCAACAGGACAATGACCCCAAACCCACCTCCAGGCTGGGTAAGGGCTATTTGACCAAGGAGGAGAGTGATGGGGTGCTACACCAGATGACCTGGCCTCCACAGTCACCAGACCTGAACCCAATCGAGATGGTTTAGGGTGAGCTGGACCGCAGAGTGAAAGCAAAAGGGCCAACAAGTGTTAAGCATCTCTGGGAACTCCTTCAAGATTGTTGGAAGACCATTTCCAGTGACTACCTCTCGAAGCTCATCAAGAGAATGCCAAGAGTGTGCAAAGCAGTCATCAAAGCAAAAGGTGGCTACTTTGAAGAACCTAGAATATAAGACATATTTTCAGTTGTTTCACACTTTTTTGTTAAGTATATAATTCCACATGTGTTAATTCATAGTTTTGATGCCTTCAGTGTGAATGTACAATTTTCATAGTCATGAAAATACAGAAAAATCTTTAAATGAGAAGGTGTGTCCAAACTTTTGGTCTGTACTGTATGTAGATATGCATGGATTTACCATTGAGTTGTGTCTTAAGAGGGATGTCCACTAGTGTACATTTAATTTTTCTTGTGTTTTTGGGGAAAATATTTGCTCACTTGACCATGTACATCCCACCTAGCCATGGAGGTTGGCATCCAGTTTTTGAATGTAATGGCAGCCCCTCTCAATGAAGGCTGACCCTATGCAGTCACAGAAATATGTATAACTGGACATCACACCTAACAGAATATTGTGTCTCTGCAGCTCTTGGTTGTCCCCGGCCTACTATGAGGGGAAACACATTTAGAAAAGTGCCCTGCTACCATGGATAGATGATTGATTTCTGGCTAGTGGGACCAGTGGTCATTAGAGGGGTTGTCCAGTCATAAGTGATACAGAGTGACTGCAGACACGGTGCGGGGGATTCACCAGTATGGGACCCGGGACCGGAGGCTATGTATGTGGCACCACAGAGGTACTGCACCTAACCTAGAGGTGTGGCATCTCCTTCTCTCAGGTAAGGATGGAGTACTGCCCAGGACCCCAACACTACTCAAGGCCAGATTGAACCAGATTGTACCAGATTGAACCGGATTGAACCGGATTGAACCGGACTGAACCGGCTTGAACCAGATTAAACCAGATTGAACCAAATTAAACCAGATTGAACCGGCTTGTACCAGATTGAACCGGCTTGAACCAGAGAGAACCTGTTTGACCCGGCTTGAATCAGATTGAACCGGCTTGAACTGGCTTGAACCAGATTGAACTGGTATGAACCGGCTTGAACCAGATTGAACCGGATTGAACCGGCTTGAACAGGATTGAACCGACTTGAACCGGATTGAACCGGCTTGAACGGGATTGAACCGGATTGAACCGGCTTGAACCAGATTGAACTGGCTCGAACCAGATTGAACCGGCTTGAACCGGCTTACACCGGCTTGAACCGGCTTGAACCAGATTGAACTGGATTGAACCAGCTTGAACCGGCTTGAACCGGCTTGAACCGATTGAACCGGATTGAACCGGATTGAACCGGCTTGAACCAGATTAAACCGGATTGAACCGGCTTGAGCCATATTGAACCGGCTTGTACCAGATTGAACCGGTTTGAACCGGCTTGAACCATATTGAACCGGCTTGAACCAGATTGAACCGGTTTGAACCGGCTTGAACCGGCTTGAACCAGATTGATCCAGATTTAACCGGCTTGAACCGGCTTGAACCAGATTGGTAGGTGGTGATGCTGGGGCTTGTAGTGCAGGCGGGATGGCGCAGCAGGAGTAACTGACAGAGACAGGGAATTCGCTTCAATACTTTTACTGGTGCGGATGTCAAGTACAGTCCAGGGTACTCAGTAGGATGGGTGCACTTCAGGACTTCTCCCCAGTGAGCGGGTATAAGGCCTCCTGGTCTGTGTCTGCCTCTCTGTATGCTCTTGGCCAGCCTGTAACTGGGCCTAGCTTATGTGTCGTGCTGTTCCTTCACTGTCGCTCGGTAGTAGGACCTTCTGCTGGTAACAACTCTCCCTGGATGCTGGGGCCTTGTGGTTCTTGGTCCTGTAATGGGTCTAGCTTCAGGTCGTCCAGGGACTTGAAGTCCTCCTGGAATGCCGGTGATCCCTACTGGGTATAAAGGGACCCTGTAGGCGCGGACCCGGTGTCCGGTTTATATATCGGGGGTGAGCCTATGATGCTCTTATGCCCCATCAACTGCTCTCTCCTTTCTCCTCTTGCATTCGGCCACACTCGGGGCCCTCAGAACTCAACTCGTGCTGTAGCCTTGGCTCGCCTAAGCACTGCAGCCAGGGTGCTGCGTCTTCACTGGTCTAAGTGCCAGCACACTCACTAACAACTAACTGACTAAACTCAGCTGCCTGGCTCCACCCTCCATATATATATCCCTAATGGGCTCCCTCTGGTGGTGTGAGGTGGAAGGGTGGAGGTGTTTGTATGTAATGAGGGCCTCTTGTGGAGAAGTTCGTCCATGCCCCCTGGGTCCTGTGGTACCTGTGCGCAGCAGGGTGTCACACTTCAGTACCTTTACTGGTGTAACGGCAGGTATGGTCCAGGGTACTTTCTAGGAAGGCTTCACTTCAGGACTTCTCCCCAGTGAGCGGGTATAAGGCCTCCTGATCCGTTTCTCCCTCTCTCTAAGCTTCTAGCCAGCCTGGAACTTGGCCCAGCTTCTGTGTTGTGTTGCTCTCTCACCTGACTGCTTGGTAGTAGGACCTTTCTTTGGCAACCACTATCCCTGGACGCCGGGGCCTTCGTGGTTCCTTGTCCTGTTATTGCTGGTAGCTTCATGATGACCAGAGGTCTGAAAGCCTCCTGGTATGCCGGTAGTCCCTACTGGGTAAAGAGGACCCTATAGGGGCAGACCCGGTGTCCGGTTTGTGTCTTGGGGTGAGCCTATGATGCTCCTCTGCCCCCTCAATTCCTCTCTCCCTTCCTCTTTGCCTCCGGCCACACTCTGGGCCCTCAATACAGCAGCTGACGTGCTGCATCTTCACTGCTCTCAGTGGCAGCACATTCTCTCACTAAACTGATCTTCCTGGCTCCACCCTTCATATATATATCCCTAACAGGGCTCCCTCTGGTGTTATGAGGTGGAAGGGTGGAGGTGTCTGTTTGTAGTGAGGGCCTCTTGTGGAGAAGTCTGTCCATGCACCCGTTTGGGTCCTGTGGTACCTGTTGTAGCAGGGTGCCACAGTATCACCGTAAGGTTACGTTCTCATGATCAGTGTTTGTTGAGTTTTTGACCTTAGTTTACCTGCATTTTTATTTCATTGTGTTTTTGACACGTTTTTGGTCTCTGTTTGGTGTGTCATGCTTTAAATAAAGCTGCTTTGTTTTTTAAACTTTCTGGTATTGACATTCTTAGATGCGGACTGCATGCGGTTTTGATGAGTTTACACTACGTAAAAGCACTAAAGACGCATGTGCGTGTTTTTACATTAGATGTGGAAATTCCGCACAGAAAACTCAGTATACCCACAAGAGAAATTAACATGCTGAAAATTGGAAAAACGCACCTCAGGTCAATTTACACAGAGTAAAAAAGCAGCACAGTGGACATGAGATTTCTGTAAATCCCATGCACTTTGCTGGTATTGTAAAACGCTGCTTTTTAGCTGCAGCGACAATACGCGATGAAAGCTCATCATGTGAATGTAGCCTAATTGTACTGAACTGAAGAATCATATCGCCAGGTGATGGTTACTGCAAACTGAACGCTGTAAATAAAAATAAAAAAACTATTGTGGAATTGCTCCTTTTTTTTCCACAGTTGGAATTTTTTTTTACCGCTTTCCAGTATATCATGATAAAATAGATGGCGTCGTTCAAAAGTACAACTCATCCCACAAAAAAAACAAGCCCTCACACGGCTATGTCGACCGTAAAATAAAAGTTGTGGGTCTTGGAATAAGAGAAAGATAAATTGAAAGCGCACAAAAACAGTAAATAGTCTGTTCAGGAAGGGGTTAATCACAAAATGGTCTTATTTTTATTCGAGGGATGTGGCTAATTTAGAACATTCGTGAATATATTTGGATCCAGTAGGCCGATGATCTTCAATACTACAAGTCCCAGCAGTTGTGGAGCAGCTGGATGGCAGTAGAACGCTAGCACTGTGTGACCTGGAGAGTTCTTCAGTGTTCAGCAGCCTCCCTGCTGGTCCTGGACTCCATCTTTTATAACCACTTGGATGTCTGTACATCCACATGTAGATGTTGAACTGTGTATAGTATGTTCAAATTGTTATGGAGGCTGGAGGACTGACTTCAGTGCCATCCCTTGTGAGGTACAATGACCGGATAGAGAAATGGCCGTCTTCTGGGAGATGAGGCAGGTGAAGCCCAGAGGGTTGTCTAGGCCAAGGAAGTGTCTGGTGCTGATGGAGATATTTTGTACCACCACGTTTAGATGAGGGAGAGCTCATAAAAAGGAGGATTGTGAGAGGAGGTGTAGGCCAGGACCTGCTCTAATACAAGCAGCCTTCACCCCTCAGGTGGAAGTCTGGAAACTGACGGCTGTGAGGCAGAAGTCAGGAGACCTGATTTGCAGCTCTATGTGGAGCTGTGAAGGAGATCCCAGTGTGGCGCCCAGCTGCGCTTGGTACCACAGATCCTAGAAGAGTGCATTAATGAAATCCTCCACAAGAGGCCCCCATAAACATTCACACTTCTCCACCTTTCACCTCAGACCAGCAGAGGGAGCCCGTTAGGGATATAAATAGGGAAGGTGGAGCTACGCAGTTCTGTCAGAGTCTAGCAGTTAGACTGGAGCGCACAGAGAGAGAGATGCACGAGGGTTGCTGTGTGAGGCAAGTTAGGCTTCCAGCGGTCCTGAAGCCCAGTCTAGATTCAGGAAGCTCAGATAGAGGTTAAGGTGTGCCGGCGCCACAAGATCGGTGAAGCGCGGCAAGCTGCCGTTAGTGTGAGCAGCCTAGTGAGGGCCCGAGTAGGCCGAAGGCAAGTAGTGGAAAGTGAGTAGCAGTGGGGGCAGAGGAACTTACCCAGCTCACCCCGAAACATTTACCGGACACCGGGTCCGAGCTTACCGGGATCTCTACGACCCAGTAAGGCATAACCAGAATCCCTGGAGAACTACAGGTCCCAGGATCACCAGAAAGCTGATACATAACCGAGCCAGGAGACACATACGCCCCGTAAGCTGGGAGCGTGCACTCCAAGACAAGGCCCCACCACAACGTCAGCAGGTGCAGGACAGAAACCAAGTTAGGCCTAGCTCTAGGCAAGTCAGAAACTTACTAGGCAGAGGCAAGAAACAGGAGGCCCTACACCCGCTCATTGGAGAGGATCCTGATATGCACCCTTCACCCTACCGTGCTCCGGGATGTGCCTGAATTACCACCAGTAAAAGGTACTGAAGTGACTATCGTGTCTGACCCTGTTCTTCCTCTGACCCGGCTGGGTCTCACCTGTCCTGCATCTGTAGCACCCTGAGGATTCGGCTGCTACAGGGGTATTGCACCTCAATCCAGAGGTGTGATATTCCACTCCCGGGTAAGGATGGAGTGTGGATCTGAGCTCGGTAGGCTGCATGCACTACATACATCCCATTTCCGAGGAGCAGACCGACGGTACTCCCACTTAGAAATGTGCAGGTACGACCGAGTCTGTTCCTGGCTGGAGTGGGAGGGGGGTGGAACATCCCAAGTAGTGTAGGGGCAGATAGGGGGAGCAGCCTGGGTAAAGATAGGAGCTCATTGGGTGCTGGTCACCTGAGCTCACACATAGAGGGTGTATATAAGGTGGGCACCAACTAAGAACAGGGTCAGTTGCAGAGAGAAAGTCAGCGAGCGGAGGAGAAGAGAGACCCAGAGTGAGAGAGGAGAAAGAAAGAGAGACCCAGAGGGGGAAACAGAAGAAAGGACTCTAAGACCCCAAATTAAATCCCCGGGTGAAGAGTCGGCGCAGGGTACCGGAACCCAAGCTGGTGGGGGCAAAAACACACCCCAGCCAGAGACCGGAGGCCGTGGGCAGCGTTTGCCACGGCCACCCACCACATCCACCACGAAGGCACACCACGTGGAGGGTCAGGGAACCCAAGGCCAAGGGTCTCCCAACAGAAGGCCCGAGGGAGCTGGACCTGGGTGGATCAATAGTGGGGACGGCCAGAGAAAGGACAGAAGGAGAGCTCAGGGTCACGCTCCGGACTTGCTTGGGGGTTGGCTGGATCCAGGACCTGGTGGATGCAGCACGGCTCGGGAGGTCACTCGGAGCTGGAGTGACCGGAACATCAGCAGTGAGTAAACATCCTAAACTGCATAACCCGACTCTGTCTCTGATTGCCGTCTACACTGCATCACCACAACCCCCATCCTCTGCACCTGATCCCCCTGAGGCTATACCCCACCCGTTGGGGGTTATACCATCACAAGCTGCACCTACACCATCAGCCTCAGCGGACCCTGCTGCAGCGGCGGCCATAGTGACCGCAATACAACGGGTGGCGTAGTCGACATTAAGAACTTATTAACATCTGTAGGACTGCCACATACAACTGAGTTTGACACCCTGGGCACGGACCGGGTCACAGCCACTCGGAAGACTACAACCCCCATCTGATCCGGCTCCGGATATTCCCACTAAAGAATATGGCCCAGGGGGCGCGTCAACTTTGGCGTAGTCGGCAGGATTACGTGCCCGCAACACCCGGGTACTGCGTGCCTGAAGAAAAGAACGAGTTTACCTCAAAAAGAAGTCTCCTGACGGTTCCGGAGGGTCCCCGCCATCGGACCCCATCACCAGTCGATTCCCGCCGGTTGTCCGCCATTAACAGCGTTTTCCCGCCATCTGCAGAGTTTCCCGCCACTGGGAAGCGATTCCCGCCAATTCCAAAGGTTTCCCGCCTTGGAAGAGCGGACGCCATTATGGGCGTGCCAGAGGGTGGCGAGAGGCCACCTCCCATCGTGGGCCAGGACCGAAAATGGCGCCAAAAGTGGAAACCGCCCCCACCAACAGAGACTGTGATGCTAGAGGTGTCTGTCAGCGTGAAAGAACAGCCCCTGGAGCTGACAATCACCAAGTGGCCCCGGGACCGCCCTCGAGGTGGGAGGAGACGAAAGGAGAGAACAAAGATGGGTGCCGCCTGGAGCAGTCGAGAGCGAGCGCACCCGGAGGCAAGAAGCCTGGAGAGGAGTAGCAGAGAAGCTCACCCGGAGATGGCCAGAGAGCAGAGCAGCACCGGCCCGCTGGCCAGGAGCCTGCTGGAAGAAGAGCAGAGCAGCACCGACCCGTTGGTCAGGAGCCTGCTGGAAACCACGACCCCACTAGGCCTAGTGGAGGTCCTCGCACAGCTCCCCCGAGACCGGGAGTGTGCACAGACTGCCCTGGAGGGCCTCGCACGGAGGATGGCCCGGGTACAGCGAGAGACATTGGCGGAGTGGAGCCGAGAGATGGCCCAGCAAACCAAGACCCGGAGCACGCCAGCCAAGATGAGGAGACAGACCGCCTCTGAGGATGGCGCGGGAGGACCCAAGGCCGGAGACGGCGCCGAGAAGGGAGCCGAACGCATGGAGGCAGGTAAAGGGGACGTCTATACCCCAAACCAGGACACCGCTTACCTGCCCCAGCTCCCCGTCGCAGAGCCCGAAAGTCCCCCTGCTGTGCCCGAAAACGCCATGTCACCGACGCAGACTAGGCCCCAACCGGAAGCCGCCGCCGCGACCCCTGTGACGCCATGCGCACCGACCCCGAGCGTGGCAAAACAGGAAGTAACACCAGCCTGGTCGCAGGGCCTAGAATTCCCGGGCGTCGCAATACCAACAGCGCCCCCTACCTCCGCGGAGCCCCCGGCCTGGTCGCAGGGCCAGGTAGCCCAGGGCGCCGCCGTCCTGACGGTGCCCTTCACCTTCCAGGTGCCCCAGGCCTGGCCGCAAGGCCTGGGCAACCCGGGCGCCACCACCACTGCGCCCGCACCCGTAAAACCAAGGGTGCCGCGTCTGGGAGAGGACTTGTTTGCCCAGCACACGTGGCCGGACGGGCAGCCTTTCATCTGGCCCCAGAGATATTATGAACTGGAGCACCAGAGGAGAGTTGGGGCCATGTGTGCACCCCTGATTCCGGCTCCGAAGCCCGTGATAAGGATCTCGCCCCCGCTTGAAGAGACCCAATTTGAGTGGGACCCCACCGGAGAAGACCTAATGGGGTTCACTCAAGAAACCAGGGCAGCTGCAGCGGAGCGTGCTGCGTGCTGCCGACAGCAGCTCGAGGAGTTTGCGAGGGAGCGGAGAGAGAGGCGGGTCCGGGAACAACAGGCCCAAATAAGGAGCGCCGAGCAGAAGAGCCGAACCAGGAGGGACCCCCGTGCAGCGCACAGTCCCCGCACCACCGGGACTGTAATTAAGTTCAACATGCAGCATGGGTGGGGCTTCATCAGAGACCACAACACCCCCGGCGACGTCTTTGTCACGCGCAGAGATGTGGAATCCCACCTACCGGAGGGACACAGAGGTCGTGACCTTTACATCGGGGACGAGGTCACCTTCACCCGGCACAAGTGTGCCAAAGGACCCTACGCCCTCCATGTGCATCGTCTGACGGAGGAAGAGCTGCGGTGTGAGGAGGAAGAACAAGAGGACCCAGACGGGTCTGAAACTAGAGCCAAAGGTAACAATAAAGAAAGAGCAGGAGGACGCCGTCGTTAAGTACAGCGAAGCAGGAGCTGTATATAGTTGCCCGTCGGGGCACCATAAACTGAAACTGTTACTGCTGCTAATATAGTCCCCGTTGGGACCAACATGTGTGAACTGTTTACCCGTTTATCCCTTTAATCCCACTGACCGAGGACTGAGAGCGGTCATCCCTATCCCCATTACCTGGCCGAGGACTGAGAGCGGCCATATCCCTGTATATAGTTGCGCGTCCTAAAGCGCCCCCTACCGGTTTTATAGGAAAACCAGTTTTCCAGAAAGACTGTCGCACTTTACCCGGTCACGCGTTGCACAGTGACCGGAGGGAGGAGCCAGAGGCGACGAGAATGTTATTTATACGAAAAGTTTATTTGATATATATATATATATATGTTGTTTAATATGTTTTATATGTTTATGAAAAAATTTTGTATGTTTTGGTGTTTTGTTCTTACAGCCCGAGGACGTGCTGTGATTTACCAGGGGGGAATGTAGCACCCTGAGGATTCGGCTGCTACAGGGGTATTGCACCTCAATCCAGAGGTGTGATATTCCACTCCCGGGTAAGGATGGAGTGTGGATCTGAGCTCGGTAGGCTGCATGCACTACATACATCCCATTTCCGAGGAGCAGACCGACGGTACTCCCACTTAGAAATGTGCAGGTACGACCGAGTCTGTTCCTGGCTGGAGTGGGAGGGGGGTGGAACATCCCAAGTAGTGTAGGGGCAGATAGGGGGAGCAGCCTGGGTAAAGATAGGAGCTCATTGGGTGCTGGTCACCTGAGCTCACACATAGAGGGTGTATATAAGGTGGGCACCAACTAAGAACAGGGTCAGTTGCAGAGAGAAAGTCAGCGAGCGGAGGAGAAGAGAGACCCAGAGTGAGAGAGGAGAAAGAAAGAGAGACCCAGAGGGGGAAACAGAAGAAAGGACTCTAAGACCCCAAATTAAATCCCCGGGTGAAGAGTCGGCGCAGGGTACCGGAACCCAAGCTGGTGGGGGCAAAAACACACCCCAGCCAGAGACCGGAGGCCGTGGGCAGCGTTTGCCACGGCCACCCACCACATCCACCACGAAGGCACACCACGTGGAGGGTCAGGGAACCCAAGGCCAAGGGTCTCCCAACAGAAGGCCCGAGGGAGCTGGACCTGGGTGGATCAATAGTGGGGACGGCCAGAGAAAGGACAGAAGGAGAGCTCAGGGTCACGCTCCGGACTTGCTTGGGGGTTGGCTGGATCCAGGACCTGGTGGATGCAGCACGGCTCGGGAGGTCACTCGGAGCTGGAGTGACCGGAACATCAGCAGTGAGTAAACATCCTAAACTGCATAACCCGACTCTGTCTCTGATTGCCGTCTACACTGCATCACCACAACCCCCATCCTCTGCACCTGATCCCCCTGAGGCTATACCCCACCCGTTGGGGGTTATACCATCACAAGCTGCACCTACACCATCAGCCTCAGCGGACCCTGCTGCAGCGGCGGCCATAGTGACCGCAATACAACGGGTGGCGTAGTCGACATTAAGAACTTATTAACATCTGTAGGACTGCCACATACAACTGAGTTTGACACCCTGGGCACGGACCGGGTCACAGCCACTCGGAAGACTACAACCCCCATCTGATCCGGCTCCGGATATTCCCACTAAAGAATATGGCCCAGGGGGCGCGTCACATCCCCCTATCCGTATGCTGCCCTGAGGCCTAGCTCCACCTGTGGGGAGCTATACCATCGAGCTGCATTATCACCGGCCTCAGCGGACTGCCGCAGCGCTGGTGAGCCTCACCAGAAACCACAGGTGGCGTCACGAACTTTCATAAAATTAACAAACAATCCCTTTTTAAAAGCTGACCCCAGGGTACGGGCCCGGGAGCCGACCACCGCGACATCCCCAAGGTCAGGCAAAGGCCCGTGTACCGAGTCATCCCCATCCCCTGGGCGAGCCATCTTTCCTGGCGTCACGAACAGGATCGCGTGCCCGTTGCAACTACGGAGTGTTATGCCCGTTGGTACTGTGCGCCTTTAATTAAAAACTGTGTACGTTAAACTGTGGTGAAGATGGCCGCCATTGTTGGACCGCCGAGCGAGAAGAAGGGCGTAACCGCAGGAAACTGATGGTCGTACCTGCAAAAGCGCGCAAAGCCGCGGACATGCCCCACGCCTCGACTTCAAACCAGGAAGTGCCAGGTCCTGGAAGGAGCCACGGTGAGCGCTCTGACGTAGGACTCAAGCGACGCAAGGTCCTGAAGAAGACTGTCACCTGCGGAGCTGCGGCCTACCGGAAGAAAAGAAGGTAGGCCACGGTTCGCTAGGGGGGCGCCAGAATGTCCAAGGGACAGCACGACGCCGGAATACCGGTTAACTGCCCCCTGATGTACAACTCGCACCCGATGCCGCGCAGGCCGAAGCGGTCGCTCCACCAGCAGCGCCTGTAACTCCTGTCATCCCCATGACGTATATTTCGGGAGCAAAGTGGCTTCCCCAGTACAACGGCAAACCAGATACCCTGTCTGGATTCAAACTGAAGATATGCGGTATTTTGGACATGTACTCTTTGACAGGCAAGCAGAGGGCCGCTGTTGTATTAGGACAATTGACTGGTGCTGCGGAGCGGGAAGTAGAAACATGGTCAGCCGCAGACCAGGAGTCAGTGTCCGCAATCTTTAAAAAGCTACAGACTGTGTTTGAGGATCATACTAAGGCGGACCTCAGGATGAGGTTCTACAACTGTTCTTAACAGCCGGAGGACAATGTTCGGGACTATGCCTGGCGTCTACAAGGGGCCCTGCGGGCTCTGAAACAGGTTAGTCCAACCAGCATTGAAAATGAGAACAAAATGCTGAAGGAACAGTTTGTCCGGGGACTGAAGTCTCCTGAGGAGAGCAGGACTGTGCGTTGGTGGTCCCTGGATCATCCAGATGCCACCTTTGATAATCTTAAGGACATGGCTATAAAAGGACTGCAGCATCTGGAAACAAATTCCATCCAATGTTACCAGAGTGGAGCCACCCCAGTGCCTGCAACACCCACCTTTTCCTCAGTGGTTGCTGAAGCCAAAGTTCCAGCAACGTCCCCTAGAGAGCTGGACAGCTTGCGCTCTGAAGTGCGGACGGGAGCATGAGAATGTGTGTAGATTACCGACAAGTAAATCGCATTACACATAAAGATGCATACCCTTTACCACGCATAGAGGAGTCACTGGCTGCCTTAAAGTCTGCAAATTACTTTTCCACCCTTGACCTCACTAGTGGGTACTGGCAAGTAGCTGTGGCTGAGGAGGATCGGGAGAAGACGGCCTTTACAACCCCGATGGGACTCTGCGTGTTCAACAGTATGCCGTTTGGACTCTGCAATGCCCCCGGGACGTTCCAGAGATTGATGGAGTGCTGCCTGGGACACCGCAACTTCGAGACTGTGTTACTTTACCTGGATGATGTGATAGTGTACTCCAGGACGTACAAGGACCACTTGAAGCACCTGGCAGAGGTATTTTAGTCACTGTCCCGGGATGAATCTGAAGCCTTCAAAGTGCCACCTGCTCAAGAGAAAGGTACAGAACCTGGGGCACATTGTCAGTCCGGAAGGGGTAGCACCAGACCCGGAGAAGATCACTGCCATCCAGAAGTGGCCGGAGCCGAAGAACCTCAAGGAGGTGCGTCAGTTCCTTGGACTAGTAGGATACTACCGGAGGTTTGTAAAAGACTACACTAAGAAAGCAGCCCCTCTGCAAGACCTCCTGGTAGGGCAGTCCCCCAAAGGCAGAAATCCCCCATTCCACTGGGGTAAGAAGCAAGCCGAGTCATTTCAGGAGATGAAGGAGATCCTGACAGGCGATGAGATCCTGGCCTACCCTGACTACAGCCAACCGTTCCTGCTGTATACAGATGCCAGCAACGAAGGGCTGGGCACTGTCCTAAGTCAAAAGCAGAATGGCCAAGAGAAGGTAATCGCATATGCAAGCAGGAAGCTCCGCCCGACCGAGAGGAACCCAGACAACTACAGCAGCTTTAAGTTGGAGTTCCTGGCCTTGGTCTGGGCCATCACTGAGAGGTTCAAGCACTACCTAGCCTCCAGCAAGTTCACTGCCTACACTGACCATAACCCCTTGACCCATCTTGAAACCGCCAAGCTAGGAGCACTGGAACAACGATGGATGGCGCGGCTGTCAAATTACCAATTTACAATTAAATATCGGGCGGGCCGCAAGAACGCCAACGCCGATGCCCTGTCCAGGATGCCTCACCAGTCAGACACAGAAGAAGAAGTGGATGACCTGGAAGAGATTGAGCTACCTGCCTTTCACCGGAATGGGATGATCCACGAGCAATGAGCCTCCAGGAAGCAGCGTGGACAGACGTTAAACCCTCTGCCACACCACAGCTGGAAAGAGACCCAGGACAGTGACCCAGTTGTCAGCCGTATCAAGGAGCTGATAACCCAAGAAGGTTCCTCCCTGGAAAAAGAAGCGTCTCTGCAAGCAAAGCAGCTGTGGAACGAGAGAAGCCAGCTGTTTATCTACCGTGAGAAGCTGTGCCGGAGGTACGTCAATCCAAAAACCCATGAGATGGTATGGCAGATGTAGCATTGGCGTCTCTGCCCCTTGATAGGCAGAGACGCCGTCCCTCTCACCTCCCCGCTCCTGGCGCGGCGTCCTCCAGCGCTTCTCTCCCCGCTGCTGCCGGCGCGCGCTCCTTCCCCGGCAGTGTGCTTAGGGCACGTCTGCGCGCGCTCCCCCTCTCTTAAAGGGACCGCGCGCCATCCTAAGGAGTCCCCGGCCAATTGCCGGAGGACCTCCCATATATAAGGCACCTCCTCCAAAATGGAGGTGCCCGAGCAAAGTTGTTTGCACTGTGTCTGATCTTTGCTTCAAAAGAAGACTTTTCTGCTCATTTCCCGTCATTACTGGTGGTCTACCCTGCGTAAGGATGTGGTTGACTTCGTCTCTGCTTGTTCATCTTGTGGCTGCAACAAAGTTCCCAGACACTTACCAGCCGGTCATCTCCTGCCGCTTCGCATACCTGTTGCCCCGTGGCAACACATCGCTATGGACTTCATTACCGATCTCCCTGTTTCTGCCGGGTGTATTGTCATTTGGGTGGTCGCGGACCGCTTTTCTAAAATGGCTCACTTCATTCCCCTGCCTGGTCTCCCATTTGCACCTGAGCTGGCTAAGGACTTTATCCGCCATATCTTCCGTCTCCATGGCCTACCCCTCCACATCGTGTCGGATCGAGGGGTTCGGTTCACCTCACGCTTCTGGAGAGCCACATGTAAACTGCTGGACGTCACCCTGGACTTCTCCTCCGCTTACCACCCTCAGTCCAATGGTCAAATGGAGTGGATCAATCAGATTCTTACCAGCTACCTCCGGCACTTTGTTAATGCTCACCATTCTGATTGGGTGGACCTCCTTCCTTGGGCGGAATTCTCTTATAATAACCACAAGAGCGAATCCTCTTCCATTCCCCGTTCTTTATTGTCTATGGCCAACACCCCCGGATTCCGTTTCCCGTCTCCGCTTCTGTGGACAATCCTGCTGCGGAGTCTCTTGTCAGCGAGTTTTCTACCATTTGGGAGAGTACTAGGTCTGCACTTCTTCAGTCCTCCGAGCGGATGAAGTGATATGCTGATAAGAGACGTCTGGATCCGCCTCAATTCCGTCCGGGAGACAAGGTTTGGCTCTTCTCCAAACATGTGCGGCTCAAGATACCCTCCTACAAGTTAGGTCCTCGCTTCATCAGCCCTTTCGAAATCCTCAAGCAAATTAATCCAGTGGCCTACAAATTAAAACTCCCGGCCACCCTACGGATTCCCAACTCCTTCCACGTATCTCTCCTCAAACCCGTTGTCTTTAATTCTTTTTCCAACAATCCAGGTGCTCCCCGTGCTCCGGTTTCCGCTGAAGACGTCTTTGAGGTAGAGAGTATTCTGGCCACCAAGAGGGTAAGAGGAAAGACCTTTTTTCTGGTAGATTGGAAGGGGTTTGGTCCTGAGGAGAGAACTTGGGAACCCAGGGAGAACATCAACGCCCCGCTTCTCCTTGAAAAATTTATTTCTGGCCAAAAAAAGAGGGGGCCTAAAGAGGGGGGGGGGTACTGTAGCATCGGCGTCTCTGCCCCTTGCTAGGCAGAGACGTCTTCCCTCTCACCTCCCCGCTCCTGGCGCGACGTCCTCCAGTGCTTCTCTCCCCGCTGCTGCCGGCGCGTGCTCCTTCCCCGGCAGTGTGCTTAGGGCACGCACGCGCGCTCCCCCTCTCTTAAAGGGACCCCGCGCGCCGTCCTAAGGAGTCCCCGGCCAATTGCCGGAGGACCTCCCATACATAAGGCACCTCCTCCAAAATGGAGATGCCCGAGCAAAGTTGTTTGCACTGCGTCTGATCTTTGCTTCAGCCCTCAGGTCCCGTTGCTAGCCTGACTCCTCGTCCTGCCTGCCAGCCTGTTATCTGCCTGTTACCTGCCTTGGCCGTCAGACCGCTCACCTGGGAGCACCCGCCTGTTACCTGCTGTGTCCGTCAGCCCGCTCACCTGAGAGCGCTCACCAGTTACCTGCCAGTTACCTGCCTCGTCTGTCTGCCCGCTCACCTGGGAGCACCCGCCTGTTTCCTGCCAGCCTGCCTGGAGACCCTGCCGTCACTTGCTGTGACCACCTTCCTGGTAAACCTAAAGACTGCTACTTGCCCTGCTTTCTTGAACTGTGACCACCTGTCAGCTACCAGAGACTTCCGCCTGCTTGCCGTGTCCATCCGCCATACCGGTCAGTCCCAGCCATCTGTTCCGTGGGAGCCACCTGCTCTCTTACAAGGTCATCCCCAGAGTAGCACCTGTTCCCTCAGCCCGGATCCTCCCTGGTCACGGTGTCGTTAGCTGCCGTACGACCAGGGTCGGTTCGGGTGGATACTTAGTCACGCCCCTCTGGGTCCCTCCTTGCACCTCGGCACAGAGGTTCCACCACCCGGACCCGTAACAGCAGATAGTGGTCCCCAAGAGAGACATCCAAATGGTGTTGGAGGCCTACCACGATCAGGCGGGGCACTTTGGCTGGAAAAAGCTAGAGACCCTGCTGAAGTGTCGATTCTACTGGGTGTCGACCAGACCAAGATGGTCAAATCTCGCCAAGAGTCATGCTGAGCCGAGGGGAGCTGTTTCTATTGTGGCAGTAAGGAGCACCTGATCCGTTCCTGTCCGGAGAGGCCGGGAAACTCCAGTGTCTAGGACCGCTCGGAGAGGTCACCCTAGACAAAATTAAGTCCTCTCCAACCCTGACTTTGTCTCTATCTCCTGGGGAGAGAACCGTTACTTTGAACTTGCCCACCTGGATTCTGGATCCGCTGGAAACCTCATCTCCCAGTCCCTGGTTGAGAAATACTATATTCCCACCAAGCCTCTGGCTGAACCATTGTCAGTCGCCTCCGTGGATGGAAGACTCCTTCTTGTGACCATCCTGCTCGTCACGGAACCCATAACCCTGCAGGTGGGAATGCTGCACTCTGAGGTAATCTCCTTCCATGTGCTACCCGGACTCTCCCACTCCCTATTGCTAGGCCTACCTTGGCTCCAGACACATGAACCCGTGTTGAACTGGCATTCCGGTGAAGTACCTGCCGTAAGACCTGCCTGGTTCCGGTTCGTCCAGTTCGTCCACCACCTACCCCAGCTAATTTACCCGGTCTTCCGGCTCCTTACTGGCCCATGCTGACGTCTTCGGTAAAAAGGAAGCAGAGACATTGCCACCTCATAGGCCATATGATTGCCCGATCGACCTGGTACCTGGCGCCACTCCCCCCCCGTGGGCGTATTTATCCGTTGTCTGCGGCTGAAACCCGGGCCATGTCCGAGTACATAGAGGAGAATCTGGCTAGGGGATTCATCCGGAAGTCTACTTCCCCGGCTGGAGCCGGATTCTTCTTTGTAAAAAAAAAGGATGGCTCACTACGCCCCTGTATTGACTATAGAGGACTCAATCAGATCACGGTTAAAAATAAATACTCCCTTCCGCTCATCTCCGAGTTATTTGATCGCCTTAAAGGCGCCAGGATCTTCTCCAAGCTGGATCTACGTGGAGCGTATAACCTGGTCCGTATCCGTCATGGAGACGAGTGGAAAACGGCATTTAATACCCGGAACGGACACTATGAGTACCGTGTGATGCCCTTCCGCCTCTGCAATGCTCCCGCCGTCTTCCAAGAACTGGTCAACGACATCTTCCGTGACCTTCTTTACTCCTGCGTGGTGGTATACCTGGACGACATCTTGGTCTTCTCTCCGGATCTTCCCACACACCGGAGGGATGTTCGTCAGGTCCTGCTTAGGCTCAGGCAGAACCACCTCTATGCCAAATACGAGAAGTGCCTATTTGAGCAGACCTCTCTTCCATTCCTGGGCTATGTTATCTCCCAGACAGGCTTGCGAATGGATCCCGAGAAGCTCTCTGCTGTCCTAAAGTGGCCCCGTCCAGAGGGGTTGAAGGCGATACAGCGATTACTGGGCTTCGCTAATTACTATCGTCTCTTCATTCCACACTTCTCGTCTCGGACTGCTCCCATATCTGCGCTCACCCGTAAGGAAGCAAATCCCAAGGTATGGCCACCCGAAGCTGAGGAGGCCTTCCTTTCCCTGAAGCAAGCCTTCTCCTCTGCCCCTGTGCTGCACCGTCCGGACTGCAACAAACAGTTCTACCTGGAGGTTGATACTTCCTCCTCTGGAGCCGGAGCGGTGCTCACCCAAAAGTCTTCATCCAGGAGAATGGTAACCTGTGGCTTTTTCTCCAAAATCTTCTCCTCCTCTGAGTGCGGCCCGGTGGTCTTGGTTTTTTGCCCGCTTCGATTTCATCGTTCATTTGCGCCCGGCGGACAAGAATGTCAAAGCTGATGCCTTGTCTCGATCCTTCCTGTCCTCCGACCAAGAGGAGGAGCCTATGCACATTATCGACCCCTAAAAGGTGATGAATGTGGCCCCCTTGGATTTGACTCGTCTTCCACCCGGCAAGACGTTCGTGGCGGTTCCTGACCGTGAGAAGGTTCTTCGCTGGGGTCATTCTTCTAAACTAGCTGGCCATTTTCTGCTCATTTCCCGGCATTACTGGTGGTCTACCCTGCGTAAGGATGTGGTAGACTTCGTCTCTGCTTGTTCTTCTTGTGGCCGCAACAAAGTTCCCAGACACTTACCAGCCGGTCATCTCCTGCCGCTTCCCATACCTGTTGCACCGTGGCAGCACATCGCTATGGACTTCATCTCCCTGTTTCTGCCGGGTGTACTGTCATTTGGGTGGTCGCGGACCGCTTTTCTAAAATGGCTCACTTCATTCCCCTGCCTGGTCTCTCGTCTGCACCTGAGCTGGCTAAGGACTTTATCCGTCATATCTTCCGTCTCCATGGCCTACCCCTCCACATCGTGTCGGATCGAGGGGTTCGGTTCACCTCACGCTTCTGGAGAGCCACATGTAAACTGCTGGACGTCACCCTGGACTTCTCCTCCGCTTACCACCCTCAGTCCAATGGTCAAGTGGAGCGGATCAATCAGATTCTTACCAGCTACCTCCGGCACTTTGTTAATGCCCACCGTTCTGATTGGGTGGACCTCCTTCCTGACAAAACCGCGGCCGGACCAATCAGCGACCCGGGATTTCCAGAACAGACAGAAAGACAGACAGACAGACAGAAAGACAAACAGACAGACAGACGGGATAAGACAATTATATAGATAGATTGAATTAAATTGAATTATATTGTGTGTTTTCATGCATATGTATATTATTTTGTGCTTGCTTTATTACTAAACAATAAAAGTGATATGGACACTTTGCTTATTAGTTTTCCATTACCCTATGGGTATCTAAGAACTCCGTGGCTGAGGACTGTGTGCAGCCCAAAAACTATTTATTGTATATAATTGTGCGACGCCCAGCTGTGCTTGGTATCACAGATCCTAGAGGGGGTTTATTGATGGATTCCTCCACAAGAGGCCCCCATAACCATTCACACATCTCCACCTTCCACCTCAGACCACCAGAGGGAGCCCGTTAGGGATAGATAAAAAGTGAAGGTGGAGCCAGGCAGCAGTTAGTTGGAGCCAGAGTTGAAGTCTAGTTGAGTCTGGTTTAGCAGTGAGTCCAGTGCAGTCTGAGAAGAGTTACCTCAGAGGACAAAAGTCTGTTCCAGCTCCTGCAATTGCCAACCTGCAGTGGAGCTTATCCAGATTAAGACTCCATGTAGCTCAGAGAGGTGAGCTTTAGGTGTGCCTGCACCATAAGATCGGTGAAGGGCGGCAAGCTGCTGTTAGTGTGAGTAGCCTAGTGAGGGCCCGAGTAGGCCGAAGGCGAGAGGAGAGTTAGTACATAGGGGGCAGAGGAGCTTAACTGGCTCACCCCGAAGAATTTACCGGACACCGGGTCCGAAGTTTACCGGGATCTCTATGACCCAGTAAGACATAACCGGAATCCCTGGAGAGCTACAAGTCCCAGGATCGCTAAAGTGCTGATACGTAACAGAGCCAGGAGACACATAGGCCCCGTAAGCTGGGAGTGTGTACTCCAAGAAAAGGCCCTACCACAAGGTCAGCCAGCGCAGGACAGAGACAAAGTTAGGCCTAGCTCCAGGCAGGTCAGAAACTTACTACGCAGAGGCAAGAAACAAGAGGCCCAAAACCGGCTCATTGGGGAGGATCCTGACATGCAACCTTCACCCTACAGTGCTCCGGGATGTGCCTGAATTTCCATCAGTAAAAGGTACTGAAGTCAACATCGTGTCTGTCCCTGTTCTTGCTCTGATCCGGCTGGGTCTCGCCTGTCCTGCAAGCCCCTTCATACACTGCCCTGTGGCCCAGCTCCACCTGTGGGGAGCTATAGCATCAAGCTGCCTTATCATCGGCCTCAGTGGACTGTGCAGCGCTGGTGATTCTCACCAGAAGCCACGGGTGGCGTCACGAACTCTAATAAACTAAATAAACAACTATTAACGCTTTTAAAGAGGGACCCCAGGGTACGGGCCCGGGAGCCGACCACCGCGACATCCCTAAAGGCTAGGCTAAAGGCCCGGGTACCGAGTCATCCCCATTCCCCCATTCATCTTCTTCCTGGCGTCACGAACAGGATCACGTGCCCGCTGCAGCAACGAAGTGTTTTGCCCGTTTCCACCGGGTACTGTGCGCCTTTATTCTGAACTGTGTACGTAAAGTTGTGGTGAAGATTGCCGCCATTGTTGGGTCGCCGAGCGAGAAGAAGGGCGTAACAGCGGGAAAATTAGGGGCGTACCTGCAAAAGAGTGCAAAGCCCCGGACACGCCCCACGCCTCGACGTCAAACCAGGAAGCGCCAGGTCCTGTAAGGAGCGTCGCTGAACGCTCTGACGTAGGACGTAAGCGACGCAAGGTCCTGAAGACGACCGTCACCTGCGGAGCTGCGGCCTACCGGAAGAAAAACTAGAAGGTAGGCCACGGTTAACTAGGGGGGAGCCAATATGTCCGATGAACAGCAGAACGCCTGTAGCGCCGGCGTCCCTGCCCTCTGCTAGGCAGGGACTCTGTTCCCCTCACCCCTCTGCTCCGAGTCCGGCGTCCTCCTCCCGCTCTGCTGGCAGCGCGCGCTCCTTCCCGGCCACTGTGCTTAGGGCGCGCGCGCGTGCGCTCCCTCCCTCTTAAAGGGGCCGCGCGCGCCGTCCTAAGGAGTCCCCGGCCAATGGCCGGAGGACTTCACCATATATAAGGCACCTCCTCCAAAATGGAGGTGCCCGAGCAATGTTGTTGCACTGTTCACTACTCTGCTTCAGCCCTCAGGTCCCGTTGCCAGTTACCTGCCAGATTCCTGCCAGTTTGCTGTCTGATTCCTGCCTGATATTCTGCTTACCTGCCTGCTAGCCTGAGGTCCAACGGTCTGCCTACCAACTCCTGTCAGTCTGTCTATGGACCAGCTTGCCCCCTCACCTGGGAGCGCACATCTGCTACCTGCCTGCTAGCCTACCTGGAGGCTCCGCCGTCACGTGCTGTGACCACCTGCCATTCCAGAGACTCCTGCCCGCTCACCTGGGAGCGCACACCTGCTACCTGCCTGCTAGCCTACCTGGAGGCTCCGCCGTCACGTGCTGTGACCACCTGCCATTCCAGAGACTCCTGCCCGCTCACCTGGGAGCGCACACCTGTTACCTGCCTGCTAGCCTACCTGGAGGCTCCGCTGTCACGTGCTGTGACCACCTGCCATTCCAGAGACTCTCGCTTGCTCACCTGGGAGCTCACATCTACCATCTGCCTGCTAGCCTACCTGGAGGCTCTGCCATCACAGGTCGTACCTACCCTTTACCCAGAGACTGCCCCGGTCACTTGCCGTGACCTCCTGCCCGTTCATCCAGAGACTGCCCCGGTCACTTGCCGTGATCTCCTGCCCGTTCATCCAGAGACTGCCCCGGTCACTTGCCGTGACCTCCTGCCCGTTCATCCAGAGACTGTCCCGGTCACTTGCCGTGACCTCCAGCCCGTTCACTCAGAGACTGTCCCGGTCACCTGCTGTGACTGCCTGCCCGTCTTCCCTGGTCGCCACCCGCTCCCTTACAAGGACCGCCCCCTTGTATAGTAGCTCAGAGGTTCCGCCTCCCAGACCCGTTACAACGCCGACATTCCGATCAACGTCCCTGAGGTTCAACCCGCGCCCGACGATGAGCAGGCTGAAGCCGCCGCTCCACCAGCAGCGCCTGTAACACCCGTCATTCCTATGACTTTACCGTACATTCCTGGAGCGAAGTGGCTCCCCCAGTACAACGGCAAACCAGATACCCTGTCTGGGTTCAAACGGAAGATATGTGGTATCTTGCACATGTACTCTATGATCGGTAAACAAAGAGCCGCCGTTGTATTAGGACAACTGACTGGTGCTGCGGAACGGGAAGTGGAAACATGGTCGGCCGCAGACCAGGAGTCAGTGTCCGCAATATTTCAAAATCTACAGACTGTTTTTGAGGACCTTACTGAGGCGGACCTCCGGATGAGGTTTTACAGCTGTTCCCAACAGCCTGAGGACAATGTTCGGGACTATGCCTGGCGTTTACAGGGGGCCTGCGGGCTCTGAACCAGGTTAGTCCAACCAGCGTTGAGAATGAGAACAAAATGCTGAAGGAACAGTTTGTCCGGGGACTGAGGTCTCCAGAGGAGAGCAGGACTGTGCATTGGTGGTCCCTGGATCATCCAGATGCCACCTTTGACAATGTCAACGACATGGCTATAAAAGGACTGCAGCCCCTGGAAACAAATGCCATCCAACGTTACCAGAGTGGGGCTACCCCAGAGCCTGCAACACCCACCTTTTCCCCAGTGGCTGCTGAAGCCAAGGTCCCTGCAACATCCCCTAAAGAACTGGACAGTTAGCGCTCTGAAGTGCGTCAGTTGAGCAAAACCCTGACCACCGTGCTGAGTGCTCTGCAGCTGCGGGCGGAGCCCGAGGAAGGAGGGAAGATCCTGCTAGCCGATAGCCCTGAGGATGTCCCCTGGATGCGAAGGAGGAGGAGGCCAACACCACCCTCTTCGAGGACCAGTAACCAGCGCCGTCCACTGAGGGACCCAACCTGCTACCGATGCCGCAAGACCGGACACATCGCCCAGAATTGTCCTTTAAACGAGAAAACCCTGGGTCTGAGGGCCAACACCCAGGAGTAAACTCTCCAGGCCCATCAGACTGGTACCACAGGTTCGTCGGAGGAAGACCTTTCCTGTCCATTGTACTGGATGGGATCCCGACGCATGCCCTGCTGGACACAGGATCTCAGGTAACCATCATGCCTGACTTCCTCTACAAGAGGTTCTGGTCCATGGATGACCTACGTCAGCCAGCTCCAAATTTGACTGTATATGCCTCAAATGGACTCCCCCTTACCCTACTCGGGGTTAAGAAGGTGACTGTGAAGGTGGGGAGAGTGGAGCTGAAGGACCAGGGGCTGATTGTATTAGAGACTAATCCTGATGACACTAATCCGTATATGGTACTTGGCACTAACATTGTTGGTAACTGTTTGGGAGAGGTTGTGTTCTTACTGCAACAGATAGCTGACACTGCCAAACCAGGACAGAGGAGGGCGCTGCAGAAGGAAATCCGAGTCCTGATGTACCAACAGCAAGTAAGGTTAACAGATGGTGAAATCGGTAACGTGCGGGTAACAGACCCCATACCCATTGTCATCCCCCCAATGAGTGAAATGCTCATCTGGTGTAGAGCTGCCATAGGTCTTAGAGGACAGAGCTATCAGGCGGTAGTAGAACCCCTTTGCTCCGAGCATAGACCCACGCTCTTAACCGCCAGGGGAGTGGTAGATGTACGTAATGGGAGGGTGCCCGTCCGTCTTCTCAATTTAGGGGAAGATGAGGTCAAACTGCCACGTTATGCCACTGTTGCCAAATTACATGCTGTAAATAACAGCTGCATCCATGAGGCGGAGTCCTTAACTTCACCAGAAGAAATGGAGGATAATGACCCTGCAACCCAGGTGGAGGATTGGTGTCGACAGCTCCGTGTTGGGACAGACACCACTCCTGCCCACCAAAAGCAGGGTGTACACCGGGTGGTTCAAGAATACTCGCAGGTGTTCAGTAAACATCCACTTGACTTTGGGAGGGTTAAGGGGGTTCAACATCATATCCCCACAGGCAACCATTCCCCAATCAAAGAACATTATAGGCCTATACCCCCCAGCTCACTACCAGAAGGCAAAAGAAATGCTGCATGACATGAGGAAGGCGGGAGTAATAAGGGATAGTTGTAGTCCCTGGGCAGCTCCCCTAGTGCTAGCTAGGAAGAAGGACGGGAGCATGAGAATGTGTGTAGATTACCGTCAAGTAAATCGCATTACACAGAAAGATGCATACCCTTTACCACGCATATAGGAGTCCCTAGCTGCCTTAAAGCCTGCAAATTACTTTTCCACCCTTGACCTTACTAGTGGGTACTGGCAAGTAGCTGTGGCTGAGGAGGATCGGGAGAAGACGGCCTTCACCACCCCGATGGGACTCTGCGAGTTCAACAGTATGCCGCTTGGATTCAATAATGCCCCCGGAACGTTCCAGAGATTGATGGAGTGCTGCCTGGGAAACCGCAACTTCGAGACTGTGTTACTTTACCTGGACGACGTGATAGTGTACTCCAAAACGTGGAAGTGGGAGGAGGCCTGACAGAAAGTGGTGGAGGCGGAGCCTGCCGTGTGCTGCAAGAGTTGTGCTGTGTGTGGAGAGAGCTCCTGGGAAGGGAGGAGAGCCAGGCGGAGGTGACCGAGCGGACCGGGAGGACCAGTAGGAGGCGACCGGAGGGACGAGCGCAAGAGAGCGCTGTGGCAGCGTGCAGTGCCGGCCAGCGGAGGGTGCCAGGTGGTGGTGACCAGGAGGTGATCACGAGGACCGGTAAGAGGCGACCGGAGGGACAAGCGCGCTGTGATAGCGTGCAGCGTCCCTAGAGGAGGTGAGTGAGGGGCAGGAGGCCGCGATAAGCGGCCCTACTGAACCCAAGTGTGTACTGTACTGTACTGTATTGTATTTGTATCTGTATTGTAATTGTATTGTATTCCCTAGTCCATATTTAATTGATTACCCCCCCGTCCATATTTAATTGATCACCCCCGTCCATATTTAAATTGATTCCCCTGAACACCCCCGTCCATATTTAACTGATCCCTCTGACCACATTAAATTGACCCCCCCGTCCTCATTTAATTGATCCCCGACCACCCCCCGTCCATATTAAAGTGATCCCCCTGACCACATTTAAATGATTGACCCCCCAGCCCATAATTGATTGATCCCCCTTGTCCTATTTAATAGATTCCCCTTGTCCACTTTTACTCATCCCCAGTCCCTATCTATTTGCCTTATCCCCCACCATATTTAATTAACCCCTGTCCATAATTAATTGATTGATTCCCCAGACCACAATTAATTTCCCCAGTCCATATTTATTGATATTATTGATACTTATTGATCCCCAGTCCTTAGTTAATTGACCCACCGTCCATACCTATTTATTTGCTTTACCCCCCATCCTATTTAATTAAACCCCCTGTCCATAATTAATTGATTGATTCCTTAGTCCACAATTAATTATTTCCCCAGTCCATACTTAATGATCCCAGTCCATAGTTAATTGACACACCGTCCACACTTAATTAATCCACCTGACCCACTCAGCTGATTCCCCGTCCATACTTAATTGATACTTAATTGATCCCCCGTCCATACTTAACTGATCCCGCGCCGATATCTAATCGATACACTTGCACATCCCTAATTGATCCCCGTCCATACACCTATATATAAATAATTGTGTTTTGTACTTGTACATATATACTGACTGTATCCCCATATTTAGAATGACGTCCATGTTGGCCGGAGCCGTGCAGTGTACATCTTGCGCAATGTATGCATTCCCTGAGCTACCGCTCAGGGATCCATACTGCTGCGAGAGATGTGAGCATATCGTGCACTTGGAAGCCCAAATCCTGGATCTAAGTGCTCAGATAGCGGTACTGAGGAGCATCGACAACATGGAACGGAGTTTGCTGCTCACCGAGCAGACACTCAATGGGTCAACACTGGGGGTGGAGCTTAGTGGGGAAGCGCAGGCTGAACAGGCAGGGAGCTGGGTAACAGTTAGAAGGGATAGAGGGAAGAAGTATAGGAAGGCTGGTTCAGAACCGGCATTATTGGAGCACGACAGATCCTCTGGCCGCCGGGGGAGTGTATGCTCCAGTAATGAGGGGGAGGGGGGAAGTGTAGGGCAGGCTAGACAGGTCCTGGTAGTGGGTGACTCTATTATTAGGGGGACAGACAGGGCAATCTGTCACAAAGACCGGGATCGCCGAACGGTGTGCTACCTCCCTGGCGCTCGAGTCCGGCACATCGCGGATCGGGTTGACAGGTTACAGGGTGGGGCTGGCGAAGACCCAGCGGTCATGGTCCACATTGGCACCAATGACAAAGTGAGTGGTAGATGGAGGGTCCTTAAAAATGATTTCAGAGATCTAGGTAGGAAGCTTAGGGCAAGGACCTCCAAGGTAGTTTTCTCAGAAATACTACCAATCCCGCGAGCCACACAGGAGCGCCAACGGGAGGTTAGGGAGGTGAATAAGTGGCTAAAGAGTTGGTGCAAGGCAGAAGGGTTTGGGTTCATGGAGAACTGGGCCGACTTCGCTGTCGGCTACAGGCTCTACCGTAGGGACGGGCTGCACCTCAATGGGGAGGGTGCAGCGGTGCTGGGGAAGAAGATGGCTAATAGGTTGGAGGAGTTTTTAAACTAGAGACGGGGGGGGGGGGACCAAGGAAATAGGTGGGATGTGAGGCAAGCAAGGGGGAAGGGGAGAAGTGAATATAATGAGGGTGGAGAGGGGGGTGGGGATAGTACAGTTAGATCGTTAGAGAAGAATAGGATGCTAAATAACCCCAAAGTTTTATCTTGCATGCTGACCAACGCAAGAAGCCTGACCAATAAGGCGGATGACCTGCAGGCGCTTATATCGGAGGAGAGGTATGACATCGTAGGTATAACAGAGACTTGGCTAGACGATAGCTACGACTGGGCGGTAAATTTAACAGATTATAGTTTATTTAGAAGGGACCGGAAACAGGGGAAAGGCGGAGGAGTCTGCTTATATGTAAAGTCATGTCTAAAGCCCAGACTAAGGGAAGATATAGGAGAGGGAGAAGAGGGGGTCGAGTCCATGTGGGTAGAGATAGAGGGGGCAAAAAATAATAATAAAATATTACTGGGGGTCTGCTATAAGCCACCCAATATAACAGAGGAGAATGAGAAACTGCTATTAGGACAAATAGACAAAGTAGCAAAACATAATGAAGTGATTGTAATGGGGGACTTCAACTACCCGGATATTGACTGGGAAACAGAAACCTGTAGATCGCAGAAAGGAAAAAGGTTCTTGACAAATATTAAGGATAATTATCTCTCCCAACTAGTGCAGGAACCAACGAGAGGGAAGGCCGTGTTGGACTTAATATTGACTAATAGGCCTGATAGAATAACTGAGGTACAGATAGGGGGCACCTAGGTAATAGCGACCATAATATTATCAATTTCAAAATGCCCTTCAGTAGGGTTATCAATAAGGGAACAACAAAAACATTAAACTTTAGGAGGGCGAAGTTTGATCAGCTGAAAGAAAGCCTTCAACTTATAGACTGGGACAAAGTTCTTAATCAAAGGAATACGAATAGTAAATGGGAAACCTTCAAAAGAATTCTGAATACTCAGTGCGAGAGGTATATACCGTATGGGAATAAAAGGGCCAGAAATAAGAGGAAACCAATATGGTTGAATAAGAACGTAAAAGGGGCGTTAAATAGCAAAAAAGAGGCATTCAAGAGATTAAAACAGGAAAACAGCAAGGAGGCACTAATGTGTTACAAGGAAAAAACGAGAACCTGTAAAAAACAAATAAAAATAGCGAAGGAGGAAACAGAAAGATGTATTGCTAGGGAAAGTAGATCAAATCCCAAACTGTTCTTTACGTATATAAATAGTAAAAGGATTAAATCGGATAATATTGGACCGATAAAAAGTGAGGAAGGCAAAATCATAGAGAAAGATGAGGATAAAGCTAATCTATTAAATAAATTTTTTTCGTCAACTTTCACAAAGGAAAAAGAACTAACAGGCGAAATGAGAAGTGACAAGCTTAATCCTCCACTAAGTATGACAAATCTAACCCAAGCTGGGGTACAGAAACGCCTCAGTAACATTAAAATAAACAAATCACCAGGACCTGATGGCATACACCCACGGGTACTAAGGGAACTAAGTAATGTGATAGACAGACCGTTATATCTTATATTTAAGGACTCTGTTGAGACTGGGTCTGTGCCACTTGATTGGCGACAGGCGAATGTAGTGCCAATATTCAAAAAGGGAGCGAAAAGTGACGCCGGAAACTATCGGCCGGTGAGTCTGACGTCCGTTGTGGGCAAAATTTTTGAAGGCTTTATTAAAGAGGCAATTATGGAGCATCTTGATTCTAATAATCTATTAACCCCGAACCAACATGGATTCATGAGGAATCGCTCCTGCCAAACAAACCTGATTGACTTCTACGAGGAGGTGAGCTCTCGAGTAGATCAGGGGGAACCAGTGGATGTCGTGTATCTCGACTTCTCAAAAGCGTTCGATAGCGTGCCACATAATAGGTTGGTATACAAAATGAGAATGATGGGGCTGGGGGAAAATGTCTGCAAGTGGGTAGCTAACTGGCTAAAGGATAGAAGGCAGAGGGTGGTTATAAATGGAATATACTCAGATTGGGTAAGCGTCACTAGTGGGGTACCACAGGGGTCTGTACTAGGCCCAATGTTATTTAATATCTTTATTAACGACATAGTCAACGGGATAAATAGTAAAATATCAATATTTGCAGATGACACAAAGTTATGTAAAACAATTAATACAAAGGAGGACAGTGCAGACCTACAGAGGGATTTGGATAAGCTGGGTAGGTGGAGCATTAAATGGCAAATGAGGTTTAACGAGGAGAAATGTAAGGTCATACATATGGGAAGGAAAAATGGAAGTCACCAGTACTCACTGAATGGGAAATCATTGGGGAATTCAGAGATGGAGAAGGACTTGGGCATCTTGATTGATAGCAAACTAAATTGGAGTGCCCAAAGTCAGGCGGCTGCTGTAAGGGCAAACAGGGTAATGGGATGTATCAGAAGAGGTATAGCTGCAAAGGAGGAGAACATTGTTCTTCCACTGTACAAAGCACTGGTCAGACCACACTTGGAATACTGTGCTCAGTTATGGGCCCCAATATATAGAAAGGATAGAAATGAGCTTGAAAAGGTACAAAGGACGGCAACAAAATTAATAAGGGGAATGGAGGGACTGCAATACCCAGAGAGGTTGGCAAAACTAGGACTATTCAGCCTGGAAAAGAGAAGGTTGAGGGGGGACATAATAAATGTGTACAAATATGTTAGGGGACAGTATAGAGACCTTGCCCGGGATTTGTTCAAAAGGAGGGATATTACGGTAACAAGAGGGCACTCACTAAGACTGGAAGAGAAAAGGTTTCAGCACCAGCATAGGAAGGGGTTCTTTACGGTAAGAGCAGTGAGAATATGGAATTCACTGAGTGAGGAGACGGTAATGTCGGATTCACTACACCAGTTCAAGCGGGGACTGGATGCATTTCTAGATACCAGGCAGATTTCTGCATATACTTAAAAATAAAATAAAATAGTAGGTTGATACAGGGATTTATTCTGACTGCTGGTTTCAGAGTCGGGAGGGAATTTTTCCTCAGGTGAAGATTGGCCAAATCATTTGGGGTTTTTGCCCTCCTCTGGATCAACCTTAGCAATTACAGAACTAACAGGTCGAACTTGATGGACGCAAGTCTTTATTCGGCTTTACTAACTATGTTACTATGTACGAGGACCACTTGAAACACCTGGCAGAGGTATTTGAATCACTGTCCCGGTACGGGATGAAGTTGAAACCCTCAAAGTGCCACCTGCTCAAGAGGAAGGTACAGTACCTGGGACACATTGTCATTCCAGAAGAGGTAGCACCAGACCCGGAGAAAGTCACAGCCATTCAGAAGTGGCCAGAGCCGAAGAACCTCAAGGAGGTGCGTCAGTTCTTGGGACTAGTAGGATACTACCGGAGGTTCGTAAAGGACTACACCAAGAAAGCAGCTCCTCTGCAAGACCTCCTGGTAGGGCAGTCCCCCAAAGGCAAAAATCCTCCATTCCACTGGGGTAAGGAGCAAGCCGAGTCGTTTCAGGAGATGAAGGAGATCCTGACAGGTGATGAGATCCTGGCCTACCCTGACTACAGCCAACCGTTCCTGCTGTATACAGATGCCAGCAACGAAAGTCTGGGCTCTGTCCTAAGTCAGAAGCAGAATGGCCAAGAGAAGGTGATTGCATATGCAAGCAGGAAGCTCCGCCCGACTGAGAGGAACCCAGAGAACTATAGCAGCTTCAAGTTAGAGTTCCTGGCCTTGGTCTGGGCCATCACTGAACGGTTCAAGCACTATCTGGCCTCCAGTAAGTTTACTGCCTTTACTGATAACAACCCCTTGACCCACCTTGAAACAGCTAAGTTGGGGGCACTGGAACAACGATGGATGGCTCGGCTGTCAAACTACCAATTTACAATCAAATACCGGGCGAGCCGCAAGAACGCCAACGCCGATGCCCTGTCTAGGATGCCTCACCAGTCAGACACAGAAGAAGAGGTGGATGACCTGGAAGAGATTGAGCTACCTGCCTTTCATCGGAGTGGGATGATCCACGAGCAACGAGCCTCCAGGAAGCAGCGTGGAAAGATGTTAAACCCCCTGCCTCACCACAGCTGGAAAGAGACCCAGGACAGTGACCCAGTTGTCAGCCGCATCAAACAGCTGATAACCCAAGAAGGTGCCACCCTGGAGAAGGATGCGTCTCTCCAAGCAAAGCAGCTGTGGAAAGAGAGAAGTCGGCTGTTTATCTACCGTGAGAAGCTGTGTCAATCCAAAAACCCATGAGATGGTATGGCAGATAGTGGTCCCGAAGACAGACATCCAGATGGTATTGGAAGCTTACCATGATCAGGCGGGGCACTTTGGCTGGAAAAAGCTAGAGACCCTGCTCAAGTGTCGATTCTACTGGGTAGGAATGCGCAGCTCCATTGAGAGGTGGTGCCGGGACTGTGGACCCTGTAGCCTAAGAAGAAAAGACTTCAGCAGCCAGAAGGCACCCCTGCAACCCATCAAGACGACTCGACCCCTGGAGATTGTGGCCCTGGACCATGTCAAGCTGTCCCCCAGCAGGTCAGGGTACTCCTATGCTCTGACCATGGTGGATCACTACTCAAGTTTCCTGGTGGTCGCCCCCGTCAAAGACCTGACGGCAGAGACAGCAGCAAAGACGTTCCAAGCGTATTTCTGTAGACCCCACGGTTACCCTGAGCAGGTGCTGACGGACCAAAGCCCGGCCTTTGAGGCTGAATTGTTCAAGGAGTTCTGCCATTTGTACGGTTGTAAAAAGATCAGAACTACACCGTACCATCCACAAACAAACGGTCTCTGCGAAAAGATGAACAACATCATCATCGACCTGCTAAAGACCATACCACTTGAGGAGAGAAACCAGTGGCCAGACCTACTGCCTGATCTAGTAGATCTGTATAATCATATACCAGTGAGTTCCACCAATTGCACTCCGGCGTATCTCATGCGGACAAGGCCCGGAAAGCTGCCCATGGATCTGGAGCTTGGTGTTGTTGAGCCTGAAGCTGATATGACCACTGAGGACTGGGACAAGACCAGACAAAAGCAGTACAAAAGAGTACAAGCTTGTGTCAAGGACAGTCTTACTCAGGTGAGAGAAAAGCAGGAAGCGCACTACAACAAAAACGCACCCGCAGAAGCCTTCACACCAGGTGAAACAGTACTGAAAAGGAAAAGACGTAACCACAAACTTGATGACCAGTGGGAAAAAGACCCCTACACTGTGTTACCGTCAATGTTTGACAACAACAAGACATGCATAATCAGTCGAGATGGAGAAAAAACGTCTACAACAGTGTCCAGGGACCACCTAAAGTTGTGTCCAGACTTACTGAAACCCCAAGAAAGAGAGCCTCTCCCAATCCAGGAAGAACCTAAAGAAGCAGTGATCCACACTGACTTAGGAGACTTCCCGGCAGATTGGCCTCAAATAGGAGGAGCAGTAATCATCCCTGTACTTACCTTCTACCCACAGCAACTTGAACCTGTGAGTGCTGAACAAGTGCCGGCTCAAGCAGAATCCCCGGATGAAGGATCCCCAGTAGGAGCAGAGCAAGAAGGCCCAGCCAATGGTAGGCTTGCTAGCCCAGTAGTGAAGTCAATGCAGTTAAGTAGCCCCTCCACACCTAGTGCTGACACATTGGGAAGTAGTGCATCTACCAATACTTCACGCATACCGGTACTACGCAGATCGATACGTAGCACGAGAGGTAAACCTCCTGATAGGTACACTCAGTAAATAGTTAAAAATTGCTAAAAATGTAGAAAGTTACCCCGGGGGTATTGAGTATTAAATTGTATTGTACTGTAATATTGTGTATTTTCGTGCATATGTTTATTAATATGTGCTTTACCTCATTAATTTCTTTATTGCATACATAATGAACTTCGTGGCCCAAAAACTGCTTCTTGTATATGATTGCGCTCCCTGGAGTGCCCCTTTTAGGTGACCTCAGAAGAAAAACCTGTCTGGAATGGCTCTTTTGGAGGTCCAACTTGGGATCTTCATGCCCTGCAGCCACCCCAGGGCCTACGTAGAGGGTTTCGGACAGGTCCCTCAAAACCACCAAGTACTCTACCCTGTGAGATGGACATTCTTGCTGGGAACCTCACCAAAGGAGACTTGGATTCTGAGGACACTCTGTATTTGTTATTGTTATGAAACGTTTAAGATTCGTGTCTCCCATAAAGGGAAGATTCTTCTTGTATTGCGTATGTTTCCCATTGTTCCTGTTTTATAAAATGTACTTCAGCCCGGGAGTGCTGGGTTTAACTAGGGGGGAATGTGACGCTCAGCTGTGCTTGGTATCACAGATCCTAGAGGGGTGTATTGATGGATTCCTCCACAAGAGGCCCCCATAACCATTCACACATCTCCACCTTCCACCTCAGACCACCAGAGGGAGCCCGTTAGGGATAGATAAAAAGGGAAGGTGGATCCAGGCAGCAGTTAGTTGGAGCCAGAGTTGAAGTCTAGTTGAGTCTGGTTTAGCAGTGAGTCCAGTGCAGTCTGAGAAGAGTTACCTCAGAGGACAAAAGTCTGTTCCAGCTCCTGCAATTGCCAACCTGCAGTGGAGCTTATCCATATCAAGACTCCTTGTAGCTCAGAGAGGTGAGCTTTAGGTGTGCCGGCGCCATATGATTGGTGAAGCGCGGCAAACTGCCGTTAGTGTGAGTAGCCTTGTGAGGGCCCGAGTAGGCCGAAGGCGAGAGGAGAGTTAGTACATAGGGGGCAGAGGAGCTTAACTGGCTCACCCCGAAGAATTTACCGGACACCGGGTCCGAAGTTTACCGGGATCTCTATGACCCAGTAAGACATAACCGGAATCCCTGGAGAGCTACAAGTCCCAGGATCGCTAAAGTGCTGATACGTAACAGAGCCAGGAGACACATAGGCCCCGTAAGCTGGGAGCGTGTACTCCAAGAAAAGACCCTACCACAAGGTCAGCCAGCGCAGGACAGAGACAAAGTTAGGCCTAGCTCCAGGCAGGTCAGAAACTTACTACGCAGAGGCAAGAAACCGGAGGCCCAAAACCGGCTCATTGGGGAGGATCCTGACATGCACCCTTCACCCTACAGTGCTCCGGGACGTGCCTGAATTTCCATCAGTAAAAGGTACTGAAGTCAACATCGTGTCTGTCCCTGTTCTTGCTCTGATCCGGCTGGGTCTCACCTGTCCTGCATCCCCCTTCATACACTGCCCTGAGGCCCAGCTCCACCTGTGGGGAGCTATACCATCGAGCTGCCTTATCACCGGCCTCAGTGGACTGCGCAGCGCTGGTGATTCTCACCAGAAGCCACGGGTGGCGTCACATACTCTAATAAACTAAATAAACAACTATTAACGCTTTTAAAGAGGGACCCCAGGGTACGGGCCGACCACCGCGACATCCCTAAAGGCTAGGCTAAAGGCTCGGGTACCGAGTCATCCCCATTCCCCTGGGCGAGTGAATTGCGCTCCCTGGAGTGCCCCTTTAGGTGACCTCAGAAGGAAAACCTGTCGGGAGTGGCTCTACTGGAGGTCCAACGCAGGATCTTCATGCCCTGCTGCCACGCCTGGGCCTACGTTGAGGGTTTGGGACAGGTCCCTCAAACCACAAAGTACTCTACCCTGTGAGATGGACATCCTGTCTGGGAACCTCACCACAAGAGACTTGAATTCTGAGGACGCTTTGTACCTGTTTATGTTATTATGAAACGTTTAAGAAAAGTGCCTCCCATAAAGGGAAGAGTTATTGTATTGTTCATGTTTACTATTGTTGTTTTAAAATGTACTTCAGCCCGGGAGTGCTGAGCTTTGCTAGGGGGGAATGTGGTGCCCAGCTGCTCTTGGTACCACAGATCCTAGAAGAGTGCATTGATGGAATTCTCCACAAGAGGCCCCCATAAACATTCACACATCTCCACCTTCCACCTCAGACCAGCAGAGGGAGCCCGTTAGGGATATAAATAGGGAAGGTGGAGCTACGCAGTTCAGTCAGAGTCTAGCAGTTAGTCTGGAGTGCACAGAGAGAGAGATGCACGAGGGTTGCTGTGTGAGGCAAGTTAGGCCTCCAGCGGTCCTGAAGCCCAGTCTAGATTCTGGAAGCTCAGTTAGAGCTTAAAGTGTGCCGGTGCCATAAGATCGGTGAAACGCGGCAAGCTGCCGTTAGTGTGAGTAGCCTACTGAAGGCCCGAGTAGGCCGAAGGCAAGTAGTGGAAAGAGAGTAGCAGTGTGGGCAGAGGAGCTTACCGAGCTCACCCCGAAACATTTACCGGAAACCGGGTCCAAGCTTAACGGTATCTCTACGACACAGTAAGGCATAACCGGAATCCCTGGAGAACTACAGGTCCCAGGATCACCAGAGAGCTGATACGTAACCGAGCCAGGAGACACATAGGCCCCATAAGCTGGGAGCGTGCACTCCAAGACAAGGCCCCACCACAACGTCAGCAGGTGCAGGACAAAAACCAAGTTAGGCCTAGCTCTAGGCAGGTCAGAAACTTACTACGCAGAGGCAAGAAACAGGAGGCCCCACACCCGCTCATTGGGGAGTATCCTGATATGCACCCTTCACCCTACCATCCTCCGGGATGTGCCTGAATTACCACCAGTAAAAGGTACTGAAGTGACTATCGTGTCTGACCCTGTTCATGCTCTGACCCGGCTGGGTCTCGCCTGTCCTGCATCCCCCTCTCCGTACACTGCCCTGAGGCCTAGCTCCACCTGTGGGGAGCTATACCATCGAGCTGCATTATCACTGGCCTCAGCGGACTGCCGCAGCACTGGTGAGCCTCACCAGAAACCACAGGTGACGTCACGAACTTTCATAAAATTAACAAGCAATCCCTTTTTAAAAGCTGACCCCAGGGTACGGGCCCGGGAGCCGACCACCGCAACATCCCCAAGGTCAGGCAAAGGCCCGGGAACCGAGTCATCCCCATCCCCTGGGCGAGTCACCAGCAGAAATCGAATGAACCCTTACAGGGGAGCAGTACAGTTGCTCTACTTAGTGAGGGTATCTGATCTGGCAAGTAACCATTATTAGCCTGATATGATCATGTTGTGTATTAGGAAGCCCACTAGTGTCCCATGTGAGCCACCAGAAGTGTAGGATCAGCTCTGTGGATTCTACTGGGTTGATAGTAGTCAGCTTGGTATCAGACCAGTGTTGAGTTTGTGCTGAAGCCTTGGGAAAGGCGGTAGTTCTGTCGTGTTTGGGATATAGGAAGATCCCTGTCTTAGTGGACCAGTGAGTTGGCTACAATGAGGGGGAAGTATTGGTAACCAAGAGGAATGTGGACATTCAAAGCTTTGGCATGGAAGCTGTCCAAGTGAGTACAAGACCTGAACTGTGGGAGATGGTGTTCAAGGCAATCCCTTTAAATATACTTAAAGATGGTGTCACAAGGTGGTCTTGGACCATGCATAGCAGCAGGGGAAGTGTATGATAAGTAAAGACACCCTGTGGCAATCACCAGACCTATTATTCCTTCTCAGCCACCCAGGGCCTCCAAGCCATGGCTCCATCTAGAAGTAGTCTACTCTGATACCTTGTCCAGTGGCATTCCTGATCTATAACTACTAGTGTTGAGCGAGCTAAAATGCTCGGGTGCTCGAAGCTCGGCCCAAGCTCGCCGTGATACTCGGGTGCTCGACCCGAGCAACGAGTCCAATGTTAGTCTATGGGAGACCCGAGTATTTTTGCAGCGGCACCCCCGGCAGTCTTTTAAAAGCCTAACAAGTGCCCAAAACGATAGTGACAGTGCTCAAATGACATGGGGACAGCATGGGGATCGCCCCAGGAAGCATTTCTGACCCCCAGGTCACTGCTGTCAACAACGTGGTCAGAGGTATTAAGCCACTTTTAAGGGCTCACAATAAAACGTTCAAAAACGAAACTGAAACTGCTTTCCTGTGAAATATGTTAAGGAACATCCTTTCCAGGGTAAAGACTTGTGTATAAGGTAAAATAAATAACCCCCAAAAAAAATACTCCTCCACACCTTGGGCTATGTTCACAAGTAGCATTTTATATGCGTTTTTGCACTTTTGGATTGCTTTCAACCGTGACAATGCATTCACCGGTAAATGTCATTTTAACATTTTACAACCTTATCTGGCCATGTGCTCTGTATGACACATGCATACAGTGCTGAAAAGACATGGGAACAGCATGGGGAAGACCCCTTGAAGCATGTCTGACACCCAGGTCACTGCCTAAAAGTGTGCCCATCAGAAGTCATCCTTGCCGCAACAGAAGATGCAGACTTGAAACTATCCCCGTGCAAGTTCTTGTCCCAGGGCACTGTTCAATTGTACCTCCCCCATTCCTTGCAATGCAAGTGCAAATATGCAGCCAACCACACACCCACCCCCAGGCTGCAATACCATACTGCTAGCTTGCTTGCACTTGAAATCGGGCCTTTTAGGCATGTGGAGGCGGAATCTGGCCACCACGTCATGGCTGCGTTGGTGGCCGGGAATCCATACTCAGTCCCCAGCCGCCCAGCGGCCGGGTCTCTACACTCGGTCCCCAGCCGCCAGGGGGCAGCCGGGTGTCCATAAACGGTCCCCAGCTGACCCTATTTCTCCTTGGAACTTCCCCCCACACACTTTTCTTAGCCCGGCCTGCTTTAGGGCAGCATTGGACGAGCCCACCAGGGAACCAGACTCCTCCGGTGGGCCCTGGCTTCTCCATCAGGGGAGTTGAAAGTGCCAAGGTGAGGACCATGATGATGATGATATAAGTTAGCATCTGCTTTGTTTTCTTGGAATGCAAGCGTAAGTGTTCAGCCTGCCACCCACCCACCCCCAGGCTGCAATACCATACTGCTTGTTTGTTTGCACTTGAAATTGGCCCTTTTAGGCATGTGGAGGCGGAATCTAGCCACCACGTCATGGCTGCGTTGACGGCCTGGAATCCATACTAAGTCCCCAGCCGCCCGGCGGCCGGGTGTCCACACTCGGTCCCCAGCCGCCCCGCGGCCGGGTGTCCACACACGGTCCCCAGCCGCCTGGGGGCAGCCGGGTGTCCAAAAACAGTCCCCAGCCACCCCTATTTCTCCTTGGAACTTCCCCCCCCACACTTTTCTTAGCCTGGCCTACTTTAGGGCAGCATTGGACGAGCCCATCAGAGAACCAGACTCCTCCGGTGGGCCCTGGCTTCTCCATCAGGGGAGTTGAGAGTGCCAAGGTGAGGACCATGATGATGATGATACAAGTTAGCATCTGCTTTGTTTTCTTGGAATGCAAGCATAAGTGTGCAGCCTGCCACCCACCCACCTCCAGGCTTCAATGCCATACTGCTAGCTTGCACTTGAAATGGGGCCTTTTAGTTTGGAGGAGGCCGAAGTTGGCCACTACCTCTTGGATGCTTCGGCAGTGAGGTATCCATACTCAGTCCCCAGCCGCCCCTATTTGTCCCGGTGTGCCTTATACATAAGATTAAGCGCGCATACCAAATCATTACCTGTGCCCTCCCCAGTGCATTTAGTGGGAAGGACAGCCTATTCCGCTGTAGTGTGTGCATGCCAAACCCCTGTTCATGGTACATGCGAAGATGCCTCCCACCCTGCACCTGTCGTTGCAGACTTGCAACTATCCCCGTTCAAGTCCTTGTCCCAGGGCAGTGTTCAATTGTACCTCTCCCATTCCTTGCAATGCAAGCACAAGTATGCTGTTAGAACTCTCCTGTTAGGTTTTTTTTAGTTTGCTGGTCACATGACCATTTTTGCCTATTTAATCCGGCTCCGCCCTCCTGGCCTTGCTGGACTTCATTGTATTTACTACTCTTGAGCTAGCTTGGTGCTCTGTTGCCGTTCTCTGTTAGTTTTGCTAGGTCTTCTGACCCCTATGCTTTTTGTTGTGTGTTTTTCTTTGACTGCTACTATTTCTGCTAGGAGGTGTCCAACATATCCCAGTCCCTAGTTCTTGTAGGGATCCCTCCCTCACATCTATAGGTCTTCGTACAGACTAGCCGAGGACTTTAGCGGGTCTGATCGCAGGATCAGGTTCCCCGTTACATCGTAGGGATCTAGTTTAGTTCTATTGTAGGGACAGATCTCCTGTCTTTCCTTAGTCCCTGTAGCAGATCATAACAGTAAGTGCAGCCCTAAAAGAAAAAAAAAAAAAAAAAATTTCTCTAAGGAAAGACCTCCAGTTTTCCATCATGGTCTTGGTTCAAGATTTGGCTCAACGCTTGCAGGGACTCTCTCTGTAGGTGGCCAAGCTCCAACAACACGTGAGTAGCTGTTCTGGAGCACATTTTGTGGAACCAAAGGTACGTCTGCCTGATTTATTTTTTGGCGAACAACAAGATTTTTTTTCTTTTAAAAATGCTTGTTTATTGTATTTTCGTTTGAGACCCGGATCCTCTGGTGATGAATCACAGCGCATAGGGTTCATAATGTCACTTTTGCGCAAAGATCCTCAGGGATGGGCCTTCTCTCTCCAACCTAGTGATCCGTGCTTTAGATCAGTGGATAGTTTTTTTTCTGCTTTGGGTTTGTTGTACGATGATCCTGATCGTGTCTCATCTGCTGAGTCTGAATTGAGACGTTTGAGGCAGGGATCAGGTAATGTGGAAAAATATTGTTCTCACTTCCGTCGGTGGTCTGCCCAGGTGGGGTGGAACGATTCAGCTTTGAAAAGCTTGTTTCTTGCAAGGCTAGGTGAAAGGGTTAAGGATTTACTGATTGCTTATCCCACACCTGGAAACTTGCAGGAGGCAATGCAATTAGCTATACAGGTGGACAGGAGACTGCGTGCAAGGGTTAATGAGAGCAAATCCTCTGCTATGTCAGCTCCGAGTCCTGAGAGGGTCTGTGCTGACAATGGAGAGCCGATGGAGATTGGGGCGATGGCACCCTGCTCTCAGGAAAAAGACCGCAGGCTTTCTGAAGGCTTGTGCTTCTATTGCGGAAATTCTGGTCATTTTATTAAGAACTGTGTGCTTCGTATGAAGAAAGAAAAAAAAATGGTCAGTCATGCACGTATTGCCTGTTTAAATTCTAAGGGAGTATTCCTATCTGCTACTACCGCTGCTCAGGATGAATTAATTGAATTTCGGGTATTTGTGGATTGTGGTTCTACTCTGAATGTGATTGATGGGGGATTCTTGGAAAAACTTAGATTAGAACCTAAAACTTTGTCATCCCCTATTGCTGTGGTTTCTGTTGATGGCTCTCCCTTGAAGAGTGTTACTCATAAGGTCTGTGAATTTCCCCTCACTATTAATGGTATTCATCAAGAGAATTTGGATTTGGTGGTATTGGATAATTTGCCTTCTCCAGTAATATTGGGGTTACCCTGGTTAAAATTGCACAATCCTGTACTGGATTGGTCTACCAATGAAATTAAGTCCTGGAGCCCTAAGTGTTATGACAAGTGTTGTAACGGACGTATTGCTGCGGTGAAAAAGGGGAATTACCTGTACCTATTCAGGATTTTTGGAGAGTTTTTTCTGAGGAGGAGTCACAAATTTTGCCTCCCCATAGAGACTATGATTGTACCATTGAATTTGTCCCTGGAGCGACTCTTCCTAAAAGTCGTTTATTTAATCTTACTATTCCTGAGAGAAAGGCTTTGGAGGAATACATACAGACAAGCTTGGCCGCCGGTCACATTAGGCCTTCCAAGTCTCCTGTGGCTGTTGGATTTTTTTTTGTAAAAAAAAAAGATGGTGGTTTACGCCCTTGTCTGGACTTTCGTGAGATTAATAAAATTACTGTACGCAATCCTTACCCACTGCCATTGATTCCTGATTTATTTAACCAGTTAGTGTTGGCCAAGTGGTTCTCTAAAATTGATCTCCGGGGGGCATACAATTTGTTGCGCATGAAGGAGGATGATGAATGGAAGACTGCTTTTAACACTCCTTTGGGTCATTTTGAGAATCTGGTGATGCCTTTTGGTCTTACCAATGCACCAGCATTTTTTCAGAATCTTATTAATGACATCCTTAGACCTTTAATCGGCAAAAATGTGGTTGTGTATTTGGATGACATTCTGATTTATTCGCCTGATCTGGAGTCTCATTGGCGGAGCGTACGTGAGGTATTACAGTTATTAATGGACAATTCGCTTTTTGCTAAGCTGGAGAAATGTGAGTTCGCTGTACAGAGAATTAGTTTTTTGGGCTACATTATCTCCAGTGAAGGTTTTGAGATGGACCCGGTTAAAGTTCAAGCTGTGCAGGAATGGCCTAGGCCTATTGGTTTGAAATCGATACAGAGGTTTTTGGGTTTCGCCAATTATTACAGAAAATTCATAAAAAAAATTTCTATTATTGTCAAACCGCTGACCGATCTCACCAGGAAAGGTGCTAATGCGGTTCAGTGGACTTCTGAGGCCATTGAAGCTTTTGTGTTTCTAAAAGAGAGGTTCACCTCTGCTCCCATCCTTATGCAGCCTGATGTGACTAAGCCGTTTTTGGTTGAGGTTGATGCTTCTTCGGTGGGGGTTTGTGCGGTGTTGTCTCAGGAAAACAGGGATGGAGTACATCCCTGTGCCTTTTTTTCAAAAAATTTTTCTGAGACTGAACTTAATTACGATATTGGTAATCGGGAATTGCTGGCGATTAAACTCGCATTTGAACACTGGCGTCACCTCTTGGAAGGTGCTGAATTTCCCATTCTGGTTTTCACTGATCATAAAAATCTGATCTATCTTGATGCTGCCAAGCGCTTGAATGCCCGTCAGGCTAGGTGGGCACTTTTTTTCTCGCGGTTTAATTTTTCCGTTACTTACATCCCGGGTACCAAGAATGTTAAAGCGGATGCTTTGTCTCGCAGCTTTTCTCCCATGGTCGGTGTTGAGGAGGAAGAGGAGAGCATTTTACAAGAAAGTGTTGTGATTGCTGCTTTGGACTCCGTTTTGGAGGATGAGATTCTTAAAGCTCAGGAGAATGCCCCATCTAACACTCCCCATGGGAGGTTGTTTGTGCCTAGGACCTTTAGGAGAGGTTTGTTTGTTGAGTGTCATGAGTCTCGGTTGGCAGGTCATCCAGGAATTTCTGAGAGCAAGAGACTTGTGGGTCGCAGTTTTTGGTGGCCTGGATGGCAGAAGGAAGTCATTAAGTGGGTGCGCCAATGTACTGTGTGTGCTAGATCCAAGTCTTCGCATGCTCCTGCTGCGGGGTTGCTTTGCCCTCTGGAGGTTCCTAGTGCACCTTGGACACATCTGGCTATGGACTTTATTACTGACCTTCCCCCCTCTGAAGGTTTCACGGTCATCTGGGTGGTCGTGGACCGTTTTAGCAAGATGTGTCACTTGGTTCCCTTCATCAAACTGCCTTGCGCTAAGACACTCGCTAAGGCCTTTGTCAAGGAAATTGTCAGACTACATGGTGTTCCTACTGACATTGTTTCTGATAGGGGACCTCAGTTTGTGGCTCGTTTTTGGCGTGCCTTTTGTGACAGGTTGGGAGTTCATTTGTCGTTTTCATCCGGATATCATCCTGAGTCTAATGGCCAGACAGAAAGGAAGAACCAGGATGTTGAGCAGTTCTTGCGTTGTTTTGTGGCAGACAATCAAGAGGGGTGGTCTGAGTTTCTGCCACTTGCTGAATTTGCTCTTAACAACCATACATCCTCTTCTGCTGGGTGTTCGCCTTTTTTTTGTTGTTCTGGGAGACATCCGTCTTTTGGGTCATTCTCCAAATTGGTTTCGGCTGTGCCTGAGGAGGAGAGTTTTTCCGGTGATTTGGAGAGAGTTTGGACGGATGTGCGTGGTAATCTTCAGGAGGCTAACAAAAAATCTAAGAGGTACTTTGATAGGAAACGGCAAGAGGTTTTGTTTGCTGTTGGTGACATGGTTTGGTTGTCCTCTAAGAATCTGCGATTGAGGATTCCTTCTAAAAAATTGGGTCCCAAGTTCGTAGGGCCCTTTAAGGTGCTTCAGATAGTTAACCAATCTGCTGTTAGGTTGGAGGTTCCTACGTCCTGGAAGATTAACCCGATGTTTCATGTTTCTCTGTTGAAAAAAGCTGATGTGTCGGATGGTGACGCCTCTGCCACTGTTCCTCTGGTGGTGGAGGACGGGGAATATGAAATTTCCCGCATCCTAAATTCTAGACGGTATAGAGGGAGTTTGCAGTATCTCGTCGCTTGGAAGGGTTTCGGACCTGAGGATAACTCATGGGTGAGGGCGGATGATATTTCTGCTTCCAGACTTGTTAGAGCTTTTCACAGGAGGTTTCCTGGTAAGCCTGGGCCTAGGGGATCCGGAGGATCCTCTTAGAAGAGGGGGTACTGTTAGAACTCTCCTGTTAGGTTTTTTTTAGTTTGCTGGTCACATGACCATTTTTGCCTATTTAATCCGGCTCCGCCCTCCTGGCCTTGCTGGACTTCATTGTATTTACTACTCTTGAGCTAGCTTGGTGCTCTGTTGCCGTTCTCTGTTAGTTTTGCTAGGTCTTCTGACCTCTATGCTTTTTGTTGTGTGTTTTTCTTTGACTGCTACTATTTCTGCTAGGAGGTGTCCAACATATCCCAGTCCCTAGTTCTTGTAGGGATCCCTCCCTCACATCTATAGGTCTTCGTACAGACTAGCCGAGGACTTTATTGGGTCTGATCGCAGGATCAGGTTCCCCGTTACATCGTAGGGATCTAGTTTAGTTCTATTGTAGGGACAGATCTCCTGTCTTTCCTTAGTCCCTGTAGCAGATCATAATATATGCAGCCTGCCACCCTCCCACCCCCAGGCTGCAATACCATACTGCTTGCGTGCACTTGAAATTGGGCCTTTTAGGCATGTGGAAGCGGAATCTGGCCACCACGTCACGGCTGCGTTGGCGGCCTGGAATCCATACTCAGTCCCCAGCCACCCAGAGGCCGGGTGTCCACACTCGGTCCCCAGCCGCCAGGGGGCGGCCGGGTGTCCATACTCGGTCCCCAGCCACCCTGCAGCTGGGTGTCCACACACGGTCCCCAGCCGCCTGGGGGCAGCCGGGTGTCCATAAACAGTCCCCAGCCGCCCCTATTTCTCCTTGGAACTTCCCCCCACACACTTTTCTTAGCCCGGCCTGCTTTATGGCAGCATTGGACGAGCCCACCAGAGAACCAGACTCCTCCGATGGTCCCTGGCTTCTCCATCAGGGGAGTTGAGAGTGCCAAGGTGAGGAGCATGATGAGGATGATAGAAGTTAGCATCTGCTTTGTTTTCAAGGAATGCAAGCGCATGTATGTAGTAGCGGCTAGGCCTGAGGTGGTCAGCGTTTTGGCGCATATTCTACCTCCTCCGAGGATTGCTGGATGTTTTCCTGCTACTATCCAAGTTCGATGACTCCCGTTAAAATAAAAAAAATGGTGATAAATGATGGACGAGGTAGTGGCAAAGGAGAAAGAGCAGGAGGAACAGGGACAATTCACATCAATATCAGGCCAGTCAACCACATATGTCTTGTAGGATATGTTTCTGTAACAAAAGGAGTGGTTTGGCTACACAGTTATAGGGAATACAGTGAGTGCAATGCCTACCAAAAATTTTGAGGCACTCCAATGCCCCTTGGAAATGACATGGAGGTCAGAGGGCCTTAACTAAACCTTTTTTTCCATTTATAGCAACTGGGTCTCCTGTGCACTGTTGGCCTTAGCAGTGAATGGAAGGCTTTCCAAAAATTATGAGGAACTGCAATGCCCCTTGAAACAGACGTGGATTACAGCGTACTAAAAACCTTCTAACCATTATTGGGGATTGTGTGTTTTCGCCTTTGCATTGAAAAGCAAAAGCTGACTAAAATTAGGAGGAAATGCAATGCCCGTTGGAAGAGTCGTGGAGATTAGAGGTAAGGTAATTAAAAACAACATTTCAATGCCCCTTGGAAGAGCTGTGGAGTTCAGAGTGGCTTAAGAAGACGCTTTTAATGCCCCTTTGAAGAGACGTGGAGGTCACAGTAGCTTAAAAAGACGGTTTTAATGCCCCTTGGAAGAGCTGTGGAGTTCAGAGTGGTTTAACAAGACGGTGTTAATGCCCCTTGGAAGAGACGTGGAGGTCACGGTAGCTTAACAAGACGGTTTTAATGCCCCTTGGTAGAGTGATGGAGGTCGCAGTGGAATAAAAAGACAATATCAATGCCCCGTGGAAGAGACATGGAGGTCACAGTAGCTTAACAAGATGGTTTTAATGCCCCTTGGAGGAGTGGTGGAGGTTGCAGTGGAATAAAAAGACAATATCAATGCCCCGTGGAAGAGACATGGAGGTCACAGTAGCTTACCAAGATGGTTTTAATGCCCCTTGGTAGAGTGGTGGAGGTCGCAGTGGAATAAAAAGACAATATCAATGCACCGTGGAAGAGACATGGAGATCACAGTAGCTTAACAAGACGGTTTTAATGCCCCTTGGAGGAGTGGTGGAGGTTGCAGTGGAATAAAAAGACAATATCAATGCCCCGTGGAAGAGACGTGGAGGTCACAGTAGCTTAACAAGACGGTTTTAATGCCCCTTGGTAGAGTGGTGGAGGTCGCAGTGGAATAAAAAGACAATATCAATGCACCGTGGAAGAGACATGGAGGTCACAGTAGCTTAACAAGACGGTTTTAATGCCCCTTGGAGGAGTGGTGGAGGTTGCAGTGGAATAAAAAGACAATATCAATGCCCCGTGGAAGAGACGTGGAGGTCACAGTAGCTTAACAAGACGGTTTTAATGCCCCTTACAAGAGCCATACAGTACAGCATCTTAAAAACATTATTCCCATTATTGGGGAGTGGGTCTCCCATAGTATTTGCTTATGCCTTCCAAGCAAAAGCTTCCAAAAATTAGGACGGAGCAACTTGAAATGCCTCTTACAAGAGCCATGCAGTACAGCATATTACAAACATTAGTCCCATTATTGGGGAGTGGGTCTCCTATAGTATTTGCTTATGCCTTCCAAGCAAAAGCTTCCAAAAATTAGGACGGAGCAACTTGCAATGCCCCTTACAAGAGCCATGCAATACAGCATATTACAAACATTAGTCCCATTATTGGGGAGTGGGTCTCTCATATTATTTGCTTATGCCTTCCAAGCAAAAGCTTCCAAAAATTATGAGGAAATGCTATGCCCGTTCGAAGAGTCGTGGAGGTCCCAGTAGCTTAACAAGAAGCTTTTAATGCCCCTCAGAAGAGACGTGGAGGTCAGAGTGGTATAACAAGATGCTTTTAATTCCCCTCAGAAGAGACGTGGAGGTCAGAGTGGTATAACAAGACGCTTTTAATGCCCCTCAGAAGAGACGTGGAGGTCAGAGTGGTATAACAAGATGCTTTTAATGCCCCTCAGAAGGGACGTGGAGGTCACGGTAGCTTAACAAGACCTTTTTAATGCCCCTTGGAAGAGCTGTGGAGTTCAGAGTGGTTCAACAAGATGGTTTTAATGCCCCTTGGAAGAGACATGGAGGTCACAGTAGCTTAACAAGACGGTTTTAATGCCCCTTGGAAGATCTGTGGAGTTCAGAGTGGTTTAACAAGACGGTTTTCATGCCCCTTGGAAGAGACGTGGAGGTCACAGTAGCTTAACAAGACGGTTTTAATGCCCCTTACAAGAGCCATACAGTACAGCATCTTAAAAACATTATTCCCATTATTGGGGAGTGGGTCTCCCATAGTATTTGCTTAAGCCTTCCAAGCAAAAGCTTCCAAAAATTAGGACGGAGCAACTTGCAATGCCCCTTACAAGAGCCATGCAGTACAGCATATTACAAACATTAGTCCCATTATTGGGGAGTGGGTCTCCCATAGGATTTGCTTATGCTTTCCAAGCAAAAGCTTCCAAAAATTAGGACGGAGCTACTTTCAATGCCCCTTACAAGAGCCATGCAGTACAGCATTTTACAAACATTAGTCCCATTATTGAGGAGTGGGTCTCCCATAGTATTTGCTTATGCCTTCCAAGCTAAAGCTTCCAAAAATTATGAGGAAATGCAATGCCCGTTCAAAGAGTCGTAGAGGTCCCAGTAGCATAACAAGATGCTTTTAATGCCCCTCAGAAGAGACGTGGAGGTCAGAGTGGTATAACAAGACGCTTTTAATGCCACTCAGAAGAGACGTGGAGGTCAGAGTGGTATAACAAGACGCTTTTAATGCCCCTCAGAAGAGACGTGGAGGTCAGAGTGGTATAACAAGATGCTTTTAATGCCCCTCAGAAGGGACGTGGAGGTCACGGTAGCTTAACAAGACCTTTTTAATGCCCCTTGGAAGAGCTGTGGAGTTCAGAGTGGTTCAACAAGATGGTTTTAATGCCCCTTGGAAGAGACATGGAGGTCACAGTAGCTTAACAAGATGGTTTTAATGCCCCTTGGAAGATCTGTGGAGTTCAGAGTGGTTTAACAAGACGGTTTTCATGCCCCTTGGAAGGGACGTGGAGGTCACAGTAGCTTAACAAGACGGTTTTAATGCCCCTTACAAGAGCCATACAGTACAGCATCTTAAAAACATTATTCCCATTATTGGGGAGTGGGTCTCCCATAGTATTTGCTTAAGCCTTCCAAGCAAAAGCTTCCAAAAATTAGGACGGAGCAACTTGCAATGCCCCTTACAAGAGCCATGCAGTACAGCATATTACAAACATTAGTCCCATTATTGGGGAGTGGGTCTCCCATAGGATTTGCTTATGCTTTCCAAGCAAAAGCTTCCAAAAATTAGGACGGAGCTACTTTCAATGCCCCTTACAAGAGCCATGCAGTACAGCATTTTACAAACATTAGTCCCATTATTGAGGAGTGGGTCTCCCATAGTATTTGCTTATGCCTTCCAAGCTAAAGCTTCCAAAAATTATGAGGAAATGCAATGCCCGTTCAAAGAGTCGTAGAGGTCCCAGTAGCATAACAAGATGCTTTTAATGCCCCTCAGAAGAGACGTGGAGGTCAGAGTGGTATAACAAGACGCTTTTAATGCCACTCAGAAGAGACGTGGAGGTCAGAGTGGTATAACAAGACGCTTTTAATGCCCCTCAGAAGAGACGTGGAGGTCAGAGTGGTATAACAAGATGCTTTTAATGCCCCTCAGAAGGGACGTGGAGGTCACGGTAGCTTAACAAGACCTTTTTAATGCCCCTTGGAAGAGCTGTGGAGTTCAGAGTGGTTCAACAAGATGGTTTTAATGCCCCTTGGAAGAGACATGGAGGTCACAGTAGCTTAACAAGATGGTTTTAATGCCCCTTGGAAGATCTGTGGAGTTCAGAGTGGTTTAACAAGACGGTTTTCATGCCCCTTGGAAGGGACGTGGAGGTCACAGTAGCTTAACAAGACGGTTTTAATGCCCCTTACAAGAGCCATACAGTACAGCATCTTAAAAACATTATTCCCATTATTGGGGAGTGGGTCTCCCATAGTATTTGCTTATGCCTTCCAAGCAAAAGCTTCCAAAAATTAGGACGGAGCAACTTGTAATGCCCCTTACAAGAGCCATGCAGTACAGCATATTACAAACATTAGTCCCATTATTGGGGAGTGGGTCTCCCATAGGATTTGCTTATGCTTTCCAAGCAAAAGCTTCCAAAAATTAGGACGGAGCGACTTGCAATGCCCCTTACAAGAGCCATGCAGTACAGCATTTTACAAACATTATTCACATTATTGGGGAGTGGGTCTCCCATAGTATTTGCTTATGCCTTCCAAGCTAAAGCTTCCAAAAATTATGAGGAAATGCAATGCCCGTTCAAAGAGTCGTGGAGGTTCCAGTAGCATAACAAGATGCTTTTAATGCCCCTCAGAAGAGACGTGGAGGTCAGAGTGGTATAACAAGACGCTTTTAATGCCACTCAGAAGAGACGTGGAGGTCAGAGTGGTATAACAAGACGCTTTTAATGCCCCTCAGAAGAGACATGGAGGTCAGAGTGGTATAACAAGACGCTTTTAATGCCCCTCAGAAGGGACGTGGAGGTCACGGTAGCTTAACAAGACCTTTTTAATGCCCCTTGGAAGAGGTGTGGAGTTCAGCGTGGTTAAACAGGACGGTTTTAATGCTCCTTGGAAGAGACATGGAGGTCACAGTAGCTTAACAAGACAGTTTTAATGCCCCTTGGAAGATCTGTGTAGTTCAGAGTGGTTTAACAAGACGGTTTTAATGCCCCTTGGAAGAGACGTGGAGGTCACAGTAGCTTAACAAGACGGTTTTAATGCCCCTTACAAAAGCCATACTGTACAGCATCTTAAAAACATTATTCCCATTATTGGGGAGTGGGTCTCCCATAGTATTTGCTAATGCCATCCAAGCAAAAGCTTCCAAAAATTAGGAAGGAGCAACTTGCAATGCCTCTTACAAGAGCCATGCAGTACAGCATATTACAAACATTAGTCCCATTATTGGGGAGTGGGTCTCCCATAGTATTTGCTTATGCCTTCCAAGCAAAAGCTTCCAAAAATTAGGGCGGAGCAACTTGCAATTCCCCTTACAAGAGCCATGCAGTACAGCATATTACAACATTAGTCCCATTATTGGGGACTGGGTCTCCAATAGTATTTGCTTATGCCTTCCAAGCAAAAGCTTCCAAAGATTAGGACGGAGCAACTTGCAATGCCCCTTACAAGATCCATGCAGTACAGCATATTACAAACATTAGTCCCATTATTGGGGAGTGGGTCTCCCATAGTATTTGCTTATGCCTTCCAAGCAAAAGCTTCCAAAAATTAGGACGGAGCAACTTGCAATGTCCCTTACAAGAGCCATGCAGTACAGCATATTACAAACATTAGTCCCATTATTGGGGAGTGAGTCTCCCATAGTATTTGCTTATGCCTTCCAAGCAAAAGCTTCCAAAAATTATGAGGAAATACAATGCCCGTTCGAAGAGTCGTGGAGGTCCCAGTAGCTTAACAAGACGCTTTTAATGCCCCTCAGAAGAGACGTGGAGGTCAGAGTGGTATAACAAGACACTTTTAATGCCCCTCAGAAGAGACGTGGAGGTCAGAGTGGTATAACAAGACTCTTTTAATGCCCCTCAGAAGAGACGTGTGTAACATACCTGGCGGCGTCCTTGCATAGTGGTCCATTTCCCACTGTGCAGGAGCGCGCACTTGATCTCCTGTCCGGAATGTCTCTCTGGCTTCCCTCCATGCTGTCTGTTTGTGTCTGTCTCTGCTGCTTAAGGGCGGCGCCCGATCACTTCCTGCTTTTTGTACCTGCTGTGGGTCACACCCCTTGTGCGTCCTCAGCCTATTGCTGTCTGACACTTGGTATATAGCTCAGCAGCTCCCTTCTATCCCTGCCTGAGCATAGTGTTTTCCTTCAGTGTGTGCTTGCACTCTGAAGGTGCCAGGTCCCGTCTTTGTTTCCTTGTTTGCCTTTCCTGGAGGCTGTATTTCCAGGCCTGTCTGAACTTAGTCCTGTATGTCTCCTGCTTTACGGTATTAGTTCCCGTGTCTGAACTAAGTCCTGTATGTCTCCTGCTTTGCGGTATCAGCTTCCGTGTCTGAACTGAGTCCTGTATGTCTCCTGCTTTTTGTATCAGTTGCCTGTCTGAACTTAGTCCTGTATGTCTCCTGCTTTGCGGTATCAGCTTCCGTGTCTGAACTGAGTCCTGTATGTCTCCTGCTTTGCGGTATTAGTTCCCGTGTCTGAACTGAGTCCTTTCTGTGTATCTTGTCTTTCCTGTCTGTACACGCTCCTTGCCTGTTCGTCCCGCCTCTCTGGGGGCAGTATTCCCAGACCCGCTCCTGTATCCCGCTGCAGTGTCGGTCTCCTCCGTACACTCAGTTCCAGTCTGAACTCTCTCCTTTCCTTTACCTGTTTTGCCTCTATGTCCGTTCCCTTCCTTTCTCTGCAGAGTCTGAACTCGTACCTAACTCCTGCCTGTTGTCTCTGTACTCCCGTTTGTGAGTTTGTGGCCCACTCGCTACTTCACTGCAAGTACCCTGTGGGTGTCTGGCTCTGTCTTTCCCTTCCTGTCTGTTCCGTGTGAACTGAGTCCTGTCCTGCCCTGCTTCTGCCCGCTGCTCCGGCAGTCCTGTCCTGCCCTGCTTCTGCCCGCTGCTCCGGCAGTCCTGTCCTGCCCTGCTTCTGCCCGCTGCTCCGGCAGTCCTGTCCTGCCCTGCTCAGCCTTGTCTGCACTCTAGCTGTGCTTGCCTGTAACCCTCTGCCTGTATTGTTCCTGAGTCCCGGTGTGTACTGGGTCCTATCCCGCCTGTGTTCCTCCCTGCTAGTGCCTCCCTGTCTGCACTCTAGCTGTGCTTGCCTTTACCCCCCTGCCTGCATACCCGCCTGCCTGCATACCCGCCTGCCTGCATACCAGTCTGTGTGCCAGCCTACCAGCCTGTTCCTGTATTCCCCTGTGTGGGTCAACAGCCGTGTCCGGGGTCTGTCCTGGAGTAGCACCTGGTCCCTCTGCTCGGTTCCTCCTTGGTGCACTGGCGTCGTATGCCGTCGTGCGACCCTGGTCGGATCGGGTGAATACTTAGTCACGCCCCTCCAGGCATTCACTCTCCGGCACGGTCCAGTGGAATCACTACCAATCACACGCACACGCCGCTTAGCCCGGGCGTGTGCATAACAACGTGGAGGTCAGAGTGGTATAACAAGACGGTTTTAATGCCCCTTGGAAGAACCATACAGTACAGCATCTTAAAAATATTATTCCCATTATTTGGGAGTGGGTCTCCCACAGTCTTTGCTTATGCCTTCCAAGCAAAAGCTGACAAAAATCAGGATGGAGGAACTTTCAATAATGGCAACATGGACCACGGTCACCATGGTGGTATAGTGGTGTTGGTGGAGGCTGAGGATAAGGAGAAGAACATAAAACAGCTGAAATGAGGAAGCGTATACCCATGTGTGGGTGTGAAGCGGTGCATGTGAATACACCTCCCGAAATAACACAGTGGATTTGACTTTATGTTACTCTGCTGTCATTTGGTGGTGATGAGAAGTCTGGCCCAATCCAGCCCTTGTTCATTTTGATAAGGGTCAGCTTGTCAGCATTGTCAGTTGACAGGCGAGTGCGCTTATCAGTTATAATTCCCCCAGCGGCACTAAAAACACGCTCCGATAACATGCTAGCGGCAGGGCAGGCCAGGACCTCCAAGGCATACAGAGCGAGTTCATTCCAAGTGTCCAGCTTGGATACCCAATAATTAAAAGGCACATAGGAATCACGGAGGATGCTGGTACGGTCGGCAAGGTACTCCCTCACCATCTTTTGAAACTTTCCACTCCTTGTGAGAATACCCCGCGCCTCAGGGTCTGTCCGAAGGGAGGGTCTGAGAAAACTGTCCCAGAACGTTGACAGTGTTCCCCTGCCTCTGCTGGATTGGAGTTGTGTCTCTCTCGCATGTACGCCTTGGTTGGGCAACGAACTATGACCACTGCCGCTAGCGTGTTCAGATGGGAATTTTTTTAACAGTTCTGCAGCAAGGGCCTTCTGGCACTGCCCCATTTTTGTAGATCTCTCCACCTCAGGAATAAGAGAGTGAAAGTTCTCCTTGTAGCGGGGGTCTACAAGTGTCACCAACAAGTAATGACTGTCACCCAACATTTTGACAACACGAGGGTCACGGTTAAGGCAGCGTAACATAAAGTTAGCCATGCTTGCCAGACTGGTAACGGGCAAGATTTCCGTGTCCTCACCAAGATGACGACTGACCATGCTCTCCTCCTCCTCCTCCACCTCCTCCCCCCTGTCCTCAGGCCACCCACGCTGAACCAACGGTATGACAGTTGTACAGGTACTACCGTCTACAGCGCATGATACCAGCTCCTGTTCTTCCTCCTCCTCCTCCTCTCCCTCATTGTCCCCCAATGCACGTTGGGATGAGATGAGGCTGGGCTGTGTGTAATCGCCCGCTATGGCTTCTTGATCCATCTCATCATACTCTGGCTGCAATGCCTCCTCTTTAATTCTCTGCAGAGAGCGTTGCAAAAGACAGACAAGTGGGATGCTGACACTAATGATGGCGTCATCACCACTCACCATCTTGGTGGCCTCCTCAAAGTTTGTCAGGATGGTACATATGTCAGACATCCAGGTCCACTCCTTTGGTCTTATGTGTGGAGTCTGACCTGAATATCGACGGCCTTGTTGCAGCCGGTACTCCACAACTGCTCTCTTCTGCTCACAAATCCTTTGCAACATGTGGAGGGTAGAGTTCCAACGTGTGGGGACATCACACACCAGTCGGTGTGCCGAAAGCTGCAAATGCTGCTGCAACACAGCAAGGGCGGCGGATGCTGTAGCCGACTTGCGAAAATGAGCTGACAGGCGGCGTACTTTCACGAGCAGATCTGGCAACTCAGGTTACGATTTAAAAAACGGCAGAACCACGAGGTTAAGCATATGAGCCAGGCATGGTAAGTGTGTGATCTCGCCTCGCCTCAGAGCCGCCACCAGGTTACGGCCATTGTCACACACGACCATGCCTGGATGTAGGTTCATCCATTCTCAGCCACAGATCTGCCTGCTCTTTCACAGCTGTCCACAATTCACAAGCAGTGTGAGGTTTCTCACCTAAGCTTATGAGTTTCAGCACAGCCTGTTGCCGCTTGGCTGCGTCAGTACTGCAGTGCTTCCAGCTTGTAACTGATGTGGTGATATCTGAGATCGATGATGTGCAGGAGCTGTACACTGTGGGGGCAACTCTGACTGACATAGGGCCCACAATCCTCGGTGTGGGGAGGATGTGTTCCATCCCAAGGTCCGACTGGGTCCCGGCTTCCACTATGTTTACCCTGTGTACCGTCCCTGGCCACAAGCACTTGTCCACCTAAGCTTATGAGTTTCAGCACAGACTGTTGCCGCTTGGCGGAGGCAGTACTGCAGTGCTTCCAGCTTGTAACTGATGTGGTGATATCTGAGATGGAGGCTGAACATGAGGAGGAGGATGATGCGCAGGAGCTGTACACTGTGGTGGCAACTCTGACTGACATAGGGTCCGCAATCCTCGGTGTGGGGAGGATGTGTTTTGTCCCAAGGTCTGACTGGGTCCCGGCTTCCACTATGTTTACCCAGTGTGCCGTCAGGGAGATGTACCGTCCCTGGCCACAAGCACTTGTCCACGTGTCCGTTGTCAGGTGGACTCTCCCAGTAACTGCGTTGTTGAGGGCATGGCAGATGTTTTGGGACATGTGCTTGTGTAGTGCGGGGATGGCACACCGGGCAAAATAGTGTCAGCTAGGGACTGAGTACCAAGGGACGGCCACCGCCATAAGGTTGCGGGAGGATTCCGTCTCCACCAGCCTAAAAGGTAGCATTTCCAACGCAAGCAGTCTTGAAATGTGTGAACTTAGGACTGTGCCCTGTTGGGCGTTAGCTGCGAATTTCCGCTTTCGTTCAAAGGTCTGGGATATGGACAATTGAACGCTGCGGTGGGACGTGGACGTGGACGTTGATGCTGTTTCTTGAGAAACTGCCATAACAAGTGAAGACTGAGAGGAGGGGGCATCTTTACATGCAGTATGGACAGGGGATTGCATTGCACACACAACAGTGGGTTCTATTGCACGCACAACAGCGGAAGAAGCAGTGGTGACACCCGCTGACACTGGTCGTGGACCTAGGGGTTCGCCCCACAAAGTCGGGTGCTTTGCTGCCATGTGCCTGATCATGCTGGTGGAGGTCAGGCTGGTAGTTTTGTCACCCCTGCTGATGCTGGCATGGCAGGTGGTACAAATGGCCTTTTTGCGGTTATCAGCAGAGTCTTTAAAAAAAATCCAGACTCTGGAAGACCTACCGCTTGTACTGGCAACGTCCCTCGTGTTGGTGTTACGGGGAACGGTTGCCTGCCTTCTGTCTGCGGCCACCACACTGCTTCTTCCTGCCTATTGGGGTACTCTGCCTCCCTCCCCCTGTGTGCTGCTGGCCTCACTCTGCATGTCCTCCTGCCACGTTGGGGCAGTTACTAGATCATCCACCACCTCCTCCTCTTCCACTTGCGCACCACGATGCTCCTCTTCACTTCCTGGTTATTGTGTGTCGTCATCATCCACCTCTTGTGACAAATTGCCAGCGTCGACTTCCTGTGGCCGTGGCTGTTCAGATATTTGTGCATCGCTACATGGGATCTCCTCTTCCACCACTTCAAGCGGAGCAGGCGAGGGATACAAATATGGAAATGGACCAGTGAACAGCTCTTCAGAGTGTCCAAGTGTGGTATCAGTTGCTGTCTGACGACACTCGGCATGGTGGGAGGAAGGAGCATCAGGGTGAGGAGGAGTACGCGGTCGAGACTCACGGCTACTAAGAGTTGACCGTGTGGAAGACAGACCGGAGGTGGTGGTGCCCAGGTAACTGGAAGTATTATCTGCTATCCAATTAATAACCTGTTCACACTGATCAGTTCGCAATACTGGTGTTGTTCTGTGCTTCCCTAGTAATTCGGTCAAGAAGTGGGAGCGAGATGATGTGGTTGTTGGTTGTGGCACATTTTCACCTTGGCCACGGCCCCGTCCTCTGCACGCACCATCACCAGAACGTTCACTTCCACGTCCCTTGCCACGCTTCTTGCCCATTGTAAATGAAGTAAAATAGCTTACACTCGCACTATCAATGGAAAAAGGGTAATAAAAAGTAGATTAGAACCGTGGAAGAGGAAAACCACAGTTCTATTTCTCTGGCCTACACCCGACTCTTTTAAACAATCAGAACAATCATGGAGAAACTATTACTGTTTTTCTTTACGGAAAAAATACCAAAACCTGAATAATAGAGATTTTTTACCGTGGAATGGCAAAACCACAGTTATTGTTTACTGGGGTATACCATAAAATTTTAAATATATATATTTGCGGCTGAGCAGTGAGCGACACACTCAAACTGTTTTTTTTTTTATACAAAAGGCCCAAAACTGGATACTACAGAGATTTGACCCGTGGAACTGCAAAACCACACTTCTGTTTCTGTGGCCTATACCAGACTCTTTTCAACAGATATATCTGTGTCTGAAAAATCAGAGACACACTTTTTTTTTTGGGGGGGGGGGGGGGGGACCAATAGGTTAATAAGACGGTTATTTGTACAGTGTGAAGGAGGAAGAAAAAAGAGGATTTAGATGAAAAAAAAAGATTTTTACTGGCCCCCGAGACCTGGAGCTAAGTCCAGCAATTTCAGAAACAGGAGCACACAGTACTGTAATGCAGCGTTTGCTGGTATAACCACTGCGTCTCCTATACAGCCTGCCTGCCTGCCTGATATTTGGGATGGATATTAGTCCTGAGAAGGACTGTTTGTTTGATCTGGCAGCCTTTACAGACCCTACACTAACTAGTTCGCAGGATAAATCTCTCCCTAGCTCAGCAGCGCTGTCCCTACACTGTCTAATCCGGAGCGACTATGTCCAAGATGGCGGCACCTGGTTTTAAATACGCGAGGTGACGCTGTGCGGCCAGCCAATCACTGTAATGCCCACAAACAACATGGCTGCGGCATTACAGTGACTGGCTGGCAATCCCTGCAAGTTCATTGGCTCTGTAAAGAGCGCCAAACATGCAGGGCAGAGACCCGAGCTCCCGCCCAAGTAACCTGGAAATGCCCGGTGCTCGCCGAACATCCCGAGTAGCGTGATGCTCGGGCGAGTACCGAGCAGTGTCGAGCATGCTCGCTCACCACTAATAATTACCCTTCTGAACTAGCACCATATTTCATATATGCATGGATTTACCATTGGGTTGTGTCTTAAGAGGGATGTCCACTAGTGTACATTTAATTTTTCTTGTGTTTTTGGGGAAAATGTTTGGTCACTTGACCATGTACATCCCACCTAGCCATGGAGGTTGGCATCCAGTTTTTGAATGTAATGGCAGTCCCTCTCAATGAAGGCTGACCCTATGCAGTCACAGAAATATGTATAACTGGACATCACTCCTAACAGAATATTGTGTCTCTGCAGCTCTTGGTTGTCCCCGGCCTACTATGAGGGGAAACACATTTAGAAAAGTGCCCTGCTACCATGGATAGATGATTGCTTTCTGGCCAGTGGGACCACTGGTCATTAGAGGGGTTGTCCAGTCATAAGTGATGCAGAGTGACTGCAGACACGGTGCGGGGGATTCACCGGTATGAAACCCGGGACCGGAGGCTATGTATGTGGCGCCACAGAGGTACTGCACCTCACATAGTGGTGTGCCATCTCCTTCTCTCAGGTAAGGATGGAGTACTGCCCAGGACCCCAACACTACTCCAGGCCAGATTGAACCAGATTGAACTGGCTTGAACCAGATTGAGGATTGAACCGGCTTGAACCAGATTGAACCTGATTGAGGATTGAACCGGCTTGAACCGGCTTGAACCAGATTGAACAAGCTTGAACCGGCTTGAACCAGCTCGAACCAGCTTGAACCAGATTGAACAGGCTTGAACCAGATTGAACCACTTTGAACCAGATTGAACCGGCTTGAACCGGCTTGAACCAGATTGAACCGGCTTGAACCATATTGAGGATTGAACCAGATTGAACCGGCTTGAACCATATTGAGGATTGAACCAGATTGAACCGGCTTGAACCAGATTGAACGAGATTAAGGATTGAACCAGATTGAGGATTGAACCGGCATGATCTGGCTTGAACCGGCTTGAACCAGATTGAACCTGATTGAACCAGACTGAGGATTGAACCGGCTTGAACCGGCTTGAACCAGATTGAGGATTGAACCGGCTTGAACCAGATTGAACCGGCTTGAACCAGATTGAGGACTGAACCAGATTGTACCGGATTGTACCGGCTTGAACCAGATTGAACCGGCTTGAACCGGCTTGATCAAGATTGAATCAGGTTGAACCAGATTGAGGATTGAACCGGTTTGAACCAGATTGAGGATTGAACCAAATTGAACCGGCTTGAACCAGATGGAGGATTGAACTGGCTTGAACCAGCTTAAACCGGCTTGAACCAGCTTGAACCAGCTTGAGGATTGAACCAGATTGAGGATTGAACCAGATTGAACCGTCTTGAACAGGCAAGAACCAGATTGAACCAGATTGAGGATTGAACCAGATTGAACCGGCTTGAACCAGATTGAGGATTGAACCGGCTTGTACCAGATTGAACCGGCGTGAACCAGATTGAGGATTGAACCAGATTGAACCTGATTGAACCAGCTTGAACCAGATTGAGGATTGAACCAGATTGAACCGGCTTGAAGCAGATTGAACCGGCTTGAACCAGATTGAATCAGATTGAACCGGCTTGAACCAGATTGAACCGGCTTGAACCAAATTGAACCAGATTGAACCGACTTGAACCAGATTGAACCAGATTGAGGATTGAACGAGATTGGACCAGATTGAGGATTGAACCAGATTGAAACGGCTTGAATCAGATTGAACCAGATTGAGGACTGAACCGGCTTGAACCAGATTAAACCAGATTGAACTTTACTGAACCAGATTGAACCGGTTTGAACCAGATTGTACTAGTTTGAACCAGATTGCACCGGCTTGAACCAGATTGAACCGGCTTGAACTGGCTTTAACCAGATTGGTAGGTGGTGATGCTGAGGCTTGTAGTGTAGGCGGGATGGCGCAGCAGGAGTAACTGACAGAGACAGGGGATTCACTTCAATACCTTTACTGGTGAGGAAGTCAGGTACGGTCCAGGGTACTCAGTAGGATGGGTGCACTTCAGGACTTCTCCCCAGTGAGCGGGTATAAGGCCTCCTGGTCCGTGTCTGCCTCTCTGTATGCTCCTGGCCAGCCTGCAACTGGGCCTAGCTTATGTGTCGTGCTGTTCCTTCACCTGTCGCTCGGTAGTAGGACCTTCTGCTGGTAACCACTCTCTCTGGACACTGGGGCCTTGGGGTTCCTGGTCCTGTTATGGGTCTAGCTTCAGGTCATCCAGGGACTTGTAGTCTTCCTGGAATGCCGGTGATCCCTACTAGGTATAAAGGGACCCTGTAGGTGCGGACCCGGTGTCCGGTTTATATATTGGGGTGAGCCTATGATGCTCTTCTGCCCCCTCAACTCCTCTCTCCTTTCTCCTCTTGCCTTCGGCCACACTCGTGCTGTAGGCCTTGGCTCGCCTAAGCACTGCAGCCAGTGTGCAGCGTCTTCACTGGTCTAAGTGCCAGCACACTCACTAACAACTAACTGACTAAACTCAGCTGCCTGGCTCCACCCTCCATATGTATATCCCTAATGGGCTCACTCTTGTGGTGTGAGGTGGAAGGGTGGAGGTGTTTGTATGTAATGAGGGCCACTTGTGGAGAAGTCCGTCCATGCCTCCTGGGTCCTGTGGCACCTGTGCGCAGCAGGGTGCCACACTTCAGTACCTTTACTGGTGTAACAGCAGGTATGGTCCAGGGTACTTGCTAGGAAGGGTGCACTTCAGGACTTCTCCCCAGTGAGTGGGTATAAGGCCTCCTGATCCATGTCTCCCTCTCTCTAAGCTTCTAGCCAGCCTGGAACTTGGCCTAGCTTCTGTGTTGTGTTGCTCTCTCACCTGATCGCTTGGTAGTAGGACCTTTCTTTGGCAACCACTATCCCTGGACGCCGGGGCCTTCGTGGTTCCTAGTCCTGTTATTGCTGGTAGCTTCAGGATGACCAGGGGTCTGGAAGCCTCCTGGTATGCCGGTAGTCCCTACTGGGTATAGAGGACCCTATAGGAGCAGACCCGGTGTCCGGTTTGTGTCTCGGGGTGAGCCTATGATGCTCCTATGCCCCCTCAATTCCTCTCTCCTCTCCTCTTTGCCTCCGGCCACACTCGGGGCCCTCAATACAGCAGCTGATGTGCTGCTTCTTCACTGCTCTCAGTGGCAGCACATTCTCTCACTAAACTGATCATCCTGGCTCCACCCTCCATATATATATCCCTAACAGGGCTCCCTCTGGTGGCATGAGGTGGAAGGGTGGAGGTGTCTGTTTGTAGTGAGGGCCTCTTGTGGAGAAGTCCGTCCATGCACCCTTTTGGGTCCTGTGGTACCTTTTGTAGCAGGATGCCACAGTATCACCGTAAGGCTACGTTCTCATGATCAGTGTTTGTTGAGTTTTTGACCTTAGTTTACCTGCATTTTTATTTCATTGTGTTTTTGATGCGTTTTTGGTCTCTGTTTGGTGTGTCATGTCTGTACATCCACATGTAGATGTTGAACTGTGTATAGTATGTTCAAATTGTTATGGAGGCTGGAGGAGACTTCATTGCCATCCCTTGTGAGGTACAATGACCGGATAGAGAAATGGCTGTCTTCTGGGAGATGAGGCAGGTGAAGCCCAGAGGGTTGTCTAGGCCAAGGAAGTGTCTGGTGCTGATGAAGATATTTTGTACCACCACGCTTAGATGAGGGCGAGCTCATAAAAAGGAGGATTGCGAGAGGAGGTGTAGGCCAGGACCTGCTCTAATACAAGCAGCCTTCACCCCTCAGGTGGTAGTCTGGAGACTGACGGCTGTGAGGCAGGAGACCTGATTTGCAGCTCTATGTGGAGCTGTGAAGGAGGTCCCAGCAGAAAGCGAATGAACCCTTACAGGGTAGCAGTACAGTTGCTCTACTTAGTGAGGGTATCTGATCTGGCAATTAACCATTATTAGCCTGATATGATCATGTTGTGAATTAGGAAGCCCACTAGTGTCCCATGTGAGCCACCAGAAGTGTAGGATCAGCTCTGTGGATTCTACTGGGTTGATAGTAGTCAGCTTGGTATCAGTCCAGTGTTGCGTTTGTGCTGAAGCCTTGGGAAAGGCGGTAGTTCGGTCGTGTTTGGGATATAGGAAGATCCTTGTCTTAGTGGACCAGTGAGTTGGCTACAATGAGGGGGAAGTATTGGTGACCAAGAGGAATGTGGACATTCAAAGCTTTGGCATGGAAGCTGTCCAAGTTAGTACAGGACCTGAACTGTGGCAGATGGTGTTCAAGGCAATCCCTTTAAATATACTTAAAGATGGTGTCACAAGGGGGTCTTGGACCATGCATAGCAGCAGGGGAAGTGTATGATAAGTAAAGACACCCTGTGGCAATCACCAGACCTATTATTCCTTCTCAGCCACCCAGGGCCTCCAAGCCATGGCTCGATCTAGAAGTAGTCTACTCTGATACCTTGTCCAGTGGCATTCCTGGTCTATAATTACCCTTCTGAACTAGCACCATATTTCATATATGCATGGATTTACCATTGAGTTGTGTCTTAAGAGGAATGTCCACTAGTGTACATTTAATTTTTCTTGTGTTTTGGGGGAAAATATTTGGTCACTTGACCATGTACATCCCACCTAGCCATGGAGGTTGGCATCCAGTTTTTGATTGTAATGGCAGCCCCTCTCAATGAAGGCTGACCCTATGCAGTCACAGAAATATGTATAACTGGACATCACACCTAACAGAATACTGTGTCTCTGCAGCTCTTGGTTGTTCCCGGCCTACTATGAGGGGAAACACATTTAGAAAAGTGCCCTGCTACCATGGATAGATGATTGATTTCTGGCCAGTGGGACCACTGGTCATTAGAGGGGTTGTCCAGTCATAAGTGATACAGAGTGACTGCAGACACGGTGCGGGGGATTCACCGGTATGAGACCCGAGACCAGAGGCTATGTATGTGGCGCCACAGAGGTACTGCACCTCACCTAGAGGTGTGGCATCTCCTTCTCTCATGTAAGGATGGAGTACTGCCCAGGACCCCAACACTACTCCAGGCCAGATTGAACCAGACTGAACCAGATTGAACCAGATTGAACCGGTTTGAACTGGTTTGAACCAGATTGAACCAGCTTGAACCGGATTGAACCGGTTTGAACCAGATTGAACCGGCTTGAACCGGATTGAAACAGATTGAACCGGTTTGAACCGGTTTGAACCAGATTGAACTGGTTTGAACCGGCTTTAACCTTATTGAACCGGTTTGAACTAGATTCAACCGGCTTGGACCGGTTTGAACCGGTTTGAACCAGATTGAACCAGATTGAATTGGTTTAAACCAGATTGAACCGGATTGAACCGGCTTCAACCAGATTGAACCGGTGTTAAATAATTAATTATGGATATTCATTTTATTCTTAATCCTGAGTTCTATACATTGCACAAGAATTGCATCAGCCATCATTTCTAGTTGACATGCGTCATTTGTGTGTGTATTTTTAGTTGACTACCATATGTAGAATGACAGGTGCTATAAAAACCCATTTTGGAGGCAGGGGGGTTCTCTTGCCATTCCACAGGACACAGAAGGAGAATCTGCACGCTGAGGAAGCAGCTGATGTAGGCCAACGGACACATGGTGTCATCTAGAGATGAGCGTTGTTCTACTCGAACTGTTCGCCAATCTCAAATTCGAGCTGTTTTGGGCGGTGTTCGAGCCGTTCGGCGAACACGAACAATTTGAGAAAAATTCGGCTGTTCGAGGTTATGTTCGATAACTGTTCGTGCACCAAAATCATAACTGGATTTTTTCTCAGTAATGATGAAAATTAATGTTAATACGCAGTTTGAGTGTACAGCGGGGTGGGGGGAGGGGCAGGGGATGGATCTCTGCAGGAACAATGAAGATCTCCATTTTTTTTTCTCTTTCCCGCATTTACAGTGGGGAGGTGCAATCTGTCAGCCTATCAGCAGCGCACACACGGAGCGAAGTGCTTTTTTTCACACAAGCAAGGGCATGTGTCATTGGCAGTGTATGTCACATGTCCTTGCCCTATAAGACCAAGCCATTTTCCCCGTCGCCACCATTTTCTCACTGCTGCAGCTGCGTGTTAGACGGCACCGCTGTTGCTGTGTGCGCTATACCTTGTTAATTTCAAGCCAATTTTCGCACAAATATACAGATAGCTTGGGAGTAGGGAATAGTTGTGATTGCAGTCCTTTTAAGGACTAGGTTACAGCATTTCCTACGACTTTTATCAGGCAGGTCTGTGCTCTTAAATAGATAGGTTGTGGGAGTAAAGACTAATTGTAATTGGAGTCCTTTTCAGGACTAGGTTACATCAGTTCCTATCAGTTTTTGCCAGGCAGGTCTGTGCCAGTGCTGTGCAAGTTTTTTTCACAGCATTTGGCTGAATCTAGCAAAGCTAATCCTTTTTGGCCTATTGCAGAGTGTGTTAGTCAGTGGAGTAGCCTATCTGTGTTGCAAGATATACCACCTGTGTATAGAATACCAATTTTTTTACTACACCTAGTGAAGTAAAATCTTTTGGGCATAGCATCATTCTATTAGTCCATCTATACTGACCTCCATCAGGTTGCAAACTGAATCTAATTTTTTTCTGCATCTAGCTCTGAAAAAATATTTGGCCTTCTAGCAGTGTGTGGGACTTGTTCTATTAGTCCACCTATACTGACCTCCATCAGGTTGCAAACTGAATATATTTTTTTCTGCATCTACCTCTGAAAAAATATTGGGCTTCTAGCTGTGTGTGGGACTTGTTGTATTAGTCCATCTATACTGACCTCCATCAGGTTGCAAACTGAATATATTTTTTTCTGCATCTACCTCTGAAAAAATATTGGGCTTCTAGCTGTGTGTGGGTCTTGTTCTATTAATCCATCTATACAGACCTCCATCAGGTTGCAAACTGAATATAATTTTTTTCTGCATCTAGCTCTGAAAAAATATTTGGCCTTCTAGTAGTGTGTGGGACTTTCTCTGTTAGTCCATCTATACTGACCTCCATCAGGTTGCAAACTGAATATATTTTTTTCTGCATCTACCTCTGAAAAAATATTGGGCTTCTAGCTGTGTGTGGGTCTTGTTCTATTAATCCATCTATATAGACCTCCATCAGGTTGCAAACTGAATATAATTTTTTTCTGCATCTAGCTCTGAAAAAATATTTGGCCTTCTAGTAGTGTGTCGGACTTTCTCTATTAGTCCATCTATACTGACCTCCATCAGGTTGCAAATTAAAAATAATTTTTATCTGCATCTACAGTACCTCTGAAAAAATATTTGGGCTTCTAGCTGTGTGTGGGACTTGTTGTATTAGTCCATCTATACTGACCTCCATCAGGTTGCAAACTGAATATATTTTTTTCTGCATCTACCTCTGAAAAACTATTGGGCTTCTAGCTGTGTGTGGGACTTGTTGTATTAGTCCATCTATACTGACCTCCATCAGGTTGCAAACTGAATATATTTTTTCTGCATCTACCTCTGAAAAAATATTGGGCTTCTAGCTGTGTGTGGGTCTTGTTCTATTAATCCATCTATACAGACCTCCATCAGGTTGCAAACTGAATATAATTTTTTTCTGCATCTAGCTCTGAAAAAATATTTGGCCTTCTAGTAGTGTGTCGGACTTTCTCTATTAGTCCATCTATACTGACCTCCATCAGGTTGCAAATTAAAAATAATTTTTATCTGCATCCACAGTACCTCTGAAAAAATATTTGGGCTTCTAGCTGTGTGTGGGACTTGTTGTATTAGTCCATCTATACTGACCTCCATCAGGTTGCAAACTGAATATATTTTTTTCTGCATCTACCTCTGAAAAACTATTGGGCTTCTAGCTGTGTGTGGGACTTGTTGTATTAGTCCATCTATACTGACCTCCATCAGGTTGCAAACTGAATATATTTTTTCTGCATCTACCTCTGAAAAAATATTGGGCTTCTAGCTGTGTGTGGGTCTTGTTCTATTAATCCATCTATACAGACCTCCATCAGGTTGCAAACTGAATATAATTTTTTTCTGCATCTAGCTCTGAAAAAATATTTGGCCTTCTAGCAGTGTGTGGGACTTGTTCTATTAGTCCACCTATACTGACCTCCATCAGGTTGCAAATTCAAAATAATTTTTTGTATGCATCTAGCTCTGAAAAAATATTTGGCCTTCTAGCAGTGTGTGGGACTTTCTCTGTTAGTCCATCTATACTGACCTCCATCAGGTTGCAAATTAAAAATAATTTTTATCTGCATCTACAATAACTCTGAAAAAATATTTGGGCTTCTAGCTGTGTGTGGGACTTGTTGTATTAGTCCATCTATACTGACCTCCATCAGGTTGCAAACTGAATATATTTTTTTCTGCATCTACCTCTGAAAAAATATTGGGCTTCTAGCTGTGTGTGGGTCTTGTTCTATTAATCCATCTATACAGACCTCCATCAGGTTGCAAACTGAATATATTTTTTTCTGCATCTACCTCTGAAAAAATATTGGGCTTCTAGCTGTGTGTGGGACTTGTTGTATTAGTCCATCTATACTGACCTCCATCAGGTTGCAAATTGAATATAATTTTTTTCTGCATCTAACCCAGCCAATAGTTTTGGCCTAATACCACAGTTTGGCCACTCAGCTCTGCTCGGTTACCATCCATTGTTTTTTTGTGCAAACAACTCCAGAGTTGTGAATTAGTTAACCACCAAAATGAGTGGAAAAAGGCCTGCTGCTGGTGGAAAGGGGAATAGGCGTGTTGGGAAGGGGAAAAAAGGTTGTGTCCGTGGGGTAGGTGTTAAAGCAACAGTAACATCTGCAGAAGAAAGACCATCTTCCAGCCAAACTAAAATGTCTACTTCTTTTAGCGGACAATGTGATAAGATCCCTTTCTTACGGCCACGCCAATCGCTACAAATTCCAGATGAGGCACAAAAACAGCAGGTGCTTCAACGGATATCAAGTGCTCCTTTAAGTGGGCTCTCCTCCACATCAACTTCAACATCACAAATACTCCAGTCCTCAAAGGTGTCACCCAAATCGCACTTGCTTCCTCACAGCTCCCAAATCTCCAGCTGCCCGTCTGAGTATGAGGTAGAACAGATGGTTGAGTCTGCAGAGCTGTTTACTCATACTATAGCCTGGGAATCAGAGGTCGACTCCAGCGCTTCTGTGAATCCAGACGAGGAAATGATCTGCACTGATGCCCAGAATCTTTATGAGTCGGATCCAGGACCAGACGCAGAAGGTTCTGACCATAATGTAGACCCTCATTCCCAAACTGTAACTCCTGTTGGTGGAGACAATGAGGAAGACGATGATAAGACTCAAATACCTGATTGGAGCGACAACTTTAGTTTTTTGTCAGGGCAGGAACAGGTTGGCTCTGAGAACGACGGGTGTGATAACACACAGGGTGATGATGATGAGGTTGGAGATCCCACTTACTGTCAACCCACAGTCAGCCAAGAGATGAGGTCAGCAGAGGAGGTGGAGGAAGATGCTAGTGACGACGAGGTCAGGTTGCGCCTTCCTGGACAGAGACGTAGTACTGGAAGCACGTCAACAACTGCATCCTCAAACACAACTCTGCCTCTCACCACAAGTCGTGGTGGCTCTTCAGGTCGCATGGGTGCTAAGCTTTGCATAGCCTGGGCATTTTTTCAGATCGATAAAGATGACTCAACTCGTGTTATCTGTAACATTTGTCAGCAAAAGCTAAGTAGAGGCCAAAAAATACATAGTTTGAGTACTTCATGCATGAACCGGCACATGGACATGAAGCATAAGTTGCAGTGGGAAGCTCAGTGTGCTACAATGCGGCCTAGCCAGCCGGGCCAACCACCGTCTGCCATATCTTGTGCATCCGCGGCCTCTTCATCCTCTGTGACTGGGGGGACAGCAGTCACACCTGTTTTGGGGCGCAGACCTGCCACCTCTTTACCCGCAACAGCCAGCGTGATTGGCAGGTCATCATTTTCTTTGGAGGTGGTAACACCAGCTGGTGTTGAGCGCTGTCCGACATCGATAGCACCACCTTTGGATCAAGGCAACCTAACATGTCCGCCTGCATCTTCCTCACAGACCGGCAGTTTGCCGGGGACACCCTTATCAACCCCGTCTAAGCACAATAGCCAGCCCTCGGTCCCTCAGATGTGGACAAGTAAAAGACCATTTCCTCCTAGCCATGAGAAAGCTAAGAGGTTGAATTTCACCATCTGCAAGCTCTTGGCTACAGAAATGCTGCCTTTCCGCCTGGTGGACACAGAGGATTTTCGAGACCTTATGTCCGTCGCAGTGCCCCAGTACCAGATGCCCAGTCGGCACTACTTCTCAAAGAAAGGTGTGCCTGCGCTCCACCAGCATGTCGCACACAACATCACCGCTTCTTTGAGAAACTCTGTGTGTGACAGGGTGCATTTCACCACAGACACTTGGACGAGTAGGCATGGACAGGGGCGTTACATGTCGCTGACTGGGCACTGGGTAACTATGGTGACAGCAGGACAAGGGGCTGCTGTCCAAGTCTTGCCGTCCCCACGAGTTGTGCGTCAATCCTCTTTATGTCAAAGTTCCTCCACTGCTTCTGCCTCCTCAACCTCCTCTCGGTCTTCCACCTGCACCCAAAGCCTGTCTGGTCATGCCACAAGCTTTCTAACTGCGCAGAAGGGATCCTGCACACCTCCTTACTATGCTGGCAGTAGGGCTCAACGTCATCAGGCGGTTTTTACTTTGAAATGTCTGGGAAATGTGAGTCACACAGCTGAGGAGTTGTGGTCAGCTCTGGAGAACCAATTTCATGAATGGCTGTCTCCACTGGACCTGAAACCAGGGAAGGCCGTGTGTGACAATGCTGCAAACCTGGGTGCGGCCCTTCGCCGGGGCAATGTCACACACGTGCCTTGTATGGCTCACGTGTTGAACCTGGTTGTCCAGCAATTTTTAGCCCACTATCCCAGACTAGATGGCCTTCTGCAGAGGGCACGGTCGCTGTGTGCTCACTTCCGCCATTCGCATCCCGCAGCTCAGCGACTTACATCTCTACAGAAGTCGTTGGGCCTGCCACTTCACCGGCTAAAATGTGATGTGCCTACCCGGTGGAATTCAACTCTGCACATGTTGCAGCGACTGTGGCAGCACCGACAAGCCCTGGTGCAATACGTTCTGACGTATAGCCTGGGCCAACGAGATCCAGAGGTGGGGCAAATCACGCTGGAGGAGTGGTCTCAGATCAGGGACCTATGCACCCTTCTGCACAGTTTTGAAATGGCGACCAAGATGTTTAGTGCTGATGATGCCATTATCAGCATGACTATTCCGGTGATTTACATGCTGGAGCACATGTTAAACAGAATTCGGAGTCAGGTGGTGGCACAAGAGGAGGTGGAGGAAGTAGAGGAGGAGTAGTTGTATGCGGAAGGGCTAACATCTGCAAGGTCCAGACGGTCGGCAGCACCAAGGCGGCAGGCATGTGAGGGTGGGGGAGATGGTTTTACCAGGGCGCATGGTAGCAGCCAAACTAGTGAGGAAGGTGCAGGAGCCCAGGAAGAAGTGGAGGACGAACTGATGGAAGACTCATCAGATGAGGGAGACCTTGATCACATTTCTGTTGTGCGAGGTTGGGGGGAGAGGACAGAGGAAGGAAGCATGATTGTTACCTCGCCACCAACACAACAGGGACTTGGTGCTCCTGGATGTGCAACACACATGAGTGCCTTCTTGCTGCACTACCTGCAACATGACCCTCGAATTGTGAGAATTAGAAATAATCCTGACTACTGGGTTGCCACACTGTTAGATCCCCGGTACAAAAGTAAATTTGCCGAAATTATTCCTGCCATAGAAAGGGATGCACGTGTAGCACCCTGAGGATTCGGCTGCTACAGGGGTATTACACCTCAAGCCAGAGGTGTGGTATTCCACTCCCGGGTAAGGATGGAGTGTGGAACTGAGCTTAGTAGGCTGCATGCACTACATACATCCCATTTCCGGGGGACAGAACAACGGTACTCCCACCAGTATATGTGCAGGTACGACAGCGTCTGTCCCTGGCTGGAGTGGGAGGGGGGTGGAACATCCCAGTAGTGTAGGGGCAGATAGGGGGAGTACTCTGGGTAAAGCTAGGAGCCCATTGGGTGCTGGTCACCTGGGTTCACACATAGAGGGAGTATATAAGGTGGGCACCATCTTAGAATAGGGTCTTTGGTTCAGTTCAGGCAGGAGGAGAAGAGCAGAGGAGCTCAGCCAGGAGGGCTGACAGGGAGCTGTGGCTCCGGCTGGGCCCAGCTCCAGAGCAAGGCCTGCAGAGAGAGAGAGAGGAGTCAGAAGGACCCAGAGAGAAAGACAGAAGGAACCCCAAGAACCCAGAAACAGACCAGAAAGGGTGAAGGGTTGGCGGACACGGGTACCGGAACCCAAGCTGGCAGAGGCAGAAGTAACCCTTAGCCAGGAACCGGAGGTCGTGGTCAAGATTTGCCACGACCCTCACCAAATCCACCAGAAAGGCACACCAAGCATAGGGTCAGGGAACCCAGAGGAGGTTTGACCACCAAGAGACCCGAGGGAGCCGGCCAAAGGTGGATCCCTGGTGGGAACGGCCAGGAGGAAGAGAGAGACAGGGAAGCTCAGGACCACGCTCCGGACTGCCTGGGGGTTGGCCGAGTCCAGGATCTGGTGGACGCAGCACGGCTCGGGTGGTCACTCAAGGCCAGAGTGACTAAAGCAACATCAGTGAGTAAAAACCCTGAAACTGCATCTCCTGACTCTGCCTCTCCTTCCTGCATCATCACAACCCCCCATCATCCACACCTGCTGCCCTGAGGCCATACCCCTCCCGTTGGGGGTTATACCATCACTGCTGCACATATACCACCGGCCTCAGCGGACTGCTCTGCAGCGGCGGCTTCAAAGCCGCACTCAACGGGTGGCGTAGTCGACACTTAACAACATCTACAAAGACTGCCACACACTTAGTTTGACACCCTGGGCACGGACCGGGTCACCGCCACAAGGACTACTACCCCCATACAGATCCGGCTCCGGGTATCCCCTGAACATGGCCCAGGGGGCGCGTCAACTTTGGCGTAGTCGGCAGGATAACGTGCCCGCAACCACCGGGTACTGCGTGCCTGAAGAAAAGTTCATATTTACCGTAAAAAGAAGTCTCCCGCCAATTCCGGAGGGTCCCCGCCATCGGACGCCATCTCGGATCGGTTCCCGCCGTTTGCCCGCCATCTGCAGTCTTTTCCCGCCATCCACAGAGTTTCCCGCCATTGGGAAGCGGTTCCCGCCATCTGAGAAGATTTCCCGCCTTGGCAGAGCGGACGCCATTATGGGCGTGCCAGAGGGTGGCAAGAGGCCACCTCCCATCGTGGGCCAGGACCAAGAATGGCGCCAAAAACGGAGACCGCCCCCACCAGTAGAGACTGTGATGCTTGAGATGTCCATCAGCGTGGGGGGTCTGCCCCTGGAACTGACAATCACCAAGTTGCCCCAGGACCGCCCTCAATGGGGGCGGAGAGAGAACAAACGAGAGAAGATGGGAGCAGCTTGGAGGAGTCTGGAGGAGTCGTACCCGGAGATGGAGGGGGAGGCAGGCAGCACCGACCCAGCGGTCAGGAGCCTGTTGCAAGCGACAACCCCAGAAGGCCTGGTGGAGATCCTGGCGCAGCTCCCCAGAGATCGGGAGCATGCACGGACCGCACTGGAGGGCTTGGCTCAGAGGATGGCCCGAGTGCAGCGAGACGTACTGGCCACATGGAGCAGAGAGATGGCCCTGCAGGCGGGAACCCGCCAACGGAGCACGCCACCCGAGACGAGGAGTCAGACCGCCTCTGAGGATGGCGCAGGAGGAATCAAGGCCGGAGACGACGCCGAGGAAGGAGCTAAAGAAACGGAGGCAGGTAAAGGGGACGTCACTACCCCGAGCCGAGAAGCCGTGAGCCTGCCCCAGCTCCCCGTCGCAGAGCCCGAGACCCCACTCACCACTCACGTTGCTGCATCGTCACCGCTCCGAGCTAGGCCTCAAGCGGCAGGAGCCGCGGCCACGCCCCCTGCTACGTCATACGCCTCGACTCAGAGCGCGGCCAAGCAAGAGACGCCACCGGCCTGGTCGCAAGGCCGAGTACCCCCGGGCGCCGCAGTACCAACAGCGCCCTCTACCTCTGCCGAGCCACCGGCCTGGTCGCAAAGTCAAGTACACCCGGGCGCCGCCGTCTTCACGGTGCCCTTCACCTTCAGGGTGCCCCAGGCCTGGTCGCAAGGCCTGGTGAACCCGGGCGCCGCCACCACCACCGTGCCCTCAACTTCCACTGTGCCGCACCTGGGTGAGGACTTGTTGGCCCAGCACACTTGCCCGGATGGGCAGCCCTTTGTGTGGCCACCGGAGTACCACCATCCCCGACTCCGGAAAGAAAGACCTCTGGATGAACCCCTGATCCCGGCTCCGGCGCCCGTCAAGATGACCCCGCTCTCGTTAGAGGAGGCGCAGTTTGAGTGGGACCCCACTGGAGGAGACCTCATCGGGTTCACTCAAGAGACCCGGGCGGCCGCAGCCCAGCGAGCAGAGTGCTGCCGGCAGCAATTAGAGGTCTTTGACAGAGAAAGGAGAGAGAGGCGGGTCCGCGAGGAGCGGCTGCAAATCCGGAGTGCAGAGCAGAAAAGCCGGACCCGACGGAACCCCCGTGCAGCCCACGGTCCCCGTGCCACCGGGACTGTAATCAAATTCCAACTGCAGCACGGTTGGGGCTTCATCAGAGATCATCATACCCCCGGCGACGTCTTCGTGACCAGAAGAGATGTCGAGTCCCACCTACCGGAGGGACACAGAGGTCGTGACCTTTACCTGGGTGATGAGGTCACCTTTACCCGGCACCAGTGTGCCAAAGGACCCTATGCACTTCATGTACATCGCCAGACGGAAGAGGAGTTGCGGTGTGAGGAAGGTCAAGAGGACCCGGACGGGTCTGAAGCCTACCCTCAGGAAGGAGCAGGAGGGCATCGTCACCATTAAGAGGTGAACTGAAACTGTATATAGTTACCCGTAAGGGTATATGCCATGCTGCTTAATTAAAATGAGTTCCCCGTTGGGACAAGTGTGAACTGTTCCAGTGTGACCCATCTCCCCACAGGCTGAGGACTGTGAACAGCCATTCCTGTTCCCCACTGGCCGAGGACTGAGAGCGGCCACCTCCATTGTATATAGTTGCGCTTCCTAAAGCGCCCCCTACTGGTTTTATAGGAAACTGTGTTTTTTTTTTAGAAGAGACTGTTGCACATTATCCGGTCACAAGTTGCACCGTGGCCGGAGGAACAAGAATGTTTATAATGAAAAGTTTTATATGAAGAGTTTATTGCTGCTGATAATGTTTATAATGTTTAATATGTTTATGATGTTTTGAAAAAAAATTGTATGTTTTGGAATGTTTTATGTTTTGCTCTTTTACAGCCCGAGGACGTGCTGTGATTTACCAGGGGGGAATGTAGCACCCTGAGGATTCGGCTGCTACAGGGGTATTACACCTCAAGCCAGAGGTGTGGTATTCCACTCCCGGGTAAGGATGGAGTGTGGAACTGAGCTTAGTAGGCTGCATGCACTACATACATCCCATTTCCAGGGGACAGAACAACGGTACTCCCACCAGTATATGTGCAGGTACGACAGCGTCTGTCCCTGGCTGGAGTGGGAGGGGGGTGGAACATCCCAGTAGTGTAGGGGCAGATAGGGGGAGTACTCTGGGTAAAGCTAGGAGCCCATTGGGTGCTGGTCACCTGGGTTCACACATAGAGGGAGTATATAAGGTGGGCACCATCTTAGAATAGGGTCTTTGGTTCAGTTCAGGCAGGAGGAGAAGAGCAGAGGAGCTCAGCCAGGAGGGCTGACAGGGAGCTGTGGCTCCGGCTGGGCCCAGCTCCAGAGCAAGGCCTGCAGAGAGAGAGAGAGAGAGGAGTCAGAAGGACCCAGAGAGAAAGACAGAAGGAACCCCAAGAACCCAGAAACAGACCAGAAAGGGTGAAGGGTTGGCGGACACGGGTACCGGAACCCAAGCTGGCAGAGGCAGAAGTAACCCTTAGCCAGGAACCGGAGGTCGTGGTCAAGATTTGCCACGACCCTCACCAAATCCACCAGAAAGGCACACCAAGCATAGGGTCAGGGAACCCAGAGGAGGTTTGACCACCAAGAGACCCGAGGGAGCCGGCCAAAGGTGGATCCCTGGTGGGAACGGCCAGGAGGAAGAGAGAGACAGGGAAGCTCAGGACCACGCTCCGGACTGCCTGGGGGTTGGCCGAGTCCAGGACCTGGTGGACGCAGCACGGCTCGGGTGGTCACTCAAGGCCAGAGTGACTAAAGCAACATCAGTGAGTAAAAACCCTGAAACTGCATCTCCTGACTCTGCCTCTCCTTCCTGCATCATCACAACCCCCCATCATCCACACCTGCTGCCCTGAGGCCATACCCCTCCCGTTGGGGGTTATACCATCACTGCTGCACATATACCACCGGCCTCAGCGGACTGCTCTGCAGCGGCGGCTTCAAAGCCGCACTCAACGGGTGGCGTAGTCGACACTTAACAACATCTACAAAGACTGCCACACACTTAGTTTGACACCCTGGGCACGGACCGGGTCACCGCCACAAGGACTACTACCCCCATACAGATCCGGCTCCGGGTATCCCCTGAACATGGCCCAGGGGGCGCGTCACACGCATGCAGGAGTATCAGCAGAGACTGTTGCAGAATCTTACATGTGCTTTTCCACAAAACACCAGTGGTGCACGTAGTGAATCTCACAGTTCCAACTTGCCAACCGTGGGACCGTCAAGTGTTCAGCACTCAAACCGTAACAGAACCACAGTATCTGCTGGTAACATCAATTTTGCGGAATCATTTCACCACTTTTTTAGCCCATCCTTTGCAAGGCCACAGGAGACAAGAAGTCTGACACATAGTCAACGCCTAGAGACGATGGTACAGGAGTATCTCCAAGTAAACATTGAAGCCACGACTGTGTCACTGGACCCTTGCTCTTTTTGGGCTTCCAATCTGGATAAATGGCCGGAGCTAGCCACTTACGCCTTGGAGATCTTGTCATGCCCCGCAGCCAGCGTTCTGTCTGAACGTGTGTTCAGCGCTGCTGGTGGTGTGCTGACAGATAAGCGCACGCGGCTCTCCACTGATAATGTAGACAGACTCACGTTCATAAAGATGAACAAATCATGGATCCAAAACGACTTTTCTACCCCTGTGTCATCCTGGGGAGAGTAAAAGCTTGATGATTGGTTAAAATCACCCTACCAACCGTTTTAAGCTTTCAAATTACTAATCATGTTTATCTGTATCTTGACTGGAAAATAATTTGGGCTTTGTAGCAGTGTGCAGCACTGATCCTATTAGGCCATCTATAATAAGCTTCACCAGATTTAAAATTAAAAATAATTTTTAGCTGCATCTAGCCCGGAAAATAATTTTGGGGCTCCGAGATGCGCAAGACACATAAGTGCCTTCTTGCTGCACTACCTGCAGCATGACCCTCATATTGTCAGAATTCGAAGTAATCATGACTACTGGGTTGCCACACTCTTAGATCCCCCAAACTTTTCGATCAACCTTTTCATTTTAATAAAGACCAAAAAAATGGTCATTTTTGAAATTATAAGCATTAGCAGGTTGTTAGAAACTGAAATCAAACAGTTTTCAACTCAAAACTTTATTCTAGGTGATGTTACATTTTCACATAGGACCCCTTGTTCGAAAGGAGCTTCTGAACTCTCTCGTCCATTGAATTTGTCAGGTTTTGGATGGTTTCTGCTTCAATTGTTTTGCATGAGGACAGAATACCCTCCCAGAGCTGTTGCTTAGATGTGAACTGCCTCCCGCCATCATAGACACTCCTTTTAATGATGCTCCAAAGGTTCTGAATGGGGTAGAGGTCAGGGGAGCATGGGGGTCACACCATAAGTTTGTCCCCTTTTATGCCCATATCAGCCAGAGATGCAGATGTTTTATGTGCAGCATGAGATGGTGCATTATCATGCAGAAAAATGATCTTGCTGTGAAATACACGGTTCTTCTTCTTGAACCATGGCAGGAAGTGCTGTTTGAGAAAATCCACATACATTATGGAGTTCATCTTTAGCGCCTTCAGGGATCCTAAAGGGGCCGACAATCTCTCTCCCCATGATTCCAGCCCAAAACATTACTCCACCTCCTCCTTGTTGGCGCTGTAGCCGTGTTTGCGTGGGGTGTCCATCAACCAGCCATCCTCCACTCCATCCATCTGGACCATCGAGCGCTGCACGGCACTCATCCGTGAACAAAACAGTTTTGAAATCAGTCTTCATGTAATGTTTGGCCCACTGGAGCCGTTTCTGCTTGTGTGAAGTGGATAGAGGAGGTCGACAGGATGGCGTATGCACAGCTGCAAACCTCTGAAGGACCCTGCATCTTGTTGTTCGGGGGACGTTGGAGGCACAAGCAGCTTCAAAAACTTGTCTGCTGCTATGACAAGGCTTTTTTGCCGCTGCTCTTTCAACCTGACGTAATTGCCTGTAGGAAAGAGTCCTCAATTTGCCCTTATCAGCACGCACACGTGTGTACTGTGAATCAGCTACATACTTCTTGATTGCCAAGACACTTCATCCTGATCATCGCACAATGTTGATTGTAGTCATGCCTTGACCTAAACACTCCACAATTTGTTGCTTCTCAGCAGCCGACACATCCTTTTTCTTTCCCATTTTGGCAGAAAATGTAGGCTGCTTAATAATGTGAGAGAGCCTTCTTAAGTAGTCTTGCCTTTCATTGGACACACCTGCCAAACTAATTAGCACAGGTGTCTGCAATTGCTTACAGTGATATAAAGAGCCCTGACACACATCACCATCAATGAGTTTAACTGACAAACAAACAAATTCTTCCCTTATCACTCCTAAACACTTTTTGCATAATAATTTGGAACGCAGTGTACATGTGCTTTTCCACAAAACACCAGTGGTTCACGTAGTGAATCTTACAGTTCTAACTTGCCAACCGTGGTCTGTATGGAATTGTTCAATAAAGGGCCCAAAATTAAGATAACATAGATGGGAGAGGTCTCTATGAATAGGAATTCCTAAGTATTTGATACCCTGTGAGGGCCAGGCAAAGGGAAAGTTGGACTGGATGGAATCCTATATGGATTTGGGGAGGGAGACATCGAGGGCCTCAGACTTCGCTGCATTGATTTTAAAATTTTACCATGTAACAAAGTGATCTATTTCAGCCATAACAGCAGGGATGGATATATGTGATTGAGTGATATATACTAGGACATCATCAGCAAATAGAGAGCACTTGTACTCGGTGCCTCCCACCTCAATCCACCTAATATTGGGGTTATGGCGAATTGATGAGAGCAGGTGCTCCGTCACTAGGATGTATAAGAGAGGGGACAGAGGACATCCCTGCCTTGTCCCATTGGTGATTGTGAAAGGTGATGAAAATGTTCTGACGCACCCCCTGGGCCTTGGGACACCCGGAGCCGGACCCTTTTTGGTGGATGCTGGTGGTTGTAGTCTTCGTGGCGGCGACCCGGTTCCGTGGCTCAGGGCGGTCAAACCAGTGGCGGAACTATTTATGTGGTTTTGATGTTTAAATGTCTGACTACGCCACCCGTGGATTGCGGTCAGAGTGAACCGCCGCTACAGGGCAGACCGCTGAAGCTGGTGTTGTGGGTGCAGCAGAGCGTAGCATAACTCCCCACGGGAGGAGTATAGCCTCAGGGCAGTGTATGCGGAGGATGGGGGTGATGGTGCAGGGCAGCAGCAGTACCGACACGGAGTCAGTGATGCAGTCCAGGGCCTTTACTCACAGTTCTTATTATCCAGACCACGTCTGCAGGTAACGGCTGCCCACGTCGTACTGTGCTCACCAGGCGAGGGGCTCAGACAACTCCCAGATAACTTTGGAGCACTTCACAGGACCCCCTTTGTGTGTCCTTTGTCTGGCCTTTCTTACCAACACTTCTGTCCGGCTGCCTCGGGCCTCCTCTTGGTAAACTTGGCGCCAGTTTCCCTGACCCTATGTGGTGCCTTCCTAGCGGGTGTAGCGAGGGGCTGCGCCACATAAAATGTCAGAGCCTCCGGTTTCTAGCTGAGGGTCGTTTCCTGCCTCCACTAGTTCGGGGACCGGTCTCCCCCTTTGGCCTGACCCCTCCACGCAGGTGGATTCGGGCGTGCGGTGGCGACTCGCCCGTCCGCACCCCTGGGATCCCTTCATTCCTCGTTCCTGGAGCCTTCTCCGCTCCTCTTCCTTCCTTCTCCCTCTTCCAGGCCTGGGCCTCTGTTACTAGGCCCGCCTCCGGAGCAGAGCTCATGCAGAGCCCCTGCTCCCTGCCACTTCTGCTCAGACTTCTCTGCACTGAACTAAGATGGTGCCCACCTTTTATACTCCCTTCTCAATGCACCCAGGAACTGCTTCCTCCCTGCTCCTGCACTACAGGGTTCCCCTTCCTCAGTGTTCCCTCCCCCCACTCCAGCCAGGGACAGGGACTGTCGTGCCCATCTCAGGGGCATATTGGTCGCCCTTCCCCACGGCAATGTGGTGTAATGCATGCAGGTGTCGGGTCCTGATCCACACTCCATCCTTACCTGAGAGTGAGATATCACACCTCTGGGTGAGGTGCAATACGTCTTTAGCAACCGAGCCCTCAGGGTGCTACAGTTCCATTTATCTTCAGCCTAGGTGACGTATTGCGATACAGGGCCGTGATTTTGGCTATAAAAGGGTCCCCTAGACCCCTACCCCAAGCTTTTTAAGAGAATCATATATGGCGTGCCAGGAGACTCTATGGAATGCTTTCTCAGCATCCAACGAGAGTATCTAATTACAAATTTTTAACTGCATCTAGCCCAGGAAATACTTTGTGCCTAGTAGCAGTGTCTGCTAGTCAGCGGATTATCCCGGCTGTTAAGCAAGCTACACCACCTGTAGTTTAGACACTTAATTTTTTCAAAGGAAATGCTTCGGGACCATGGGATACTTAGTGAAGAGCATCAGGAGGCACCCCAAGGCATAGGGGCTGGGACTGGCAGTAGGATGCCTTGCGGTGGACAGTCGAGCTCGATCCTTATAAAAGCTTTTTAACTGCAGCAGCTTTAGTGGACGCTACTGGAGCTGGAATTACCGCGGCTGCTGGCATGAGACTTGCCCTCCAATAGATCCTTGTAAATGGATTTAAAGTGTATTCATTCAAATTAGAGAGACAATTTAAATTAAAAAGCTTAGAGCTGCCTCCACCACAGGGGGGCTCGCTCGACCCACCAGCGGACAGGCACCAGTATTGGGAGAGGGGGGCTGGCCGTCAGGGTTCACCGCGGCTCTTGCACAAACCCGGCGACACGGAGGTGGCACGTGTAGGAGCGGACTGGCCGTGTCGGCTTCTCACTTTTTGGATTTTAGAAGGGCATGACATGCCTATATCTGTGTCTCCCCCTCCTTTTACTCCTCCACCTCTTTTATTTTCGCATGACTATATGTACTTGTCACTTTTCCATGTGTTAGTTATGTCTTCTGAGCAGTTTGTCAGCTTTTGGACAGCTTTGAAGGTGTTTTCTATGTGTTTCTATGTGTTTTTGTTTGCCTGCCATTGGTTTTAACGGTGTTCGAAGGTGTTCGACGAACAGTTCGACGAACAGTTCGGCGAACACACGGGTGTTCGACGAACCGAACCGAACTCGAACACTACGGGGGTGGCTCAACACTAGTGTCATCCTAACACACATGCTGGACAAAGACGTGATTTACCAGCCAGGATCCAAGGAAAGATGGGTGAATTTCAACAATTAAGCTAATTATGGACAAATGGACAATTACTTTATAACTAATTATTGTATGTACCTGCTGCAATCTGATTCTTTTTAATGGACAATCCAAGAATAAATCAATACATTTTTTTATAAGAATATCGTGATGTTGATACTTTGAGAAGTCCTCAGTAGAGAAAATAATACAGAAAGGAGTATTTATTTTACAATGGCGAGCCTAGCCAGTCCTGATTTTTCATTTTTTTAAGTGAATTTTCTTCTTGAACAAAAGTGGGAGAGAAGAGACAAGCTGAACAGCTGTTGTTCACGTGTCAGTAAATTCACTAACTTGTCACAAGAATCAGAAAGAAGCTATAGACTGAGGACTAATCTATTCTACAAACTGAGAACTGACAGGAACCAGAGGTACTACAATGATCAGAATCAGACGAACTGAGGATAGGACGTGCTGATAAACAGAAGCTAAGGAATCTGAAAGTAAGCAAAATAAGGATAGAATTTCTTCTTTTGCTAAACAAAGTAAGATTAACTTTAGAGTTAATGAAGAAAATGACTTAGACGTTTCGTGGCTTAGGTTATATAGAGAATGTGAATTGCAGAATTTACAGTTAACTAAATTGGTAAATAGAAATAAACACAAATTGCAGAATATTCTACATTTGATACAAGTATTTCATAATTTTGTGTTAAAGAGGTCTAAGCAGGACAATAGTGTAGAAATAGTGTCAGATGGTGACAATGATTCTGATTGTAAAGATAAAATTGAACAAGATTTTAGACACGTGTCTGTAACTGAAGGTGACCTTGGGTCTGACCAAGAGACGGACATACAAAAACCTGACATGGGAGGAGACATGATTGACATACGAGAAACTGACATATTAGGTGATGTGGGCAGAGACATGAGTGACGTAGGAGGAGCTGATGTACAAGGCCACTAAAAATAGCCCAACTCCAAATTAGAATGATGAAAAATTTGCTAAAATTATACAAAATCATGCCAAAATATAATGTCAAAATCTATGGCTGTAGAAATTCAGAGACATTTGAGAGCTTCTCTGATAAGTTTGATTAATCCAATGAGGAGAGGAATCAATTATTTAAAATGTGGAATCCTGTGACATTTTCCAGACGTCTAAATTTAATGCCCTGTGAAAATGACTCTCCTATTGGATGGGAAAATGATTCGGACAGATTAAAATATTTGATTTATTGTGTTACAAAGGATTTTCCCGACATAGAAGATCTGCAGAAATAAAGAATTGGTAGGAAGGAATGTACATATTGTCGTCACTGCTTTCTGGTTCTTCTATCCTCTAGTATACAGGCCCGGAGAGAATAAGACACAAGACAGGTAGTATGCGTCAAAAGACTCCAACTTTATTACAAAGCATAGGGTTTATATACACCCTGGAGGCAGAAACGGATTTACCATATATGGTCCGATCATACAATTTAGCTGTGCAAACAAAAACTGGTTTCTGTTCTCGTGATGCCTATGCTTGTGTTGAAACATTTAATCAGACACATTCTGATGACTAGCAAGGACACGTTAGTTTCTATTGATAGAAGGAAGGAACATTTAGTTGTTGTTTTTGACCTAAGGTAACCGTCAGACTTATACAGCATAGATGGGGTCTTTGAACGTGAGGGACCTCATCTTCTGCTATAACAATATACATTCATGTCCATATTTGAACGGTTGTACAAAGCTCTCATCAAAAATGGAAAATTACAACAAATGATAAGCACTTTTGTACAAAAATTCAAATTCTTAAATCCAGTATCTCAAGTTATTGTGTCACAAAATGTTTCTCTACTTAAATGTGCGCAGTTTCTGGATTCTGTTAGAAAACATGAGAATCGTGAAAAGAAAATAAATCAAGTTAAATTTGTAAAACTAGAAAAGGTGAAATCTTACCAAAAGCCAATATCAAACTCTCCAAGACTGAGTCATCCCCATAATGAAATCTATCAAATACGCAGAAGATTTCATATATGTTATAAGCCATATAAAATGATTCAAAGGTCCATTTCTTCACAGAAAGAGTTAACACTCAGTCAGAACTGAGACTCTTTAAAAAGGAAAATGGCCGAAATTGACGGACACAGGCAGGTGAGACGACCAGCTCACAGTGACATCATGGAATGTGGACAGAAGGACAGGCAGTTCTCTGAGGTTTTGAAGGATAGAAAAATTAATTTTCTAAATAGAGCCTTCCTGGAGTTTTTGAGAGAGACAGAAGATATGGTTTAGGGAGTGGCTAAGAAAAAAACTGTAATTATAATGTATCAAAATGTTATACAATGTATCATTATTTATTTATAATCTTATACAGTAAAATTGTAGTTACATAGTTTCTAATAGTTCATATATATAGATATATATATGAACTATTAGAAACTATGTAACTACAATTTTATTATATATTATTATTATATATTATTTTATATATATGTATATATATATATATATACTATTGTCTAAGTAGACATTGTGTATAATTGTATTTATATATATTTATAGTAACAATTAAAAAAATATTAATTAATAAATTATAACTTCATATATAAATTAAAATAGCAATATTTTGATCACATTAGAACCAACCAATATATGTATAAGATATTTAAATAATTCTGTTTCTGTATGAATTTGATATTTAATTTTATTTTTTTATATTTCCTTAGCGTTTTCATTCCAAAGCAGGATTTGATCAAACAACTCTAAAAAGGATTTATTTCTTTATTCACACAGGAAGTTGAAAAATTGCATGATTTATGTGTATAACATTTTAAAATATAACTGCCCAGGACCCCAACACTACTCCAGGCCAGATTGAACCAGATTGAACCGGTTTGAACCAGATTGAACCGGATTGAACCGGTTTGAACCAGATTGAGCTAGATTGAACCGGTTTGAACCAGAATGAACCGGTTTGAACCAGAATGAACCAGATTGAACCAGATTGAACCGGTTTGAACCAGATTGAACTGGCTTAAACCGGATTCAACCGGATTGAACCAGATTGAACCGGTTTGAACCAGCTTGAACCAGATTGGACCGGATTCAACCGGCTTGAAGCAGATTGAACCGGCTTGAACCGACTTGAATCAGATTCAACCGGCTTGAACCGGATTGAACCGGCTTGGACCAGATTGAACCAGATTGGTAGGTGGTGATGCTGGGGCTTGTAGTGCAGGCGGGATGGCGCAGCAGGAGTAACTGACAGAGACAGGGGATTCGCTTCAATACCTTTACTGGTGCGTATGTCAGGTACGGTCCAGGGTACTCAGTAGGATGGGTGCACTACAGGACTTCTCCCCAGTGAGCGGGTATAAGGCCTCCTGGTCCGTGTCTGCCTCTCTGTATGCTCCTGGCCAGCCTGCAACTGGGCCTAGCTTATGTGTCGTGCTGTTCCTTCACCTGTCGCTCTGTAGCAGGACCTTTTGCTGGTAACCACTCTCTCTGGATGCTGGGGCCTCGTGGTTCCTGGTCCTGTAATGGGTCTAGCTTCAGGTCATCCAGGGACTTGTAGTCCTCCTGGAATGCTGGTGATCCCTAATGGATATAAAGGGACCCTGTAGGCGCGGACCCGGTGTCCGGTTTATATATCGGGGTGAGCCTATGATGCACTTCTGCCCCCTCAATTCCTCTCTCCTTTCTCCTCTTGCCTTCGGCCACACTCGGGGCCCTCAGAAATCAACTCGTGCTGTAGGCCTTGGCTCGCCCAAGCACTGCAGCCAGCGTGCTGCGTCTTCACTGGTCTAAGTGCCAGCACACTCAATAACAACTAACTGAATAAACTCAGCTGCCTGGCTCCACCCTCCATATATATATCCCTAAGGGGCTCCCTCTGGCTTGTGAGGTGGAAGGGTGGAGGTGTTTGTATGTAATGAGGGCTTCTTGTGGAGAAGTCCGTCCATGCCCCCTGGGTGATGTGGTACCTGTGTGCAGCAGGGTGTCACACTTCAGTAACTTTACTGGTGTAATGGCAGGTATGGTCCAGGGTACTTGCTAGGAAGGGTGCACTTCAGGACTTCTCCCCAGTGAGCGGGTATAAGGCCTCCTGATCCGTGTCTCCCTCTCTCTAAGCTTCTACCCAGCCTGGAACTTGGCCTAGCTTCTGTGTTGTGTTGCTCTCTCACCTGAACGCTTGGTAGTAGGACCTTTCTTTGGCAACCACTATTCCTGGATGCCAGGGCCTTTTTGGTTCCTAGTCCTGTTATTGCTGGTAGCTTCAGGATGACCAGGTGTCTGGAAGCCTCCTGGTATGCCGGTAGTCCCTTCTGGGTATAGAGGACCCTATAGGTGCGGACCCGGTGTCCGGTTTGTGTCTTGGGGTGAGCCTATGATGCTCCTCTGCCCCCTAAATTCCTCTCTCCTCTCCGCTTTGCCTCCGGCCACACTCGGGGCCCTCAATACAGCAGCTGACGTGCTGCATCTTCCCTGCTCTCAGTGGCAGCACATTCTCTCACTAAACGGATCTTCCTGGCTCCACCCTCCATATATATATCCCTAACAGGGCTCCCTCTGGTGGTATGAGGTGGAAGGGTGGAGGTGTCTGTTTGTAGTGAGGGCCTCTTGTGGAGAAGTCCGTCCATGCACCCTTTTGGGTCCTGTGGTACCTGTTGTAGCAGGGTGCCACAGTATCACCGTAAGGCTACGTTCTCATGATCAGTGTTTGTTGAGTTTTTGACCTTAGTTTACCTGCATTTTTATTTCATTGTGTTTTTGACGCGTTTTTTGTCTCTGTTTGGTGCGTCATGCTTTAAATAAAGCTGCTTTGTTTTTTGAACTTTCTGGTATTGACATTCTTAGATGCGGACTGCATGCGGTTTTTTATGAGTTTACACTACGTAAAAGCACTAAAGACGCATGTGCGTGTTTTACATTAGATGTGGAAATTCCGCACAGAAAACTCATTATACCCATAAGAGAAATTAACATGCTGCAAATTGGAAAAACGCACCTCAGGTCAATTTACACAGAGTAAAAAAGCAGCACAGTGGACATGAGATTTCTGTAAATCCCATACACTTTGATGGTATTGTAAAACGCTGCTTTTTAGCTGCAGTGACAATACGCGATAAAAGCTCATCATCTGAATGAAGCCTAATTGTACTGAACTGAAGAATCATATCGCCAGGTGATGGTTACTGCAAATTGAATGCTGTAAATAATTAAAAAAAAAACTATTGTGGAATTGCTCCTTTTTTTTTTCCACAGTTGGAATTTTTTTTTACCGCTTTCCAGTATATCATGATAAAATAGATGGCGTCATTCAAAAGTACAACTCATCCCACAAAAAAAAACAAGCCCTCACACGGCTATGTCGACCGTAAAATAAAAGTTATGGGTCTTGGAATAAGAGAAAGATAAATTGAAAGCGCACAAAAACAGTAAATAGTCTGTTCAGGAAGGGGTTAATCACAAAATGGTCTTATTTTTATTCGAGGGATGTGGCTAATTTAGAACATTCGTGAATATATTTGGATCCAGTAGGCCGATGATCTTCAATACTACAAGTCCCAGCAGTTGTGGAGCAGCTGGATGTCAGTAGAACGCTAGCGCTGCGTGACCTGGAGAGTTCTTCAGTGTTCAGCAGCCTCCCTGCTGGTCCTGGACTCCATCTTTTATAACCACTTGGATGTCTGTACATCCACATGTAGATGTTGAACTGTGTATAGTATGTTCAAATTGTTATGGAGGCTGGAGGAGACTTCAGTGCCATCCCTTGTGAGGTACAATGACCGGATAGAGAAATGGCCGTCTTCTGGGAGATGAGGTAGGTGAAGCCCAGAGGGTTGTCTAGGCCAAGGAAGTGTCTGGTGCTGATGGAGATATTTTGTACCACCACGCTTAGATGAGGGCGAGCTCATAAAAAGGAGGATTGCGAGAGGAGGTGTAGGCCAGGACCTGCTCTAATACAAGCAGCCTTCACCCCTCAGGTGGTAGTCTGGAGACTGACGGCTGTGAGGCAGAAGTCAGGAGACCTGATTTGCAGCTCTATGTGGAGCTGTGAAGGAGCTCCCAGCAGAAAGCGAATGAACCCTTACAGAGGAGTTGTACAGTTGCTCTACTTAGTGAGGGTATCTGATCTGGCAATTAACCATTATTAGCCTGATATGATCATGTTGTGAATTAGGAAGCCCACTAGTGTCCCATGTGAGCCACCAGAAGTGTAGGATCAGCTCTGTGGAATCTACAGGGTTGATAGTAGTCAGCTTGGTATCAGACCAGTGTTGCGTTTGTGCTGAAGCCTTGGGAAAGGCGGTAGTTCGGTAGTGTTTGGGATATAGCAAGATCCTTGTCTTAGTGCACCAGTGAGTTGGCTACAATGAGGGGGAAGTATTGGTGACCAAGAGGAATGTGGACATTTAAGCTTTGGCATGGAAGCTGTACAAGTGAGTACAAGACCTGAACTGTGGCAGATGGTGTTCAAGGCAATCCCTTTAAATATACTTATGGATGGTGTCACAAGGGGGTCTTGGACCATGCATAGCAGCAGGGGAAGTGTATGATAAGTAAAGACACCCTGTGGCAATCACCAGACCTATTATTCGTTCTCAGCCACACACGGCCTCCAAGCCATGGCTCCATCTAGAAGTAGTCTACTCTGATACCTTGTCCAGTGGCATTCCTGATCTATAATTACCCTTCTGAACTAGCACCATATTTCATATCTGCATGGATTTACCATTGAGTTGTGTCTTAAGAGGGATGTCCACTAGTGTACATTTAATTTTTCTTGTGTTTTTGGGGAAAATATTTGGTCACTTGACCATGTACATCCCACCTAGCCATGGAGGTTGGCATCCAGATTTTGAATGTAATGGCAGCCCCTCTCAATGAAGGCTGACCCTATGCAGTCACAGAAATATGTATAACTGGACATCACACCTAACAGAATATTGTGTCTCTGCAGCTCTTGGTTGTCCCCGGCCTACTATGAGGGGAAACACATTTGGAAAAGTGCCCTGCTACCATGCATAGATGATTGATTTCTGGCCAGTGGGACCACTGGTCATTAGAGGGGTTGTCCAGTCATAAGTGATACAGAGTGACTGCAGACACGGTGCGGGGGATTCACCGGTATGAGACCGGGACCGGAGGCTATGTATGTGGCGCCACAGAGGTACTGCACCTCACCTAGAGGTGTGGCATCTCCTTCTCTCAGGTAAGGATGGAGTACTGCCCAGGACCCCAACACTACTCCAGGTCAGACTGAACCAGATTGAACCGGATTGAACCGGAATGAACCAGATTGGACCGGCTTGAACCGGATTGAACCAGATTGAACCGGTTGGAACCGGTTTGAACCAGATTAAACCAGATTGAACCGGTTTGAACTAGATTGAACCAGATGGAACCGGCTTGAACCTGACTGAACCGGCTTGAACCGCCTTGAACCAGATTGAACCGGCTTGAACCGGCTTGAACCAGATTGAACTGTCTTGAACCAGATTGAACCGGCTTGAACCAGATAGAGCCGGCTTGAACCGGTTTGAACCAGATTGAACCGGATTGAACCAGATTGAACCGGCTTTACCCAGATTGAACTGGCTTGAACGAGATTGAACCGGCTAGAACCGGCTTGAACCAGATTGATCCAGATTGAACCGGCTTGAACCAGATTGGTGGGTGGTGATGCTGCGGCTTGTAGTGCAGGCGGGATGGTGCAGCAGGAGTAACTGACAGAGACAGGGGATTCGCTTCAATACCTTTACTGGTGTGGATGTCAAGTACAGTCCAGGGTACTCATTAGGATGGGTGCACTTCAGGACTTCTCCCCAGTTAGCGGGTATAAGGCCTCCTGGTCCGTGTCTGCCTCTCTGTATGCTCTTGGCCAGCCTGCAACTGGGCCTAGCTTATGTGTCGTGCTGTTCCTTCACCTGTCGCTCGGTAGTAGGACCTTCTGCTGGTAACCACTCTCCCTGGACGCTGGGGCCTTGTGGTTCCTGGTCCTGTGGTGGGTCTAGCTTCAGGTCGTTGAGTTTTTGACCTTAGTTTACCTGCATTTTTATTACATTGCGTTTTTGACGCGTTTTTGGTCTCTGTTTGGTGTGTCATGCTTTAAATAAAGCTGCTTTGTTTTTTAAACTTTCTGGTATTGACATTCTTAGATGCGGACTGCATGCGGTTTTGATGAGTTTACACTACGTAAAAGCACTAAAGACGCATGTGCGTGTTTTTAAATTAGATGTGGAAATTCCGCACAGAAAACTCAGTATACCCACAAGAGAAATTAACATGCAGCAAATTGGAAAAACGCACCTCAGGTCAATTTACACAGAGTAAAAAAGCAGCACAGTGGACATGAGATTTCTGTAAATCCCATACACTTTCCTGGTATTGTAAAACGCTGCTTTTTAGCTGCAGCGACAATACACGATAAAAGCTCATCATGTGAATGTAGCCTAATTGTACTGAACTGAAGAATCATATCGCCAGGTGATGGTTACTGCAAATTTAACGCTGTAAATAATAAAAAAAAAACTATTGTGGAATTGCTCCTTTTTTTTCCACAGTTGGAATTTTTTTTACCGCTTTCCAGTATATCATGATAAAATAGATAGCGTCATTCAATAGTACAACTCATCCCACAAAAAAAAACAAGCCCTCACACGGCTATGTCGACCGTAAAATGAAAGTTGTGGGTCTTGGAATAAGAGAAAGATAAATTGAAAGCGCACAAAAACAGTAAATAGTCTGTTCAGGAAGGGGTTAATCACAAAATGGTCTTATTTTTATTCGAGGGATGTGGCTAATTTAGAACATTCGTGAATATATTTGGATCCAGTAGGCCGATGATCTTCAATACTACAAGTCCCAGCAGTTGTGGAGCAGCTGGATGGCAGTAGAACGCTAGCGCTGTGTGACCTGGAGAGTTCTTCAGTGTTCAGCAGCCTCCCTGCTGGTCCTGGACTCCATCTTTTATAACCACTTCGATGTCTGTACCTCCACATGTAGATGTGGAACTGTGTATAGTATGTTCAAATTGTTATGGAGGCTGGAGGACTGACTTCAGTGCCATCCCTTGTGAGGTACAATGACCGGATAGAGAAATGGCAGTCTTCTGGAAGATGAGGCAGGTGAAGCCCAGAGGGTTGTCTAGGCCAAGGAAGTGTCTGGTGCTGATGGAGATATTTTGTACCACCACGCTTAGATGAGGGCGAGATCATAAAAAGGAGGATTGCGAGAGGACGTGTAGGCCAGGACCTGCTCTAGTACAAGCAGCCTTCACCCCTCAGGTGGTAGTCTGGAGACTGACGGCTGTGAGGCAGAAGTCAGGAGACCTGATTTGCAGCTCTATGTGGAGCTGTGAAAGAGGTCCCAGCAGAAAGCGAATGAACCCTTACAGGGGAGCAGTACAGTTGCTCTACTTAGTGAGGTTATCTGATCTGGCAAGTAACCATTATTAGCCTGATATGATCATGCTGTGAATTAGGAAGCTCACTAGTGTCCCATGTGAGACACCAGAAGTGTAGGATCAGCTCTGTGGATTCTACTGGGTTGATAGTAGTCAGCTTGGTATCAGACCAGTGTTGCTTTTGTTCTGAAGCCTTGGGAAAGGCGGTAGTTTGGTTGTGTTTGGGATATAGGAAGATCCTTGTCTTAGTGGACCAGTGAGTTGGCTACAATGAGGGGGAAGTATTGGTGACCAAGAGGAATGTGGACATTCAAAGCTTTGGCATGGAAGCTGTCCAAGTGAGTACAAGACCTGAACTGTGGCAGATGGCGTTCAAGGCAATCCCTTTAAATATACTTAAAGATGGTGTCACAAGGTGGTCTTGGACCATGCATAGCAGCAGGGGAAGTGTATGATAAGTAAAGACACCCTGTGGCAATCACCAGACCTATTATTCCTTCTCAGCCACCCAGGGCCTCCAAGCCATGGCTCCATCTAGAAGTAGTCTACTCTGATACCTTGTCCAGTGGCATTCCTGATCTATAATTACCCTTCTGAGCTAGCACCATATTTCATTCTAGATGGTGGCCCGATTCTAACGCATCGGGTATTCTAGAATATGTATGCAGCCGACCGGGCACAATCAGCAGAACGTTGTTTAAATTTGCCGCCAAAATCGCTGATTGGTCACGGCCGTCAACCGCGACCAATCAGCCAAACGGTGTTTAAATTTGGCGGCAATATCGATGATTGGTCGCGGGTGGCGGCCGAGACAAATCAGCGAACTGTGTTAGTGAGGACCAGAGAGCTTTTTTAAATTTGGCGATAAAATTGTTGATTAGTCGCGAACGCGACCAATCAGCAAAACGGTGTTAAAATTTGGCCCCAATATCGCTGATTGGTCGCGGCCGGCGGTCGCAGACCCATCAGCAGAGCGGGGTGTAAATTTGGCGCCAATAATGCTGATTGGTTGCGGCCGGCGGCCGTGACCAATCAGCATAGCGGTGTTTAAATTTGGCACCAATGTTGCTGATTGGTCGCAGCTGGCGGTCGCGACCAATCAGCAGAGCGGGGTTTAAATTTGGCGCCAATAATGCTGATTGGTTGCGGCCGGCGGCCGCGACCAATCAGCATAGCGGTGTTTAAATTTTGCGCCAATGTCGCTGATTGGTTGCAGCTGGCAGTCGCGTCCAATCAGCAGAGCGGTGTTTAAATTTGGCGCCAAGATTTCTGATTCGTCGCAGATGGGGGTCGCGACCAATCAGCAGAGCGGTGTTTAAATTTGGCGCCAATCTCGCTGATTTGTTGCGGTTGGCTGGCGGCCGCGACCAATCAGCAGAGCGTTGTTTAAATTTGACGCCAATAATGCTGATTGGTCTCGGCCGGCGACCACAACCAATCAGCTAAGCGGTGTTTAAATTTGGAGGCAATAGTGCAGATTAATTGCGGCCGGCGGCCGCGACCAGTCAGCAGGGCGGTGCGTAAATTTGGCGCCAAAATCGCTGATTGGTTGCGGCCGGCGGCCTCGACCAATCAGCAGAGCGTTGCTTAAATTTGGCGCCAATCTCGCTGATTGGTCGCGGGCGGCCGGCGGCCAATCAGCAGAGCGTTGTTTAAATTTGGCGCCAATCTCGCTGATTGGTCGCGGCTGGCGTCCGCGACCAATCAGCAGAGCGTTGTTTAAATTTGGCGCCAATCTCGCTGATTGGTCGAGGTCGGCTGGCGGCTGCGACCAATCAGCAGAGCGTTGTTTAAATTTGGTACCAAAATCACAGATTGGTCGCTGCCGGCCACCGCGACCAATCAGCAGAGCGGCGTTTAAATTTTTTTTTTTGCCCATATCGCTGATTGGTCGCGGGCGTCGACCGCGACCAATCAGCGTCGTATTAGTGAGGATCGGGGAGCGGCGCTGCCTGTTCGGCTACTTCCGCTGCGAGAAGCCCGGAGATGAGCGGTTACTCGCAGCAGAAGCATCCCGACCGGCGGCGCCTCTCCCGGGTCCTCCGTTCACACTTGCCCTCTGGAGATCAGCGGGCCAAGCCGCTGATCTCCCGACGTTAGCCGCATGGAGGTGAGCGGCGCCGCCTGTCGGGGTACTTGTGCTGCCAGCAGCGGGGAGATGAGTGCCTCGCGCCGGTCATCTCCCTGCTGCATCGCCGCTGACCTCCGTCCGGCAGATGAGCCGCTAACGGCCGCCAACTTTTTCTGAAATCCCGCGTCGCTGATTGGCCGCGGCCGGACCAATCAGCGACGCGAGATTTCCTGGACAGACATACAGACAGACAGAAAGACGGGATAAGACGATTATATACGGTACAGACCAAAAGTTTGGACACACCTTCTCATTTAAAGATTTTTCTGTATTTTCATGACTATAAAAATTGTACATTCACACTGAAGGCATCAAAACTATGAATTAACACATGTGGAATTATATACTTAACAAAAAAGTGTGAAACAACTGAAAATATGTCTTATATTCTAGGTTCTTCAAAGTAGCCACCTTTACTTTGATGACTGCTTTGCACACTCTTGGCATTCTCTTGATGAGCTTCAAGAGATAGTCACCGGAAATGGTTTTCACTTCACAGGTGTGCCTTGTCAGGTTTAACAAGTGGGATTTCTTGCCTTATAAATGGGGTTGGGACCATCAGTTGTGTTGTGCAGAAGTCAGGTGGATACACAGCTGATAGTCCTACTGAATAGACTGTTAGCTGCTTTTTTCTTGCCATAATACAAATTCTAAGTAAAGAAAAATGAGTGGCCGTCATTACTTTAAGAAATGAAGGTCAATCAGTCCGAAAAATTGGGAAAACTTTGAAAGTGTCCCCAAGTGCAGTTGCAAAAACCATCAAGCGCTACAAAGAAACTGGCTCACATGAGGACCGCCCCAGGAAAGGAAGACCAAGAGCCACCTCTGCTTCTGAGGATAAGTTTATCCGAGTCACCAGCCTCAGAAATCGCAGGTTAACAGTAGCTCAGATTAGTGACATTGATACTTTGAGAAGTCCTCAGTAGAGAAAATAAAACAGAAAGGAGTGTTTATTTTACAACCGGCTTGAACCAGATTGAACCGGTTTTAACCAGCTTGAACCAGATTAAACCAGATTGAACCGGCTTGAACCGGCTTGAACCAGATTGAACCGGCTTGAACCAGATTGAACCGGCTTGAACCAGAATGAACCGGCTTGAACCAGATTGAACCGGATTGAACCGGCTTGAACCAGATTGAACCAGATTGAACCGGCTTGAACCGGATTGAACCGGTTTGAACCAGATTGAACCGGCTTGCACCGGCTTTATCCGTCTTGAACCAGATTGGTAGGTGGTGATGCTGGGGCTTGTAGTGCAGGCGGGATGGCGCAGCAGGAGTAACTGACAGAGACAGGGGATTCGCTTCAATACCTTTACTGGTGCGGATGTCAGGTACGGTTCAGGGTACTCAGTAGGATGGGTGCACTTCAGGACTTCTCCCCAGTAAGCGGGTATAAGGCCTCCTGGTCCGTGTCTGCCTCTCTGTGTGCTTCTGGCCAGCCTGCAACTGTGCCTAGCTTATGTGTTGTGCTATTCCTTCACCTGTCGCTCGGTAGTAGGACCTTCTGCTGGTAACCACTCTCCCTGGATGCTGGGGCCTTGTGGCTCCTGGTCCTGTAATGGGACTATCTTCAGGTCGTCCAGGGATTTGTAGTCCTCCTGGAATGCCGGTGAACCCTACTGGGTATAAAGAGACCCTGTAGGCGCGGACCCGGTGTCCGGTTTATATATTGGGGTGAGCCTATGATGCTCTTCTGCCCCCTCAACTCCTCTCTCCTTTCTCCTCTTGCCTTCGGCCACACTCGGGGCCCTCAGAACTCAACTCGTGCTGTAGGCCTTGGCTCGCCTAAGCACTGCAGCCAGTGTGCTGCGTCTTCACTGGTTTATGTGCCAGCACACTCACTAACAACTAGCTGACTAAACTCAACGGCCTGGCTCCACCCTCCATATGTATATCCCTAACGGGCTCCCTCTGGTGGTGTGATGTGGAAGGGTGGAGGTGTTTGTATGCAATGAGGGACTCTTGTGGAGAGGTCCGTCCATGCCCCCTGGGTCCTGTGGTACTTGTGTGCAGCAGAATGCCACACTTCAGTACCTTTACTGGTGTAATGGCAGGTATGGTCCAGGGTACTTGCTAGGAAGGGTTCACTTCAGGACTCCTCCCCAGTGAGCAAGTATAAGGCCTCCTGATCTGTGTCTCCCTCTCTCTAAGCTTCTAGCCAGCCTGGAACTTGGCATAGCTTCTGTGTTGTGTTGCTCTCTCACCTGACTGCTTGGTAGTAGGACCTTTCTTTGGCAACCACTATCCCTGGATGCCGGGGCCTTCGTGGTTCCTAGTCCTGTTATTGCTGGTAGATTCAGGATGACCAGGGGTCTGGAAGCCTCCTTGTATGCCGGTAGTCCCTACTGGGTATATAGGACCCTATAGGCGTGGACCCGGTGTCCGGTTTGTGTCTCGGGGTGAGCCTATGATGCTCCTCTGCCCCCTCAATTCCTCTCTCCTTTCCTCTTTGCCTCCGGCCACACTTGGGGCCCTCAATACAGCAGCTGACGTGCTGCGTCTTCACTGCTCTCAGTGGCAGCACATTCTCTCCCTGAACTGATCTTCCTGGCTCCACCCTCCATATATATATCCCTAACAGGGCTCCCTCTGGTGGTATGAGGTGGAAGGGTGGAGGTGTCTGTTTGTAGTGAGGGCCTCTTGTGGAGAAGTCCGTCCATGCACCCTTTTGGGTCCTGTGGTACCTGTTGTAGCAGGGTGCCGCAGTATCACCATAAGGCTACGTTCTCATGATCAGTGTTTGTTGAGTTTTTGACCTTAGTTTACCTGCATTTTTATTTCATTGTGTTTTTGATGCATTTTTGGTCTCTGTTTGGTGTGTCATGCTTTAAATAAAGCTGCTTTGTTTTTGAACTTTCTGGTATTGACATTCTTAGATGCGGACTGCATGCGGTTTTGATGAGTTTACACTACGTAAAAGCACTAAAGACGCATGTGCGTGTTTTTACATTAGATGTGGAAATTCCGCACAGAAAACTCAGTATACCCACAAGAGAAATGAACATGCTGCAAATTGGAAAAACGCACCTCAGGTCAATTTACACAGAGTAAAAAAGCAGCACAGAGGACATGAGATTTCTGTAAATCCCATACACTTTGCTGGTATTGTAAAACGCTGCTTTTTAGCCGCAGCGACAATACACGATAAAAGCTCATCATGTGAATGTAGCCTAATTTTACTGAACTGAAGAATCATATCGCCAGGTGATGGTTACTGCAAATTGAACGCTGTAAATAAAAAGCTAAAAAAAACTATTGTGGAATTGCTCCTTTTTTTTCCACAGTTGGAATTTTTTTTTACCGCTTTCCAGTTTATCATGATAAAATAGATGGCGTCATTCAAAAGTACAACTCATCCCACAAAAAAAACAAGCCCTCACACGGCTATGTCGACCGTAAAATAAAAGTTGTGGGTCTTGGAATAAGAGAAAGATAAATTGAAGGCGCACAAAAACAGTAAATAGTCTGTTCAGGAAGGGGTTAATCACAGAAAGGTCTTATTTTTATTCGAGGGATGTGGCTAATTTAGAAGATTTGTGAATATATTTGGATCCAGTAGGCCGATGATCTTCAATACTACAAGTCCCAGCAGTTGTGGAGCAGCTGGATGGCAGTAGAACGCTAGTGCTGTGTGACCTGGAGAGTTCTTCAGTGTTCAGCAGCCTCCCTGCTGGTCCTGGACTCCATCTTTTATAACCACTTGGATGTCTGTACATCCACATGTAGATGTTGAACTGTGTATAGTATGTTCAAATTGTTGTGGAGGCTGGAGGACTGACTTCAGTGCCATCCCTTGTGAGGTACAATGACCGGATAGAGAAATGGCCGTCTTCTGGGAGATGAGGTAGGTGAAGCCCAGAGGGTTGTCTAGGCCAAGGAAGTGTCTGGTGCTGATGGAGATATTTTGTACCACCACGCTTAGATGAGGGCGAACTCATAAAAAGGAGGATTGCGAGAGGAGGTGTAGGCCAGGACCTGCTCTAATACAAGAAGCCTTCACCCCTCAGGTGCTAGTCTGGAGACTGACGGCTGTGAGGCAGAAGTCAGGAGACCTGATTTGCAGCTCTATGTGGAGCTGTGAAGGAGGTCCCAGCAGAAAGCGAATGAACCCTTACAGGGGAGCAGTACAGTTGCTCTACTTAGTGAGGGTATCTGATCTGGCAAGTAACCATTATTAGCCTGATATGATCATGTTGTGAATTAGGAAGCCCACTAGTGTCCCATGTGAGCCACCAGAAGTGTAGGATCAGCTCTGTGGATTCTACTGGGTTGATAGTAGTCAGCTTGGTATCAGACCAGTGTTGCGTTTGTGCTGAAGCCTTGGGAAAGGCAGTAGTTCGGTCGTGTTTGGGATATAGGAAGATCCTTGTCTCAGTGGACCAGTGAGTTGGCTACAATGAGGGGGAAGTATTGGTGACCAAGAGGAATGTTGACATTCAAAACTTTGGCATGGAAGCTGTCCAAGTGAGTACAAGACCTGAACTGTGGCAGATGGTGTTCAAGGCAATCCCTTTAAATATACTTAAAGATGGTGTCACAAGGGGGTCTTGGACCATGCATAGCAGCAGGGGAAGTGTATGATAAGTAAAGACACCCTGTGGCAATCACCAGACCTATTATTCCTTCTCAGCCACCCAGGGCCTCCAAGCCATGGCTCCATCTAGAAGTAGTCTACTCTGATACCTTGTCCAGTAGCATTCCTGATCTATAATTACTAGTGTTGAGCGAGCACTAAAATGCTCGGGTGCTCGAAGCTCGGCCCGAGCTCGCCGTGATACTCGGGTGCTCGACCCGAGCAACGAGCCCAATGTTAGTCTATGGGAGACCCGAGCATTTTTGCGGCGGCACCCCCAGCAGTCTTTTAAAAGCCTAACAAGTGCCCAAAACGATAGTGTCAGTGCTCAAATGACATGGGGACAGCATGGGGATCGCCCCAGGAAGCATTTCTGACCCCCAGGTCACTGCTGTCAACAACGTGGTCAGAGGTATTAAGCCACTTTTAAGGGCTCACAATAAAACGTTCAAAAACGAAACTGAAACTGCTTTCCTGTGAAATATGTTAAGGAAGTTCCTTTCCAGGGTAAAGACTTGTGTATAAGGTAAAATAAATAACCCCCCCAAAAAATACTCCTCCACACTTTGGGCCATGTTCACAAGTAGCATTTTTTATGCGTTTTTGTACTTTTGTATTGCTTTCAACCGTGACAAATGCATTCACCTGGAAATGTCATTTTAACATTTTACAACCTTATCTGGCCATGTGCTGTGTGACACATGCATACAGTGCTGAAAAGACATGGGAACAGCATGGGGAAGTCCCCTGGAAGCATCTCTGCCACCCAGGTCACTGCCTTAAAGTGTGCCCATCAGAAGTCATCCTTGCCGCATCAGAAGATGCAGACTTGCAACTATCCCCGTGCAAGTTCTTGTCCCAGGGCACTGTTCAATTGTACCTCCCCATTCCTTGCAATGCAAGCGCAAATATGCAGCCAACCACCCACCCACCCCCAGGCTGCAATACTGTAGCACCCTGAGGATTCGGCTGCTACAGGGGTATTGCACCTCAACCCAGAGGTGTGATATTCCACTCCCGGGTAAGGATGGAGTGTGGATCTGAGCTCAGATAGACTGCATGCACTACATACATCCCATTTCAGAGGAGCAGGCCGACGGTACTCCCACTTAGAAATGTGCAGGTACAACCGAGCCTGTTCCTGGCTGGAGTGGGAGGGGGGTGGTACATCCCATGTAGTGTAGGGGCAGATAGGGGGAGCAGTCTGGGTAGTGATAGGAGCTCATTGGGTGCTGGTCACCTGAGCTCACACATAGAGGGATATATAAGGAGGGCACCATCATAGATCAGGGTCAGTCAGCTGCAGAGGACAAGTTCAGACGCAGAAAGTGAGTTGGAGAGGAGAGAGAAGGAAACAGCAGCCCTGGAGAGAGAGAGAGTGGAGCAGAGAAAGACCCAGAGGGGGAAGACTGAAGGGACCCAAGAACCCAAATTAGAGCACCGGGTGAGGAGTCAGCATCAGGGTACCGGAACCCAAGCTGGTGGGGGCAAAAACAATCCCTAGCCAGAGACCGGAGATCGTGGGCAGCGTTTGCCACGGTCACCCACCACATTCACCCCGAAGGCACACCACATGAAGGGTCAGGGAACCCAGGGCCAAGGGTGTCCCAACAGAAGGCCCGAGGGAGCTGGACCTAGGTGAATCACTGGTGGGGACGGCTGAAGAAAGGACAGAGGGAGAGCTCAGGGCCACGCTCCGGACTTGTTTGGGGGTTGGCTGGATCCAGGACCTGGTGGACGCAGCACGGCTCGGGTGGTCACTAGCAGCTGGAGTGACCAGTACAACATCTGCAGTAAGTAAACACCCTTAACTGCACAACCCGAGTCTGTCTTCATTGCCGGCTGCACCGCACCACCACAACCCCCATCCTCTGCGCCTGTCCCCTCTGAGGCTATACCCCTCCCGTTGGGGGTTATCCCACCAAGCTGCGCATCCACCATCAGCCTCAGCGGACCCTGCTGCAGCGGCGGCCACAGTGACCGCATTACAACGGGTGGCGTAGTCGACACAAAAGAACTTTAGTAACATCTGTAAAGCTGCCACATAACACTGAGCTTGACGCCCTGGGCACGGGACCGGGTCACAGCCGCTCGGAGACTACAACCCCCCATCTGATCCGGTGCCGGGTATTCCCCTCAAAAAGGAATATGTCCCAGGGGGCGCGTCAACTTTGGCGTAGTCGGCAGGATTACGTGCCCGCAACACCCGGGTACTGCGTGCCTGAAGAAAAGTGCAAGTTTACCTCAGAAAGAAGTCTCCCGCCGGTTCCGGAGGGTCCACGCCATCGGACTCCATCACCAGTCGTTTCCCGCCGATTGTCCGCCATTTCCAGCTTGTTCCCGCCATCTGCCGAGTTTCCCGCCACTGGGAAGCGATTCCCGCCAAAACCGCAGATTTCCCGCCTTGGAAGAGCAGCGGACGCCATTATGGGCGTGCCAAAGGAGGGCAGGAGGCCACCTCCCATCGTGGGCCAGGACAGAAAATGGCGCCAAAAGTGGAAACCGCCCCCACCAACAGAGACTGTGATGCTGGAGGTGTCTGTCAGCGTGAAAGAACTCCCCCTGGAGCTGACAGTCACCGAGTTGCCCCGGGACCGCCCTCGAAGTGGGAGGAGACGAAAGAGAAGAGAAAAGATGGGTGTCGCTTGGAGCAGTCTGGAGCGAGCGCACCCGGAGGCAAGAGGTCTAACGAGGAGTAGCGAAGGAGCTCACCCGGAGATGGAGAGAAAGCAGAACAGCACCGGCCCGCTGGCCAGGAGTCTGCTAGTGACCGAGGAAGGAGGGCAGAGCAGCACCGGCCCGCTGGCCAGGAGCCTGCCGGAAGCAGAGCAGAGCAGCACCGACCCGATGGTCAGGAGCCTGCTAGAGTCCACAACCCCGCTAGGTCTAGCGGAGATCCTAGCGCAGCTCCCCCGAGACCGGGAGTGTGCACAAACTGCCCTGGAGGGCCTCGCAAGGAGGATGGCCCGGGTACAGCGTGAGATACTGGCGGAGTGGAGCCGGGAGATGGCCCAGCAAGTAGAGACCAGTCAACGGAGCACGCTACCCTGGAAGAGGAAGCAGACCGCCTCTGAGGATGGCGCGGGAGGACCCAAGGCCGGAGACGGCGCCGAGGAGGGAGCTGAACGCATGGAGGCAGGTAAAGGGGACGCCTATACCCCAAGCCGTGACACCGCTTACCTGCCCCAGCTCCCCGTCGCAGAGCCCGAAAGTCCCCCTGCTGTGCCCGTAGCCGCCATGTCACCGCTATGGACTAGGCCCCGACCGGAAGCCGCCGCAGCGACCCCTGTGACGTCACGCGCCTCGACCCGGAGCGTGACAAAGCAGGAATTACCACCAGCCTGGTCGCAAGGCCTAGTACCCCCGGGCGCCGCACCACCAACAGCGCCCCCTACCTCCGCGGAGCCTCCGGCCTGGCCGCAAGGCCAGGTAGCCCAGGGCGCCGCCGTCCTAACGGTGCCCTTCACCTTCCAGGTGCCCCAGGCCTGGCCGCAAGGCCTGGGCAACCCGGGCGCCACCACCACCGCGCCCGCGCCCGCAAAACCAAGGGTGCCACACCTGGGGGAGGACCTGTTCAGCCAGCTCACATGGCCGGACGGGCGGCCCTTCATCTGGCCCGAAGGATACCATGAGCTGGAGCGGCAACAAAGACTAGGGCCCTTGTGTGAGCCCCTGATCCCGGCTCCGAAGCCCGTGACTCGGGTCTCGCCTCCTTTAGAAGAAGCCCAATTCGTGTGGGACCCCACGGGAGAAGATTTGATGGGGTTCACCGGAGAAACTCGGGCAGTCGCCGCTGAGCGTACTGAGTGTTGTCGTCAGCAGCTAGCAGAGTTTAAGAGAGAACGGGAGGAGAGGCGGGTCAGAGAACAACAGGCCCAAATCCGGAGCGCGGAGCAGAAGAGCCGGACTAGGAGGAACCCCCGTGCAGCGCACTGTCCCCGCACCATCGGGACGGTGATAAAGTTCAACCCGCAGCATGGGTGGGGCTTTATTCGGGACCGTAACAACCGCGGTGACGTTTTTGTGACTCGCAGAGACGTCGAGTCCCACCTGCCGGAAGGTCACAAAGGCCGTGACCTCTACGTCGGAGACGAAGTCACTTTCACCCGGCACAAGTGTGCCAAAGGACCTTACGCCCTCCACGTACACCGCTTGACGGAGGAGGAGTTGCGGTACGGAGAGGAGGAGCCAGAGGACCCGGATGGGTCTGAAGCAACACCATATCAAGAGAAAGCAGGAGGGAGCCGTCGTTGAGGACGGGAGTAGAGACTGTATATAGTTGCCCGTCGGGGCACAGTGAACCGTTGCTGCTAAAATAGTCCCCGTTGGGACCAGTGAACTGTTTACCCGTTAACCCCTTCATCCTGCAGGCTGAGGACTGTGAGCAGCCATTCCCTTCCCTCTACCTGGCCGAGGACTGAGAGCGGCCAACTTTCCCTGTATATAGTTGTGCTTCCTAAAGCGCCCCCTACCGGTTTTATAGGAAAACCAGTTTTTCTAAGAGACTGTCGCACTTTTCCCGGACACACGTTGCACAGTGTCCGGAGGAGGAACCAGAGACAAGAGAAGTCTACGAGAATGTTTATATAAAAAAGTTTTATATATATAATGTTTTATATGTTTTATATGTTTATATGAAAAATTTTGTATGTTTTGGTGTTTTTGTCTTTACAGCCCGAGGACGTGCTGTGATTTACCAGGGGGGAATGTAGCACCCTGAGGATTCGGCTGCTACAGGGGTATTGCACCTCAACCCAGAGGTGTGATATTCCACTCCCAGGTAAGGATGGAGTGTGGATCTGAGCTCAGATAGACTGCATGCACTACATACATCCCATTTCAGAGGAGCAGGCCGACGGTACTCCCACTTAGAAATGTGCAGGTACAACCGAGCCTGTTCCTGGCTGGAGTGGGAGGGGGGTGGTACATCCCATGTAGTGTAGGGGCAGATAGGGGGAGCAGTCTGGGTAGTGATAGGAGCTCATTGGGTGCTGGTCACCTGAGCTCACACATAGAGGGATATATAAGGAGGGCACCATCATAGATCAGGGTCAGTCAGCTGCAGAGGACAAGTTCAGACGCAGAAAGTGAGTTGGAGAGGAGAGAGAAGGAAACAGCAGCCCTGGAGAGAGAGAGAGTGGAGCAGAGAAAGACCCAGAGGGGGAAGACTGAAGGGACCCAAGAACCCAAATTAGAGCACCGGGTGAGGAGTCAGCATCAGGGTACCGGAACCCAAGCTGGTGGGGGCAAAAACAATCCCTAGCCAGAGACCGGAGATCGTGGGCAGCGTTTGCCACGGTCACCCACCACATTCACCCCGAAGGCACACCACATGAAGGGTCAGGGAACCCAGGGCCAAGGGTGTCCCAACAGAAGGCCCGAGGGAGCTGGACCTAGGTGAATCACTGGTGGGGACGGCTGAAGAAAGGACAGAGGGAGAGCTCAGGGCCACGCTCCGGACTTGTTTGGGGGTTGGCTGGATCCAGGACCTGGTGGACGCAGCACGGCTCGGGTGGTCACTAGCAGCTGGAGTGACCAGTACAACATCTGCAGTAAGTAAACACCCTTAACTGCACAACCCGAGTCTGTCTTCATTGCCGGCTGCACCGCACCACCACAACCCCCATCCTCTGCGCCTGTCCCCTCTGAGGCTATACCCCTCCCGTTGGGGGTAATCCCACCAAGCTGCGCATCCACCATCAGCCTCAGCGGACCCTGCTGCAGCGGCGGCCACAGTGACCGCATTACAACGGGTGGCGTAGTCGACACAAAAGAACTTTAGTAACATCTGTAAAGCTGCCACATAACACTGAGCTTGACGCCCTGGGCACGGGACCGGGTCACAGCCGCTCGGAGACTACAACCCCCCATCTGATCCGGTGCCGGGTATTCCCCTCAAAAAGGAATATGTCCCAGGGGGCGCGTCAATACCATACTGCTAGCTTGCTTGCTCTTGAAATTGGGCCTTTTAGGCATGTAGAGGCGGAATCTGGCCACCACGTCATGGCTGCATTGGCAGCCTGGAATCCATACTCAGTCCCCAGCCGTCCGGCGGCCGGGTGTCCACACTCGGTCCCCAGCCTCCAGGGGGCGGCCGAGTGTCCATACTCGGTCCCCAGCCGCCCCGCGGCCGGGTGTCCACACACGGTCCCCAGCCGCCTGGGGGCAGCCGGGTGTCCATAAACGGTCCCCAGCCGCCCCTATTTCTCCTTGGAACTTCCCCACACACACTTTTCTTAGCCCGGCCTGCTTTAGGGCAGCATTGGACGAGCCCACCAGAGAACCAGACTCCTCCGGTGGGCCCTGGCTTCTCCATCAGTGGAGTTGAGAGTGCCAAGGCGAGGACCATCATGATGATGATACAAGTTAGCATCTGCTTTGTTTTCTTGGAATGCAAGCATAAGTGTGCAGCCTGCCACCCACCCACCGCCAATCTGCAATGCCATACTGCTAGCTTTCACTTGAAATGGGGCCTTTTACTTTGGAGGAGGCCGAAGCTGGCCACTACCTCATGGCTGCTTCGGCAGCGAGGTATCCATACTCAGTCCCCAGCCGCCCCTATTTGTCTTGGTGTGCCTTATATATAAGATTAAGCGCGCATACCAAAACATTACCTGTGCCCTCCCCAGTGCATTTAGTGGGAAGGACAGCCTATTCCGCTGTAGTGTGTGCATGCCAAACCCCTGTTCATGGTACATGTGAAGATGCCTCCCACCCTGTACCTGTCGTTGCACACTTGCAACTATCCCCGTTCAAGTCCTTGTCCCAGGGCAGTGTTCAATTGTACCTCTCCCATTCCTTGCAATGCAAGTGCAAGTATGCAGCCTGCCACCCACCCACCCCCAGGCTGCAATACCATACTGCTTGCTTGCACTTGAAATTGGGCCTTTTAGGCATGTGGAAGCGGAATCTGGCCACCACGTCATGGCAGCGTTGGCGGCTTGGAATCCATACTCAGTCCCCAGCCGCCCGGAGGCCGGGTGTCCACACTCGGTCCCCAGCTGCCAGGGGGCGGCCAGGTGTTCATACTCGGTCCCCAGCCGCTCCGCGGCCGGGTGTACACACACGGTCCTCAGCCGCCTGGGGGCAGCCAGGTGTCCATAAACGGTCACCAGCCGCCCCTATTTCTCCTTGGAACTTCACCCCACACACTTTTCTTAGCCCGGCCTGCTTTAGTGCAGCATTGGACGAGCCCACCAGAGAACCAGACTCCTCCGGTGGTCCCTGGCTTCTCCATCAGGGGAGTTAAGAGTGCGAAGGTGAGGAGCATGATGAGGATGATAGAAGTTAGCATCTGCTTTGTTTTCAAGGAATGCAAGCGCATGTATGTAGTAGCGGCTAGGCCTGAGGTGGTCAGCGTTTTGGCGCATATCCTACCTCATCCGAGGATTGCTGGATGTTTTCCTGCTACTATCCAAGTTCTATGACTCCCGTTAAAACAAAGCTTCAGGTGATAAATGATGGATGAGGTAGTGACAAAGGAGAAAGAGCAGGAGGAACAGGGAACATTCACATCAATATCAGGCCAGTCAACCACATATGTCTTGTAGGATATGTTTCTGTAACAAAAGGAGCGGTTCGGCTACACAGTTATAGGGCATACAGTGAGGGAAATGCCTACCAAAAATTTTGAGGCACTCCAATGCCCCTTGGAAATGACATGGAGGTCAGAGGGCCTTAACTAAACCTTTGTTTCCATTTATAGCAACTGGGTCTCCTGATCTTCAATACTACAAGTCCCAGCAGTTGTGGAGCAGCTGGATGGCAGTAGAACGCTAGCGCTGTGTGACCTGGAGAGTTCTTCAGTGTTCAGCAGCCTCCCTGCTGGTACTGGACTCCATCTTTTATAATCACTTGGATGTTTGTACATCCACATGTAGATGTTGAACTGTGTATAGTATGTTCAAATTGTTAAGGAGGCTGGAGGACTGACTTCAGTGCCATCCCTTGTGAGGTACAATGAACGGATAGAGAAATGGGCATCTTCTGGGAGATGAGGCAGGTGAAGCCCAGAGGGTTGTCTAGGCCAAGGAAGTGTCTGGTGCTGATGGAGATATTTTGTACCACCACGCTTAGATGAGGGAGAGCTCATAAAAAGTAGGATTGTGAGAGGAGGTGTAGGCCAGGACCTGCTCTAATACAAGCAGCCTTCACCCCTCAGGTGGTAGTCTGGAGACTGACGGCAGTGAGGCAGAAGTCAGGAGACCTGATTTGCAGCTCTATGTGGAGCTGCGAAGGAGGTCCCAGCAGAAAGCGAATGAACCCTTACAGGGGAGCAGTAGAGTTGCTCTACTTAGTGAGGGTATCTGATCTGGAAAGTAACCATTATTAGCCTGATATGATCATGTTGTGAATTAGGAAGCCCACTAGTGTCCCATGTGAGCCACCAGAAATGTAATATCAGCTCTGTGGATTCTACTGGGTTGATAGTAGTCAGCTTGGTATCAGACCAGTGTTGCGTTTGTGCTGAAGCCTTGGGAAAGGCGGTAGTTCGGTCGTGTTTGGGATATAGGAAGATCCTTGTCTTAGTGGACCAGTGAGTTGGCTACAATGAGGGGGAAGTATTGGTGACCAAGAGGAATGTGGACATTCAAAGCTTTGGCATGGAAGCTGTCCAAGTGAGTACAAGACCTGAACTGTGGCAGATGGTGTTCAAGGCAATCCCTTTAAATATACTTAAAGATGGTGTCACAAGGGGGTCTTGGACCATGCATAGCAGCAGGGGAAGTGTTTGATAAGTAAAGACACCCTGTGGCAATCACCAGACCTATTATTCCTTCTCAGCCACCCAGGGCCTCCAAGCCATGGCTCCATCTAGAAGTAGTCTACTCTGATACCTTGTCCAGTGGCATTCCTGATCTATAATTACTAGTGTTGAGCTTTCCGATGATGAAATATCGGGTATCGGCCAATATTCGCGGTATCGGAGTTCCGATACTGAGTTCCGATACTTTTACAATATCGAATACCGGAATCGGAAGTTCCCATAATACCTGCGCTCTGCAGTGTCTCTGAAGGATGACAAGCTGGATGGCAGCGCTCAGCTGCGATCCAGCCTGTCATCGGAATGCCATCCCAGCGTGAGAGAAATCTCCTGATTGTTTAAAAGCCGGCGGGCGGTAAAAAGCCGCCGGCTTTTAAACAATCACACAGCCCCATACTGCTTCCCCGCAGCCTCCCACCCCGATCCTGCGCTCTCCCCGCCACCTCACATCCCGATCGTAAGTTAGGACCGGGCGGGGAGCACAGCACCAGGGAGCGGGGAGAGAAGGAACCGGGCGGGGAAGCCGGCAGTGAAAAGACTTCACCCGGCTTTCCCGTTCTGTGCTGCGCTCTCCCGCCGGTTATTTCAAATGAACAGCTGAGGTATCAGGTGATGCCGATCAGCTGTTCATTTGAAGTCGCCGCGGTGCCCTCAGAGGGTTCATGTGAGTTCATGCTTGACTGCATTGCATGAACTCACATGAACTTTCCCACGGCCGCACAGGTCAGCCTCACCTCCCAGACCATCAGACCCGTCATGATTAGTGTGTGCGCGGTATGTGTGCGATGTCTGCGGGTGTGTGCGTGCAGGCAGACATAGGCCGATGTGACACTACTACTCCCATCGGCCTATGTCTGTCCCCCATCCACTCGTGCCCGCAGGATCAGCTAGATGGGAGCAGTAGTTCTCATCAGCCTGATCCTGCTATTTAAACTGCCCCATATGTTATTTTTACCCCTATACGTGTTTTATTCTTTTAGGCCCCCATATATATATTTTTTTTGTTTTTGGTCCCCAATAAATTTTAAATACATGTCATTGGTGGCCAGTGGTTACCTAAAATAAATTAGTTTATACATTACCTGTCCCCGCCGATCGCCACCTAAAATAAAGTAAAAAATAAAAAAATACACCTATACTCACCTAGACACCTAATTCCCCGAAGCCATCGATCTCCTGCAATAAAATATAAAAAAATAAACCACAACCTTATCTTTACCCCTCCCTAGTAGTCCACGAGTGTCCCACAAAGATCTCCAGTTTAGAGCAGCCACATAGAATGTGACCGCTCTGAACCGCTGCCGCCGCTAGAATGACGGGGCCGTAAAGCAGCCCCGTCATTGCATAAGCGGGTTCGCCGGAGTTCAGGCAGCGCTGCTCCGGTTAGCTCCTTTACGGCCCTGCTGTACCGTGAGAAATTCCCACGGTACAGCAGTGCCGTAAAGGAGGTCTCCGGAGCTGCGCTGACTGAATGCACTCCCGTGACCTCAGTCAGTGGCTCCCGCTGCCGGGAGCGGACGTGTTCCCGGCAGTGTTAGCTTACAGCAGCCATGCACAGCTGTCACCATCTCCAGATGTAAACTTGTAAACTTGTAAACTAAGAATTAAATAAAATGGTGTGTTTTATTTCAAATAAATTAGCTTTTTCTTGGTGTAGTGTGTTTTTTCTTTTTAACACTTTGTAGGTTAGTGATGGGGGTGTCTTATAGACGCCCATCATTACTAACCTGGGCTTCATGGCAGCTGGCGCTGACATGAACCCCACCACTATTACCCCCTGCCACCGCACCAGGGCAGCGTGGAAGAGCGAGGCTAAGTAACAGAATTGGTACATCCTATGGATGCGCCATTTCTGGGGTGGCTGACGGCTGGTGTTTCTAGCCTGGGAGGGGGGCAATATTCATGGCACCCTTCCTGGGCGAGTAATATCAGCCCCCAGCTGTCTGCCTAGCCTTTGCTAGCTATTAAAATAGGGGGGACCCCACGTCATTTTTTTTGGGGGGGGGGGTCTCCCATTTTAATAGATAGTAAAGGCTAGGTATTCAGCTGGGGGCTGATATTAGTAGCCTGGGAAGCTCCCGTGGGTATTACCCCCTTCCCAGGCTTCAAACATCTGCCCCAGCTGTCTGCTTAACCTCCGCTAGAGACTAAAATTATGGGGGATCCCACGCCAATTTTTTTTTAATAAATCCTTTATTTTAACACTAAATGACACTTGAGGGGTTAATAAAGATGCAGTCCCTAAATTATTATTTATTTTTTAATTCATTTTTCCAAAAAATTTTGACGTGAGCTTTGCCATATTTTTGTATGCCAGCCAGGTACAGCATCCAGGAACGGGATGCCCCCAACTCCCAGCTGCCTATTTGTACCTGGCCGGACACAACAATATAGGGAAGCCCTTTTTTTTATTATTATTTCATGAATTTCATGAAATAATTAAAAAAAAATTGACGTGGGGCTTCGCACCATATTTGTGTCCAGCCAGGTACAGCAACCAGGAACGGGCTGCCCCCAACCACCAGCTGCCTATTTGTACCTGGTTGGACACAACAATATAGGGAAGCCCTTTTTTTCTTAATTATTTCATGAATTTCATGAAATAATTAAAAAAAAAAAAATACGTCTGTCTTCGCCCTATTTTTGTGTCCAGCCAGGTACAACTAGGCAGCTGGGGGCTGGAATCTGCAGCGCAGGGAGGCCCAAGCTTCCTGCGCCATCGCCCCCGCTGCAAATTGCAGTCCGCAGTCACCCCGGAAAATGGCGCGTTCATAGAAGCGCCATCTTCTGGCGCTGTACCCAACTCATCCAGGGCCCTGGTGCGGTGGCTCACTGGGTAATAAAGGGGTTAGGGCCAGCTTGGCATTATCAGCTGGCCCTAAGCCCGAAATTCATGGGGTCACGCCAATATTAGACATGACCGCCATGAATTTCTAGTAAAGTATTTAAAAAAAAACGCAACACCCAGAATAAAGTCCTTTAATTGAAATAAACACACAATTCTTTATTGTTCTAAATTAAACCATACTTACCATCACGCCCATTCCAGCTCAAGCCAACGATCTCCTGCAATAAAAGAAAAATAATAAAGCAACATCATCCTTACCTTTCCATGGTTCCCAGGACAGCTCCAGCTCTGCTACATCGAGATGACAGGCTGGATCGCAGCAGAAAGGTGCCATCCAGCCTGTCATCCCGCGGGCACTGAGAAGCGCAGGCATGCTTGCCCTCCTCAGTGTCTGGCTGTGACGGCATCCAGATGAGCTGAGTCTCTCACGCTCACCGCATGCGCAGGAGAATTCTCCCATGCTGTCAGTGACGTGCATGAGGTGAGCTGAGTTCATTGTCGGCTCATCTGGATGCCGTCACAGCAAGACACTGAGGAGCGCAAGCAAGCCTGCGCTTCTCAGTGTCTGCGGGATGACAGGCTGGATGGCAGCTTTCTGCTGCGATCCAGCCTGTCATCTCGATGTAGCAGATCTTGAGCCGTCCTGGGAACCATCGAAAGGTAAGGATGATGTTGTTTTATTATTTTTCTTTTATTGCAGGAGATCGTTGGCTTCAGCTGGAATGGGCGTGATGGTAAGTATGGTTTAATTTAGAACAATAAAGAATTGTGTGTTTATTTCAATTAAAGGACTTTATTCTGGGTGTTTGTGTTTTTTTAACTTTCACTATGGGGTTAGTAATGGGGGTGTCTTATAGATGCCTCTCCATTACTAACCTGGGCTTGATGTCAGCTGGCATTATAAGCTGACATCAACCCCAGCACTATTACCCCACTGCCACCGCTACAGGGCAGTGGGAAGAGCGAGGCTAAGTGCCAGAATTGGCACATCCTATGGATGCGCCATTTCTGGGGTGGCTGACGGCTGGTGTTTCTAGCCTGGGAGGGGGGCCAATATTCATGGCACCCTTCCCGGGCTATTAATATCAGCCCCCAGCTGTCTGCCTAGCCTTTGCTAGCTATTAAAATAGGGGGGACCCCACATCATTATTTTGGAGGGGTCCCCCATTTTAATAGCCAGTAAACGCTAGGTATTCAGCTGGGGGCTGATATTAGTAGCCTGGGAATCTCCGTGGGTATTACCCTCTTCCCAGGCTTCAAACATCTGCCCCAGCCGTCTGCTTAACCTCCGCTAGAGCCTAAAATTACGGGGAACCCCACGCCAATTTTTTTTTTAATAAATCCTTTATTTTAACACTAAATGACAAGTACAGTAACCAACACTGTCACTGTACTTATTATATATGTGACTGACATGTTTCTATCTATCTAATCTATGTGTGAAGCTCTATTCTTTCTTTTCTAAATTGTCGGGTACCGGTGTATGCCGCTGCTGAATTGCCGGCTTTTCATGTAATACATTCTACATTATTGTTAGTTGTTTTACTTCATGTAGAATTAACCTACAAGGAAAGAAAGGGTTTATTTTCATTCCGATATTTGTGTCCCATTGATTTGCATTGATTTCCGGTATCAGAATCGGCGATATCCGATACTTTTTGGGTATCGGCCCGATCCAATCCGATCCGATATTTCCTGATATCGGAAGGTATCGCTCAACACTAATAATTACCCTTCTGAACTAGCACCATATTTCATATATGCATGGATTTACCATTGAGTTGTGTCTTAAGAGGGATGTCCACTAGTGTACATTTAATTTTTCTTGTGTTTTTGGGGAAAATATTTGGTCACTTGACCATGTACATTCCACCTAGCCATGGAGGTTGGCATCCAGTTTTTGAATGTAATGGCAGCCCCTCTCAATGAAGGCTGACCCTATGCAGTCACAGAAATATTTATAACTGGACATCACACCTAACAGAATATTGTGTCTCTGCAGCTCTTGGTTGTCCCTGGCCTACAATGAGGGGAAACACATTTAGAAAAGTGCCCTGCTACTGACTAGCCCAGGGGATGGGGATGACTCGGTACCCGGGCCTTTGCCTGGCCTTGGGGATGTCGCGGTGGTCGGCTCCCGGGCCTGTACCCTGGGGTCAGCTTTTAAAAGGGGATTATTTGTTAACTCTATGAAAGTTCATGACGCAGTCCACTGAGGCCGGTGAAAAGGCAGCTCGAAGGTATAGCTCCCCACAGGTGGAGCTAGGCCACAGGGCAGCGTACGGAGAGGGGGATGCAGGACAGGCGAGACCCAGCCGGGTCAGAGCAAGAACGGGGACGGACACGGTAGTCACTTCAGTACCTTTTACTGGTGGTAATTCAGGCACATCCCGGAGCACTGTAGGGTGAAGGGTGCATATCAGGATCCTCCCCAATGAGCGGGTGTAGGGCCTCCTGTTTCTTGCCTCTGCGTAGTAAGTTTCTGACCTGCCTGAAGCTAGGCCTAACTTTATCTCTGTCCTGCACAGGCTGACGTTGTGGTAGGGCCTTCTCTTGGAGTGCACGCTCCCAGCTTACGGGGCCTATGTGTCTCCTGGCTCTGTTACGTATCAGCTCTCTGGTGAACCTGGGATCTGTAGTTCTCCAGGGATTCCGGTTATGCCTTACTGGGTCATAGAGATCCCGGTAAGCTCGGACCCGGTGTCTGGTATATGTTTCGGGGTGAGCTGGGTAAGCTCCTTTGCCCCCACTGCTACTCACTTTCCACTCGCCTTCGGCCACACTCGGGCCCTCACTGGGCTACTCACACTAACGGCAGCTTGCCGCTCTTCATCTATCTTTTGGCGCCGGCACACCTTAAGCTCACTATTCTGAACCACAACTGACTCTAAACTGGGCTTACCTCTGCAGACAGACTTCTGCAAAAACTGAACTGAGAACTCTGTCCCTCTCTGACTGTGAACAGGATCTCTGTTCTGGCTAGACTGAACTGCCTAGCTCCACCTTCCCTATTTATATCCCTAACGGGCTCCCTCTGCTGGTCTGAGGTGGAAGCTGGAGATGTGTGAATGTTTATGGGGGACTCTTGTGGAGGATTCCATCAATGCACTCTTCAAGGATCTTTGGTACCAAGCGCAGCTGGGCGCCACATTCCCCCCTAGCAAAGCTCAGCACTCCCGGGCTGAAGTACATTTTAAAACAACAATAGTAAACATTAACAATGCAATAACTCTTCCCTTTATGGGAGGCACATTTCTTAAACGTTGCATAATAACATAAACAGGTACAAAGCGTCCTCAGAATTCAAGTCTCTTGTGGTGAGGTTCCCAGACAGGATGTCCATCTCACAGGGTAGAGTACTTGGTGGTTTGAGGGACCTGTCCCAAACCCTCAACGTAGGCCCTGGGGTGGCTGCAGGGCATGAAGATCCTGCGTTGGACCTCCATTAGAGAAACTCCAGACAGGTTTTACTTCTGAGGTCACCTAAAAGGGGCACTCCAGGGAGTGCAATTATATACAAGAAGCAGTTTTTGGGCTGCACACAGTCCTCAGCCACGAAGTTCTTAGATAAAATAAAGGAAGTCATTAAGCAAAGTGTCCATATCACTTGAACTGTCAGGGGTTGACCTTTAGTACTACACGTGGATCTGCGTAGTACTGGAATGCGTGAGGCACTAATAGGTGCTCTACCTCCCAATGTGTCAGTACTAGGTGTGGAGGGGCTACAAGGCTGCATTGACCTCTCTACTGGACTGACAAGTTCAACATTGGCTGGGCCTTCTTGCTCTTCTCCTACCGGGGATGCTTCGTCCGGGGATTTTTCTTGAGATAGCTCCTCTTCAGCACTTACAGGCTCTTTTTGCTGTGGGTAGAAGGTGATTACAGGGATGATTACTGCTCCTCCTAGTTGGGGCCAATCTGCCGGGAAATCTCCTAAGTCAGTGTGGATTACTGCTTCTTTAGGCTCCTCTGGGATAACGAGAGGCACTTCCTCTTGGGGTTTTAGCAGATCTGGACACAACTTTAGGTGATCCCTGGATACTGTTGCAGTCGTCCTTCCTCCGTCTCTACTAATTATGCAGGTCTTCTTATTATCAAATCTTGAATTCAACACAGTGTAGGGTTCCCTCTCCCACTCGTCATCAAATTTGTGGTTCCTTCTTTTCCTTTTTAGTACTACTTCACCAGGTGTGAAGGGTTCTGCTTGGGCACCTCTGTTGTATTGAGCTTCCTGCTTGTCCCTCACCCGAGTGAGACTGTCTTCAACACAGGCTTGTACTCTTCTGTACTGCTCCTGTCTGGCCGTGTCCCAGTCCTCGGTGGTCACATCCGCTTCTGGTTCTACAACACCAAGCTCCAGGTCCATGGGCAGCTTTCCTGGCCTTGCTCGAATGAGATATGCCGGAGTACAGTTGGTGGAACTTACTGGTATGTGATTGTACAGATCTACTAGGTCAGGTAGTAGGTCTGGCCACTGATTTCTCTCCTCAAGTGGTATGGTCTTTAGCCGGTCGATGATGATGTTATTCATCTTCTCACAGAGACCATTGGTTTGTGGGTGGTACGGTGTAGTTCTTATCTTCTTACACCCGTATAGATGGCAGAACTCCTTGAACAACTCAGCCTCAAAGGCCGGGCCTTGGCCCGTCAGCACCTGCTCAGGATAACCATGGGGTCTACAGAAATACGCTTGGAATGTCTTTGCTGCTGTCTCTGCCGTCAAGTCTTTGACGGGGGCGACCACCAGGAAACGTGAGTAGTGATCCACCATGGTCAGAGCATAAGAATACCCTGACCTGCTGGGGGACAGCTTGACATGGTCCAGGGCCACGATCTCCAGGGGTCGAGTCATCTTGATGGGTTGCAGGGGTGCCTGCTGGCTGCTGTAGTCTTTTCTTCTGAGGCCACAGGGTCCACAATCCTGGCACCACCGCTCAATGGAGCTGCGCATTCCTACCCAGTAGAATCGACACTTCAGCAGGGTCTCTAGCTTTTTCCAGCCAAAGTGCCCCGCCTGACCGTGGTAGGCCTCCAACACTATTTGGATGTCTGTCTTGGGGACCACTATCTGCCATACCATCTCATGGGTTTTTGGATTGACGTACCTCCGGCACAGCAGGGGGTTTAACGTCTTTCCACGCTGCCTCCTGGAGGCTCGTTGCTCGTGGATCATCCCATTCCGGTGAAAGGCAGGTAGCTCAATCGCTTCCAGGTCATCCACTTCTTCTTCTGTGTCTGACTGGTGAGGCATCCTAGACAGGGCATGGGCGTTGGCGTTCTTGCGGCCCGCCCGATATTTAATTGTAAATTGGTAGTTTGACAGCCGAGCCATCCATCGTTGTTCCAGTGCTCCTAGCTGTTTCAAGATGGGTCAAGGGGTTGTTATCAGTGAAGGCACTGAACTTACTGGAGGCTAGGTAGTGCTTGAACCTTTCAGTGATGGCCGAGACCAAGGCCAGGAACACCAACTTAAAGCTGTTATAGTTCTCTGGGTTTCTCTCGGTCGGGCGGAGCTTCCTGCTTGCGTATGCGATCACTTTCTCTTGGCCATTCTGCTTCTGACTTAAGACAGCTCCCAGTCCTTCGTTGCTGGCATCAGTATACAGCAGGAACGGTTGGCTGTAGTCAGGGTAGGCTAGGATCTCATCGCCTGTCAGGATCTCCTTCATCTCCTGAAACAACTCGGCTTGCTCCTTACCCCAGTGGAATGGGGGATTTCTGCCTTTGGGGGACTGCCCTACCAGGAGGTCTTGCAGAGGAGCTGCTTTCTTGGTGTAGTCTTTTACAAATCTCCGGTAGTATCCTACTAGTCCCAAGAACTGACGCACCTCCTTGAGGTTCTTCGGCTCCGGCCACTTCTGGATGGCAGTGACCTTCTCCGGGTCTGGTGCTACCCCATCCGGACTGACAATGTGTCCCAGGTACTGTACCTTTCTCTTGAGCAGGTGGCACTTTGAGGGCTTCAGCTTCATTCCGTACCGGGACAGTGACTCAAATACCTCTGCCAGGTGCTTCAAGTAGTCCTCATACGTTTTGGAGTACACTATCACGTCATCCAGGTATAGTAACACAGTATCGAAGTTGCGGTGTCCCAGGCAGCACTCCATCAATCTCTGGAACGTTCCAGGGGCATTGCAGAGTCCAAACGGCATACTGTTGAACTCGCAGAGTCCCATCGGGGTAGTGAAGGCCGTCTTCTCCGAATCCTCCTCAGCCACAGCTACTTGCCAGTACCCACTAGTGAGGTCAAGGGTGGAAAAGTAATTTGCAGACTTTAAGGCAGCCAGGGACTCCTCTATGCGTGGGAAAGGGTATGCATCTTTATGTGTAATGCGGTTTACTTGTCGGTAATCTACACACATTCTCATGCTCCCGTCCTTTTTCCTAACTAGCACTAGGGGAGCTGCCCAGGGACTACAACTATCCCTTACTACCCCCGCCTTTCTCATGTCGTGCAACATTTCCTTAGCCTTCTGGTAGTGTGCTGGTGGTATACGCCTGTAATGTTCTTTGATGGGTGGATGGTCACCTGTGGGGATATGGTGTTGAACCCCCTTAATCCTCCCGAAGTCAAGTGGATGTTTACTGAACACCTGCGCGTATTCTTGAACCACCCGGTGTACACCCTGTTTCTGATGAGCAGGAGTGGTGTCTGTCCCAACATGGAGCTGTTGACACCAATCCTCCACCTGGGTTGCAGGGTCATTATCCTCCACTTCGTCTGGTGAAGTTAAGGACTCCGCCTTGTGAATGCAGTTGTTATTTATAGCATGTAATTTGGCAACAGTGGCATAACGTGGCAATCTGACCTCATCTTCCTCCACAGTTGAGAAGATGGACAGGCACCCTCCCATTGCGTACATCTACCACTCCTCTGGCGGTTAAGAGCGTGGGTCTGTGCTCAGAGCAAAGGGGTTCTACTACCGCCTGGTAGCTCTGTCCTCTAAGTCCTATAACAGCTCTACACCAGATAAACATTTCACTCATTGGGGGGATCACAATGGGTATGGGGTCCGTCACCCGCACATTACCGATTTCACCATCTGTTAACCTTACTTGCTGTTGGTACATCAGGACTCGGATCTCCTTCTGCAGCGCACTCCTCTGTCCTGGTCTGGCAGTGTCAGCTATCTGTTGGAGCAAGAACACAACTTCTCCCAAACAGTTCCCAACAATGTTAGTGCCTAGTACCATATACGGATTGGTATCATCAGGATTAGTCTCTACTACAATTAGTCCCTGGTCCTTCAGCTCCACTCTCCCCACCTTTACTGTCACATTCTTAACCCTGATTAGGTTAAGGGGGAGTCCATTTGAGGCATAAACAGAAAGATTTGGAGCTGGCAGGCTTTGGATGTCCATGGACCAGAACCTCTTGTAGAGGACGTCAGGCATTATCGTTACCTGAGATCCTGTGTCCAGTAGAGCGTGCGTCGGGATGCCGTCCAGCACAATGGACAGGAAAGGTCTTCCTCCGACGAACCTGTTGTACCCGTCTGAGGGGCCTGGGGAGTTTACACCTGGGGGTCGGCCCTAGGCCCCAGGGTTTTCTCGTTTAAAGGACAATTCTGGGCGGTGTGTCCGGTCTTGCGGCAGCGGTAGCAGGCAGGGTCCTTCTGTGGACGGCGCTGGTCACTGATCCTCGTAGAGGGTGGTGTTGTCCTCCTCCTCCTTCGCTTCCAGGCGACATCCTCAGGGCTATCGGCTAACAGGATTTTCCCTCCTTCCTCTGGCTCCGTCCGCAGCTGCAGAGCACTCAGCACAGTGGTCAGGGTTTTGCTCAACTGGCGCACTTCAGAGCACAGACTGTCCAGCTCTCTAGGGGACTTTGCTGGAACCTTGGCTTCAGCAGCCACTGGGGAAAAGGTGGGTGTAGCAGGCACTGGGGTAGCCCCACCCTGGTAACATTGGATGGCATTTGTTTCCAGGGGCTGCAGTCCTTTTATAGCCATGTCCTTAAGATCTGGAAGATCTGGCATCTGGATGATCCAAGGACCACCAGCGTACAGTCCTGCTCTCCTCTGGAGACCTCAGTCCCTGGACAAACTGTTACTTCAGCATTTTGTTTTCATTTTCGATGCTGGCTGGACTAACCTGTTTCAGAGCCCGCAGGGCCCCTTGTAGACGCCAGGCATAGTCCCGAACATTGTCCTCCGGCTGTTGGGAACAGTTGTAGAACCTCATCCGGAGGTCCACCTCAGTATGATCCTCAAAAACAGTCTGTAGCTTTTTAAGGATTGCGGACACTGACTCCTGGTCTGCGGCTGACCATGTTTCCACCTCCCGTTCCGCAGCACCAGTCAGTTGTCCTAATACAACAGCGGCCCTCTGCTTGCCTGGGTATCTGGTTTGCCGTTATACTGGGGGAGCCACTTTGCTCCAGGAATGTACGGTAAATTTATGGGAATGACAGGGATTACAGGCACTGCTGGTGGAGCGGCCGCTTCGTCCTGCTCGGCGTCGGGCGCGGGTTGGACATCAGGGCCGTTAACCGGTATTCCGGCGTTGTGCTGTTCCTCGGACATTCTGACGCCCCCCTAGAGAACCGTGGCCTACCTTCTTTTCTTTTCTTCCAGTAGACCGCAGCTCCGCAGGTGACGGTCGTCTTCAGGACCTTGCGTCGCTTACGTCAGAGCGGTCAGCTTTTAAAAGGGGATTATTTGTTAACTGTATGAAAGTTCGTGACGCTACCTGTGGTTTCTTATGAGACTCACCAGTGCTGCGGCAGTCCACTGAGGCCGGTGAAAAGGCAGCTCGATGGTATAGCTCCCCACAGGTGGAGCTAGGCCTCAGGGCAGCGTACGGAGAGGGGGATGCAGGACAGGCGAGACCCAGCTGGGTCAGAGCAAGACACGGTAGTCACTTCAGTACCTTTTACTGGTGGTAATTCAGGCATCCCGGAGCACTGTAGGGTGAAGGGTGCATATCTGGTGCCTTCCTAACGGGTGTAGTGAGGGGCCGTAACACGTGCAATGCCACGGCCTCCGGTTACTAGCTGAGGGTAGTTGCTCTCCTCCACTAGATGAGGGATCCGGTTCCCTTTCTTGGCCGGACCCCCCTACTCTGGTACCGGCGGGCGTACGGTGGCGACTGGCCGGTCCGCACCCCTGGGGTCCCTTCTCTCCACTCCTGGAGCCTCCTCCATTCCTCTCCTTTCCCTTCTTCTCCTCAGACTTGGGCCTCACTGGCTGAGCCCGCCTCTGGAGCAGAGCTCGTACAGAGCCTCTGCTTCTGTCACTTCTCCTCCTCTGACTAATCTGAACTCTAAGATGGTGCCCACCTTATATACTCCTCCTTACAGTGTACCCTGGATCTACTCTCCCCACCCACACACTACCGGATTCCCCCTTTTTAGGTGTTCCCTCCCCCCACTTCAGCCAGGGACAGGGGCAGTTGTGCTCACTCCTGGGAGCATTGTCGCCCTCTCCTCCCGGAAATGTGGTGTAGTACATGTGGGTGTTAGGGTCCTGAGTCACACTCCATCCTTACCTGGAAGTGAGATATCACACCTCTGGGTGAGATGCAATACCTTTGTAGTGACCGAACCCTCTGGGCGCTACAGGAGCACTTCAGGACTTCTCCCCAGTGAGTGGGTATAAGGCCTACTGGTCCGTGTCTGCCTCTCTGTATGCTCCTGGCCAGCCTGCAACTGGACCTAGCTTATGTGTCGTGCTGTTCCTTCACCTGTCGCTCGGTAGTAGGACCTTCTGCTGGTAACCACTCTCCCTGGACACTGGGGCCTTGTGGTTCCTGGTCCTGTAATGGGTCTAGCTTCAGGTCGTTTAGGGACTTGTAGTCCTCCTGGAATGCCGGTGATCCCTACTGGGTATAAAGGGACCCTGTAGGCATGGACCCGGTGTCCGGTTTATATATCGGGGTGAGCCTATGATGCTCTTCTGCCCCCTCAACTCCTCTCTCTTCTATCTCCTCTTGCCTTTGGCCACACTCAGGGCCCTCAGAACTCAACTCGTGCTGTAGGCTTTGGCTCGACTAAGCACTGCAGCCAGCGTGCTGCATCTTCATTGGTCTAAGTGCCAGCACACTCACTAACAACTAACTGACTAAACTCAGCTGCCTGGCTCCACCCTCCATATATATATCCCTAACGGGCTCCCTCTGGTGGAGTGAGGTGGAAGGGTGGAGGTGTTTGTGTGGCACCCCAGAGGGTCTGGTTGCCACAGTGGTAGTAATACCATGTCTTTGAGCAAAACGGGAGTTTCCTGGTCAGGAACACACATTACCTGCAACACCTCCTGCTCCAGTCCAGAAAGGGGAGGATCCTTCCCTTTATAACTGGGTCTGGAGGCGGGGTTAGTTAGTCTAAGTCGGAGTCTAGTGAGTGTCAGGAGTCTGATAGGACACGAAGGAGCAAGGAGCCAGGGACTGGAGCTGAAGTTAGCTCGTCCTGACCAGTGTACACAGAGGACCGGACACCGGAGTCCCAGGCTGTGCGACCCTTCAGGCCCAGCAGCAGATACCGCAGGGCAGGGGATTGCAGGTCTCCTAGCCCAACAGAAGCCCGGAGGCTCAGCCACACGAAAGGACCAGTACCGCCACAGAGGAGCGAGGAATACACAGGATCCGAGTCGCCAGCCATACGGGTGAGCACAGCACGTCACACTCAGGGACGTGGGCTAGAACACGACTATAAGCGGGATAGCCAAAGAGTACAGTCAGAACGGCAGGCCTACAACTCCACCTGGCCAGGGGAATTCTAGGATTGCTCCCAGACTGACCAGGCCCTCATCCCTAGCAAGTACTCCCGTTGGGGCCTATATAATTGCCACCAGTAAAGACCCTAGGACTGCACTGCAAAGACTCCGTGTTATCATTACTGATCCAGGCACTATCATCACCATCATCCATACACGCTGCCCTGAAGCTCCACTCTTCCTGTGAGGAGTCACATCACCTTGCTGCACACACCATCAGCTTCAGTGGACTGCTCCGCAGCGGCGGTTCCCAATAACCGCATCCCACAGGTGGCATAGTCGGACTATATATAACAGAGACACATAGACTACCATGGTTTGACCGCCCTGGGTCACGGACCGGGTCACCGCCACGGTGACTACAACCCCCAGAATCTATAAGGCCCGGCTCCGGGTATCCCCACGGCCCAGGGGGCACGTCAACTCTGGCGTAGTCGTCAGGATTACGTGCCCCCTACCACCGGGTACTGCGTGACTTCACAGACTGTGTCGCATACCGTGGTGAAGATTTCCCGCCATCTGCTGCCGTTTTCCCGCCATTGTCCGCCATTTTCGGGTCGCCGCGCGGGAAGGAAGGTAGGCCACGGTTCACTAGGGGGGAGGAAGACCCCCGATATGGAGGGAACTTCAACCACCGGCGGGGCCGCTGCCGCGGTAATGCCATTCACCATGCGTTATATATCGGGGGCAGCGTGGTTGCCCAGTACTCAGGAGAGTCGCACATCCTGAGTGACTTCAAGGAGAGACTAAGCAGTTTATTTAAAGCATACCCCCTGTCCGAGGAGCAAAAGTGAGCATCCTTATAGGCCAGTTGATTGGTGCAGCCCAGAGAAAAGTAAAGTCCTGGTCAACCAGAGAAAAAGGGACTGTAAAAGAGATACTGGCCCGCCTAAAGGACACTTTTGACACCCGTACTACAGCAGAGATAAAGATGAAGTTTTATGGGTGCAAACAACGGGCACAGGACAGTGTACGGGACTATGCTTTAAACCTGCAGGAGGCGCTGAGGGCCATCAAACAGGTAGACCCTAACAGTGTGCATGATGAAAACAGACTGTTAACTGAGCAATTTATTGAGGGTTTACTGTCCAGCGCCCACCGAACCCAGCTGCACATAATGGCTCTGCAAAACCCTGACTTGGACTTTGCTCAGTTTAAGGACAGGGCCATCCGGGTGCTACGAGAACCAGCACCAGGTGGCGCTACAGCTCACCGGCGCCCAGCTATCACCTACCACCAGGAGGTGGCACCCTTTTCCCCGGAGCCTGTAGGAGCTGATGCACAGACTCTGGACAATGCCCTGTCTACAGACCTGCACCATCAGGTCCAAGAGTTAACTAAAAGTGTAGCTGCGCTAACCAAAACTGTGCAGTCCTTGCAGGTGTCTCCCAAAGGAAAGATCCAGCTGGCTTCCAGTCCGGAGGACGTCCCGTGGCGCTGACACAAGAGGATTCCACCATCCAGAGGGAGGAACAGCGACCGCTACGACCAGGACGGACAACCCATCTGCCGCAGCTGCAACCAGCCAGGACATTATGCAAGGTACTGTCATTTAAACAAGCAAAATCTGGGGCAGAGGGCCAACCCCGAGGCATAAGACCACCAGGCCCATCAAGCTGGCGAGACAAATATGTGGGAGGACAACCGGTCTTACCTGTCGTGCTGGACGGCTTTCCAATGAGCGCGTTGCTGGACACTGGATCCCAGGTGACCACCATCCCCTACATTCTTTTCAAACGGTACTGGACTGACTCTGACATCACCCGCCATCCAGATGAACATTTGAGCATTTATGCCAGCAATGGTCAACCGTACCTCAGGTTGCGTTCAAAGAAGTAACCATAAAGGTTGGCAAAGTCGAACTGCCAGCACAAGTACTGATTATTGTCAACATTGATCGCCGAGAAAGTCATCCCATGATAACCTTAGGCACTAATGTCATTGAAAATTGTCTTGCAGAAATAATTGTCTTGTTACAGCAGGTTGCGGAGACCGCCAGTTCCAGCCAGCAGCGGGTTCTACAAAGAGAGATCAGAGCCCTGATGAAAAGACAACAGGTAGAACTGTCTGGTGGTGAGATTGGCAGTGTTAGGATGAGTGACCCATTCCCTATTGCCATGCCCCCAAGAAGTGAAATGCTGATATGGTGCCAGGCAGCCATCGGTCTAAGGGGTAGAGATTACCAGGCCCTGGTAGAGCCCGTCTACTCTGACAGTAGGCCCACCATTTTGACAGCCAGGGGGGTGTTTGATGTCCACTATTCACCGTCAATCAAAATTCTATAAAGACAGTGGAACGCTTACCTCCATCCAAACAGGCGGAGGATAATGTCTCCAAGGGACAGATGGAGGACTGGTGCCAGAAGCTGCATGTGGGCACTGACTCCACCCCTCCACACCAAAAACAAGGAGTATACCGGGTGGTCCAGGCGTATGAGAGGGTCTTCAGTAAACACCCACTCGACTTCGGGCAGGTAAAGGGGGTTCAACACCATATCCCCACGGGAGACCATCCACCCATTAAAGAAAGGTACCGGCCTGTACCGCCAGCAAACTACCAAAATGCCAAAGGGATGTTACGAGAGATGAAGGAGGCTGGGATAATAAGAGACAGTTGTAGCCCCTGGGCAGCTCCATTAGTTCTTGTAAAGAAAAAGGATGGCACAATGAGAATGTGTGTAGACTACAGGCAAATTAACCGCATAACTCATAAAGATGCATACCCGCTACCCAGGATAGAGGAGTCAGTAGCTGCATTAAAATCTGCTAATTATTTCTCCACGTTGGATCTTACTAGTGGGTATTGGCAGGTTCCTGTAGCAGAGGCAGATAAGGAAAAGACCACATTCACCACCCCGATGGGCCTCTGCGAGTTCAACTGCATGCCATTCGGGCTCTGCAACATCCCAGGAACCTTCCAGCGGTTGATGGAGTGCTGTCTAGGACATGGACAATTGAACGCTGCGGTGGCACGTGGACGTGGACGTTAATGCGGTTTCTTGAGAAACTGCCATAACAAGTGAAGACTGAGAGGAGGGGGCATCTTTACATGCTGTATGGACAGGGGATTGCCTTGCACACACAACAGGGGGTTCTATTGCACGCACAACAGCGGAAGAAGCAGTGGTGACACCCGCTGACACTGGTCGTGGACCCTGGGGTCGCCCCACAAAGTCGGGTGCTTTGCTGCCATGTGCCTGATCATGCTGGTGGTGGTCAGGCTGGTAGTTTTGTCACCCCTGCTGATGCTGTCAGGGCAGGTGGTACAAATGGCCTTTTTGGGGTTATCAGCAGAGTCTTTAAAAAAATTCCAGAATCTGGAAGACCTACCGCTTGTACTGGCAACGTCCCTCGTGTTGGTGTTACGGGGAACGGTTGCCCGCCTTCTGTCTGCGGCCACCACACTGCTTCTTCCTGCCTGTTGGGGTACTCTGCCTCCCTCCCCCTGTGTGCTGCTGGCCTCACTCTGCATGTCCTTGTAATAGTGGGGAAGGGCGTAGCCTTCCCTTGAGACTGAGAGAGTAAAAGGAAGAGTTCCTGAAGACAGACCTCCCCAACTGTGGTAGGCCAAGCTAAGGGGGTTAGCTTTAGTGGTCCGGTTGGTAGAGCAGAGAGGGAACTTAGTGCCCTTATCAAGCCTAGAGAGATATAGAGCTTGTTCCTGGTATAGTTCCTTCTGGGCTGTAGTACCTGAAAACAGCCACAAGATGCCACTGTTCGGGGTGCAGATGTCAGGTTGAGTCTGCTAGCCGAGCTATAGACAGTGATGGGTTAAGGTTCTGTGATGACAGCTCACTGAGGGTGGGCATATTAGGAAAGTCTCTGTTTTAATTTCCTGAATCAGGAAGTGATTCAGTAGTACAAGAAGGGATTGCGACCTGATGAGACAGCCTTACTATAGTGGCTGCTAGGGTAGACGGGAGCTCCGAACCCTCAGACAGTGAGATCCCAGTGCGCAGTTCTCCCCACGCAAGAGCACGAGTCCTGTTCGCTCGCCGTAGAAACTCACCAAAGCGTAGTGAGGACACGGGGCACTTCTGGTCTGCGGGCAGCAGAGGAAGCTAAACAGTACTCCAAGCCAAGACGTGGGGGAGAGATATCGGATCCGTTCACTGTTAATACAGAGGAGTCTCTAGGGCCAGGAATTATAGCCACAGAGATGCTCCGCCTAAAGAGGGAACCAGGGCTGAAGCAGATAACAGCGCCTGTGAGGGAGATGATTGCCTGTCGGGCCTTATCCATTATATCTGACTGTAAATACTGTAAATATTCCTCTTCCCCAAGTAAAGTCCAAGTTCTGGTTAAGAACCTCGTGTCCTCTGAAATTATTGCTGCCCTGGTCCCAGAAGAAAATTGCCTGGAGACAGCCGTGATCGGATGGCGTGAAGTATGTGAAGAGCACTACATACACAGCCACACTTCAGAGAGAGGACACGTATTGTCTGTAGGGTGCCATAGCGAGAGGGGGCTACAGCTCGCCCACGACTACCTCGCTGGGGCACCTTACATTTGGCGTAGTCGGCAGGATGCGAGCTCCTCGCATGAAGAAAGCGGGGAAGAGCCGACACAGAACACTGAGGAGAAAGTGTTGGAAAGCATGGATTCCAAGATGGTGACGACGGCGGTAAAGTCTGGGAGAAGAACCGCCCATCGTGGGAGTGGACGGCGCTGGAGAGCGCAAAAAGATGTCCAGCCCCTACGAGTTCCGGCCCGAAGAAGGATGGGCCCAGCGGTAAAGATGCGTCCCAGGATGGGACGTCCCAAGAAGAAGAGGGCGCGGCGTAAGGTGAAGCCTGGCCCCGTGAGTACCAGCGCGCACAGAGAGGGGGCGTGGCTGAAGGCGGAGCGGCCGAGAGTGACAAGTGACGCGGCGGTCGCGTCAGAGATCCGGCCCAGGAAGAGGTGGAGCTGGACGCGCAGGATGCGCGTCACCGGTAAGCGACCGGCGCCATTTTCTGTCCGGCACGTAAGGAGAAGGAGGTACGGCAGCGGACGTCCTGAGAGGATGGCAGCCCCAGAGCCTGACAACGTGCGCGAGACAAGCGGTGAGGAGGAACCCCTGGAGATCACCACCCCAGGGGCCGCGACTGGAAGTCGTTCGCCGGCGGGCGCTGCCCGTGAACCATTGCCCTTACCCCCAGTGGCTGTCCAGTGGGCCACTAGGCCTGATCCGGAGCTGGGCCTGCTAGTCCACGAGCTTCGCATGTGGTGCTGGAGCCGGATGCCGGAGGAAACGTCCCCCTCGGCTGAGGGAGGAGAACATCCAGGTGGGGCCGGAGCAATAGCTGCAGCGAAGCTTACAGAAGGTGAGCGGTCCATGCCCCAGCGGCCGGTCACGTCTGCGGTACCTGCCCCAGTAGTTTCCGTAGCAACAGAGGCCCCCAGGCCTTCAGGGGACGGTGCGGAAGGGAAGCCCCCTAAAAGAAAGGCCCCGCGGGAGAATTTCTGGTCGTTGGCCTTGGAGGCCCTACATTCCCCCTCGGCAGAGCGGTACGCCGAGCCCAGGAGTCCTAAGTGGGCTACCCGGGACCCCCCGATGACCGCGCGAGAACAGCGGCGATGGACCGATACCTTCCTGAGAGGCTGGCTGGAGGGGTCCAACGCGGCAAGAAGGGAGTCAGTGGAGGAAGCTCAGACCCGGGGGCGGGTCATAGAATTCCGTATCCATGAGGGGTACGGGTTTCTGGAAGAAGAATGGACCGGGCACGAGGTGTTCGTGTCCCGCGAGGCGGTAAAACGGGACTATCTGCCTGACCGTTTACACAACCTGCACGTGGGGGACATCGTGCACTTTGTAAAATGTGAGTGCCAAAACGGGTGGTATGCGGCTGCGGTCACCCGCCCATATAAATGGGAAGACGTCCTAGAGAAGGACCGACAGGTCTTCGAGAGGAGGGCCAAAAGAAAGGCTAAGCAACGCTGGGCTAGGGAAGCCCCTAAAGGCTTTCTGTCCCCACCTAAGGCCAGTACTCCACCGACAGAGGAGCCTGGGAGGCGGCAGTGGGGAGATATTGTGAGCGACGAGGAGGAGGATGTCGCCAGCAGCAAGGAAGCCGATTTCCTTAGTGAGGTGCCAGAGAAGGAGTCGGCACCACAACACCCAGGAGGGGCTGAGGCAGTTGAGCAGGGGGCTGCCAGAGAGACTCAGGCTGGTGTTAGCCAGGAGGTCCATCATTTTTCTGTCACCAGCTACGGCCCTACCCAGGTCGGCTGTGGCAGTGCTACGTCCTCGGACGAGGACCCCGGGCCTAGCAGATACCCCGATCAGCCGTGGAAGTGGAGGAAGCCACCTTCATTCGCAGCATGGGCCGCCTTCATGAAGGAACAGAGGGAGGCCCGGAAGAAGTAAGCTAAGTGGGCTAAAAGGTCCGTTGACCTTTCACTTCTTCTCCTACTAGGACTCATCGGTGGTGGTCCTTTCTGTAGTTTGGGACTGTTACCCAGTGGGGGCGGAGTGCCCCAGGTTGACTTAAGTTAAAAAGAAAAAAAAATGGAGGGCTGTTCCCCTACCTCCTAGGCCAGGAAGGCCTTAAGCAGCACCCAAAAGTTGCGTGCCCGGGAGAGCTGCTCTTTTTGTTTTTACTTTTGTTTTCTTTTTGTTGCGCTTGTTGCGCCTTTTTCTGCTGGAATTTAGAATGCTGAGGCACACCTTGAGGATGGATATCCTCCAAATCTAAGAGACTTGCGGCCTGGCGGGAAGAACCGGTGACCCCCGCTAGGGCCAAGAAGAAAAGAGACTCACAGGGTGTTACCTGTGACTGTGTGCCTCAGAATGTAGCCCCAGGAGGGGATTAAGGGCTATTGAAGAGTTGACCTGATTTAAAAATGTGGACATGGACACTTCGTTTCCAGGGTCCTTACCAAGAAGGACCGGTGCCTCTGAAAAAGTTGATAATGGACTGTCCTGAATTGCTGTTCCAGGGCCCTTAACCGAGAAGGGCCGGTCTTCCATCCAAGAAGATGACCTCAGGACCAGTCGCTTACTAAGAATGTTTTAGTAAAATTTAGTAATGTAATTTTATAACTGTTGATTGATGTTTATTGCCTAGTGTGGTCAGCGACGACCAACATTAAAGTGTCGGGGAATGTAATAGTGGGGAAGGGCGTAGCCTTCCCTTGAGACTGAGAGAGTAAAAGGAAGAGTTCCTGAAGACAGACCTCCCCAACTGTGGTAGGCCAAGCTAAGGGGGTTAGCTTTAGTGGTCCGGTTGGTAGAGCAGAGGGGGAACTTAGTGCCCTTATCAAGCCTAGAGAGATATAGAGCTTGTTCCTGGTATAGTTCCTTCTGGGCTGTAGTACCTGAAAACAGCCACAAGATGCCACTGTTCGGGGTGCAGATGTCAGGTTGAGTCTGCTAGCCGAGCTATAGACAGTGATGGGTTAAGGTTCTGTGATGACAGCTCACTGAGGGTGGGCATATTAGGAAAGTCTCTGTTTTAATTTCCTGAATCAGGAAGTGATTCAGTAGTACAAGAAGGGATTGCGACCTGATGAGACAGCCTTACTATAGTGGCTGCTAGGGTAGACGGGAGCTCCGAACCCTCAGACAGTGAGATCCCAGTGCGCAGTTCTCCCCACGCAAGAGCACGAGTCCTGTTCGCTCGCCGTAGAAACTCACCAAAGCGTAGTGAGGACACGGGGCACTTCTGGTCTGCGGGCAGCAGAGGAAGCTAAACAGTACTCCAAGCCAAGACGTGGGGGAGAGATATCGGATCCGTTCACTGTTAATACAGAGGAGTCTCTAGGGCCAGGAATTATAGCCACAGAGATGCTCCGCCTAAAGAGGGAACCAGGGCTGAAGCAGTTAACAGCGCCTGTGAGGGAGATGATTGCCTGTCGGGCCTTATCCATTATATCTGACTGTAAATACTGTAAATATTCCTCTTCCCCAAGTAAAGTCCAAGTTCTGGTTAAGAACCTCGTGTCCTCTGAAATCATTGCTGCCCTGGTCCCAGAAGAAAATTGCCTGGAGACAGCCGCGATCGGATGGCGTGAAGTAAGTGAAGAGCACTACATACACAGCCACACTTCAGAGAGAGGACACGTATTGTCTGTAGGGTGCCATAGCGAGAGGGGGCTACAGCTCGCCCACGACTACCTCGCTGGGGCACCTTACATCCTCCTGCCACATTTGGTCAGTTACTAGATCATCCACCACCTCCTCCTCCTCTTCCACTTGCGCACAACGATGCTCTTCCTCATCGTCCACCTCTTGTGACAAATTGCCTGCGTCGACTTCCTGTGGCCGTGCCTGTTCAAATATTTGGGCATCGCTGCATGGGATCTCCTCTTCCACCACTTCAAGCGGAGCCGCCGAGGGGCACAAATATGGAAATGGACCAGTGAACAGCTCTTCAGAGTGTCCAAGTGTGGGATCAGTTGCTGTCTGACGACACTCGGCATGGTGAGAGGAAGGAGCATCAGGGTGAGGAGGAGTATGCTGTCGAGACTCACGGCTACTAAGAGTTGACCGTGTGGAAGACAGACAGGAGGTGGTGGTGCCCAGGTAACTGGAAGTATTATCTGCTATCCAATTAATAACCTGTTCACACTGATCAGTTCGCAATACTGGTGTTGTTCTGTGCTTCCCTAGTAATTCGGTCAAGAAGTGGGAGCGAGAAGATGTGGCTGTTGGTTGTGGCACATTTTCACCTTGGCCACGGCCCCGTCCTCTGCACGCACCATCACCAGAACGTCCACTTCCACGTCCCTTGCCACGCGCCTTGCCCATTGTAAAGGATGTGAAATAGCTTACACTCGCACTATCAATGGAAAAAGGGTAATAAAAAGTAGATTAGAACCGTGGAAGAGGAAAACCACAGTTCTATTTCTCTGGCCTACACCCGACTCTTTTAAACAATCAGAACAATCAGGGAGAAACTATTACTGTTTTTCTTAATGGAAAAAATACCAAAACCTGAAAAATAGAGATTTTTTACTGTGGAATGGCAAAACCACAGTTATTGTTTACTGGGGTATACCATAAAATTCTAAATATATATATTTGCGGCTGAACAGTGAGCGACACATTCAAACTGTTTTTTTTTTAGATACAAAAGGCCCAAAACTGGATACTACAGAGATTTGACCTGTGGAACTGCAAAACCACACTGGGATTTGTCGGGCTTACAACAGACTATTTTCAACAGATATATTTTTGTGTCTGGACAATCAGGGAGACACGATTATTTTTTTATTTTTACGGTAAAAAATGCAAAAAGCAGAATAATAGAGATTTTTTACCGTGGAACAGCAAACCCACAGTTATAATTTACTGGTGTATACCAGACTTTTTTAAAAATATATATTTGCAGCTGAACAGTGAGTGACACACTCAAACTGTTTTTTTTTAGATACAAAAGGCCCAAAACTGGATACTACAGAGATTTGACCCGTGGAACTGCAAAACCACACTGGGATTTGTCGGGCTTACAACAGACTATTTTCAACAGATATATTTTTGTGTCTGAACAGTCAGGAGACACTACTGTTTTTTTTAAGGCAAAAAATGCGAAAAACAGGATAATAGAATTTTTTTACCGTGGAACGGCAAAACCACAGTTATAATTTACTGGTGTATACCAGACTTTTTAAAATATATATATTTGCGGCTGAACAGTGAGCGACACACTCAAACTGTTTTTTTTAGATACAAAAGGCCCAAAACTGGATAATACACAGATTTGACACGTGGAACTGCAAAACCACACTCCTGTTTCTGTGGCCTATACCAGACTCATTTCAACAGATATATCTGTGTCTGAAAAATCAGAGACACACTTTTTTTTTGAACAGGCTTGAACCGGCTTGTACCGGCTTGAACCGGCTTGAACCGGATTGAACCGGATAGAACCAGATAGAACCAGTTTGAACCAGATTGAACCGGTTTGAACCAGATTGAACTGGTTTGAACCAGATTGAACCGGTTTGAACCAGATTGAACCGGTTTGTACTAGATTGAACCGGTTTGAACCAGATTGAACCGGCTTGAACCAGATTGAACCGGCTTGAACCAGATTGAACCGATTTGAACCAAATTGAACCAGATTGAACCGGTTTGAACAGGTTTGAACCAGATTGAACCAGCTTGAACCAGATTGAACTGGTTTGAACCGGTTTGAACCGGCTTGAATCAGATTGAACCAGATTGAACCGGTTTGAACCCTCTTGAACAAGATCGATCCGTCTTGAACCGGATTGAACCAGATTGAACCGACTTGAACCGGCTTGAACCGGATTGTACCGGATTGAACCTGCTTGAACCGGATTGAACGGGCTTGAACCGGCTTGAAACAGCTTGGACCAGATTGAACTTGCTTGAATCAGATTGAACCGGCTTGAACCAGCTTGAACCGGCTTGAACCAGATTGAACCAGATTGAACCGTGTTGAACCGGATTGAACCGGCTTGAACCAGATTGAACCGGCTTGAACCAGATTGAACCAGATTGAAGCGGCTTGAACCAGATTGAACCGGCTTGAACCAGATTGAACCGGCTTGAATGGGCTTGAACCGGAATGGTAGGTGGTGATGCTGGGGCTTGTGGTGCAGGCGGAATGGCGCAGCAGGAGTAACTGACAGAGACAGGGGATTCGCTTCAATACCTTTACTGGTGCGGATGTCAGCTACGGTCCAGGGTGCTCAGTAGGATGGGTGCACTTCAGGACTTCTCCCCATTGAGAGGGTATAAGGCCTCCTGGTCCGTGTCTGCCTCTCTATATGCTCCTGGCCATCCTGTAACTGGGCCTAGCTTATGTATCGTGCTGTTCCTTCACCTGTCGCTCGGTAGTAGGACCTTCTGCTGGTAACCACTCTCCCTGGACGCTGGGGCCTTGTGGTTTCTGGTCCTGTAATGGGTCTAGCTTCAGGTCATCCAGGGACTTGTAGTCCTCCTGGAATGCCGGTGATCCCTACTGGGTATAAAGGGACCCTGTATGCGCGGACCCGGTTTATATATTGGGGTGAGCCTATGATGCTCTTCTGCCCCCTCAACTCCTCTCTCCTTTCTCCTCTTGCCTTCGGCCACACTCGGGGCCCTCAGAACTCAACTCGTGCTGTAGGCCTTGGCTCGCTTAAGCACTGCAGCCAGTGTGCTGTGTCTTCACTGGTCTAATTGCCAGCACACTCACTAACAACTAACTGACTAAACTCAGCTGCCTGGCTCCACCCTCCATATGTATATCCCTAACGGGCTCCCTCTGGTGGTGTGAGGTGGAAGGGTGGAGGTGTTTGTATGTAATGAGGGCCTCTTGTGGAGAAGTCTGTCCATGCACCCTTTTGGGTCCTGTGGTACCTGTTGTAGCAGGGTCCCACAGTATCACCGTACGGCTACGTTCTCATGATCTGTGTTTGTTGAGTTTTTGACCTTAGTTTACCTGCATTTTTATTCCATTGTGTTTTTGACGCGTTTTTGGTCTCTGTTTAAATAAAGCTGCTTTGTTTTTTAAACTTTCTGGTATTGACATTCTTAGATGCGGACTGCATGCGGTTTTGATGAGTTTACACTACGTAAAAGCACTAAAGACGCATGTGCGTGTTTTTACATTAGATGTGGAAATTCCGCACAGAAAACTCAGTATACCCACAAGAGAAATTAACATGCTGCAAATTGGAAAAACGCACCTCAGGTCAATTTACACAGAGTAAAAAAGCAGCACAGTGGACATGAGATTTCTGTAAATCCCATACACTTTGCTGGTATTGTAAAACGCTGCTTTTTAGCTGCAGCGACAATACGCGATAAAAGCTCATCATGTGAATGTAGCCTAATTGTACTGAGCTGAAGAGTCATATCGCCAGGTGATGGTTACTGCAAATTGAACGCTGTAAATAAAATAAAAAAAAACTATTGTGGAATTGCTCCTTTTTTTTCCACAGTTGGAATTTTTTTTTACCGCTTTCCAGTCTATCATATAAAATAGATGGCGTCATTCAAAAGTACAACTCATCCCACAAAAAAAAACAAGTCGACCGTAAAATAAAAGTTGTGGATCTTGGAATAAGAGAAAGATAAATTGAAAGCGCACAAAGACAGTAAATAGTCTGTTCAGGAAGGGGTTAATCACAAAATGGTCTTATTTTTATTCGAGGGATGTGGCTAATTTAGAACATTCGTGAATATATTTGGATCCAGTAGGCCGATGATCTTCAATACTACAAGTCCCAGCAGTTGTGGAGCAGCTGGATGGCAGTAGAACGCTAGCGCTGTGTGACCTGGAGAGTTCTTCAGTGTTCAGCAGCCTCCCTGCTGGTCCTGGACTCCATCTTTTATAACCACTTGGATGTCTGTACATCCACATGTAGATGTTGAACTGTGTATAGTATGTTCAAATTGTTATGGAGGCTGGAGGACTGACTTCAGTGCCATCCCTTGTGAGGTACAATGACCGGATAGAGAAATGGCCATCTTCTGGGAGATGAGGCAGGTGAAGCCCAGAGCGTTGTCTAGGCCAAGGAACTGTCTGGTGCTGATGGAGATATTTTGTACCACCACACTTAGATGAGGGCGAGCTCATGAAAAGGAGGATTGCGAGAGGAGGTGTAGGCCAGGACCTGCTCTAATACAAGCAGCCTTCACCTCTCAGGTGGTAGTCTGGAGACTGACGGCTGTGAGGCAGAAGTCAGGAGACCTGATTTGCAGCTCTATGTGGAGCTGTGAAGGAGGTCCCAGCAGAAAGCGAATGAACCCTTACAGGGGAGCAGTACAGTTGCTCTACTTAGTGAGGGTATCTGATCTGGCAAGTAACCATTATTAGCCTGATATGATCATGTTGTGAATTAGGAAGCCCACTAGTGTCCCATGTGAGCCACCAGAAGTGTAGGATCAGCTCTGTGGATTCTACTGGGTTGATAGTAGTCAGCTTGGTATCAGACCAGTGTTGCGTTTGTGCTGAAGCCTTGGGAAAGGTGGTAGTTAGGTCGTGTTTGGGATATATTAAGATCCTTGTCTCAGTGGACCAGTGAGTTGGCTACAATGAGGGGGAAGTATTGGTGACCAAGAGGAATGTGGACATTCAAAGCTTTGGCATGGAAGTTGTCCAAGTGAGTACAAGACCTGAACTGTGGCAGATGGTGTTCAAGGCAATCCCTTTAAATATACTTAAAGATGGTGTCACAAGGGGGTCTTGGACCATGCATAGCAGCAGGGGAAGTGTATGATAAGTAAAGACACCCTGTGGCCATCACCAGACCTATTATTCCTTCTCAGCCACCCAGGGCCTCCAAGCCATGGCTCCATCTAGAAGTAGTCTACTCTGATACCTTGTCCAGTGGCATTCCTGATCTATAATTACCCTTCTGAACTAGAAGCATATTTCATATATGCATGGATTTACCATTGAGTTGTGTCTTAAGAGGGATGTCCACTAGTGTACATTTAATTTTTCTTGTGTTTTTGGGGAAAATATTTTGTCACTTGACCATGTACATCCCACCTAGCCATGGAGGTTGGCATCCAGTTTTTGAATGTAATGGCAGCCCCTCTCAATGAAGGCTTACCCTATGCAGTCACAGAAATATGTATAACTGGACATCACACCTAACAGAATATTGTATCTCTGCAGCTCTTGGTTGTCCCCGGCCTACTATGAGGGGAAACACATTTAGAAAAGTGCCCTGCTACCATGGATAGATGATTGATTTTTGGCCAGTGGGACCACTGGTCATTAGAGGGGTTGTCCAGTCATAAGTGATATAGAGTGACTGCAGATGACTCGCCCCCTGGGCCGTGGGTTACCCGGAACCGGGCCTTCTAGTGTACGGTGCTGATGGGGGTAGTAGTGGCAACCCGATCCCGTGGCTCAGGGTGGTCAGACCAAATGTTGGCAGTCTTTTTATCAGTGTTTTGAATGTCCGACTACGCCACCCGTGGATTGCGGTCAGGGATAACCGCTGCTGCAAGGCAGACCGCAGAGGCTGGTGTTGGTGTGCAGCACAGGGTTAGGATAACTCCCCACGGGAAGAGTGTAGCCTCAGGGCAGTGTAGGTGGATGCTGGGGGTGATAGTGCAGGCCGCAACAGTAAGACTTCAGAGTCCGCTTCAAACAGTCCAGAGTCTTTATTGTAGGAATTATTAATGACCCAACAGTAGTACCGGTTAGGAATGGGCCTGGGTGTCTAAGAGCATTCGGGCGAGCCCCACTGGTCAGGGTGAGTGTGTAGGCCTACCGTTCTCTCTCTGCTCTTTCTGACTATCCCCCTCTTCGTGGTGTAATAGCCCACGTCCCTGAGCTGGCCGTATACTTCTTGCCTGTATGGCTTGCGACTCGGGCCTTGGGTACCTTTTGCTTTCTCCTTGCTGTACTGGTCCCTCTGTGTGGCGGAGCCTCCAGGCTTCTTAGGCCAAGGGACCTGAAATCCCTCACGGGTTGGTTCTCTGTTGCTGGGCTTACAACCCTGGCAGCCTCGGACCCCAATGTCCGGTTGTGTGGTTCTCTCAGCCAGGACCTGCTCTCGTCGCCTCTGTCCCTGGCTTGCAGTTTCTCCTCTGCCTCACGGACTCCTCAGCTACAGCTGAACTGTCCCACCTTCTCTGGGACTAGTCTCAGTCCTGATCTAGGTCGTTCAGTTCTCCCTAACCCTGCCCCCAGTTCCAGCTTTTATAGGGGCAGCCTGCTCCCCCTACTGGCCTGGGACAGGAGGTGCTGTATGCTAATTGTCCCTAACCAGGGAATCTCCCTCCTGCTCTCAGACACAGCCTTTAATATTTGTGGCATCCAGGCCTGGGGTGACACATTCCCCCCTAGTAAAGTTTAGTACTCCGGGACTAAGCCTTTTTGGCCAACAACAAACAGGGTATAAATGACAACATAACATATTTACAAGTACATTTTGTCCTTAAGGTCACGGCGCTTCCGTGACCGGGTGTCCATATCACCCAACAAGGTGAAGTTTTCCACAGTGTGGGGACCTGTCCCTATAAACCCCAAGTTCCTGGCCTTGGGCATGGCGGCAAGGTAAAAGCTAACTACTTTGGAACACCAGGAGGCCACGCCGGACAGGTTTTTCTTCTGTGGCCATCTTCACAAGAGGGCACCAAGTGCAACTATCTACATGACAGTTCCGGCCATTCAGTGTCCATGACCTGTCAGTCCATTGAACTAGGAAAAACTGGAAAAACATAATTAATTATCAGGTAACAACCATAAAACATTAAATATTTACAGGTAAATGTAGACTTTGTACTTAGAACTTCCAGCGAGCTGGTACTTGACCCCTAGTGCTCCGGGTTCACCTGCATAACCCACTGTCTGGTGGTGGTCTAACCTGGCTTTCCCCACTAGCATTTAGGGTACAGCTACTAGCTGGGTTTACAGGCAGGGCAGGCAGCTGTCTGCGGGTCCTTTGGCTTACCGCAGGCATGGCAGGCTCACTGTCAGCACAGGGTTGACTCTCCTGGGCTGCTGGCATGGGTTCCTCTGCCTCCGGGGCTGCTTGTTCCTCTTGTTCTTCCTGCTCTCCTGTAGGCTCCTGCTGGGTAGGTTGAAGGAAGTGTAGGATGGGTACCACTATGGCATCGTTTATCCGAGTCCAGGACCGATGGAACTCTCCGAGAATGGTGCTGACCATTTCTTCCTTGTCCACTGCGAGCTCAAGGTCATCTTGATCTTCACTTGGACTCTGCATTTGCTCGGGGCACCGTTTTAGGTGGTCTCTGGAGATGGTGCTAGTGGTTTCTCCTCCATCCTTGGTAATTACACATACCTTTGGGTTGTCGTGGTTGGATGGCAGTACTGTGTACGGGTCTCTCTCCCACTGGTCATCCAGCTTGTGAAGCTTTCTCTTCCACTTCAGGACCTGCTCGCCAGGTTCCAGGGGACCAGCAGGGGTGTGTTGGTTGAAGAGCCTCTCTTGCTTTTCTCAAGCTTGAGCCAGACTCCTCTCCACACTCTCCTGTACCTTCTTGTACTGTAGCCGCCGTTCTGTATCCCAATCCGCGTCTGGGGGGGTGTCAGGACTCCCATCTCAAGGTCCATAGGCAGCTTACCTGGTCTTGCTCGCATCAGGTAAGTCGGGGTGCAGTTGGTAGCATTCACCGGGATATGGTTGTACAAGTCTATCAGGTCTGGCAGCTTCTCCGGCCACAGGCTGCGTTCTTCCAGGGGCAACGTATTGAGGAGATCAATGACGATATTATTCATTTTCTCACACAGCCCGTTGGTTTGCGGGTGGTAAGGCGTTGTCCAAATCTTCCTACAGCCGTAGAGGTTGCAGAGCTCCTGGAAGACTTCCGCCTCAAACGCTGGACCTTGATCTGTCAAGACCTGTTCCGGATAACCGTGCGGACGGCAGAAGTGTTGTTGGAAGGCTCTGGCCGCTGTTTGGGCTGTCAAGTCTTTAACCGGGACCACCACCAAGAACCGGGAGTAATGCTCCACAATCGTGAGGGTATAGATGTAGCCGGACCGGCTTGGAGCCAACTTCACATGGTCCAGAGCTACCAGCTCAAGAGGCTGCCTGGTGACGATGGGCCTCAAGGGTGTCTTCTGGCTTGTACGGTCGTTCCTTCTGAGGTGACATGGGCCGCAGTCCCTGCACCACTTCTCTATGGCCCCTCTCATACCGATCCAGTAGAACCGCTCTCTCAGTAGGAACTCCAGTTTCTTCCACCCGAAGTGTCCCGCTCTGTCATGGTAGGCCTCCAGGACCATTGCTGCATCCCATCTAGGGACCACTACCTGCCAGGTCAGCTCGTGCGTCCGATGGTTGACAAGCCTTCTGCACAGCTTACCTTCGTAGAGGAATAGCCTGCTTTTCTCCTTCCATAACTGCTTGGCTTCCTCTGGAGTGTCCGGGCCAGGGCTAGCATCTGCCTGGGTTAACAGGTCTTTCACCAGGCGAACTGCAGGGTCACTATCTTGCGTTTCAGCCCAGCCGTGGTGGGGTAAGGGGTTGAACATGACGGTGGTTAGGTCTTTGTCTCTTACCCGGTGAGAATACTGAGTGGCCCCATACCGGTGGAACGCAGGGAGCTCTACTTCCTCCAGCTCTTCCGAGTCTTCTTCTCCTTCGGGTAGGTGGGGCATTATTGATAGGGCGTCTGCGTTGGCGTTGGTTCTGCCTGTCCGGTATTTGATTGTGAAGTCATAATTTGATAGCCGGGCCATCCACCGCTGTTCTAGGGCACCAAGTCTTGCATTGTCCAGGTGTGTCAAGGTGTTGTTGTCCGTGTACACAGTGAACTTTGCGGAGGCCAGGTAATGTCTAAACCATTCTGTGACGGCCCACACCACTGCCAAGAATTCTAGCTTGAAGGAGCTGTAATTCTCCGTGTTCCTTTCAGTGGGCCTCAGCTTCCGGCTGGCGTACGCGATCACCCTTTCTCTGCACTGTTGGTTTTGGGACAGTACGGCTCCTAGCCCCACATTACTGGCGCCTGTGTGGAGGATAAAAGGCTGGCCATAATCGGGGTAGGCCAGGATCTCATCCCCCGTGAGGGCCATCTTCAACTGGCGGAAGGACTCCTCTTCCGGCTTGTCCCACTTGAAGGGTGGCTTGTGACTTCTGGATTTAGACTGACCTATCAGGAGGTCCTGCATTGGAGCTGCCATCTTAGTGAACCCGGGGATGAACCTTCGGTAGTAGCCTACCAACCCGAGGAATTGCCTCACTTCTTTGATGTTAGAGGGGCTTGGCCAGCTCTTGATGGCTGTAACCTGGTTGGGATCCGGGGCTACTCCCTCAGCAGTCACCACGTGCCCTAGGTACTGTATCTTCGGTTTTAACAGGTGACACTTTGAGGGCTTCACTTTCAGGCCATAGCCTGCCAGGGCTTCGAACACCTCGGCCAGGTGCTTTAGATGGTCCTCATAAGTCTTCGAATAGACAATCAAGTCGTCCAGGTAAAGTAGGACCGTCTCGAAGTTTCGGTGCCCTAGACAGCATTCCATCAGCCTCTGGAAGGTCCCGGGTGCGTTGCAGAGCCTGAATGGCATACAGTTGAATTCACTTAATCCCATCGGGGTGGTGAAGGCGGTCTTCTCCTTGTCAGCCTTTGCCACAAGAACCTGCTAGTACCCGCTAGTAAGATCCAAAGTAGAGAAGAAGTTAGCTGATTTTAGTGCGGCTAAAGACTCCTCTATCCTAGGTAACGGGTACGCGTCTTTATGGGTGATATGATTGATTTGTCTATAGTCCACGCACATTCTCATGGTACCATCTTTCTTTTTTACCAGAACCAAGGGGGCTGCCCAGGGGCTACAGCTGTCTCTAATGAACCCGGCTTCTTTCATTTCTCTCAGCATGCCCTTCGCGTTCTGATAATGTGCAGGGGGTACAGGTCTGTATCTCTCTTTTATTGGTGGGTGGCTCCCCGTGGAGATGTGGTGTTCTACCCCTTTCACCCTGCCTAAGTCTAGCGGGTGCTTACTAAAGATTCTCTCGTACTCCTGAACCACCCGGTAGACTCCTTGTTTTTAGTGCAAGGGAGTGGAGTCAGCACCCACGTGGAGTTTCTGGCACCAGTCCTCCTTGTGTTTCTGGGAGCCATTATCCTCCACCGGTGGAGATGGAGGCAAGGGTTCCACGACCCTGAGAGCATTGTGTTCGACAGCAAACAATTTGGCTAATGTAGCGTACCGGGGCAAGTGTACTTCCCTTTCCCCAATGTTTAAGATCCGGACGGGCACCCTTCCATGGCGTACATCAACCACCCCCCGGGCTGTCAAAATGGTGGGCCTGCTGTCTGAGTACACGGGTTCTACCATGGCTTGGTAGTCTCTCCCTCTTAACCCAATTGCAGTCCGACACCAGATCATCATTTCACTTTTGGGAGGCATGGCAAAGGGGAACGGGTCGCTCATCCTCACGCTACCGATCTCACCACCAGACAGTTCTACCTGTTGCCGTCTCATCAGGGCTCTTATCTCCTTCTGGAGAACCCTCTGTTGGCTGGAGCTCGCATTCATCGCCATCTGCTGCAAAATTACAATCACTTCTGAAAGACAATTTTCAATCACGTTAGTACCCAAGGTTATTTTAGGGTGACTTTCTCGACCGTCAATGTCCACAATGATCACTCCCTGTGCCGGCAGTTCAACTTTACCAATCTTAATGGTCATCTCTCTGAACCACACCTGCGGCACGGGCTGGCCATTGCTGTCCAGTCACTGTCTGGATAGCGGGTTATATCAGTGTCACTCCAGTACTGCTTGAAAAGTACATAGGGGATGGTAGTCACTTGGGACCCGGTGTCCAGCAGTGCACTCATGGGGATACCGTCCAGCACTACGGGTAAAACCGGGCGTCCCCCTACGTACTTATCACGCCAATTAGACGGGCCTGGTGACCTTATGCCTGGGGGTTGGCCCTCTGCCCCAGGTCGGACCCATTTAAAGTACAGTACCTGGCTACGTGTACCGGCTGGTTGCAACGGCGGCAAATCGGCTGTCCATCCTCAGTGTAACGATCGGCGGGCCTCCTTCTGAACGACGGGATCCTCCTCCGTCGACGCCACGGGACATCCTTCGGACTGGAAGCCAGCTTGATTGGTCCTGACGGGTCCATCTGTAACGACTGTACGGTCCTGGTCAATGCAGCAACAATCTTTGTTAGTTCTTGGACCTGATGGTGCAGGTTTGCAGGCGGGGATGGGTTTAGGGCCTGTGCATCAGCCCCCACAAGGTATGCAGGTAGGGCGCTGCCTCCTGTTGGTAAGTGATAGCAGGGCACCTGGAAACTACAGCGCCACCAGGTGCGGGTTCTCGGAGCACCCGGATGGCCCTATCTTTGAACTGTGCAAAAGTCAAATCGGGGTTCTGTAGGGCCATGAGGCGCAGCTGGGTTCTGTGGGCGCTGGACAGCAGACCTTCTATGAACTGATCAGTCAACAGTTTATCGGTATTCTGCACGCTGCCAGGGTAAGCTTGCTTAATTGCCCCCAAGGCTTCCTGTAAATTTAGGGCATAGTCTCTGATGCTATCTTGGGCTCGCTGCTTACATCCATAGAACCACATCTTGATTTCTGCTGAGGTACGGGTATCAAAGGTGTCCCGTAGACGGGTCAGAACCCCCCTTACAGTCCTTTTCTCCTCAGCTGTCCAAGACTTTACCTCCCGCTGGGCCGCACCAGTTAACTGCCCTACCAGTATGCTTACTTTCTGTTCTTCTGTCAGGGGGTAAACTTTGAACAGGCTATACAGCTTTTCTTTGAAGTCGCCCAAGGTATGCGACTCGCCGGCATACTGTGGCAGCCAGGCTGCTCCAGGGATATAGGGCATGGAAAACGGCATCACAGCTGCAGCGGCTACACTGGTGGTAGAGGGTCCCTCCGCGTCCGACATCTTCCTCCCCCCTAGTTAACCGTGGCCTACCTTCCGGCGATCCTCTTCTGTAGGCCGCGGCTCCGCTCATGATGCTCTGGGTGAGGACCTTGCGTCGCTCGGTGATGACGTCGGCGTTCGCTGGATCTCCTTCTAGGACCTTGCGCTGCGTCTCAGCGTAGGGCGGGGCTTCAGGTCTCGCGTGTTTTTGACCTCCACGCCCCGCTTCTTCCCGTGCGGCGTCCCGAAGATGGCGCCCGATGGCGGGAAACGGCTCCGATTGGCGGGAAATGGCCCCGAATGGCGGGAAACTTCACTCAGGTAAGTATAAAGTCTTTTTCAGGCACGCAATACCCGTTTGTGGCGGGTTGGTCACAATCCTGCCAACTACGCGAAAGCTGACTCGCCCCCTGGGCCGTGGGGTACCCGGAACCGGGCCTTCTAGTGTACGGTGCTGATGGGGGTAGTAGTGGCAACCCGATCCCGTGGCTCAGGGTGGTCAGACCAAATGTTGGCAGTCTTTTTATCAGTGTTTTGAATGTCCGACTACTCCACCCGTGGCTTGCGGTCAGGGATAACCGCCGCTGCAAGGCAGACCGCTGAGGCTGGTGTTGGTGTGCAGCACAGGGGTAGGATAACTCCCCACAGGAAGAGTGTAGCCTCAGGGCAGTGTAGGTGGATGCTGGGGGTGATAGTGCAGGCCGCAACAGTAAGAGTTCAGAGTCCGCTTCAAACAGTCCAGGGTCTTTATTGTAGGAATTATTAATGACCCAACAGGAGTACCGGTTAGGAATGGGCCTGGGTGTCTGAGAGCATTCGGGCGAGCCCCACTGGTCAGGGTGAGTGTGTAGGCCTACCGTTCTCTCTATGCTCTTTCTGACTATCCGCCTCTTCGGTGTAATAGCCCACGTCCCTGAGCTGGCCGTATACTTCTCGCCTGTATGGCTTGCGACTCGGGCCTTGGGTACCTTTTGCTTTCTCCTCGCTGTACTGGTCCCTCTGTGTGGCGGAGCCTCCAGGCTTCTTAGGCCAAGGGACCTGAAATCCCTCGCGGGTTGGTTCTCTGCTGCTGGGCTTACAACCCTGACAGCCTCGGCTCCCAATATCCGGTTGTGTGGTTCTCTCAGCCAGGAACGGCTCTCATCGCCTCTGTCCCTGGCTTGCAGTTTCTCCTCTGCCTCACGGACTCCTCAGCTACAGCTGAACTGTCGCTCCTTCTCTGGGACTAGTCTCAGTCCTGAGCTAGGTCGTCCAGTTCTCCCTAACCCTGCCCCCAGTTCCAGCTTTTATAGGGGCAGCTTGCTCCCCCTACTGGCCTGGGACAGGAGGTGCTGTATGCTAATTGTCTCTAACCAGGGAACCTCCGTCCTGCTCTCAGACACAGCCTTTAATATTTGTGACATCCAGGCCTGGGGTGACACACAGACACGGTGTGGGGGATTCACCGGTATGAGACCCGGGACCGGAGGCTTATGTATGTGGCGCCACAGAGGTACTGCACCTCACCTAGAGGTGTGGCATCTCCTTCTCTCAGGTAAGGATGGAGTACTGCCCAGGACCCCAACACTACTCCAGGCCAGATTGAACCAGATTGAACCGGATTGAACAGGATTGAACCAGATTGAACCGGTTTGAACCAGATTGAACCGTTTTGAACCAGATTGAACCGGCTTGAACCAGATTGAACCGGCTTGAACCGGTTTGAACCGGCTTGAACCGGTTTGAACCAGATTGAACCGGTTTGAACCGGCTTGAACCAGATTGAAGCGCTTGAACCTGTTTGAACCAGCTTGAACCGACTTGAACCAGATTGAAACAGATTGAACCGGCTTGAACCAGATTGAACCGGTTTGAACCAGATTGAACCGGCTTGACCCGGCTTGAACCAGATTGAACCGGTTTGAACCAGATTGAACCAGATTGAACCGGCTTGAACCGGCTTTAACCGGATTGAACCAGATTGAACTGGCTTTAACCGGCTTGAACCTGCTTGAACCGGCTTGAACCAGATTGAACTGGCTTTAACCGGCTTGAACCGGCTTGAACCGGCTTTAACCGGATTGAACCAGATTGAACTGGCTTTAACCGGCTTGAACCTGCTTGAACCAGATTGAACTGGCTTGAACCAGATTGAACCTGTTTGAACCGGCTTGAACCAGATTGAACCGGCTTGAACCAGTTTGAACCAGATTGAAACAGCTTGAAACAGATTGAACCTGCTTGAACCAGATTGAAAAGGATAGAACCAGATTGAACCGGCTTGAACCAGATTGAACCGGCTTGAACCAGCTTGAACCAGATTGAACCGGCTTGAACTGGCTTGAACCGGCTTGAACCAGATTGAACCAGATTGAATCGGCTTGAACCAGATTGAACCAGATTGAACCAGCTTGAACTGGCTTGAACCAGATTGGTAGGTGGTGATTCTGGGGCTTGTAGTGCAGGTGGGATGGCGCAGCAGGAGTAACTGACAGAGACAGGGGATTCGCTTCAATACCTTTACTGGTGCGGATGTCAGGTACGGTCCAGGGTACTCAGTAGGATGGGTGCACTTCGGGACTTCTCCCCATTGAGAAGGTATAAGGCCTCCTGGTCCGTGTCTGCCTCTCTGTATGCTCCTGGCCAGCCTGCAACTGGGCCTAGCTTATGTATCGTGCTGGTCCTTCACCTGTCGCTCGGTAGTAGGACCTTCTGCTGGTAACCACTCTCCCTGGACGCTGGGGCCCTGTGGTTTCTGGTCCTGTAGTGGGTCTAGCTTCAGGTCATCCAGGGACTTGTAGTCCTCCTGGAATGCCGGTGATCCCTACTGGGTATAAAGGGACCCTTTAGGCGCGGACCCGGTGTCCGGTTTATATATTGGGATGAGCCTATGATGCTCTTCTGCCCCCTCAACTCCTCTCTCCTTTCTCCTCTTGCCTTCGGCCACACTCGGGGCCCTCAGAACTCAAATCGTGCTGTAGGCCTTGGCTCGCCTAAGCACTGCAGCCAGTGTGCTGTGTCTTCACTGGTCTAATTGCCAGCACACTCACTAACAACTAACTGACTAAACTCAGCTGCCTGGCTCCACCCTCCATATGTATATCCCTAACGGGCTCCCTCTGGTGGTGTGAGGTGGAAGGGTGGAGGTGTTTGTATGTAATGAGGGCCTCTTGTGGAGAAGTCCGTCCATGCCCCCTGGGTCCTGTGGTACCTGTGCACAGCAGGGTGACACACTTCAGTACCTTTACTCGTGTAACGGCAGGTATGGTCCAGGGTACTTGCTAGGAAGGGTGCACTTCAGGACTTCTCCCCAGTGAGTGGGTATAAGGCCTCCTGATCCGTGTCTCCCTCTCTCTAAGCTTCTAGCCAGCCTGGAACTTGGCCTAGCTTCTGTGTTGTGCTGCTCTCTCACCTGATCGCTTGGTAGTAGGACCTTTCTTTGGCAACCACTATCGCTGGACGCCGGGGCCTTCGTGGTTCCTAGTCCTGTTATTGCTGGTAGCTTCAGGATGACCAGGGGTCTGGAAGCCTCCTGGTATGCCGGTAGTCCCTACTGGGTATAGAGGACCCTATAGGCGCGGACCCGTTGTCCGGTTTGTGTCTTGGGGTGAGCCTATGATGCTCCTCTGCCCCTTCAATTCCTCTCTCCTTTCCTCTTTGCCTCCGGCCACACTCGGGGCCCTCAATACAGCAGCTGACATGCTGCGTCTTCACTGCTCTCAGTGGCCGCACATTCTCTCACTAAACTGATCTTCCTGGCTCCACCCTCCATATATATATCCCTAACAGGGCTCCCTCTGGTGGTATGAGGTGGAAGGGTGGAGGTGTCTGTTTGTAGTGAGGGCCTCTTGTGGAGAAGTCCGTCCATTCACCCTTTTGGGTCCTGTGGTACCTGTTGTAGCAGGGTGCCACAGTATCACCGTAAGGCTACGTTCTCATGATCAGTGTTTGTTGAGTTTTTGACCTTAGTTTACCTGCATTTTTATTCCATTGTGTTTTTGACGTGTTTTTGGTCTCTGTTTGGTGTGTCATGCTTTAAATAAAGCTGCTTTGTTTTTTAAGCTTTCTGGTATTGACATTCTTAGATGCGGACTGCATGCGGTTTTGATGAGTTTACACTAAGTAAAAGCACTAAAGACGCATGTGCGTGTTTCTACATTAGATGTTGAAATTCCGCACAGAAAACTCAGTATACCCAATAGAGAAATTAACATGCTGCAAATTGGAAAAACGCACCTCAGGTCAATTTACACAGAGTAAAAAAGCAGCACAGTGGACATGAGATTTCTGTAAATCCCATACACTTTGCTGGTATTGTAAAACGCTGCTTTTTAGCTGCAGCGACAATATGCGATAAAAGCTCATCATGTGAATGTAGCCTAATTGTACTGAACTGAAGAATCATATCGCCAGGCGATGGTTACTGCAAATCGAACGCTGTAAATAAAAAAAATTATTGTGGAATTGCTCCTTTTTTTTCCACAGTTGGAATTTTTTTTTACCGCTTTCCAGTATATCATGATAAAATAGATGGCGTCATTCAAAAGTACAACTCATCCCACACAAAAAAACAAGCCCTCACACGGCTATGTCGACCATAAAATAAAAGTTGTGGGTCTTGGAATAAGAGAAAGATAAATTGAAAGCACACAAAAACAGTAAATAGTCTGTTTAGGAAGGGGTTAATCACAAAAAAGTCTTATTTTTATTCCAGGGATGTGGCTAATTTAGAACATTTGTGAATATATTTGGATCCAGTAGGCCGATGATCTTCAATACTACAAGTCCCAGCAGTTGTGGAGCAGCTGGATGGCAGTAGAACGCTAGCGCTGTGTGACCTGGAGAGTTCTTCAGTGTTCATCAGCCTCCCTGCTGGTCCTGGACTCCATCTTTTATAACCACTTGGATGTCTGTACATCCACATGTAGATGTTGAACTGTGTATAGTATGTTCAAATTGTTATGGAGGCTGGAGGACTGACTTCAGTGCCATCTCTTGTGAGGTACAATGACCCGATAGAGAAATGGTCGTCTTCTGGGAGATGAGGCAGGTGAAGCCCAGAGGGTTGTCTAGGCCAAGGAAGTGTCTGGTGCTGATGGAGATATTTTGTACCACCACGCTTAGATGAGGGAGAGTTCATAAAAAGGAGGATTGCGAGAGGACGTGTAGGCCAGGACCTGCTCTAATACAAGCAGCCTTCACCCCTCAGGTGGCAGTCTGGAGACTGACGGCTGTGAGGCAGAAGTCAGGAGACCTGATCTGTAGCTCTGTAACGGGTCTGGGAGGCGGAACCTCTGAGCAACTATACAAGGGGGCGGTCCTTGTAAGGAAGCGGGTGGCTCCCAGGGAAGACGGGCAGGTAGTCACGGCAAGTGACAGGGACAGTCTCTGGGTAGAAGGGCAGGTAGTCACGGCAAGTGACAGGGACAGTCTCTGGGTAGAAGGGCAGGTAGTCACGGCAAGTGACAGGGACAGTCTCTGAGTAGAAGGACGGGTACTCACGACAAGTGACAGGGACAGTCTCTGGGTAGAAGGACAGCAGGCAGGTGGCGAGAGTCTTAGGACAGGCAGGTGGTCACGGCAAGTGACGGCAGAGCCTCCAGGTAGGCTTGCAGGCAGGTAGCAGGTGAGCGCTCCCAGGTGAGCGGGCAAGAGTCTCTGGACGGGCAGGTGGTCACGGCAAGTGACGGCAGAGCCTCCAGGTAGGCTAGCAGACAGGAAGCAGGTGAGCGCTCCCAGGTGAGCAGGCAAGAGTCTCTGGACAGGCAGGTGGTCACGGCAAGTGACGGCGGAGCCTCCAGGTAGGCTAGCAGGCAGGTAGCAGATGAGCGCTCCCAGGTGAGCGGGCAGGCTGGTCCATAGACAGACTGACAGGTGTCGGAAGGCAGACCGTCGGACCGCAGGCTTGCAAGCAGGTAAACGGATATCAGGCAGGTATCAAGTAGGAATCTGGCAGGTGACTGGCAGGTAACAAGCAGGAATCTGGCAGGTGACTGGCAGGTAACAAGCAGGAATCTGGCAGGTGACTGGCAGGTAACAGGCAGGAATTTGGCAGGTGACTGGCAGGTAACTGGTAACGGGACCTGAGGGCTGAAGCAGAGTGAAGGCTTTGCAACAACATTGCTCGGGCACCTCCATTTTGGAGGAGGTGCCTTATATATGGTGAGGTCCTCCGGCCATTGGCCGGGGACTCCTTAGGACGGCACGAGCGGCCCCTTTAAGAGAGGGGGAGCGCGCGCCCTAAGCACAGTGGCCGGGAAGCAGCGCCCGCTGCCAGCAGAGCGGGAGGAGGAAGCTGGGCACGGAGCGGAGAGGTGAGGGGAACAGCGTCCCTGCCTAGCAGGAGGCAGGGACGCCGACGCTACAAGCTCTATGTGGAGCTGTGAAGGAGGTCCCAGCAGAAAGCGAATGAACCCTTGCAGGGGAGCAGTACAGTAGCTCTACTTAGTGAGGGTATCTGATCTGGCAAGTAACCATTATTAGCCTGATATGATCATGTTGTGAATTAGGAAGCCCACTAGTGTCCCATGTGAGCCACCAGAAGTGTAGGATCAGCTCTGTGGATTCTACAGGGTTGATAGTAGTCAGCTTGGTATCAGACCAGTGTTGCGTTTGTGCTGAAGCTTTGGGAAAGGCGGTAGTTCGGCCGTGTTTGGGATATAGGAAGATCCTTGTCTTAGTGGACCAGTGAGTTGGCTACAATGAGGGGGAAGTATTGGTGACCAAGAGAAATGTGAACATTCAAAGCTTTGGCATGGAAGCTGTCCAAGTGAGTACAAGACCTGAACTGTCGGAGATGGTGTTCAAGGCAATCCCTTTAAATATACTTAAAGATGGTGTCACAAGGGGGTCTTTGACCATGCATAGCAGCAGGGGAAGTGTATGATAAGTAAAGACACCCTGTGGCAATCACCAGACCTATTATTCCTTCTCAGCCACCCAGGGCCTCCAAGCCATGGCTCCATCTAGAAGTAGTCTACTCTGATGCCTTGTCCAGTGGCATTCCTGATCTATAATTATCCTTCTGAACTAGCACCATATTTCACATATGCATGGATTTACCATTGAGTTGTGTCTTAAGAGGGATGTCCACTAGTGTACATTTAATTTTTCTTGTGTTTTTGGGGAAAATATTTGCTCACTTGACCATGTACATCCCACCTAGCCATGGAGGTTGACATCCAGTTTTTGATTGTAATGGCAGCCCCTCTCAATGAAGGCTGACCCTATGCAGTCACAGAAATATGTATAAGTGGACATCACACCTAACAGAATATTGTGTCTCTGCAGCTCTTGGTTGTCCCCGGCCTACTATGAGGGGAAACACATTTAGAAAAGTGCCCTGCTACCATGGATAGATGATTGATTTCTGGCCAGTGGGACCACTGGTCATTAGAGGGGTTGTCCAGTCATAAGTGATACAGAGTGACTGCAGACACGGTGCGGGGGATTCACCGGTATGAGACCCGGGACCGGAGGCTATGTATGTGGGGCCACAGAGGTACTGCACCTCATCTAGAGGTGTGGCATCCCCTTCTCTCAGGTAAGGATGGAGTACTACAGCTTGAACCAGATTGAACCTGCTTGAACCGGCTTGAACCAGATTGGTAGGTGGTGATGCTGGGGCTTGTAGTGCAGGCGGGATGGCGCAGCAGGAGTAACTGACAGAGACAGGGGATTCGCTTCAATACCTTTACTGGTGCGGATGTCAGGTACGGTCCAGGGTACTCAGTAGGATGGGTGCACTTCAGGACTTCTCCCCATTGAGAGGGTATAAGGCCTCCTGGTCCGTGTCTGCCTCTCTGTATGCTCCTGGCCAGCCTGCAACTGGGCCTGGCTTATGTGTCGTGCTGTTCCTTCACCTGTCACTCGGTAGTAGGACCTTCTGCTTGGTAACCCCTCTCCCTGGACGTATGTGGCGCCACAGAGGTACTGCACCTCACCTAGAGGTGTGGCATCTCCTTCTCTCAGGTAAGGATGGAGTACTGTCCCAGGACCCCAACACTACTCCAGGCCAGACTGAACCGGATTGAATCGGATTGAACCAGTTTGAACCAGATTGAACCGGTTTGAACTGGATTGAACTGGCTTGAACCGGTTTGAACCGGCTTGAACCGGCTTGGACTGGCTTGAACCAGATTGAACCGGCTTTAACAGGATTGAACCGGCTTTAACAGGCTTGAACAATATTGAACCGGTTTGAACCGGCTTGAACCAGATTGAACCGGCTTGAACCAGATTGAACCGGTTTGAACCGGATTCAACCGGATTGTACCGGCTTGAACCGGTTTGAACCGGCTTGAACCAGATTGAACCAGATTAAACCGGCTTGAACCAGATTGAACCGGTTTGAACCGGCTTGTACCAGATTGAACCGGCCAAACCGGCTTGAACCAGATTGAACCGGCTTGAACCGGATTGAACCGGCTTGAACCAGATTGAACCAGATTGAACCGGTTTGAACCGGCTTGAACCGGATTGAACCGGCTTGAACCAGATTGAACCGGCTTTAACCGGCTTGAAACAGATTGGTAGGTGGTGATGCTGGGGCTTGTAGTGCAGGCGGGATGGCACAGCAGGAGTAACTTACAGAGACTTGGGATTCGCTTCAATACCTTTACTGGTACGGATGTCAGGTATGGTCCAGGGTACTCAGTAGGATGGGTGCACTTCTCCCCAGTGAGCGGGTATAAGGCCTCCTGGTCCGTGTCTGCCTCTCTGTATGCTCCTGGCCAGCCTGCAACTGGGCCTAGCTTATGTGTTGTGCTGTTCCTTCACCTGTCGCTCGGTAGTACGACCTTCTGCTGGTAACCACTCTCCCTGGATGCTGGGGCCTTGTGGTTCCTGGTCCTGTAATGGGTCTAGCTTCAGGTCGTCCAGGGACTTGTAGTCCTCCTGGAATGCCGGTGATCCCTACTGGGTATAAAGGGACCCTGTAGGCGTGGACCCGGTGTCCGGTTTATATATTGGGGTGAGCCTATGATGCTCTTGCCCCCTCACCTCCTCTCTCCTTTCTCCTCTTGCCTTCGGCCACACTCGGGGCCCTCAGAACTCAACTCGTGCTGTAGGCCTTGGCTCGCCTGAGCACTGCAGCCAGCGTGCTGCATCTTCACTGGTCTAAGTGCCAGCACACTCACTAACAACTAACTGACTAAACTCAGCTGCCTGGCTCCACCCTCCATATATATATCCCTAACGGGCTCCCTATGGTGGTGTGAGGTGGAAGGGTGAAGGTGTTTGTATGTAATGAGGGCCTCTTGTGGAGAAGTCCATCCATGCTCCCTGGGTCCTGTGGTACCTGTGCACAGCAGGGTGCCACACTTCAGTACCTTTACTGGTGTAACGGCAGGTATGGTCCAGGGTACTTGCTAGGAAGGGTGCACTTCAGGACTTCTCCCCATTGAGCGGGTATAAGGCCTCCTGATCTGTGTCTTCCTCTCTCTAAGCTTCTAGCCAGCCTGGAACTTGGCCTAGCTTCTGTGTTGTGTTGCTCTCTTACCTGACCGCTTGGTAGTAGGACCTTTCTTTGGCAACCACTATCCCTGGATGCCGGGGCCTTCATGGTTCCTAGTCCTGTTATTGCTGGTAGCTTCAGGATGACCAGGGGTCTGGAAGCCTCCTGGTATGCCGGTAGTCCCTACTGGGTATAGAGGACCCTATAGGCGCGGACCCGGTGTCCACTTTGTGTCTTGGGGTGAGACTATGATGCTCCTCTGCCCCTTCAATTCCTCTCTCCTCTCCTCTTTGCCTCTGGCCACACTCGGGGCCCTACATACATCAGCTGACGTGCTGCGTCTTCAGTGCTCTCAGTGGCAGCACATTTTCTCACTAAACTGATTTTCCTGGCTCCACCCTCCATATATATATCCCTAAAAAGGCTCCTTCTGGTGGTATGAGGTGGAAGGGTGGATGTGTCTGTTTGTAGTGAGGGCCTCTTGTGGAGAAGTCCGTCCATGCACCCTTTTGGGTCCTGTGGTACCTGTTGTAGCAGGGTGCCACAGTATCACCATAAGGCTACGTTCTCATGATCAGTGTTTGTTGAGTTTTTCACCTTAGTTTACCTGCATTTTTATTTCATTTTGTTTTTGACGTGTTTTTGATCTCTGTTTGGTGTGTCATGCTTTAAATAAAGCTGCTTTGTTTTTAAACTTTCTGGTATTGACATTCTTAGATGCGAACTACATGCGGTTTTGATGAGTTTACACTACGTAAAAGCACTAAAGACGCATGTGCGTGTTTTTACATTACATCTGGTGTCCAGCCCGTATCACCCACAGACTAATGGCCTGTGTGAACGGTTCAATGGCACGCTGAAACAGATGATCTGAATGTTGGTCGAGTCCCAGGGACGCGACTGGGAGCGACACCTCCCACATCTGTTGTTTGCTTACCGGGAAGTGCCTCAAGCCTCGACGGGGTTCTCCCCCTTCGAGCTCCTGTATGGAAGACGGGTACGGGGACCCCTCGCTCTTGTGAGGGAATCCTGGGAGGAAGAAGCTGCCACCCCGGGCATTTCAGTCGTCGAATTTGTCTTGCGATTCCGTGACAGAATGCAGGCTCTGACGCAGCTGGTGTATGACAACATGGTCCAGGCCCAGGCAGAGCAGAAGCGCTGGTATGACCAGAATGCTCGGGAGAGGATATACCAGGAAGGGCAGAAAGTATGGGTCAGAGTCCCTGTGCCCCAGAACAAGCTTCAGGCAAGATGGGAGGGCCCTTATGACGTGCATCAGCAGCTCAGCAAGGTCAATTACCTGGTCACAATTGACCCGGTCCGAAACAGGTAGAAGGTCTTCCATGTCAACATGATGAAAGCGCATCATGACAGGGAAGCCTGTGCCTTTCCGGTGTGCAGTCTGCCGGAGGAAGGGGAGGAGGAGGACCTCATGGATCTGCTCGCACATGCCCGTGCGTGAGGGTCCATGGAGGATGCCCCCATGAACATCCTTCTGTCGGAGGACCAACGGTCCCAGCTGAAGGAGGTCATGCGCCCTTTCCCTGGCCTCCTCTCGGGAAAGCCCGGGTAGACAAAGCTGGCAGTCCACCGAGTGGACACGGGGAATCACGCCCCTATCCGGCGAATGGCATATCGCGTCTCCTTGGAGGTACAGGAGCAAATGCGGAAGGAGATTGCCGAGATGCTGGAGCTGGGGGTGATCCGCCCGTCCGCCAGCGCATGGGCCTCACCTGTAGTCCTCGTACCCAAAAAGGACCGGACGACCCGGTTCTGTGTGGATTACAGGGGGCTCAATGCCATTACCGCCGATGACGCGTTCCCCATACCGCGCATCGACGACCTGCTTGACCGGTTGGGCAAGGCTCAGTACTTGACCATCATGGACTTGAGCCGAGGATACTGGCAGATTCCCCTGTCCCCAGAGGCACAGGAGAAATCAGCCTTTATCACTCCTTTTGGACTGTATGAGCCCACTGTCATGCCGTTTGGCATGAAGAATGCCCCCGCCACTTTCCAGCGGATGGTCAACACCTTGCTGTCAGGGTGCGAAGGGTTCGCAGCTGCGTACCTGGATGACAATGCCGTCTTCAGCCCCACTTGGGAGGAACACCTTCGGCACCTGTCAGAGGTCCTAGGGCGGATCCACCGGGCAGGCTTGACCATCAAGCCGGGACAGTGTCAGATGGGCATGACCGAGGTCCAATACCTGGGACACCGGGTAGGTGAGGGGAAACTGAGACCATAATCAGGGAAATTGGATGCAATCACGACCTGGCCCACCCCAAGGACCAAGAAACAGGTGATGTCTTTCTTGGGTACGGCCGGGTACTATAGGAAGTTCGTACAGGACTATAGTGCCCTGCCCAGACCCCTGACAGACCTCACCAAGAAGAAGCTGCCGCAAGCTGTCAACTGGACAGCGGACTGCGAGCGCTCCTTCCAGGCCTTGAAAGCTGCCCGGGCAGCAGCCCCTGTACTCCAGGCGTACGACGACTCCCGGCCGCTTGTAGTACAGACTGACACCAGCACCTACGGACTCGGTGCGGTGCTGAGACAACCTGACTCAGCAGGTCAAGAGCACCCTGTTCAATACCTCAGTCGGAAACTTCTGCCGAGGGAAGTGGCCTACTCTACGTTGGAGAAGGAATGCCTGGCGATCATGTGGGCTCTGCAGCATCTGCAGCCATACGTGTACGGGCGCCATTTCGCCGTGGTGACGGACCACAACCCCCTCACTTGGCTATCTCGAGTAGCCGGTGAGAACGGAAGGTTGTTGCGTTGGAGCCTAGCTCTCCAACACTACAACTTTGATGTTTGGTATAAGTCCGGCCGGGCCCACGGTAACGCAGATGGGTTATCCCGGCAAGGGGAGGCAGCTGAAGTGCTTGCGGATGATGACCGACGAGGTCTTCCTCCGAACGCACTCTAAAAGGGGGAGGTGTGGTGAGGCCAGGGACTGGAAATTCATATTCCCAGTTATGAAGGTCTCAGCAGGAATGCTAGTCTGTCTGACTTCAAAGGACCCCAGGAGAGAATTGAATACAGGTCAGCAAGGATATACACCTTTGTAGTGCAAACACCTATTCCTGACAAGAGTATGGGGGAGCTAATTGAATCATGGCAATGAGGAATAGCTAATTGAATTACCTCTGAAGTCAGGGGAAAGCTCCTGTGTTAGATCAATTACCATGTGTACCTTACAATGAGGATATTGCTGGGAAATGGATTATGAAATGTCTGATAGAAGGGAAGAGGAGATTACATGTAAATCGCCTATTTTCTGCCCTGCCCAAGTTATGTACAAATGTGTCCCTCTGTGAGAGAGGAGGGGTCTTCTGTTGAGGGTCACCTGTCGCTACAGATGGGCAGAAAGACACTAGGAACCGCGCTGGACCCATGACAGCACCCTTCCTGCCGTGTCCAGAGACCTTTGATGAAAGTGTGGTATATTCACTTTTATTCCTTTTAATTTTACTGTATCGTATTACTGCTTCCTTACTGTATTTGCCTGACTACTGTATATATATATATCTTGTAACCGCTTGTATATATTGTACCTAGCATCGCTCTTTTTAGTAAATAAACATAAGAAATATATAAGCTCGCTTCACATTATCCTAAACCCGGAACTCACGGAAGTTGTGAGGGAGGATCAGGGGCACGTGGCTCCGATCGGTTTGTGACAGGTGCACTTCAGGACTTCTCCCCAGTGAGCGGGTATAAGGCCTCCTGATCCGTGTCTTCCTCTCTCTAAGCTTCTAGCCAGCCTGGAACTTGGCCTAGCTTCTGTGTTGTGTTGCTCTCTCACCTGACCGCTTGGTAGTAGGACTTTTCTTTGGCAACCACTATCCCTGGATGCCAGGGCCTTCGTGGTTCCTAGTCCTGTTATTGCTGGTAGCTTCAGGATGACCAGGGGTCTGGAAGCCTCCTGGTATGCCGCTAGTCCCTACTGGGTATAGAGGACCCTATAGGCGTGGACTCGGTGTCTGGTTTGTGTCTTGGGGTGAGCCTACGATGCTCCTCTGCCCCCTCAATTCCTCTCTCCTTTCCTCTTTGCCTCCGACCACACTCGGGGCCCTCAATACAGCAGCTGACGTGCTGCGTCTTCACTGCTCTCAGTGGCAGCACATTCTCTCACTAAACTGATCTTCCTGGCTCCACCCTCCATATATATATCCCTAACAGGGCTCCCTCTGGTGGTATGAGGTGGAAGGGTGGAGGTGTCTGTTTGTAGTGAGGGCCTCTTGTGGAAAAGTCCGTCCATGCACCCTTTTGGGTCCTGAGGTACCTGTTGTAGCAGGGTGCCACAGTATCACCGTAAGGCTACGTTCTCATGATAAGTGTTTGTTGAGTTTTTGACCTTAGTTTACCTGCATTTTTATTTCATTGTGTTTTTGATGCGTTTTTGGTCTCTGTTTAGTGTGTCACTAAAGCTGCTTTGTTTTTTAAACTTTCTGGTATTGACATTCTTAGATGCGGACTGCATGCGGTTTTGATGAGTTTACACTAAGTAAAAGCACTAAAGACGCATGTGTGTGTTTTTACATTAGATGTGGAAATTCCGCACAGAAAACTCAGTATACCCACAAGAGAAATTAACATGCTGCAAATTGGAAAAACGCACCTCAGGTCAATTTACACAGAGTAAAAAAGCAGCACAGTGGACTTTGATGGTATTGTAAAACGCTGCTTTTTAGCCCCAGCGACAATACGCGATAAAAGCTCATCATGTGAATGTAGCCTAATTGTACTGAACTGAAGAATCATATCGCCAGGTGATGGTTACTGCAAATTGAACGCTGTAAATAAAAAATATATATATATTGTGGAATTCCTCCTTTTTTTCCATAGTTGGAATTTTTTTTTACCGCTTTCCAGTATATCATGATAAAATAGATGGCGTCATTCAAACGTACAACTCATCCCACAAAAAAAAACATGCCCTCAAACGGCTATGTCGACCGTAAAATAAAAGTTGTGGGTCTTGGAATAAGAGAAAGATAAATTGAAAGCGCACAAAAACAGTAAATAGTCTGTGCAGGAAGGGGTTAATCACAAAATGGTCTTATTTTTATTCCAGGGACGTGGCTAATTTAGAACATTCGTGAATATATTTGGATCCAGTAGGCCGATGATCTTCAATACTACAAGTCCCAGCAGTTGTGGAGCAGCTGGATGGCAGTAGAACGCTAGCGCTGTGTGACCTGGAAAGTTCTTCAGTGTTCAGCAGCCTCCCTGCTGGTCCTGGACTCCATCTTTTATAACCACTTGGATGTCTGTACATCCACATGTAGATGTTGAACTGTGTATAGTATGTTCAAATTGTTATGGAGGCTGGAGGACTGACTTCAGCGCCATCCCTTGTGAGGTACAAAGACCGGATAGAGAAATGGCAGTCTTCTGGGAGATGAGGCAGGTGAAGCCCAGAGGGTTGTCTAGGCCAAGGAAGTGTCTGGTGCTGATGGAGATATTTTGTACCACCACGCTTAGATGAGGGCGAGATCATAAAAAGGACCTGATTTGCAGCTCTATGTGGAGCTGTGAAGGAGGTCCCAGCAGAAAGCGAATGAACCCTTACAGGGGAGCAGTACAGTTGCTCTACTTAGTGAGGGTATCTGATCTGGCAAGTAACCATTATTAGCCTGATATGATCATGTTGTGAATTAGGAAGCCCACTAGTGTCCCATGTGAGCCACCAGAAGTGTAATATCAGCTCTGTGGATTCTACTGGGTTGATAGTAGTCAGCTTGGTATCAGACCAGTGTTGCGTTTGTGCTGAAGCCTTGGGTAAGGCGGTAGTTCGGTCGTGTTTGGGATATAGGAAGATCCTTGTTTTAGTGGACCAGTGAGTTGGCTACAATGAGGGGGGAGTATTGGTGACCTAGAGGAATGTGGACATTCAAAGCTTTGACATGGAAGCTGTCCAAGTGAGTACAAGACCTGAACTGTGGCAGATGGTGTTCAAGGCAATCCCTTTAAATATACTTAAAGATGGTGTCACAAGGGGGTCTTGAACCATGCATAGCAGCAGGGGAAGTGTATGATAAGTAAAGACACCCTGTGGCAATCACCAGACCTATTATTCCTTCTCAGCCACCCAGGGCCTCCAAGCCATGGCTCCATCTATAAGTGGTCTACTCTGATAACTTGTCCAGTGGCATTACTGATCTATAATTACCCTTCTGAACTAGCACCATATTTCATATGTGCATGGATTTACCATTGAGTTGTGTCTTAAGAGGGATGTCCACTAGTGTACATTTAATTTTTCTTGTGTTTTGGGGGAAAATATTTGATCACTTGACCATGTACATCCCACCTAGCCATGGAGGTTGGCATCCAGTTTTTGAATGTAATGGCAGCCCCTCTCAATGAAGGCTGACCCTATGCAGTCACAGAAATATGTATAACTGGACATCACACCTAAGAGAATATTGTGTCTCGGCAGCTCTTGGTTGTCCCCGGCCTACTATGAGGGGAAACACATTTAGAAAAGTGCCCTGCTACCATGGATAGATGATTGATTTCTGGCCAGTGGGACCACTGGTCATTAGAGGGGTTGTCCAGTCATAAGTGATACAGAGTGACTGCAGACACGGTGCGGGGGATTCACCGGTATGAGACCCGGGACCGGAGGCTATGTATGTGGCGCCACAGAGGTACTGCACCTCACCTAGAGGTGTGGCATCTCCTTCTCTCAGGTAAGGATGGAGTACTGCCCAGGACCCCAACACTACTCCAGGCCAGATTGAACCAGATTGAACCGGATTGAACCGGAATGAACCAGATTGGACCGGCTTGAACCGGATTGAACCAGATTGAACCGGTTGGAACCAGTTTGAACCAGATTAAACCAGATTGAACCGGTTTGAACCAGATTGAACCTGTTTGAACTAGATTGAACCAGATGGAACCGCCTTGAACCTGATTGAACCGGCTTGAACCGGCTTGAACCAGATTGAACTGGCTTGAACCAGATTGAACCAGATTGAACCGGCTTGAACCAGATTGAGCCGGCTTGAACCGGTTTGAACCAGATTGAACCGGATTGAACCAGATTGAACCGGCTTTACCCAGATTGAACCGGCTTGAACGAGATTGAACCGGCTTGAACCGGCTTGAACCAGATTGATCCAGATTGAACCGGCTTGAACCGGCTTGAACCAGATTGGTGGGTGGTGATGCTGCGGCTTGTAGTGCAGGCGGGATGGTGCAGCAGGAGTAACTGACAGAGACAGGGGATTCGCTTCAATACCTTTACTGGTGTGGATGTCAAGTACAGTCCAGGGTACTCATTAGGATGGGTGCACTTCAGGACTTCTCCCCAGTTAGCGGGTATAAGGCCTCCTGGTCCGTGTCTGCCTCTCTGTGTGCTTCTGGCCAGCCTGCAACTGGGCCTAGCTTATGTGTCGTGCTGTTCCTTCACCTGTCGCTCGGTAGTAGGATCTTCTGCTGGTAACCACTCTCCCTGGACGCTGGGGCCTTGTGGTTTCTGGTCCTGTGGTGGGTCTCGCTTCAGGTCGTTGAGTTTTTGACCTTAGTTTACCTGCATTTTTATTACATTGCGTTTTTGACGCGTTTTTGGTCTCTGTTTGGTGTGTCATGCTTTAAATAAAGCTGCTTTGTTTTTTAAACTTTCTGGTATTGACATTCTTAGATGCGGACTGCATGCGGTTTTGATGAGTTTACACTACATAAAAGCACTAAAGACGCATGTGCGTGTTTTTACATTAGATGTGGAAATTCCGCACAGAAAACTCAGTATACCCACAAGAGAAATTAACATGCTGCAAATTGGAAAAACGCACCTCAGGTCAATTTACACAGAGTAAAAAAGCAGCACAGTGGACATGAGATTTCTGTAAATCCCATACACTTTGCTGGTATTGTAAATCGCTACTTTTTAGCCGCAGCGACAATACGCGATAAAAGCTCATCATGTGAATGTAGCCTAATTGTACTGAACTGAAGAATCATATCGCCAGGTGATGGTTACAGCAAATTTAACGCTGTAAATAATAAAAAAAAAACTATTGTGGAATTGCTCCTTTTTTTTCCACATTTGGAATTTTTTTTACCGCTTTCCAGTATATCATGATAAAATAGATGGTGTCATTCAAAAGAACAAGTTATCCCACAAAAAAAAACAAGCCCTCACACGGCTATGTCGACCATAAAATAAAAGTTGTGGGTCTTGGAATAAGAGAAAGATAAATTGAAAGCGCACAAAAACAGTAAATAGTCTGTTCAGGAAGGGGTTAATCACAAAATGGTCTTATTTTTATTCCAGGGATGTGGCTAATTTAGAACATTCGTGAATATATTTGGATCCAGTAGGCCGATGATCTTCAATACTACAAATCCCAGCAGTTGTGGAGCAGCTGGATGGCAGTAGAACGCTAGCACTGTGTGACCTGGAGAGTTCTTCAGTGTTCAGCAGCCTCCCTGCTGGTCCTGGACTCCATCTTTTATAACCACTTGGATGTCTGTACATCCACATGTAGATGTTTAACTGTGTATAGTATGTTCAAATTGTTATGGAGGCTGGAGGACTGACTTCAGTGCCATCCCTTGTGAGGTACAATGACCGGATAGAGAAATGGCAGTCTTCTGGGAGATGAGGCAGGTGAAGCCCAGAGGGTTGTCTAGGCCAAGGAAGTGTCTGGTGCTGATGGAGATATTTTGTACCACCACGCTTAGATGAGGGCGAGATCATAAAAAGGAGGATTGCGAGAGGAGGTGTAGGCCAGGACCTGCTCTAATACAAGCAGCCTTCACCCCTCAGGTGGTAGTCTGTAGAATGACGGCAGTGAGGCAGAAGTCAGGAGACCTGATTTGCAGCTCTATGTGGAGCTGTGAAGGAGGTCCCAGCAGAAAGCGAATGAACCCTTACAGGGGAGCAGTACAGTTGCTCTACTTAGTGAGGTTATCTGATCTGGCAAGTAACCATTATTAGCCTGATATGATCATGCTGTGAATTAGGAAGCTCACTAGTGTCCCATGTGAGACACCAGAAGTGTAGGATCAGCTCTGTGGATTCTACTGGGTTGATAGTAGTCAGCTTGGTATCAGACCAGTGTTGCGTTTGTTCTGAAGCCTTGGGAAAGGCGGTAGTTTGGTTGTGTTTGGGATATAGGAAGATCCTTGTCTTAGTGGACCAGTGAGTTGGCTACAATGAGGGGGAAGTATTGGTGACCAAGAGGAATGTGGACATTCAAAGCTTTGGCATGGAAGCTGTCCAAGTGAGTACAAGACCTGAACTGTGGCAGATGGCGTTCAAGGCAATCCCTTTAAATATACTTAAAGATGGTGTCACAAGGTGGTCTTGGACCATGCATAGCAGCAGGGGAAGTGTATGATAAGTAAAGACACCCTGTGGCAATCACCAGACCTATTATTCCTTCTCAGGCACCCAGGGCCTCCAAGCCATGGCTCCATCTAGAAGTAGTCTACTCTGATACCTTGTCCAGTGGCATTCCTGTTCTATAATTACCCTTCTGAACTAGCACCATATTTCATTCTAGATGGTGGCCCGATTCTAACGCATCGGGTATTCTAGAATATGTATGCGGCCGACCGGGTACAATCAGCTGAACGTTGTTTAAATTTGCCGCCAAAATCGCTGATTGGTCACGGCCGGCAACCGCGACCAATCAGCCAAACGGTGTAAAATTTGGCGGCAATATCGATGATTGGTCGCGGGTGGCGGCCGCGACAAATCAGCGAACTGTGTTAGTGAGGACCGGAGAGCTTTTTTAAATTTGGCGATAAAATTGTTGATTAGTCGCGAACGCGACCAATCAGCAAAGCGGTGTTAAAATTTGGCCCCAATATCGCTGATTGGTCGCGGCCGGCGGTCGCAGACCAATCAGCAGAGCGGGGTTTAAATTTGGCGCCAATAATGCTGATTGGTTGCGGCCGGCGGCCGTGACCAATCAGCATAGCGGTGTTTAAATTTGGCGCCAATGTTGCTGATTGGTCGCAGCTGCGGTCGCGACCAATCAGCAGAGCGGGGTTTAAATTTGGCGCCAATAATGCTGATTGGTTGCGGCCGGCGGCCGCGACCAATCAGCATAGCGGTGTTTAAATTTTGCGCCAATGTCGCTAATTGGTTGCAGCTGGCGGTCGCGTCCAATCAGCATAGCGGTGTTTAAATTTGGCGCCAAGATTTCTGATTCGTCGCAGATGGCGATCGCGACCAATCAGCAGAGCGGTGTTTAAATTTGGCGCCAATCTCGCTGATTTGTTGCGGTCAGCTGGCGGCCGCGACCAATCAGCAGAGCGTTGTTTAAATTTGACGCTAATAATGCTGATTGGTCTCGGCCGGCGACCGCAACCGATCAGCTAAGCGGTGTTTAAATTTGGAGGCAATAGTGCAGATTAATTGCGGCCGGCGGCCGCGACCAGTCAGCAGGGCGGTGCGTAAATTTGGCGCCAAAATCGCTGATTGGTTGCGGCCGGAGGCCTCGACCAATCAGCAGAGCATTGCTTAAATTTGGCGCCAATCTCGCTGATTGGTCGCGGGCGGCCGGCGGCCAATCAGCAGAGCGTTGTTTAAATTTGGCGCCAATCTCGCTGATTGGTTGCGGCTGGTGTCCGCGACCAATCAGCAGAGCGTTGTTTAAATTTGGCGCCAATCTCGCTGATTGGTCGAGGTCGGCTGGCGGCTGCGACCAATCAGCAGAGCAGTGTTTAAATTTGGCACCAAAATCACAGATTGGTCGCTGCCGGCCACCGCGACCAATCAACAGAGCGGCGTTTAAATTTTCTGCCCATATCGCTGATTGGTCACGGGCGTCGACCGCGACCAATCAGCGTCGTATTAGCGAGGATCGGGGAGCGGCGCTGCCTGTTCGGCTACTTCCGCTGAAAGAAGCCCGGAGATGAGCGGCTACTCGCAGCAGAAGCATCCCGACCGGCGGCGCCGCTCCCCGGTCCTCCGTTCACACTTGCCCTCCGGAGATCAGCAGGCCAAGCCGCTGATCTCCCGACGTTAGCCGCATGGAGGTGAGCGGCGCCGCCTGTCGGGGTACTTGTGCTGCCAGCAGCGGGGAGATGAGTGCCTCGCGCCGGTCATCTCCCTGCTGCATCGCCGCTGACCTCCGTCCGGCAGATGAGCCGCTAACGGCCGCCAACTTTTTCTGAAATCCCGGTTCGCTGATTGGCCGCGGCCGGACCAATCAGCGACGCGGGATTTCCTGGACAGACATACAGACAGACAGAAAGACAGACAGACAGACAGACAGATGGGATAAGACGATTATATACGGTACAGGCCAAGAGTTTGGACACACCTTCTCATTTAAAGGTTTTTCTGTATTTTCATGACTATAAAAATTGTACATTCACACTGAAGGCATCAAAGCTATGAATTAACACATGTGAAATTATATACTTAACAAAAAAGTGTGAAACAACTGAAAATATGTCTTATATTCTAGGTTCTTCAAAGTAGCCACCTTTACTTTGATGACTGCTTTGCACACTCTTGGCATTCTCTTGATGAGCTTCAAGAGGTAGTCACCGGAAATGGTTTTCACTTCACAGGTGTGCCCTGTCAGGTTTAACAAGTGGGATTTCTTGCCTTATAAATGGGGTTGGGACCATCAGTTGTGTTGTGCAGAAGTCAGGTGGATACATAGCTGATAGTCCTACTGAATAGACTGTTAGCTGCTTTTTTCTTGCCATAATACAAATTCTAAGTAAAGAAAAATGAGTGGCCATCATTACTTTAAGAAATGAAGGTCAGTCAGTCCGAAAAATTGGGAAAACTTTGAAAGTGTCCCCAAGTGCAGTTGCAAAAACCATCAAGCACTACAAAGAAACTGGCTCACATGAGGACCGCCCCAGGAAAGGAAGACCAAGAGCCACCTCTGCTTCTGAGGATAAGTTTATCCGAGTCACCAGCCTCAGAAATCGCAGGTTAACAGTAGCTCAGATTAGTGACATTGATACTTTGAGAAGTCCTCAGTAGAGAAAATAATACAGAAAGGAGTGTTTATTTTACAACCGGCTTGAACCAGATTGAACCGGTTTTAACCAGCTTGAACCAGATTAAACCAGATTGAACCGGCTTGAACCAGATTGAACCGGCTTGAACCAGAATGAACCGGCTTGAACCAGATTGAACCGGATTGAACCGGCTTGAACCAGATTGAACCGGTTTGAACCAGATTGAACCAGATTGAACCGGCTTGAACCGGATTGAACCGGCTTGAACCAGATTGAACCAGATTGAACCGGCTTGCACCGGCTTTAACGATCTTGAACCAGATTGGTAGGTGGTGATGCTGGGGCTTGTAGTGCAGGCGGGATGGCGCAGCAGGAGTAACTGACAGAGACAGGGGATTCGCTTCAATACCTTTACTGGTGCGGATGTCAGGTACGGTCCAGGGTACTCAGTAGGATGGGTGCACTTCAGGACTTCTCCCCAGTAAGCGGGTATAAGGCCTCCTGGTCCGTGTCTGCCTCTCTGTGTGCTTCTGGCCAGCCTGCAACTGGGCCTAGCTTATGTGTTGTGCTATTCCTTCACCTGTCACTCGGTAGTAGGACCTTCTGCTGGTAACCACTCTCCCTGGATGCTGGGGCCTTGTGGTTCCTGGTCCTGTAATGGCACTATCTTCAGGTCGTCCAGGGATTTGTAGTCCTCCTGGAATGCCGGTGAACCCTACTGGGTATAAAGGGACCCTGTAGGTGCGGACCCGGTGTCCGGTTTATATATTGGGATGAGCCTATGATGCTCTTCTGCCCCCTCAACTCCTCTCTCCTTTCTCCTCTTGCCTTCGGACACACTCGGGGCCCTCAGAACTCAACTCGTGCTGTAGGCCTTGGCTCGCCTAAGCATTGCAGCCAGTGTGCTGCGTCTTCACTGGTTTAAGTGCCAGCACACTCACTAACAACTAACTGACTAAACTCAGCGGCCTGGCTCCACCCTCCATATGTATATCCCTAACGGGCTCCCTCTGGTGGTGTGAGGTGGAAGGGTGGAGGTGTTTGTATGTAATGAGGGACTCTTGAGGAGAGGTCCGTCCATGCCCCCTGGGTCCTGTGGTACTTGTGCGCAGCAGGGTGCCACACTTCAGTACCTTTACTGGTGTAATGGCAGGTATGGTCCAGGGTACTTGCTAGGAAGGGTTCACTTCAGGACTTCTCCCCAGTGAGCGAGTATAAGGCCTCCTGATCTGTGTCTCCCTCTCTCTAAGCTTCTAGCCAGCCTGGAACTTGGCATAGCTTCTGTGTTGTGTTGCTCTCTCACCTGACTGCTTGGTAGTAGGACCTTTCTTTGGCAACCACTATCCCTGGATGCCGAGGCCTTCGTGGTTCCTAGTCCTGTTATTGCTGGTAGATTCAGGATGACCAGGGGTCTGGAAGTCTCCTTGTATGCCGGTAGTCCCTACTGGGTATATAGGACCCTATAGGCGCGGACCCGGTGTCCGATTTGTGTCCGGGGTGAGCCTATGATGCTCCTCTCCCACCTCAATTCCTCTCTCCTTTCCTCTTTGCCTCCGGCCACACTTGGGGCCATCAATACAGCAGCTGACGTGCTGCGTCTTCACTGCTCTCAGTGGCAGCACATTCTCTCACTAAACTGATCTTCCTGGCTCAACCCTCCATATATATATCCCTAACAGGGCTCCCTCTGGTGGTATGAGGTGGAAGGGTGGAGGTGTCTGTTTGTAGTGAGGGCCTCTTGTGGAGAAGTCCGTCCATGCACCTTTTTGGGTCCTGTGGTACCTGTTGTAGCTGGGTGCCGCAGTATCACCATAAGGCTACGTTCTCATGATCAGTGTTTGTTGAGTTTTTGACCTTAGTTTACCTGCATTTTTATTTCATTGTGTTTTTGACGCGTTTTTGGTCTCTGTTTGGTGTGTCATGCTTTAAATAAAGCTGCTTTGTTTTTAAACTTTCTGGTATTGACATTCTTAGATGCGGACTGCATGCGGTTTTGATGAGTTTACACTACGTAAAAGCACTAAAGACGCATGTGTGTGTTTTTACATTAGATGTGGAAATTCCGCACAGAAAACTCAGTATACCCACAAGAGAAATTAACATGCTGCAAATTGGAAAAACGCACCTCAGGTCAATTTACACAGAGTAAAAAAGCAGCACAGAGGACATGAGATTTCTGTAAATCCCATACACTTTGCTGGTATTGTAAAATGCTGCTTTTTAGCCGCAGCGACAATACACGATAAAAGCTCATCATGTGAATGTAGCCTAATTTTACTGAACTGAAGAATCATATCGCCAGGTGATGGTTACTGCAAATTGAACGCTGTAAATAAAAAGTTAAAAAAAACTATTGTGGAATTGCTCCTTTTTTTTCCACAGTTGGAATTTTTTTTTACCGCTTTCCAGTATATCATGATAAAATAGATGGCGTCATTCAAAAGTACAACTCATCCCACAAAAAAAACAATCCCTCACACGGCTATGTCGACCGTAAAATAAAAGTTGTGGGTCTTGGAATAAGAGAAAGATAAATTGAAGGCGCACAAAAACAGTAAATAGTCTGTTCAGGAAGGGGTTAATCCCAAAATGGCCTTATTTTTATTCGAGGGATGTGGCTAATTTAGAACATTTGTGAATATATTTGGATCCAGTAGGCCGATGATCTTCAATACTACAAGTCCCAGCAGTTGTGGAGCAGCTGGATGGCAGTAGAACGCTAGCGCTGTGTGACCTGGAGAGTTCTTCAGTGTTCAGCAGCCTCCCTGCTGGTCCTGGACTCCATCTTTTATAACCACTTGGATGTCTGTACATCCACATGTAGATGTTGAACTGTGTATAGTGACGCACCGCTGGGCCTGTGTCGCACAGCGTTGCGCATGCAGGAGCTTACCCGGAGCCGGATCAGATGGGGGTAGTAGTCTCGTGGCGGTGACCCGGTCCGTGCCCAGGGAGTCAGACTAAGTGGCGTTGTATTAGCGGTAGATGTTGGACGACTACGCCACCCGTTGAATGCAGCGAAGGAGCTGCCGCTGCAGGACAGACCGCTGAGGCCGGTGGTAGGATTGTGCAGCGTGATAGTATCACCCCCAACGGGAGGGGTATGGCCTCAGGGCAGCCGACGTGGATGATGGGGGTAGCAGGAATCACTCAGAGACGATGCGGTGTAGTTCAGGGTCTTTACTGGTGATAAAGATAGACCCTCCCGGAGTACTGGCTAGCGATCGGGGCCTGGTCAGTCCTTGAGTAGATGGGATCTCCCCTGGCAGGCGGAGTTGTAGGCCTCCCAAACTGACTGTACTCTTCTGGCTACCTTGCTAGAGGCGGGTATAAGTAGCCCACGTCCCTGAGTGTACCGTGTGGTGCTCACCCGTATGGCCGGTGACTCGGGGCCTTCTAGTGGCGTCCGCTCCACGACGGCGGTGCTGGTCCCACGCGTGTGACCGTGCCTTCGGGTTTCTTGGCCAGAGGACCTGAAATCCCCTGCCGGTCGGTTTCTGCTGCTGGGTAGGAGTTAGTCCCCACAGCCTCGGACTCCGGGTCCGGTGATAGCTTCCCAGTCAGGGCGAGCTCTGCAGCTGCCAGCCCCTGACTCCTTATAGCACTGCTCCCACAGAGCTCCTGATGTTCTTTTCCTATATCTGCTTCTCTTCTCTGTCTCTACTTCTTCTCTACTCACTAACCCTGCCTCAGCCCTAGGTTTATATAGGGGAAGTCCTTCCCCTCCCAGGACTGGGCAGGAGGTGTGGCATGCATAGGATCCCTGACCAAGAGACCTCCCACCTGCTCTCAGACATAACATTGCTGTTACTGTGGAAACCAGACCCCTGGGGTGCCACATTCCCCCCTAGTGAAATTTAGTACTCCGGGACTAAACATATTTTTAGAAAAACATAACAAGGTATAAACAATTATAATACAATAAGAAAAACACATAAAGATGGTTACGGCGTGTCCGCAACCGGGTGCAATTTTGAAGAAAAGCAAGGTGTCCATTTCACCAAAACAGGGAGACGTAACCAGGTAGGGGTCTGTCCTGCCCCGAGTCCTTAACAGTCTTTAGTCCATTCCTAGGTTACGCTCCAACCAATTGTACAAGGATTCCCGGTAAATCCACCAAGGACTCCTAAAAATAACTAGAAACACATAATTATTTACAAGTAACAGACAGGTGACCTCAATAAAACAATTTAAACACTTCAAATCCTCCAACGTGCGGGTAACTGGCTTCTAGTGGCCCTAGTGGACCTACGGAGCTGACTGTCTGCCCCTGAACTACAGGGTGTAGGAGCTGTCAAGGGTAAACTGGGCAGCTGTTTACGGGCTCTTTGGCTCACTAGGGGTACGGCAGGCTCACTATGAGCAGAGGGTTGATCCTCCTGTTCTGCTTGTGTGGAGTCTGCTGCCTCCTGGACCGGCTGCTCTTCCAGCTCTACCTGTTGCTCCGTAGGCACTTGGGATGCTGGTTGGAGGAACGTGAGGACGGGTACCACAACTGCACCATTGACTTGAGTCCAGGACCGAGGGAAGTCTCCGAGCACAGTACTAACCATATCTTCCCTTTCCTCTACGGGTCGAGGGTCTTCTTGCTCTCCTTCTGGGTTCCGTAGCTGTTCGGGACACTTCTTCAGGTGATCCCGGGATACAATGGCTGTGGTTTCCCCTCCGTCTTTACTGATGGTACAAACCTTCGGGTTGTCGTGGCTTGAGGGCAGTACGGTGTACGGGTCCTTCTCCCACTGGTCGTCCAACTTGTGGAGCAGTCTCTTCCTCTTCAAGACCTGCTCTCCGGGTACCAGGGGAACAGCGGGAGCATACTGGTTGTAAGTTTTCTCTTGTCTTTCCCTAGCGAGACAGAGACTTCGCTCCACGCTCTCCTGTACTTTCCGGTACTGCTGCTGCCTCTCTGTGTCCCAGTCTGCTTCCGGTGAAGTGTCCTCGGGTGTCAGGACTCCCATCTCCAGGTCAACAGGTAGCTTACCAGGCCTTGCCCTCATTAGGTAAGCCGGGGTACAGTTGGTGGAACCTACAGGGATGTAGTTGTATAGGTCCACCAGGTCGGGCAGCTTCTCAGGCCACAGACTGCGTTCTTCCAGGGGCAACGTTTTCAGAAGATCCATTACCACCTGGTTCATTTTCTCACAAAGTCCATTAGTTTGCGGATGATAGGGTGTCGTCCTTATCTTCCGGCAGCCATACAGATTGCAGAATTCCTGGAAGACCTCCGCTTCAAAGGCAGGTCCCTGGTCCGTCAGCACTTGGTCCGGGTACCCGTGTGGACGGCAGAAGTGCTGCTGGAAGGCTCTAGCTGCTGTTTGAGCTGTTAAGTCCTTAACGGGGACGACAACCAAGAACCGGGAGTAATGATCCACAATGGTTAACGCGTAGACGTAGCCACTTCTGCTTGGGGTCAGTTTTACATGATCCAAGGCTACCAGTTCCAACGGCTGCTTGGTGACGATGGACTGAAGGGGGGTCTTCTGGCTGGCACGGTCCTTCCTTCTTAGGTTGCACGGGCCACAGTCTCTGCACCACCTCTCGATGGTTCCCCTCATGCCTACCCAGTGGAACCGCCCGCGCAGCAGGAACTCCAACTTCTTCCATCCGAAGTGTCCAGCCCCGTCGTGGTATGCCTCCATCACCATGGCTGCGTCTCTTCGTGGCACCACTACTTGCCAGATTAGTTCATGCGTCCGGGAGTTAACCATTCTGCGGCACAACTTCCCCTTGTAAAGGAACAGTCGACTCTTCTCAGCCCACAGTTGTTTGGCTTCCTCCGGAGCGTCTGGGTCAAGGCGAGCCTCTGGCCGAGTCAGCATCTCCTTCACCAGTCGGACGGCAGGGTCACTGTCTTGCGTTTCCTCCCAGTTGTAGTGAGGCAAGGGGTTAAACGTAGCGGCTTGCTTACTCCTTACCCGATGGGAATACTGGATAGTCCCATGACGGTGGAACGCGGGGAGTTCGACTTCTTCCAGTCCCTCTGGATCTTCTCCTACGTCCGGTAGGTTTGGCATCCTGGACAGGGCGTCCGCGTTGGTATTGGAGCGTCCTGCCCGGTATTTGATTGTGAACTCGTAGTTGGACAGACGGGCCATCCATCTCTGCTCTAGGGCACCGAGTCTTGCCGTGTCCAGGTGTGTCAACGGGTTGTTATCCGTGTACACGGTGAACCGGGAAGAAGCGAGGTAGTGCTTAATGCGTTCGGTGACTGCCCACACCACTGCCAGGAACTCTAGCTTAAATGAGCTGTAATTCTCAGGGTTTCTTTCGGTGGGTCGCAGTTTTCGACTGGCGTAAGCGATTACTCGTTCTTTCCCCTGCTGGATCTGGGACAGTACGGCTCCTAGCCCGATGTTACTTGCGTCGGTGTAGAGGATAAAGGGCTGGCTGTAATCAGGGTACGCCAGGATTTCATCCCCCGTGAGGGCCATCTTCAGCTGGCGGAAGGACTCTTCTTCTAACTTCTCCCATTTGAAGGGCGGCTTCTGGTTCTTGGCCTTCCGGGACTGGCCTATCAGGAGGTCCTGCATAGGAGCTGCCTTTTTGGTGAAACCGGGGATGAATCTGCGGTAATAGCCTACCAACCCGAGGAACTGCCGCACTTCCTTTACACTGGAGGGACTTGGCCATTCCTTAATTGCGGTGATCTTATCAGGGTCGGGAGCCACTCCGTCAGCGCTCACCACGTGTCCCAGGTACTGCACCTTTGGTTTTAGGAGGTGACACTTGGAGGGTTTTACCTTTAAGCCGTAGTTTGCCAGAGCTTCGAACACTTCCGCCAGGTGTTTCAGGTGGTCCTCATAAGTCTTGGAATATACGATGACATCGTCCAGGTACAACAGGACCGTCTCGAAGTTTCTGTGGCCCAGACAGCACTCCATTAATCGTTGAAAGGTTCCTGGTGCGTTACAGAGTCCGAACGGCATGCAGGTAAACTCGCTAAGTCCCATCGGGGTGGTGAATGCGGTCTTCTCCCGGTCCGCCTCTGCTACAGGAACCTGCCAGTACCCGCTAGTGAGATCCAAGGTAGAGAAGAAGTTAGCAGATCTTAAAGCAGCCAAAGACTCCTCTATCCTTGGTAAGGGGTACGCATCCTTGTGTGTGATACGGTTGATTTTCCGGTAATCTACACACATCCTCATGGTGTTGTCTTTCTTTTTGACTAAGACTAGTGGAGCTGCCCAGGGGCTACAGCTATCCCTGATCACCCCAGCCTCCTTCATGTCCCTAAGCATCCCCTTGGCGTGTTGGTAGTGTGCAGGGGGTATGGGTCGATACCTCTCTTTTATGGGAAGATGGTCTCCCATGGGGATGTGGTGTTCTACCCCCTTGACTCGCCCGAAGTCTAACGGGTGTTTACTAAACACTCTCTCGTACTCTTGAACCACCCGATAGACTCCCTGTCTCTGGTGTGAGGGAGTGGAGTCAGTACCCAAATGTAGTTGCTGACACCAGTCCTCCATTGTTTCCTTAGAGCCGTTACTTTCCTCCGGGGAAGATGGAGGCAAGGGTTCTACGGACTGTATGGAATTTTGATTGATGGTATACAATTTGGCTAGCGTGGCATACCGGGGCAGGTACACTTCCCTCTTCCCGATATTTATTATGCGAACGGGCACCCTCCCATGGCGTACATTGACCACCCCCCGTGCTGTCAAAATGGTGGGCCTACTGTCTGAGTAAACTGGTTCTACCATTGCCTGGTAATCTCTACCTCTCAGACCAATAGCTGCCCGGCACCAAATCATCATTTCACTTTTTGGGGGCATGGCAATAGGGAAAGGGTCACACATTCTTACGCTACCAATCTCACCACCGGAGAGTTCTATCTGTTGCCGTCGCATCAGTGCCCGGATCTCTTTCTGGAGCACTCGCTGCTGGCCGGAGCTGGCGTTCTTGGCAACCTGCTGTAAAAGGAAAATCACCTCTGCAAGACAATTTTCAATTACATTAGTTCCTAGAGTTATCTTTGGGTGACTCTCGTGCTTGTCAATATCTACAATGATCAGTCCCTGTGCCGCCAGTTCAACTCTACCGATTTTAATGGTCACCTCTTTAAATCCAATCTGTGGCACGGGCTGACCATTGCTGGCGATGATACTCAAATCGTCGTCAGGGTAGCGGGTGATATCCGAGTCATTCCAGTACTGCTTGAAGAGCACGTACGGGATAGTGGTAACCTGTGACCCGGTGTCCAGTAGGGCACTCATAGGGATGCCATCCAGTACCACAGGCAAGACTGGACATCCTCCCACATATTTGTCGCGCCAGTTCGATGGGCCTGATGATCTTTTTCCTGGGGTTTGGCCCTCTACCCCAGGTTGTGCCAGTTTAAAGGACAGTACCTTGCCATATGTCCGGGTTGATTGCAGCGGCGGCAGATGGGTTGTCCGTCCTCGTTGTATCGGTCGCTGGGTCTTCCTCTGGCCGGTGGGGTCCTCCTTGGTCGACGCCACGGGATGTCCTCCGGTCCGGATGCCAGCTGGATCTTCCCTGGAGTGGAAACCTGTAAAGACTGCACAGTTCGGGTTAGCGCGGCAACGCTTTTAGCTAGCTCTTGGACCTGATGGTGCAGGTCTGGAGCCGGGTCATTGTTCAAAGCCTGCGCATCAGCTCCTACAGGCCCTGCCGACAAGGGCGCCGCCTCCTGGTGGTAAGTGGTAGTGGGGCGTCTGTGGGTCACAACGCCACCTGGTGCCGGTTCTCGGAGCACCCGGATGGCTCTGTCCTTGAACTGTGCAAATCCCAGATGAGGGTCCTGTAAGGCCATTGCCCGCAACTGGGTTCGGTGGGCATTGCAATATAAACCCTCTATAAATTGTTCAGTCAACAGTCTGTCCTCGTCTCCCACGCCGTCAGGGTCGGTCTGCTTAATGGCTCTCAGGGCCTCTTGTAGGTTCAGGGCATAGTCCCTTATACTCTCGTGTGCTCGCTGCTTGCACCCGTAGAATCTAAGCTTGATCTCGGCTGAGGTGCGGGTATCAAAGGTGTCCCTCAGCCGGGTTAGTATCCCTGCAACAGTCCTCCCCCCAGGTGGCCAGGACTTTACCTCCCTTTGGGCTGCCCCGGTTAATTGGGCCACCAGGATGCTCACTTTTTGCTCTTCTGTGAGGGGATACACCTGGAAGAGGCTATCCAGCTTTTCTCTAAAGTCATGCAGGGTATGTGACTCCCCTGAGTACTGGGGTAGCCAGGCCGCTCCCGGGATATAGGGCATGGTGAAAGGCATGACTGCAGCAGCGGTGGCGCTGGCGGGGGTTGAGGCAGTGAAGCTCTCCTCCGTATCCGACATCTTCCTCCCCCCTAGTGGACCGTGGCCTACCTTGCGATGATCCTCTTCCGTAGGCCGCGGCTCCGCAGTGGATCGTCAGGGTTGAGGACCTTCCGTCGCGCTCCTGTGACGTCGGCGTCTGCTGGGCTCCTTCCAGGACCTTACGCAACGTCCGGACGTGAGGCGGGGCTTCAGTTCTCGCGCGCTTTCGGAGTCCACGCCCCTCTTCTTCCCGCGCGGCGTCTTCAAGATGGCGTCCAACGGCGGGAAAACTCCACGGATGGCGGGAAGAAGGCAGAAGATGGCGCCGGATGGCGGGAAAACTTCGCGGATGGCGGGAAGAAGGTAGAAGATGGCGCCGGATGGCGGGAAACCTCCACGGATGGCGGGAATCTTCACCACTGGTAAGTTTGAACAGTCTTTTTCAGGCACGCAGTACCCGGTGGTTGCGGGCACGAGATCCTGCCGACTACGCCAAAAGTTGACGGACCCCTGGGCCTGTGTCGCACAGCGTTGCGCATGCAGGAGCTTACCCGGAGCCGGATCAGATGGGGGTAGTAGTCTCGTGGCGGTGACCCGGTCCGTGCCCAGGGAGTCAGACTAAGTGGCGTTGTATTAGCGGTAGATGTTGGACGACTACGCCACCCGTTGAATGCAGCGAAGGAGCTGCCGCTGCAGGACAGACCGCTGAGGCCGGTGGTAGGATTGTGCAGCGTGATAGTATCACCCCCAACGGGAGGGGTATGGCCTCAGGGCAGCCGACGTGGATGATGGGGGTAGCAGGAATCACTCAAAGACGATGCGGTGTAGTTCAGGGTCTTTACTGGTGATAAAGATAGACCCTCCCGGAGTACTGGCTAGCGATCGGGGCCTGGTCAGTCCTTGAGTAGATGGGATCTCCCCTGGCCAGGCGGAGTTGTAGGCCTCCCAAACTGACTGTACTCTTCTGGCTACCTTGCTAGAGGCGGGTATAAGTAGCCCACGTCCCTGAGTGTACCGTGTGGTGCTCACCCGTATGGCCGGTGACTCGGGGCCTTCTAGTGGCGTCCGCTCCACGACGGCGGTGCTGGTCCCACGCGTGTGACCGTGCCTTCAGGTTTCTTGGCCAGAGGACCTGAAATCCCCTGCCGGTCGGTTTCTGCTGCTGGGTAGGAGTTAGTCCCCACAGCCTCGGACTCCGGGTCCGGTGATAGCTTCCCAGTCAGGGCGAGCTCTGCAGCTGCCAGCCCCTGACTCCTTATAGCACTGCTCCCACAGAGCTCCTGATGTTCTTTTCCTATATCTGCTTCTCTTCTCTGTCTCTACTTCTTCTCTACTCACTAACCCTGCCTCAGCCCTAGGTTTATATAGGGGAAGTCCTTCCCCTCCCAGGACTGGGCAGGAGGTGTGGCATGCATAGGATCCCTGACCAAGAGACCTCCCACCTGCTCTCAGACATAACATTGCTGTTACTGTGGAAACCAGACCCCTGGGGTGCCACATATAGTATGTTCAAATTGTTGTGGAGGCTGGAGGACTGACTTCAGTGCCATCCTTTGTGAGGTACAATGACCGGATAGAGAAATGGCCGTTTTCTGGGAGATGAGGCAGGTGAAGCCCAGAGGGTTGTCTAGGCCAAGGAAGTGTCTGGTGCTGATGGAGATATTTTGTACCACCACGCTTAGATGAGGGCGAGCTCATAAAAAGGAGGATTGCGAGAGGAGGTGTAGGCCAGGACCTGCTCTAATACAAGCAGCCTTCACCCCTCAGGTGGTAGTCTGGAGACTGACGGCTGTGAGGCAGAAGTCAGGACACCTGATTTGCAGCTCTATATGGAGCTGTGAAGGAGGTCCCAGCAGAATGCGAATGAACCCTTACAGGGGAGCAGTACAGTTGCTCTACTTAGTGAGGGTATCTGATCTGGCAAGTAACCATTATTAGCCTGATATGATCATGTTGTGAATTAGGAAGCCCACTAGTGTCCCATGTGAGCCACCAGAAGTGTAGGATCATCTCCGTGGATTCTACTGGGTTGATAGTAGGCAGCTTGGTATCAGACCAGTGTTGCGTTTGTGCTGAAGCCTTGGGAAAGGCAGTAGTTCGGTCGTGTTTGGGATATAGGAAGATCCTTGTCTCAGTGGACCAGTGAGTTGGCTACAATGAGGGGGAAGTATTGGTGACCAAGAGGAATGTTGACATTCAAAACTTTGGCATGGAAGCTGTCCAAGTGAGTACAAGACCTGAACTGTGGCAGATGGTGTTCAAGGCAATCCCTTTAAATATACTTAAAGATGGTGTCACAAGGGGGTCTTGGACCATGCATAGCAGCAGGGGAAGTGTATGATAAGTAAAGACACCCTGTGGCAATCACCAGACCTATTATTCCTTCTCAGCCACCCAGGGCCTCCAAGCCATGGCTCCATCTAGAAGTAGTCTACTCTGATACCTTGTCCAGTAGCATTCCTGATCTATAATTACTAGTGTTGAGCGAGCACTAAAATGCTCGGGTGCTCGAAGCTCGGCCCGAGCTCGCCGTGATACTCGGGTGCTCGACCAGAGCAACGAGCCCAATGTTAGTCTATGGGAGACCCGAGCATTTTTGCGGCGGCACCCCCAGCAGTCTTTTAAAAGCCTAACAAGTGCCCAAAACGATAGTGTCAGTGCTCAAATGACATGAGGACAGCATGGGGATCGCCCCAGGAAGCATTTCTGACCCCCAGGTCACTGCTGTCAACAACATGGTCAGAGGTATTAAGCCACTTTTAAGGGCTCACAATAAAACGTTCAAAAACGAAACTGAAACTGCTTTCCTGTGAAATATGTTAAGGAAGTTCCCTTCCAGGGTAAAGACTTGTGTATAAGGTAAAATAAATAACCCCCCCAAAAAATACTCCTCCACACTTTGGGCCATGTTCACAAGTAGCATTTTTTATGCGTTTTTGTACTTTTGTATTGCTTTCAACCGTGACAAATGCATTCACCTGGAAATGTCATTTTAACATTTTACAACCTTATCTGGCCATGTGCTGTGTGACACATGCATACAGTGCTGAAAAGACATGGGAACAGCATGGGGAAGTCCCCTGGAAGCATCTCTGCCACCCAGGTCACTGCCTAAAAGTGTGCCCATCAGAAGTCATCCTTGCCGCATCAGAAGATGCAGACTTGCAACTATCCCCGTGCAAGTTCTTGTCACAGGGCACTGTTCAATTGTACCTCCCCATTCCTTGCAATGCAAGTGCAAATATGCAGCCAACCACCCACCCACCCCCAGGCTGCAATACCATACTGCTAGCTTGCTTGCTCTTGAAATTGGGCCTTTTAGGCATGTGGAGGCGGAATCTGGCCACCACGTCATGGCTGCGTTGGCAGCCTGGAATCCATACTCAGTCCCCAGCCGTCCGGCGGCCGGGTGTCCACACTCGGTCCCCAGCCTCCAGGGGGCGGCCGAGTGTCCATACTTGGTCCCCAGCCGCCCCGCGGCCGAGTGTCCACACACGGTCCCCAGCCGCCTGGGGGCAGCCGGGTGTCCATAAACGGTCCCCAGCCACCCCTATTTCTCCTTGGAACTTCCCCCCACACACTTTTCTTAGCCCGGCCTGCTTTAGGGCAGCATTGGACGAGCCCACCAGAGAACCAGACTCCTTCGGTGGGCCCTGGCTTCTCCATCAGTGGAGTTGAGAGTGCCAAGTTGAGGACCATCATGATGATGATACAAGTTAGCATCTGCTTTGTTTTCTTGGAATGCAAGCATAAGTGTGCAGCCTGCCACCCACCCACCTCCAGGCTTCAATGCCATACTGCTAGCTTGCACTTGAAATGGGGCCTTTTACTTTGGAGGAGGCCGAAGCTGGCCACCACCTCATGGCTGCTTCGGCAGCGAGGTATCCATACTCAGTCCCCAGCCGCCCCTATTTGTCCTGATGTGCCTTATATATAAGATTAAGCGCGCATACCAAAACATTACCTGTGCCCTCCCCAGTGCATTTAGTGGGAAGGACAGCCTATTCCGCTGTAGTGTGTGCATGCCAAACCCCTGTTCATGGTACATGCGAAGATGCCTCCCACCCTGTACCTTTCGTTGCACACTTGCAACTATCCCCGTTCAAGTCCTTGTCCCAGGGCAGTGTTCAATTGTACCTCTCCCATTCCTTGCAATGCAAGTGCAAGTATGCAGCCTGCCACCCACCCACCCCCAGGCTGCAATACCAAACTGCTTGCTTGCTTGCACTTGAAATTGGGCCTTTTAGGCATGTGGAAGCGGAATCTGGCCACCACGTCATGGCAGCGTTGGCGGCTTGGAATCCATACTCAGTCCCCAGCCGCCTGGAGGCCGGGTGTCCACACTCGGTCCCCAGCCGCCAGGGGGCGGCCAGGTGTTCATACTCGGTCCCCAGCCGCTCTGCGGCCGGGTGTCCACACACGGTCCTCAGCCGCCTGGGGGCAGCCAGGTGTCCATAAACGGTCACCAGCCGCCCCTATTTCTCCTTGGAACTTCACCCCACACACTTTTCTTAGCCCGGCCTGCTTTAGGGCAGCATTGGACGAGCCCACCAGAGAACCAGACTCCTCCGGTGGTCCCTGGCTTCTCCATCAGGGGAGTTAAGAGTGCGAAGGTGAGGAGCATGATGAGGATGATAGAAGTTAGCATCTGCTTTGTTTTCAAGGAATGCAAGCGCATGTATGTAGTAGCGGCTAGGCCTGAGGTGGTCAGCGTTTTGGCGCATATCCTACCTCATCCGAGGATTGCTGGATGTTTTCCTGCTACTATCCAAGTTCTATGACTCCCGTTAAAACAAAGCTTCAGGTGATAAATGATGGATGAGGTAGTGGCAAAGGAGAAAGAGCAGGAGGAACAGGGAACATTCACATCAATATCAGGCCAGTCAACCACATATGTCTTGTAGGATATGTTTCTGTAACAAAAGGAGCGGTTCGGCTACACAGTTATAGGGCATACAGTGAGGGAAATGCCTACCAAAAATTTTGAGGCACTCCAATGCCCCTTGGAAGTGACATGGAGGTCAGAGGGCCTTAACTAAACCTTTGTTTCCATTTATAGCAACTGGGTCTCCTGATCTTCAATACTACAAGTCCCAGCAGTTGTGGAGCAGCTGGATGGAAGTAGAACGCTAGCGCTCTGTGACCTGGAGAGTTCTTCAGTGTTCAGCAGCCTCCCTGCTGGTACTGGACTCCATCTTTTATAATCACTTGGATGTCTGTACATCCACATGTAGATGTTGAACTGTGTATAGTATGTTCAAATTGTTATGGAGGCTGGAGGACTGACTTCAGTGCCATCCCTTGTGAGGTACAATGAACGGATAGAGAAATGGCCATCTTCTGGGAGATGAGGCAGGTGAAGCCCAGAGGGTTGTCTAGGCCAAGGAAGTGTCTGGTGCTGATGGAGATATTTTGTACCACCACGCTTAGATGAGGGAGAGCTCATAAAAAGTAGGATTGCGAGAGGAGGTGTAGGCCAGGACCTGCTCTAATACAAGCAGCCTTCACCCCTCAGGTGGTAGTCTGGAGACTGACGGCAGTGAGGCAGAAGTCAGGAGACCTGATTTGCAGCTCTATGTGGAGCTGCGAAGGAGGTCCCAGCAGAAAGCGGATGAACCCTTACAGGGGAGCAGGAGAGTTGCTCTACTTAGTGAGGGTATCTGATCTGGAAAGTAACCATTATTAGCCTGATATGATCATGTTGTGAATTAGGAAGCCCACTAGTGTCCCATGTGAGCCACCAGAAGTGTAGGATCAGCTCTGTGGATTCTACTGGGTTGATAGTAGTCAGATTGGTATCAGACCAGTGTTGCGTTTGTGCTGAAGCCTTGGGAAAGGCGGTAGTTCGGTCGTGTTAGGGATATAGGAAGATCCTTGTCTTAGTGGACCAGTGAGTTGGCTACAATGAGGGGGAAGTATTGGTGAGCAAGAGGAATGTGGACATTCAAAGCTTTGGTATGGAAGCTGTCCAAGTGAGTACAAGACATGAACTGTGGCAGATGGTGTTCAAGGCAATCCCTTTAAATATACTTAAAGATGGTGTCACAAGGGGGTTTTGGACCATACATAGCAGCAGGGGAAGTGTATGATAAGTAAAGACACCCTGTGGCAATCACCAGACCTATTATTTCTTCTCAGCCACCCAGGGCCTCCAAGCCATGGCTCCATCTAGAAGTAGTCTACTCTGATACCTTGCCCAGTGGCATTCCTGATCTATAATTACCCTTCTGAACTAGCACCATATTTCATATATGCATGGATTTACCATTGAGTTGTGTCTTAAGAGGGTTGTCCACTAGTGTACATTTAATTTTTCTTCTGTTTTTGGGGAAAATATTTGTTCACAAGACCATGTACATCCCACCTAGCCATGGAGGTTGGCATGCAGTTTTTGAATGTAATGGCAGCCCCTCTCAATGAAGGCTGACCCTATGCAGCCACAGAAATATGTATAACTGGACATCACACCTAACAGAATATTGTGTCTCTGCAGCTCTTGGTTGTCCCCGGCCTACTATGAGGGGAAACACATTTAGAAAAGTGCCCTGCTACCATGGATAGATGATTGATTTCTGGCAAGTCTGACCACTGATCATTAGAGGGGTTGTCCAGTCATAAGTGATACAGAGTGACTGCAGACACAGTGCGGGGGATTCACCGGTATGAGACCCGGGACCGGAGGCTATGTATGTGGCGCCACAGAGGTACTGTACCTCACCTAGATGTGTGGCATCTCCTTCTCTCAGGTAAGGATGGAGTACTGCCCAGGACCCCAACACTACTCCAGGCCAGATTGAACCAGATTGAACCGGATTGAACCGGATTGAAAAGGATTGAACCAGATTGAATCAGATTGAACAGGCTTGAACCGGCTTGAACCGCATTGAACAAGATTGAACCGGTTTGAACCAGATTGTATCGGATTCAACTGGATTGAACCGGATTGAACCGGTTTGAACCAGATTGAACCGGTTTGAACCGGCTTGAACCAGATTGAACCGGTTTGAACCAGATTGAATCGGCTTGAACCAGATTGAACCGGTTTGAACTAGATTGAACCGGATTGAACCGGCTTGAACCAGATTGAACCAGCTTGAACCGGATTGAACCGGCTTGAACCGGCTTGAACCAGCTTGAACCAGACTGAACCGGCTTGAACCGTCTTGAACCAGATTGATCCAGATTGAACCTGCTTGAACCGGCTTGAACCAGATTGGTAGGTGGTGATGCTGGGGCTTGTAGTGCTGGCGGGATGGCGCAGCAGGAGTAACTGACAGAGACAGGGGATTTGCTTCAATACCTTTACTGGTGCGGATGACAGGTACGGTCCAGGGTACTCATTAGGATGGGTGCACGGATCCTCCTGGTCCGTGTCTGCCTCTCTGTGTGCTCCTGGCCAGCCTGCAACTGGGACTAGCTTATGTGTCGTGCTGTTCCTTCACCTGTCGCTTGGTAGTAGGACCTTCTGCTGATAATCACTTTCCCTGGATGCTGGGGCCTTGTGGTTCCTGGTCCTATAGCGGGTCTAGCTTCAGGTTGTCCAGGGACTTGTAGTCTTACTGGAATGCCGGTGATCCCTACTGGGTATAAAGGGACCCTGTAGGCGCGGACCCGGTGTCCAGTTTATATATTGGGGTGAGCCTATGATGCTCTTCTGCCCCCTCAGCTCCTCTCTCCTTTCTCCTCTTGCCTTCAGCCACACTCGGTGCCCTCAGAACTCAACTCATGCTGTAGGCCTTGGCTCGCCTAAGCACTGCAGACAGTGTGCTGCATCTTCACTGGTCTAAGTGGCAGCATACTCACTAACAACTAACTGACTAAACTCAGCTGCCGGGCTCCACCCTCCATATGTATATCCCTAACGGACTCCCTCTGGTGGTGTGAGGTGGAAGGGTGGACATGTTTGTATGTAATGAGGGCCTTTTGTGGAGAAGTCCGTCCATGCCCCCTGGGTGCTGTGGTACCTGTGTGCAGCAGGGTGCCACACTTCAGTACCTTTACTGATGTAACAGCAGGTATGGTCCAGGGTACTTGCTAGGAAGGGTGCACTTCAGGACTTCTCCCCAGTGAGCGGGTATAAGGCCTCCTGATCCGTGTCTCCCTCTCTCTAAGCTTCTAGCCAGCCTGGAACTTGGCCTAGCTTCTGTGTTGTGTTGCTCTCTCTCCTGACCGCTTGGTAGTAGGACCTTTCTTTGGCAACCACTATCCCTGGACGCCGGGGCCTTCGTGGTTCCTAGTCCTGTTATTGCTGGTAGCTTCAGGATAACCAGGGGTCTGGAAGCCTCCTGGTATGCCGGTAGTCCCTACTGGGTATAGAGGACCCTATAGGCGCGGATCCGGTTTCCGGTTTGTGTCTTGGGGTGAGCCTATGATGCTCCTCTGCCCCCTCAATTCCTCTCTCCTCTCCTCTTTGTCTCCGGTCACACTCGGGGCCCTCAATACAGCAGCTGACGTGCTGCGTCTTCACTGCTCTCAGTGGCAGCACATTCTCTCACTAAACTGATCTTCCTGGCTCCACCCTCCATATATATAAACCTAACAGGGCTCCCTCTGGTGGTATGAGGTGGAAGGGTGGAGGTGTCTGTTTGTAGTGAGGGCCTCTTGTGGAGAAGTCCGTCCATGCATCCTTTTGGATCCTGTGGTACCTGTTGTAGCAGGGTGCCACAGTATCACCGTAAGGCTACGTTCTCATGATAAATGTTTGTTGAGTTTTTGACCTTAGTTTACCTGCATTTTTAATTCATTGTGTTTTTGACGCGTTTTTGGTCTTTGTTTGGTGTGTCATGCTTTAAAGAAAGCTGCTTTGTTTTTTAAACTTTCTGGTATTGACATTCTTAGATGCGGACTGCATGTGGTTTTGATGAGTTTACACTACGTAAAAGCACTAAAGACGCATGTGCGTGTTTTTACATTAGATGTGGAAATTCCGCACAGAAAACTCAGTATACCCACAAGAGAAATTAACATGCTGCAAATTGGAAAAACGCTCCTCAGGTCAATTTACACAGAGTAAAAAAGCAGCACAGTGGACATGAGATTTCTGTAAATCCTATACACTTTGCTGGTATTGTAAATCGCTGCTTTTTAGCCGCAGCGACAATATGCGATAAAAGCTTATCATGTGAATGTAGCCTAATTGTACTGAACTGAAGAATCATATCGCCAGGTGATGGTTACTGTAAATTGAACGCTGTAAATAAAAAAAAAAAAAACTATTGTGGAATTGCTCCTTTTTTTGCCACAGTTGGAATTTTTTTTTACCGCTTTCCAGTATATCATGATAAAATAGATGGCGTCATTCAAAAGTACAACTCATCCCACAAAAAAAAACAAGCCCTCACACGGCTATGTCGACCGTAAAATAAAAGTTGTGGGTCTTGGAATAAGAGAAAGATAAATTGAAAGCGCACAAAAACAGTAAATAGTCTGTTCAGGAAGGGGTTAATCACAAAATGGTCTTATTTTTATTCCAGGGATGTGGCTAATTTAGAACATTCGTGAATATATTTGGATCCAGTAGGCCGATGATCTTCAATACTACAAGTCCCAGCAGTTGTGGAGCAGCTGGCTGGCAGTAGAACGCTAGCGCTGTGTGACCTGGAGAGTTCTTCAGTGTTCAGCAGCCTCCCTGCTGGTCCTGGACTCCATCTTTTATAACAACTTGGATGTCTGTACATCCACATGTAGATGTTGAACTGTGTATAGTATGTTCAAATTGTTATGGAGCCTAGAGGACTGACTTCAGTGCCATCCCTTGTGAGGTACAATGACCGGATAGAGAAATGGCCGTCTTCTGGGAGATGAGGCAGGTGAAGCCCAGAGGGTTGTCTAGGCCAAAGAAGTCTCTGGTGCTGATGGAGATATTTTGTACCACCACGCTTATGTGGCACCCCAGGGGTTGACTGCAGTGGTAGAAATACCATGTCTGAGAGCGAGCATGGGTTTTCCTCGCCAGGAGCATTATTGCATGCAACGCCTCCTGCCCCAGTCCAGGGAGGGGAGGAACCTGCCCTTTATAAACTGGATCTGGGGCGGGGTTAGTTAGTTAGTTCCAGAGGAAGGAACAGAGGAGCAGCAAGAAGCTCTGTAGGAGACAGGAGCTGAAGGCCAGAGACTGGAGCTAGCAGAGCTCGTCCTGGCCGAAGACGCAGATAACCGGACACCAGAGTCCGAGGCTGTGAGGATATCCACATCCAGCAGCAGAAACCACCTGGCAGGAGATTTCAGGTCCTCTGGCCATAGAAAGCCCGGAGGCTCAGTCACACGCAAGGGACCGGCACCGCCATCGAGGAGCGGAAGGTACTAAAGGCCCCAAGTCACCAGCCATACGGGTGAGCACCACACGGTACACTCAGGGACGTGGGCTACTACACGACTACAGCAAGGTAGCCAGGAAGAGTGCAGTCAGACGGGAAGGCCTACACCTCCATCTGGCCAAGGGGACTATTGTTCGCTCACAGACTGACCAGGCCTCTAATGTTAGCCAGTACTCCCGGCAGGGCCTTCTTCATTACCAACAGTAAAGACCCTGAACTGCACTGCACGGACTCTGAGTCATTTCTGCTGCGCCCATGCACCACAACCCTCACCATCTACACACGCTGACTTGAGGCTATACTCATCCGGTGGGGAGTTATACTACCTTCTGCTGCAAACCCAACATCAACCTCAGCGGTCTGCCCCGCAGCGGCGGTTCTCAGTGACCGCAATCCACGGGTGGCGTAGTCGGACATTTAAACATTAAAAACCAAATAAACAGATCCGCCACTGGTTTGACCACCCTGAGCCACGGGACCAGGTCGCCGCCACGGAGACTACAAAACCCTAGCATTACACAGAGACCCGGCTCCGGGTATTCTCCCCCACACACGGCCCAGGGGGAACGTCACTTAGATGAGGGCAAGTTCATAAAAAGGAGGATTGCGAGAGGAGGTGTAGGCCAGGACCTGCTCTAATACAAGCAGCCTTCACCCCTCAGGTGGTAGTCTGGAGACTGATGGCTGTGAGTCAGAAGTCAGGAGACCTGATTTGCAGCTTTATGTGGAGCTGTGAAGGAGGTCCCAGCAGAAAGCGAATGAACCCTTACAGGGGAGCAGTACAGTTTCTCTACTTAGTGAGGGTATCTGATCTGGCAAGTAACCATTATTAGCCTGATATGATCATGTTGTGAATTAGGAAGCCCACTAGTGTCCCATGTGAGCCACCAGAAGTGTAATATCAGCTCTGTGGATTCTACTGGGTTGATAGTAGTCAGCTTGGTATCAGACCAGTGTTGCGTTTGTGCTGAAGCCTTGGGAAAGGCGGTAGTTCAGTCATGTTTGGGATATAGGAAGATCCTTGTCTTAGTGGACCAGTGAGTTGGCTACAATGAGGGGGAAGTATTGGTGACCAAGAGGAATGTGGACATTCAAAGCTTTGGCATGGAAGCTGTCCAAGTGAGTACAAGACCTGAACTGTGGCAGATGGTGTTCAAGGCAATCCCTTTAAATATACTTAAAGATGGTGTCACAAGGGGGTCTTGGACCATGCATAGCAGCAGGGGAAGTGTATGATAAGTAAAGACACCCTGTGGCAATCACCAGACCTATTATTCCTTCTCAGCCACCCAGGGCCTCCAAGGCATGGCTCCATCTAGAAGTAGTCTACTCTGATACCTTGTCCAGTGGCATTCCTGATCTATAATTACTAGTGTTGAGCATTCCGATGATGAAATATCGGGTATCGGCCAATATTCGCGGTATCGGAGTTCCGATACTGAGTTCCGATACTTTTACAATATCGAATACCGGAATCGGAAGTTCCCATAATACCTGCGCTCTGCAGTGTCTCTGAAGGATGACAAGCTGGATGGCAGCGCTCAGCTGCGATCCAGCCTGTCATCGGAATGCCATCCCAGCGTGAGAGAAATCTCCTGATTGTTTAAAAGCCGGCGGGCGGTAAAAAGCCGCCGGCTTTTAAACAATCACACAGCCCCATACTGCTTCCCCGCAGCCTCCCACCCCAATCCTGCGCTCCCCCCGCCACCTCACATCCCGATCGTAAGTTAGGACCGGGCGGGGAGCACAGCACCAGGGAGCGGGGAGCAAAGGAACCGGGCGGGGAAGCCGGCAGTGAAAAGACTTCACCCGGTTTTCCCGTTCTGTGCTGCGCTCTCCCGCCGGTTATTTCAAATGAACAGCTGAGGTATCAGGTGATGCCGATCAGCTGTTCATTTGAAGTAGCCGCGGTGCCCTCAGAGGGTTCATGTGAGTTCATGCTTGACTGCATTGCATGAACTCGCATGAACTTTCCCACAGCCGCACAGGTCAGCCTCACCTCCCAGACCATCAGACCCGTCATGATTAGTGTGTGCGCGGTGTCTGTGCGATGTCTGCGGGTGTGTGCGTGCAGGCAGACATAGGCCGATGTGACACTACTACTCCCATTGGCCTATGTCTGTCCCCCATCCACTCGTGCCCGCAGGATCAGCTCGATGGGAGCAGTAGTTCCCATCAGCCTGATCCTGCTATTTAAACTGCCCCATGTGTTATTTTTACCCCTATACGTGTTTTATTCTTTTAGGCCCCCATATATATATTTTTTTTGTTTTTGGTCCCCAATAAATTTTAAATACATGTCATTGGTGGCCAGTGGTTACCTAAAATAAATTAGTTTATACATTACCTGTCCCCGCCGATCGCCACCTAAAATAAAGTAAAAAATAAAAAAATACACCTATACTCACCTAGACACCTAATTCCCCGAAGCCATCGATCTCCTGCAATAAAATATAAAAAAATAAACCACAACCTTATCCTTACCCCTCCCTAGTAGTCCACGAGTGTCCCACAAAGATCTCCAGTTTAGAGCAGCCACATAGAATGTGACCGCTCTGAACCGCTGCCGCCGCTAGAATGACGGGGCCGTAAAGCAGCCCCGTCATTGCATAAGCGGGTTCGCCGGAGTTCAGGCAGTGCTGCTCCGGTTAGCTCCTTTACGGCCCTGCTGTACCGTGAGAAATTCCCACGGTACAGCAGTGCCGTAAAGGAGGTCTCTGGAGCTGCGCTGACTGAATGCACTCCGGTGACCTCAGTCAGTGGCTCCCGCTGCCGGGAGCGGACGTGTTCCCGGCAGTGTTAGCTTACAGCAGCCATGCACAGCTGTCACCATCTCCAGATGTAAACTTGTAAACTTGTAAACTAAGAATTAAATAAAATGTTGTGTTTTATTTCAAATAAATTAGTTTTTTCTGGGTGTAGTGTGTGTTTTTTCTTTTTAACACTTTGTAGGTTAGTGATGGGGGTGTCTTATAGACGCCCATCATTACTAACCTGGGCTTCATGGCAGCTGGCGCTGACATGAACCCCACCACTATTACCCCCTGCCACCGCACCAGGGCAGTGTGGAAGAGCGAGGCTAAGTAACAGAATTGGTACATCCTATGGATGCGCCATTTCTGGGGTGGCTGACGGCTGGTGTTTCTAGCCTGGGAGGGGGCCAATATTCATGGCACCCTTCCTGGGCGAGTAATATCAGCCCCCAGCTGTCTGCCTAGCCTTTGCTAGCTATTAAAATAGGGGGGACCCCACGTCATTTTTTTTGGGGGGGTCTCCCATTTTAATAGATAGTAAAGGCTAGGTATTCAGCTGGGGGCTGATATTAGTAGCCTGGGAAGCTCCGTGGGTATTACCCCCTTCCCAGGCTTCAAACATCTGCCCCAGCTGTCTGCTTAACCTCCGCTAGAGACAAAAATTATGGGGGATCCCACGCCAATTTTTTTTTAATAAATCCTTTATTTTAACACTAAATGACACTTGAGGGGTTAATAAAGATGCAGTCCCTAAATTATTATTTATTTTTTAATTAATTTTTCCAAAAAATTTTGACGTGAGCTTTGCCATATTTTTGTATGCCAGCCAGGTACAGCATCCAGGATCGGGATGCCCCCAACTCCCAGCTGCCTATTTGTACCTGGCCGGACACAAAAATATAGGGAAGCCCTTTTTTTTTTTTTATTATTTCATGAATTTCATGAAATAATAAAAAAAAAATTGACGTGGGGCTTCGCACTATATTTGTGTCCAGCCAGGTACAGCAGGCAGGAACGGGCTGCCCCCAACCACCAGCTGCCTATTTGTACCTGGTTGGACACAACAATATAGGGAAGCCCTTTTTTTCTTAATTATTTCATGAATTTCATGAAATAATTTAAAAAAAAAAAATACGTCTGGCTTCGCCCTATTTCTGTGTCCAGCCACGTACAACTAGGCAGCTGGGGGCTGGAATCTGCAGCGCAGGGAGGCCCAAGCTTCCTGGGCCGCCGCCCCTGCTGCAAATTGCAGTCCGCAGCCACCCCTGAAAATGGCGCGTTCATAGAAGCGCCATCTTCTGGCGCTGTACCCAAATCATCCAGGGCCCTAGTGCGGTGGCTCACTGGGTAATAAAGGGGTTAGGGCTAGCTTGGCATTATCAGCTGGCCCTAAGCCCGAAATTCATGGGGTCACGCCAATATTAGACATGACCGCCATGAATTTCTAGTAAAGTATTTAAAAAAAACGCAACACCCAGAATAAAGTCCTTTAATTGAAATAAACACACAATTCTTTATTGTTCTAAATTAAACCATACTTACCATCACGCCCATTCCAGCTGAAGCCAACGATCTCCTGCAATAAAAGAAAAATAATAAAGCAACATCATCCTTACCTTTCCATGGTTCCCAGGACAGCTTTAGCTCTGCTACATCGAGATGACAGGCTGGATCGCAGCAGAAAGGTGCCATCCAGCCTGTCATCCCGCGGACACTGAGAAGCGCAGGCATGCTTGCGCTCCTCAGTGTCAGGCTGTGACGGCATCCAGATGAGCCGAGTCTCTCACGCTCACCGCATGCGCAGGAGAATTCTCCCATGCTGTCAGTGACGTGCATGAGGTGAGCTGAGTTCATTGTCGGCTCATCTGGATGCCGTCACAGCAAGACACTGAGGAGCGCAAGCAAGCCTGCGCTTCTCAGTGTCTGCGGGATGACAGGCTGGATGGCAGCTTTCTGCTGCGATCCAGCCTGTCATCTCGATGTAGCAGATCTGGAGCCATCCTGGGAACCATCGAAAGGTAAGGATGATGTTGTTTTATTATTTTTCTTTTATTGCAGGAGATCGTTGGCTTCAGCTGGAATGGGCGTGATGGTAAGTATGGTTTAATTTAGAACAATAAAGGATTATGTCTTTATTTCAATTAAAGGACTTTATTCTGGGTGTTTGTGTTTTTTTAACTTTCACTATGGGGTTAGTAATGGAGGTGTCTTATAGACGCCTCTCCATTACTAACCTGGGCTTGATGTCAGCTGGCATTATAAGCTGACATCAACCCCAGCACTATTACCCCACTGCCACAGCTACAGGGCAGTGGGAAGAGCGAGGCTAAGTGCCAGAATTGGGCTATTAATATCAGCCCCCAGCTGTCTGCCTAGCCTTTGCTAGCTATTAAAATAGGGGGGACCCCACATCATTATTTTGGAGGAGTCCCCCATTTTAATAGCTAGTAAACGCTAGGTATTCAGCTGGGGGCTGATATTAGTAGCCTGGGAATCTCCGTGGGTATTACCCTCTTCCCAGGCTTCAAACATCTGCCCCAGCCATCTGCTTAACCTCCGCTAGAGCCTAAAATTACGGGGAACCCCACGCCAATTTTTTTTTAATAAATCCTTTATTTTAACACTAAATGACAAGTACAGTAACCAACACTGTCACTGTACTTATTATATATGTGACTGACATGTTTCTATCTATCTAATCTATGTGTGAAGCTCTATTCTTTCTTTTCTAAATTGTCGGGTACCGGTGTATGCCGCTGCTGAATTGCCGGCTTTTCATGTAATACAAGCTACATTATTGTTAGTTGTTTTACTTCATGTAGAATTAACCTACAAGGAAAGAAAGGGTTTATTTTCATTCCGATATTTGTGTCCCATTGACTTGCATTGGTTTCCGGTATCAGAATCGGCGATATCTGATACTTTTTGGGTATCGGCCCGATCCAATCCGATCCGATATTTCCTGATATCGGAAGGTATCGCTCAACACTAATAATTACCCTTCTGAACTAGCACCATATTTCATATATGCATGGATTTACCATTGAGTTGTGTCTTAAGAGGGATGTCCACTAGTGTACATTTAATTTTTCTTGTGTTTTTGGGGAAAATATTTGGTCACTTGACCATGTACATTCCACCTAGCCATGGAGGTTGGCATCCAGTTTTTGAATGTAATGGCAGCCCCTCTCAATGAAGGCTGACCCTATGCAGTCACAGAAATATTTATAACTGGACATCACACCTAACAGAATATTGTGTCTCTGCAGCTCTTGGTTGTCCCTGGCCTACAATGAGGGGAAACACATTTAGAAAAGTGCCCTGCTACTGACTAGCCCAGGGGATGGGGGTGACTCGGTACCCGGGCCTTTGCCTGGCCTTGGGGATGTCGCGGTGGTCGACTCCCGGGCCTGTACCCTGGGGTCAGCTTTTAAAAGGGGATTATTTGTTAACTCTATGAAAGTTCGTGACGCCACCTGTGGTTTCTGGTGAGACTCACCAGCGCTGCGGCAGTCCACTGAGGCTGGTGAAAAGGCAGCTCCATGGTATAGCTCCCCACAGGTGGAGCTAGGCCACAGGGCAGCGTACGGAGAGGGGGATGCAGGACAGGCGAGACCCAGCCGGGTCAGAGCAAGAACGGGGACGGACACGGTAGTCACTTCAGTACCTTTTACTGGTGGTAATTCAGGCACATCCCGGAGCACTGTAGGGTGAAGGGTGCATATCAGGATCCTCCCCAATGAGCGGGTGTAGGGCCTCCTGTTTCTTGCCTCTGCGTAGTAAGTTTCTGACCTGCCTGAAGCTAGGCCTAACTTTATCTCTGTCCTGCACAGGCTGACGTTGTGGTAGGGCCTTCTCTTGGAGTGCACGCTCCCAGCTTACGGGGCCTATGTGTCTCCTGGCTCTGTTACGTATCAGCTCTCTGGTGAACTTGGGATCTGTAGTTCTCCAGGGATTCCGGTTATGCCTTACTGGGTCATAGAGATCCCGGTAAGCTCGGACCCGGTGTCTGGTATATGTTTCGGGGTGAGCTGGGTAAGCTCCTCTGCCCCCACTGCTACTCACTTTCCACTCGCCTTCGGCCACACTTGGGCCCTCACTGGGCTACTCACACTAATGGCAGCTTGCCGCTCTTCATCTATCTTTTGGCGCCGGCACACCTTAAGCTCACTATTCTGAACCACAACTGAGTCTAAACTGGGCTTACCTCTGCAGACAGACTTCTGCAAAAACTGAACTGAGAACTCTGTCCCTCTCTGACTGTGAACAGGAACTCTGTTCTGGCTAGACTGAACTGCCTAGCTCCACCTTCCCTATTTATATCCCTAACGGGCTCCCTCTGCTGGTCTGAGGTGGAAGGTGGAGATGTGTGAATGTTTATGGAGGACTCTTGTGGAGGATTCCATCAATGCACTCTTCAAGCATCTTTGGTACCAAGCGCAGCTGGGCGCCACATTCCCCCCTAGCAAAGCTCAGCACTCCCGGGCTGAAGTACATTTTAAAACAACAATAGTAAACATTAACAATGCAATAACTCTTCCCTTTATGGGAGGCACATTTCTTAAACGTTGCATAATAACATAAACAGGTACAAAGGGTCCTCAGAATTCAAGTCTCTTGTGGTGAGGTTCCCAGACAGGATGTCCATCTCACAGGGTAGAGTACTTGGTGGTTTGAGGGACCTGTCCCAAACCCTCAACGTAGGCCCTGGGGTGGCTGCAGGGCATGAAGATCCTGCGTTGGACCTCCATTAGAGCCACTCCAGACAGGTTTTACTTCTGAGGTCACCTAAAAGGGGCACTCCAGGGAGTGCAATTATATACAAGAAGCAGTTTTTGGGCTGCACACAGTACTCAGCCACGAAGTTCTTAGATAAAATAAAGGAAGTCATTAAGCAAAGTGTCCATATCACTTGAACTGTTCAATAATAAAGCACAAAATAATATACATATGCCTGAAAACACACAGAAATACAGTACAATAATACACAATACCCCAGGGGTAACTATCTACACTTTTCAGAGTTTAGCTATCTTACTGATTATATCTGACAGGGGTTGACCTTTAGTACTACACGTGGATCTGCGTAGTACTGGAATGCGTGAGGCACTAATAGGTGCTCTACCTCCCAATGTGTCAGTACTAGGTGTGGAGGGGCTACAAGGCTGCATTGACCTCTCTACTGGACTGACAAGTTCACCATTGGCTGGGCCTTCTTGCTCTTCTCCTACCGGGGATGCTTCGTCCGGGGATTCTTCTTGAGATAGCTCCTCTTCAGCACTTACAGGCTCTTCTTGCTGTGGGTAGAAGGTGATTACAGGGATGATTACTGCTCCTCCTAGTTGGGGCCAATCTGCCGGGAAATCTCCTAAGTCAGTGTGGATTACTGCTTCTTTAGGCTCCTCTGGGATAACGAGAGGCACTTCCTCTTGGGGTTTTAGCAGATCTGGACACAACTTTAGGTGATCCCTGGATACTGTTGCAGTCGTCCTTCCTCCGTCTCTACTAATTATGCAGGTCTTCTTATTATCAAATCTTGAATTCAACACAGTGTAGGGTTCCCTCTCCCACTCGTCATCAAGTTTGTGGTTCCTTCTTTTCCTTTTTAGTACTACTTCACCAGGTGTGAAGGGTTCTGCTTGGGCACCTCTGTTGTATTGAGCTTCCTGCTTGTCCCTCACCCGAGTGAGACTGTCTTCAACACAGGCTTGTACTCTTCTGTACTGCTCCTGTCTGGCCGTGTCCCAGTCCTCAGTGGTCACATCCGCTTCTGGTTCTACAACACCAAGCTCCAGGTCCATGGACAGCTTTCCTGGCCTTGCTCGAATGAGATATGCCGGAGTACAGTTGGTGGAACTTACTGGTATGTGATTGTACAGATCTACTAGGTCAGGTAGTAGGTCTGGCCACTGATTTCTCTCCTCAAGTGGTATGGTCTTTAGCCGGTCGATGATGATGTTATTCATCTTCTCACAGAGACCATTGGTTTGTGGGTGGTACGGTGTAGTTCTTATCTTCTTACACCCGTATAGATGGCAGAACTCCTTGAACAACTCAGCCTCAAAGGCCGGGCCTTGGTCCATCAGCACCTGCTCAGGATAACCATGGGGTCTACAGAAATACGCTTGGAATGTCTTTGCTGCTGTCTCTGCCGTCAAGTCTTTGACGGGGGCGACCACCAGGAAACGTGAGTAGTGATCCACCATGGTCAGAGCATAAGAATACCCTGACCTGCTGGGGGACAGCTTGACATGGTCCAGGGCCACGATCTCCAGGGGTCGAGTCATATTGATGGGTTGCAGGGGTGCCTGCTGGCTGCTGTAGTCTTTTCTTCTGAGGCCACAGGGTCCACAATCCCGGCACCACCGCTCAATGGAGCTGCGCATTCCTACCCAGTAGAATCGACACTTCAGCAGGGTCTCTAGCTTTTTCCAGCCAAAGTGCCCCGCCTGATCGTGGTAGGCCTCCAACACTATTTGGATGTCTGTCTTGGGGACCACTATCTGCCATACCATCTCATGGGTTTTTGGATTGACGTACCTCCGGCACAGCTTCTCACGGTAGATAAACAGCCGGCTTTTCTCATTCCACAGCTGCTTTGCTTGCAGAGACACTTCTTTTTCCAGGGAGGAACCTTCTTGGGTTATCAGCTCCTTAATGCGGCTTACAACCGGGTCACTTTCCTGGGTCTCTTTCCAGCTGTGGTGAAGCAGGGGGTTTAACGTCTTTCCACGCTGCCTCCTGGAGCCTCGTTGCTCGTGGATCATCCCATTCCGGTGAAAGGCAGGTAGCTCAATCTCTTCCAGGTCATCCACTTCTTCTTCTGTGTCTGACTGGTGAGGCATCCTAGACAGGGCATGGGTGTTGGCGTTCTTGTGGCCCGCCCGGTATTTAATTGTAAATTGGTAGTTTGACAGCCGAGCCATCCATCGTTGTTCCAGTGCTCCTAGCTGTTTCAAGATGGGTCAAGGGGTTGTTATCAGTGAAGGCACTGAACTTACTGGAGGCTAGGTAGTGCTTGAACCTTTCAGTGATGGCCCAGACCAAGGCCAGGAACACCAACTTAAAGCTGCTATTTTTCTCTGGTTTTCTCCTGGTCGTGCGGAGCTTCCTGCTTGCGTATGCGATCACTTTCTCTTGGCCATTCTGCTTCTGACTTAAGACAGCTCCCAGTCCTTCATTGCTGGCATCAGTATACAGCAGGAACGGTTGGCTGTAGTCAGGGTAGGCTAGAATCTCATCGCCTGTCAGGATCTCCTTCATCTCCTGAAACAACTCGGCTTGCTCCTTACCCCATTGGAATGGGGGATTTCTGCCTTTGGGGGACGGCCCTACCAGGAGGTCTTGCAGAGGAGCTGCTTTCTTGGTGTAGTCTTTTACAAATCTCTGGTAGTATCCTACTAGTCCCAAGAACTGACGCACCTCCTTGAGGTTCTTCGGCTCCGGCCACTTCTGGATGGCAGTGACCTTCTCCGGGTCTGGTGCTACCCCATCCGGACTGACAATGTGTCCCAGGTACTGTACCTTTCTCTTGAACAGGTGGCACTTTGAGGGCTTCAGCTTCATTCCGTACCGGGACAGTGACTCAAATACCTCTGCCATGTGCTTCAAGTAGTCCTCATACGTTTTGTAGTACACTATCACGTCATCCAGGTATAGTAACACAGTCTCGAAGTTGTGGTGTCCCAGGCAGCACTCCATCAATCTCTGGAACGTTCCAGGGGCATTGCAGAGTCCAAACGGCATACTGTTAAACTCGCAGAGTCCCATCGGGGTAGTGAAGGCCGTCTTCTCCCGATCCTCCTCAGCCACAGCTACTTGCCAGTACCCACTAGTGAGGTCAAGGGTGGAAAAGTAATTTGCAGACTTTAAGGCAGCCAGGGACTCCTCTATGCGTGGTAAAGGGTATGCATCTTTATGTGTAATGCGGTTTACTTGTCGGTAATCTACACACATTCTCATGCTCCCGTCCTTTTTCCTAACTAGCACTAGGGGAGCTGCCCAGGGACTACAACTATCCCTTACTACCCCCGCCTTTCTCATGTCGTGCAACATTTCCTTAGCCTTCTGGTAGTGTGCTGGTGGTATAGGCCTGTAATGTTCTTTGATGGGTGGATGGTCACCTGTGGGGATATGGTGTTGAACCCCCTTAATCCTCCCGAAGTCAAGTGGATGTTTACTGAACACCTGCGCGTATTCTTGAACCACCCGGTGTACACCCTGTTTCTGATGAGCAGGAGTGGTGTCTGTCCCAACATGGAGCTTCCCCCACAGTTGAGAAGATGGACAGGCACCCTCCCATTGCGTACATCTACCACTCCTCTGGCGGTTAAGAGCGTGGGTCTGTGCTCGGAGCAAAGGGGTTCTACTACCGCCTGGTAGCTCTGTCCTCTAAGTCCTATAGCAGCTCTACACCAGATAAACATTTCACTCATTGGGGGGATCACAATGGGTATGGGGTCCGTCACCCGCACATTACCGATTTCACCATCTGTTAACCTTACTTGCTGTTGGTACATCAGGACTCGGATCTCCTTCTGCAGCGCACTCCTCTGTCCTGGTCTAGCAGTGTCAGCTATCTGTTGGAGCAAGAACACAACTTCTCCCAAACAGTTCCCAACAATGTTAGTGCCTAGTACCATATACGGATTGGTATCATCAGGATTAGTCTCTACTACAATTAGTCCCTGGTCCTTCAGCTCAACTCTCCCCACCTTTACTGTCACATTCTTAACCCCGATTAGGTTAAGGGGGAGTCCATTTGAGGCATAAACAGAAAGATTTGGAGCTGGCAGGCTTTGGATGTCCATGGACCAGAACCTCTTGTAGAGGACGTCAGGCATTATCGTTACCTGAGATCCTGTGTCCAGCAGAGCGTGCGTCGGGATGCCGTCCAGCACAATGGACAGGAAAGGTCTTCCTCCGACGAACCTGTTGTACCAGTCTGAGGGGCCTGGGGAGTTTACACCTGGGGGTCGGCCCTAGGCCCCAGGGTTTTCTCGTTTAAAGGACAATTCTGGGCTGTGTGTCCGGTCTTGCGGCAGCGGTAGCAGGCAGGGTCCTTCTGTGGACGGCGCTGGTCACTGATCCTCGTAGAGGGTGGTGTTGTCCTCCTCCTCCTTCGCTTCCAGGGGACATCCTCAGGGCTATCGGCTAACAGGATTTTCCCTCCTTCCTCTGGCTCCGTCCGCAGCTGCACAGCACTCAGCACAGTGGTCAGGGTTTTGCTCAACTGGCGCACTTCAGAACGCAGACTGTCCAGCTCTCTAGGGGACTTTGCTGGAACCTTGGCTTCAGCAGCCACTGGGGAAAAGGTGGGTGTAGCAGGCACTGGGGTAGCCCCACCCTGGTAACATTGGATGGCATTTGTTTCCAGGGGCTGCAGTCCTTTTATAGCCATGTCCTTAAGATTGTCAAAGGTTGCATCTGGATGATCCAAGGACCACCAGCGTACAGTCCTGCTCTCCTCTGGAGACCTCAGTCCCTGGACAAACTGTTACTTCAGCATTTTGTTTTCATTTTCGATGCTGGTTGGACTAACCTGTTTCAGAGCCCGCAGGGCCCCTTGTAGACGCCAGGCATAGTCCCGAACATTGTCCTCCGGCTGTTGGGAACAGTTGTAGAACCTCATCCGGAGGTCCGCCTCAGTATGATCCTCAAAAACAGTCTGTAGCTTTTTAAGGATTGCGGACACTGACTCCTGGTCTGCGGCTGACCATGTTTCCACCTCCCGTTCCGCAGCACCAGTCAGTTGTCCTAATACAACAGCGGCCCTCTGCTTGCCAGGGTATCTGGCTTGCCGTTATACTGGGGGAGCCACTTTGCTCCAGGAATGTACGGTAAATTTATGGGAATGACAGGGGTTACAGGCGCTGCTGGTGGAGCGGCCGCTTCGTCCTGCTCGGCGTCGGGCGCGGGTTGGACATCAGGGCCGTTAACCGGTATTCCGGCGTTGTGCTGTTCCTCGGACATTCTGACGCCCCCCTAGCGAACCGTGGCCTACCTTCTTTTCTTTTCTTCCGGTAGACCGCAGCTCCGCAGGTGACGGTCGTCTTCAGGACTTGCGTCGCTTACGTCAGAGCGTTCAGCGACGCTCCTTCCAGGACCTGGCGCTTCCTGGTTTGACGTCGAGGCGTGGGGCGTGTCCGGGGCTTTGCGCACTTTTGCAGGTACGCCCCTCAGTTTCCCGCGGTTACGCCCTTCTCGCTCGGCGGCCTAACAATGGCGGCAATCTTCACCACAGTTTAACATACACAGTTTTTAATTAAAGGCGCACAGTACCCTGTGGCAACGGGCATTATACTCAGTCGTTGCAGCGGGCACGCGATCCTGTTTGTGACGCCAGGGAAGATGACTAGCCCAGGGGATGGGGATGACTCGGTACCCGGGCCTTTGCCTGGCCTTGGGGATGTCGCGGTGGTCGGCTCCCGGGCCCGTACCCTCGGGTCAGCTTTTAAAAGGGGATTATTTGTTAACTGTATGAAAGTTCGTGACGCTACCTGTGGTTTCTTATGAGACTCACCAGCGCTGCGGCAGTCCACTGAGGCCGGTGAAAAGGCAGCTCGATGGTATAGCTCCCCACAGGTGGAGCTAGGCCTCAGGGCAGCGTACGGAGAGGGGGATGCAGGACAGGCGAGACCCAGCTGGGTCAGAGCAGGACACGGTAGTCACTTCAGTACCTTTTACTGGTGGTAATTCAGGCACATCCCGGAGCACTGTAGGGTGAAGGGTGCATATCTGGTGCCTTCCAACGGGTGTAGTGAGGGGCCGTAACACGTGCAATGCCACGGCCTCCGGTTACTAGCTGAGGGTAGTTGCTCTCCTCCACTAGATGAGGGATCCGGTTCCCTTTCTTGGCCTGACCCCCCTACTCTGGTAGCGGCGGGCGTACGGTGGCGACTGGCTGGTCCGCACCCCTGGGGTCCCTTCACTCCACTCCTGGAGCCTCCTCCGTTCCTCTCCTTTCCCTTCTTCTCCTCAGACTTGGGCCTCACTGGCTGAGCCCGCCTCTGGAGCAGAGCTCGTACAGAGCCTCTGCTCCTGTCACTTCTCCTCCTCTGACTAATCTGAACTCTAAGATGATGCCCACCTTATATACTCCTCCTTACAGTGTACCCTGGATCTACTCTCCCCACCCACACACTACCGGATTCCCCCTTTCTAGGTGTTCCCTCCCCCCACTTCAGCCAGGGACAGGGGCAGTTGTGCTCACTCCTGGGAGCAATGTCGCCCTCTCCTCCCGGAAATGTGGTGTAGTACATGTGGGTGTTAGGGTCCTAAGTCACACTCCATCCTTACCTGGAAGTGAGATATCACACCTCTGGGTGAGATGCAATACCTTTGTAGTGACCGAACCCTCTGGGCGCTACAGGAGCACTTCAGGACTTCTCCCCAGTGAGTGGGTATAAGGCCTACTGGTCCGTGTCTGCCTCTCTGTATGCTCCTGGCTAGCCTGCAACTGGACCTAGCTTATGTGTCGTGCTGTTCCTTCACCTGTCGCTCGGTAGTAGGACCTTCTGCTGGTAACCACTCTCCCTGGACACTGGGGCCTTGTGGTTCCTGGTCCTGTAATGGGTCTAGCTTCAGGTCGTTTAGGGACTTGTAGTCCTCCTGGAATGCCGGTGATCCCTACTGGGTATAAAGGGACCCTGTAGGCACGGACCCGGTGTCCGGTTTATATATCGGGGTGAGCCTATGATGCTCTTCTGCCCCCTCAACTCCTCTCTCTTCTATCTCCTCTTGCCTTCGGCCACACTCAGGGCCCTCAGAACTCAACTCGTGCTGTAGGCCTTGGCTCGACTAAGCACTGCAGCCAGCGTGCTGCATCTTCATTGGTCTAAGTGCCAGCACACTCACTAACAACTAACTGACTAAACTCAGCTGCCTGGCTCCACCCTCCATATATATATCCCTAACGGGCTCCCTCTGGTGGAGTGAGGTGGAAGGGTGGAGGTGTTTGTGTGGCACCCCAGAGGGTCTGGTTGCCACAGTGGTAGTAATACCATGTCTGGGAGCAAAACGGGAGTTTCCTGGTCAGGAACACACATTACCTGCAACACCTCCTGCTCCAGTCCAGAAAGGGGAGGATCCTTCCCTTTATAACTGGGTCTGGAGGCGGGGTTAGTTAGTCTAAGTCGGAGTCTAGTGAGTGTCAGGAGTCTGATAGGACACGAAGGAGCAAGGAGCCAGGGACTGGAGCTGAAGTTAGCTCGTCCTGGCCAGTGTACACAGAGGACCGGACACCGGAGTCCCAGGCTGTGCGACCCTTCAGGCCCAGCAGCAGATACCGCAAGGTAAGGGATTGCAGGTCTCCTGGCCCAACAGAAGTCCGGAGGCTCAGCCACACGAAAGGACCAGTACCGCCACAGAGGAGCGAGGAATACACAGGATCCGAGTCGCCAGCCATACGGGTGAGCACAGCACGTCACACTCAGGGACGTGGGCTACAACACGACTATAAGCGGGATAGCCAAAGAGTACAGTCAGAACGGCAGGCCTACAACTCCACCTGGCCAGGGGAATTCTAGGATTGCTCCCAGACTGACCAGGCCCTCATCCCTAGCAAGTACTCCCGTTGGGGCCTATATAATTGCCACCAGTAAAGACCCTAGGACTGCACTGCAAAGACTCCGTGTTATCATTACTGATCCAGGCACTATCATCACCATCATCCATACACGCTGCCCTGAAGCTCCACTCTTCCTGTGGGTAATCACATCACCTTGCTGCACACACCATCAGCTTCACTGGACTGCTCCGCAGCGGCGGTTCCCAATAACCGCATCCCACAGGTGGCGTAGTCGGACTATATATAACAGAGACACATAGACTACCATGGTTTGACCGCCCTGGGTCACGGACCGGGTCACCGCCACGGTGACTACAACCCCCAGCATCTACAAGGCCCGGCTCCGGGTATCCCCACGGCCCGGGGGCACGTCAACTCTGGCATAGTCGTCAGGATTACGTGCCCCCTACCACCGGGTACTGCGTGACTTCACAGACTGTGTCGCATACCGTGGTGAAGATTTCCCGCCATCTGCTGCCGTTTTCCCGCCATTGTCCGCCATTTTCGGGTCGCCGCGCGGGAAGGAAGATAGGCCACGGTTCACTAGGGGGGAGGAAGGCCCACGATATGGAGGGAACTTCAACCACCGGCCCGGCCGCTGCCGCGATAATGCCATTCACCATGCGTTATATATCAGGGGCAGCGTGGTTGCCCAGTATTCAGGAGAGTCGCACATCCTGAGTGACTTCAAGGAGAGACTAAGCAGTTTATTTAAAGCATACCCCCTGTCCGAGGAGCAAAAGTGAGCATCCTTATAGGCCAGTTGATTGGTGCAGCCCAGAGAAAAGTAAAGTCCTGGTCAACCAGAGAAAAAGGGACTGTAAAAGAGATACTGGCCCGCCTAAAGGACACTTTTGACACCCGTACTACAGCAGAGATAAAGATGAAGTTTTATGGGTGCAAACAACGGGCACAGGACAGTGTACGGGACTATGCTTTAAACCTGCAGGAGGCGCTGAGGGCCATCAAACAGGTAGACCCTGACAGTGTGCATGATGAAAACAGACTGTTAACTGAGCAATTTATTGAGGGTTTACTGTCCAGCGCCCACCGAACCCAGCTGCACATAATGGCTCTGCAAAACCCTGACTTGGACTTTGCTCAGTTTAAGGACAGGGCCATCCGGGTGCTACGAGAACCAGCACCAGGTGGCGCTACAGCTCACCGGCGCCCAGCTATCACCTACCACCAGGAGGTGGCACCCTTTTCCCCGGAGCCTGTAGGAGCTGATGCACAGACTCTGAACAATGCCCCATCAGGTCCAAGAGTTAACTAAAAGTGTAGCTGCGTTAACCAAAACTGTGCAGTCCTTGCAGGTGTCTCCCAAAGGAAAGATCCAGCTGGCTTCTAGTCCGGAGGACGTCCCGTGGCGCTGACAGAAGAGGATTCCACCATCCAGAAGGAGGAACAGCGACCACTGCGACCAGGACGGACAACCCATCTGCCGCAGCTGCAACCAGCCAGGACATTATGCAAGGTACTGTCATTTAAACAAGCAAAATCTGGGGCAGAGGGCCAACCCCCAGGCATAAGACCACCAGACCCATCAATCTGGCGAGACAAATATGTGGGAGGACAACCGGTCTTACCTGTCGTGCTGGACGGCTTTCCAATGAGCGCGTTGCTGGACACTGGATCCCAGGTGACCACCATCCCCTACATTCTTTTCAAACGGTACTGGACTGACTCTGACATCACCCGCCGTCCAGATGAACATTTGAGCATTAATGCCAGCAATGGTCAACCGTACCTCAGGTTGGGTTCAAAGAAGTGACCATAAAGGTTGGCAAAGTCGAACTGCCAGCACAAGGACTGATTATTGTCAACATTGATCGCCGAGAAAGTCATCCCATGATAACCTTAGGCACTAATGTCATTGAAAATTGTCTTGCAGAAATAATTGTCTTGTTACAGCAGGTTGCGGAGACCGCCAGTTCCAGCCAGCAGCGGGTTCCACAAAGAGAGATCAGAGCCCTGATGAAAAGACAACAGGTAGAACTGTCTGGTGGTGAGATTGGCAGTGTTAGGATGAGTGACCCATTCCCTATTGCCATGCCCCCAAGAAGTGAAATGCTGATATGGTGCCAGGCAGCCATCGGTCTAAGGGGTAGAGATTACCAGGCCCTGGTAGAGCCCGTCTACTCTGACAGTAGGCCCACCATTTTGACAGCCAGGGGGGTGTTTGATGTCCGCTATTCACCGTCATTCAAAATTCTATAAAGACAGTGGAACCCTTACCTCCATCCAAACAGGCGGAGGATAATGTCTCCAAGGGACAGATGGAGGACTGGTGCCAGAAGCTGCATGTGGGCACTGACTCCACCCCTCCACACCAAAAACAAGGAGTATACCGGGTGGTCCAGGCGTATGAGAGGGTCTTCAGTAAACACCCACTCGACTTCGGGCAGGTAAAGGGGGTTCAACACCATATCCCCACGGGAGACCATCCACCCATTAAAGAAAGGTACTGGCCTGTACGGCCAGCAAACTACCAAAATGCCAAAGGGATGTTACGAGAGATGAAGGAGGCTGGGATAATAAGAGACAGTTGTAGCCCCTGGGCAGCTCCATTAGTTCTTGTAAAGAAAAAGGATGGCACAATGAGAATGTGTGTAGACTACAGGCAAATTAACCGCATAACTCATAAAGATGCATACCCGCTACCCAGGATAGAGGAGTCAGTAGCTGCATTAAAATCTGCTAATTATTTCTCCACGTTGGATCTTACTAGTGGGTATTGGCAGGTTCCTGTAGCAGAGGCAGATAAGGAAAAGACCACATTCACCACCCCGATGGGCCTCTGCGAGTTCAACTGCATGCCATTCGGGCTCTGCAACATCCCAGGAACCTTCCAGCGGTTGATGGAGTGCTGTCTAGGACATGGACAATTGAACGCTGCGGTGGGACGTGGACGTGGACGTTAATGCGGTTTCTTGAGAAACTGCCATAACAAGTGAAGACTGAGAGGAGGGGGCATCTTTACATGCTGTATGGACAGGGGATTGCCTTGCATACACAACAGGGGGTTCTATTGCACGCACAACAGCGGAAGAAGCAGTGGTGACACCAACTGACACTGGTCATGGACCCTGGGGTCGCCCCACAAAGTCGGGTGCTTTGCTGCCATGTGCCTGATCATGCTGGTGGTGGTCAGGCTGGTAGTTTTGTCACCCCTGCTGATGCTGTCAGGGCAGGTGGTACAAATGGCCTTTTTGCGGTTATCAGCAGAATCTTTAAAAAAATTCCAGAATCTGGAAGACCTACCGCTTGTACTGGCAACGTCCCTCGTGTTGGTGTTACGGGGAACGGTTGCCCGCCTTCTGTCTGCGGCCACCACACTGCTTCTTCCTGCCTGTTGGGGTACTCTGCCTCCCTCCCCCTGTGTGCTGCTGGCCTCACTCTGCATGTCCTCCTGCCACATTGGGTCAGTTACTAGATCATCCACCACCTCCTCCTCCTCTTCCACTTGCGCACAACGATGCTCTTCCTCACTTCCTGGCAATTGTGTCTCGTCATCGTCCACCTCTTGTGACAAATTGCCTGCGTCGACTTCCTGTGGCCGTGCCTGTTCAAATATTTGGGCATCGCTGCATGGGATCTCCTCTTCCACCACTTCAAGCGGAGCCGCCGAGGGGCACAAATATGGAAATGGACCAGTGAACAGCTCTTCAGAGTGTCCAAGTGTGGGATCAGTTGCTGTCTGACGACACTCGGCATGGTGAGAGGAAGGAGCATCAGGGTGAGGAGGAGTATGCTGTCGAGACTCACGGCTACTAAGAGTTGACCGTGTGGAAGACAGACAGGAGGTGGTGGTGCCCAGGTAACTGGAAGTATTATCTGCTATCCAATTAATAACCTGTTCACACTGATCAGTTCGCAATACTGGTGTTGTTCTGTGCTTCCCTAGTAATTCGGTCAAGAAGTGGGAGCGAGAAGATGTGGCTGTTGGTTGTGGCACATTTTCACCTTGGCCACGGCCCCGTCCTCTGCACGCACCATCACCAGAACGTCCACTTCCACGTCCCTTGCCATGCGCCTTGCCCATTGTAAAGGATGTGAAATAGCTTACACTCACACTATCAATGGAAAAAGGGTAATAAAAAGTAGATTAGAACCGTGGAAGAGGAAAACCACAGTTCTATTTCTCTGGCCTACACCCGACTCTTTTAAACAATCAGAACAATCAGGGAGAAACTATTACTGTTTTTCTTAATGGAAAAAATACCAAAACCTGAAAAATAGAGATTTTTTACTGTGGAATGGCAAAACCACAGTTATTGTTTACTGGGGTATACCATAAAATTCTAAATATATATATTTGCGGCTGAATAGTGAGCGACACATTCAAACTGTTTTTTTTTAAGATACAAAAGGCCCAAAACTGGATACTACAGAGATTTGACCTGTGGAACTGCAAAACCACACTGGGATTTGTCGGGCTTACAACAGACTATTTTCAACAGATATATTTTTGTGTCTGGACAATCAGAGAGACACGATTATTTTTTTATTTTTACGGTAAAAAATGCAAAAAGCAGAATAATAGAGATTTTTTACCGTGGAACAGCAAACCCACAGTTATAATTTACTGGTGTATACCAGACTTTTTTAAAAATATATATTTGCAGCTGAACAGTGAGCGACACACTCAAACTGTTTTTTTTTAGATACAAAAGGCCCAAAACTGGATACTACAGAGATTTGACCCGTGGAACTGCAAAACCACACTGGGATTTGTCGGGCTTACAACAGACTATTTTCAACAGATATATTTTTGTGTCTGAACAGTCAGGAGACACTACTGTTTTTTTTAAGGCAAAAAATGCGAAAAACAGGATAATAGAATTTTTTTACCGTGGAACGGCAAAACCACAGTTATAATTTACTGGTGTTTACCAGACTTTTTAAAATATATATATTTGCGGCTGAACAGTGAGCGACACACTCAAACTGTTTTTTTTAGATACAAAAGGCCCAAAACTGGATAATACACAGATTTGACCCGTGGAACTGCAAAACCACACTCCTGTTTCTGTGGCCTATACCAGACTCATTTCAACAGATATATCTGTGTCTGAAAAATCAGAGACACACTTTTTTTTGGGGGGGGGGGGGCAATAGGTTAATAAGACGGGTATTTGTACAGTGTGAAGGAGGAAACAAAAAAGAGGATTTAGATGAAAAAAAAGGATTTTTACTGGCCCCCGAGACCTGGAGCTAAGTCCAGCAATTTCAGAAACAGGAGCACACAGGACTGTAATGCAGCGTTTGCTGGTATAACCACTGCGTCTCCTATACAGCCTGCCTGCCTGATATCTGGGATGGATATTAGTCCTGAAAAGGACTGTTTGTTTGATCTGGCAGCCTTTACAGACCCTACACTAACTATTTTGTAGGATAAATCTCTCCCAAGCTCAGCAGCGCTGTCCCTACACTGTCTAATCCGGAGCGACTGTGTCCAAGATGGCGGTTCCCGGTTTTAAATACTCGAGGTGACGCTGTGCGGAGAGCCAATCACTGTAATGCCCACAAACAACATGGCTGCGGCATTACAGTGGCTGGCTGGCAATCCCTGCATGTTCATTGTCTCTGTAAAGAGCGCCAAACATGCAGGGCGGAGACCCGAGCTCCCGCCCGAGTAACCCGGAAATGCTCGGTGCTCGCCGAACATCCCGAGTAGCGTGATGCTCGAGCGAGTACCGAGCAGTGTCGAGCATGCTAGCTCAACACTAATAATTACCCTTCTGAACTAGCACCATATTTCATATATGCATGGATTTACCATTGAGTTGTGTCTTAAGAGGGATGTCCACTAGTGTACATTTAATTTTTCTTGTGTTTTTGGGGAAAATATTTGCTCACTTGACCATGTACATCCCACCTAGCCATGGAGGTTGGCATCCAGTTTTTGAATGTAATGGGAGCCCTTCTCAATGAAGGCTGACCCTATGCAGTCACAGAAATATGTATAACTGGACATCACACCTAACAGAATATTGTGTCTCTGCAGCTCTTGGTTGTCCCCGGCCTACTATGAGGGGAAACACATTTAGAAAAGTGCCCTGCTACCATGGATAGATGATTGATTTCTGGCCAGTGGGACCACTGGTCATTAGAGGGGTTGTCCAGTCATAAGTGATACAGAGTGACTGCAGATGACTCGCCCCCTGGGCCGTGGGTTACCCGGGACCGGGCCTTCTAGTGTACAGTGCTGATGGCGGTAGTAGTGGCAACCCGATCCCGTGGCTCAGGGTGGTCAGACCAAATGTTGGCAGTCTTTTTATCAGTGTTTTGAAGGTCCGACTACGCCACCCGTGGATTGCGGTCAGGGATAACCGCTGCTGCAAGGCAGACCGCAGAGGCTGGTGTTGGTGTGCAGCACAGGGTTAGGATAACTCCCCACAGGAAGAGTGTAGCCTCAGGGCAGTGTAGGTGGATGCAGGGGGTGATAGTGCAGGCCGCAACAGTAAGAGTTCAGAGTCCGCTTCAAACAGTCCAGGGTCTTTATTGTAGGAATTATTAATGACCCAACAGGAGTACCGGTTAGGAATGGGCCTGGGTGTCTGAGAGCATTCGGGCGAGCCCCACTGGTCAGGGTGAGTGTGTAGGCCTACCGTTCTCTCTATGCTCTTTCTGACTATCCCCCTCTTCGGTGTAATAGCCCACGTCCCTGAGCTGGCCGTATACTTCTCGCCTGTATGGCTTGCGACTCGGGCCTTGGGTACCTTTTGCTTTCTCCTCGCTGTACTGATCCCTCTGTGTGGCGGAGCCTCCAGGCTTCTTAGGCCAAGGGACCTGAAATCCCTCGCGGGTTGGTTCTCTGCTGCTGGGCTTACAACCCTGACAGCCTCGGCTCCCAATATCCGGTTGTGTGGTTCTCTCAGCCAGGACCGGCTCTCATCGCCTCTGTCCCTGGCTTGCAGTTTCTCCTCTGCCTCACGGACTCCTCAGCTACAGCTGAACTGTCGCTCCTTCTCTGGGACTAGTCTCAGTCCTGAGCTAGGTCGTCCAGTTCTCCCTAACCCTGCCCCCAGTTCCAGCTTTTATAGGGGCAGCTTGCTCCCCCTACTGGCCTGGGACAGGAGGTGCTGTATGCTAATTGTCTCTACCCAGGGAACCTCCCTCCTGCTCTCAGACACAGCCTTTAATATTTGTGGCATCCAGGCCTGGGGTGACACACAGACACGGTGTGGGGGATTCACCGGTATGAGACCCGGGACCGGAGGCTTATGTATGTGGCGCCACAGAGGTACTGCACCTCACCTAGAGGTGTGGCATCTCCTTCTCTCAGGTAAGGATGGAGTACTGCCCAGGACCCCAACACTACTCCAGGCCAGATTGAACCAGATTGAACCGGATTGAACCGGATTGAACAGGATTGAACCAGATTGAACCGGTTTGAACCAGATTGAAATGGTTTGAACCAGATTGAACCGGCTTGAACCAGATTGAACCAGCTTGAACCGGTTTGAACCAGATTGAACCGGTTTGAACCAGATTGAACCTGTTTGAACCGGCTTGAACCAGATTGAAGCGGCTTGAACCTGTTTGAACCAGCTTGAACCGGCTTGAACCAGATTGAACCGGCTTGAACCAGATTGAACCGGTTTGAACCTGATTGAATCGGCTTGACCCGGCTTGAACCAGATTGAACCGGTTTGAACCACATTGAACCAGATTGAACCGGCTTGAACCGGCTTTAACCGGATTGAACCAGATTGAACTGGCTTTAACCGGCTTGAACCTGCTTGAACCGGCTTGAACCAGATTGAACTGGCTTGAACCAGATTGAACCGGTTTGAACCGGCTTGAACAAGATTGAACCGGCTTGAACCAGTTTGAACCAGATTGAAACGGCTTGAAACAGATTGAACCGGCTTGAACCAGATTGAAAAGGATTGAACCAGATTGAACCGGCTTGAACCAGATTGAACCGGCTTGAACCAGCTTGAACCAGATTGAACCGGCTTGAACTGGCTTGAACCGGCTTGAACCATATTGAACCGGCTTGAATCGGCTTGAACCAGATTGAACCAGCTTGAACTGGCTTGAACCAGATTGGTAGGTGGTGATGCTGGGGCTTGCCTTGAACACCATCTCCCACAGTTCAGGTCTTGTACTCACTTGGACTGCTTCCATGCCAAAGCTTTGAATGTCCACATTCCTCTTGGTCACCAATACTTCCCCCTCATTGTAGCCAACTCACTGGTCCACTAAGACAAGGATCTTCCTATATCCCAAACACGACCGAACTACCGCCTTTCCCAAGGCTTCAGCACAAACGCAACACTGGTCTGATACCAAGCTGACTACTATCAACCCTGTAGAATCCACAGAGCTGATCCTACACTTCTGGTGGCTCACATGGGACACTAGTGGGCATGCTGCAAATTGGAAAAACGCACCTCAGGTCAATTTACACAGAGTATAAAAGCAGCACAGTGGACATGAGATTTCTGTAAATCCCATACACTTTGCTGGTATTGTAAAACGCTGCTTTTAAGCCGCAGCGACAATATGCGATAAAAGCTCATCATGTGAATGTAGCCTAATTGTACTGAACTGAAGAATCATATCGCCAGGCGATGGTTACTGCAAATTGAATGGTGTAAATAAAATAAAAAAAACTATTGTGGAATTGCTCCTTTTTTTTCCACAGTTGGATTTTTTTTTTACCGCTTTCCAGTATATCATGATAAAATAGATGGCGTCATTCAAAAGTACAACTCATCCCACAAAAAAAACAAACGCTCACACGGCTATGTCGACCGTAAAATAAAAGTTGTGGGTCTTGGAATAAGAGAAAGATAAATTGAAAGCGCACAAAAACAGTAAATAGTTTGTTCAGGAAGGGGTTAATCACAAAATAGTCTTATTTTTATTCCAGGGATGTGGCTAATTTAGAACATTCGTGAATATATTTGGATCCAGTAGGCCGATGATCTTCAATACTACAAGTCCCAGCAGTTGTGGAGCAGCTGGATGGCAGTAGAACGCTAGCGCTGTGTGACCTGGAGAGTTCTTCAGTGTTCAGCAGCCTCCCTGCTGGTCCTGGACTCCATCTTTTATAACCACTTGGATGTCTGTGCATCCACATGTAGATGTTGAACTGTGTATAGTATGTTCAAATTGTTATGGAGGCTGGAGGACTGACTTCAGTGCCATCCCTTGTGAGGTACAATGACCCGATAGAGAAATGGCCGTCTTCTGGGAGATGAGGCAGATGAAGCCCAGAGGGTTGTCTAGGCCAAGGAAGTGTCTGGTGCTGATGGAGATATTTTGTGCCACCACGCTTAGATGAGGGAGAGCTCATAAAAAGGAGGATTGCGAGAGGAGGTGTAGGCCAGGACCTGCTCTAATACAAGCAGCCTTCACCCCTCAGGTGGTAGTCTGGAAACTGACGACTGTGAGGCAGAAGTCAGGAGACCTGATCTGTAGCTCTATGTGGAGCTGTGAAGGAGGTCCCAGCAGAAAGCGAATGAACCCTTGCAGGGGAGCAGTACAGTAGCTCTACTTAGTGAGGGTATCTGATCTGGCAAGTAACCATTATTAGCCTGATATGATCATGTTGTGAATTAGGAAGCCCACTAGTGTCCCATGTGAGCCACCAGAAGTGTAGGATCAGCTCTGTGGATTCTACAGGGTTGATAGTAGTCAGCTTGGTATCAGACCAGTGTTGCGTTTGTGCTGAATCCTTGGGAAAGGCGGTAGTTCGGTCGTGTTTGGGATATAGGAAGATCCTTATCTTAGTGGACCAGTGAGTTGGCTACAATGAGGAGGAAGTATTGGTGACCAAGAGAAATGTGAACATTCAAAGCTTTGGCATGGAAGCTGTCCAAGTGAGTACAAGACCTGAACTGTGGGAGATGGTGTTCAAGGCAATCCCTTTAAATATACTTAAAGATGGTGTCACAAGGGGGTCTTTGACCATGCATAGCAGCAGGGGAAGTGTATGATAAGTAAAGACACCCTGTGGCAATCACCAAACCTATTATTCATTCTCAGCCACCCAGGGCCTCCAAGCCATGGCTCCATCTAGAAGTAGTCTACTCTGATGCCTTGTCCAGTGGCATTCCTGATCTATAATTATCCTTCTGAACTAGCACCATATTTCATATATGCATGGATTTACCATTGAGTTGTGTCTTAAGAGGGATGTCCACTAGGGTACATTTAATTTTTCTTGTGTTTTTGGGGAAAATATTTGGTCACTTGACCATGTACATCCCACCTAGCCATGGAGGTTGGCATCCAGTTTTTGAATGTAATGGCAGCCCCTCTCAATGAAGGCTGACCCTATGCAGTCACAGAAATATGTATAACTGGACATCACACCTAACAGAATATTGTGTCTCTGCAGCTCTTGGTTGTCCCCGGCCTACTATGAGGGGAAACACATTTAGAAAAGTGCCCTGCTACCATGGATAGATGATTGATTTCTGGCCAGTGGGACCACTGGTCATTAGAGGGGTTGTCCAGTCATAAGTGATACAGAGTGACTGCAGACACGGTGCGGGGGACTCACCGGTATGAGACCCGGGACCGGAGGCTATGTATGTGGGGCCACAGAGGTACTGCACCTCACCTAGAGGTGTGCCATCTCCTTCTCTCAGGTAAGGATGGAGTACTACAGCTTGAACCAGATTGAACCTGCTTGAACCGGCTTGAACCAGATTGGTAGGTGGTGATGCTGGGGCTTGTAGTGCAGGCGGGATGGCGCAGCAGGAGTAACTGACAGAGACAGGGGATTCGCTTCAATACCTTTACTGGTGCGGATGTCAGGTACGGTCCAGGGTACTCAGTAGGATGGGTGCACTTCAGGACTTCTCCCCAGTGAGGGGGTATAAGGCCTCATGGTCCGTGTCTGCCTCTCTGTATGCTCCTGGCCAGCCTGCAACTGGGCCTAGCTTATGTGTCGTGCTGTTCCTTCACCTGTCACTCGGTAGTAGGACCTTCTGCTGGTAACCCCTCTCCCTGGACGTATGTGGCGCCACAGAGGTACTGCACCTCCTCATGTAGAGGTGTGGCATCTCCTTCTCTCAGGTAAGGATGGAGGTCCCAGGACCCCAACACTACTCCAGGCCAGACTGAACCGGATTGAATCGGATTGAACCAATTTGAACCAGATTGAACCGGTTTGAACTGGACTGAACTGGTTTGAACCGGCTTGAACCAGATTGAACCGGTTTGAACCGGCTAGAACCAGATTGAACCGGATTGGACCGGCTTGAAGCAGATTGAACCGGCTTGACCAGATTAAACCGGCTTGAACCGGTTTGAACCGGCTTGAACCAGATTGAACCGGCTTGGACCGGCTTGAACCAGATTGAACCGGCTTTAACAGGATTGAATCGGCTTTAACAGGCTTGAACAATATTAAACCGGTTTGAACCGGCATGAACCAGATTGAACCGGCTTGAACCGGCTTGAACCAGATTGAACCGGTTTGAACCGGATTCAACCGGATTGTACCGGCTTGAACTGGTTTGAACCGGCTTGAACCAGATTGAACTGGCTTGAACCAGATTAAACCGGCTTTAACCACATTGAACCAGTTTGAACCGGTTTGTACCAGATTGAACCGGCCAAACCGGCTTGAACCAGATTGAACCGGATTGAACCGGCTTGAACCAGATTGAACCGGTTTGAACCGGCTTGAACCGGACTGAACCGACTTGAACCAGATTGAACCGGCTTTAACCGGCTTGAAACAGATTGGTAGGTGGTGATGCTGGGGATTGTAGTGCAGGCGGGACGGCACAGCAGGAGTAACTTACAGAGACATGGGATTCGCTTCAATACCTTTACTGGTACGGATGTCAGGTATGGTCCAGGGTACTCAGTAGGATGGGTGCACTTCTCCCCAGTGAGCGGGTATAAGGCCTCCTGGTCCATGTCTGCCTCTCTGTATGCTCCTGGCCAGCCTGCAACTGGGCCTAGCTTATGTGTTGTGCTGTTCCTTCACCTGTCGCTCGATAGTACGACCTTGTGCTGGTAACCACTCTCCCTCGATGCTGGGGCCTTGTGGTTCCTGGTCCTGTAATGGGTCTAGCTTCAGGTCGTCCAGGGACTTGTAGTACTCCTGGAATGCCGGTGATCCCTACTGGGTATAAAGGGACCCTGTAGGCGTGGACCCAGTGTCCGGTTTATATATTGGGGTGAGCCTATGATGCTCTTCTGCCCCCTCAGCTCCTCTCTCCCTTCTCCTCTTGCCTTCAGCCACACTCGGGGCCCTCAGAACTCAACTCGTGCTGTAGGCCTTGGCTCGCCTGAGCACTGCAACCAGCGTGCTGCATCTTCACTGGTCTAAGTGCCAGCACACTCACTAACAACTAACTGACTAAACTCAGCTGCCTGGCTCCACCCTCCATATATATATATATCCCTAACGGGCTCCCTATGGTGGTGTGAGGTGGAAGGGTGAAGGTGTTTGTATGTAATGAGGGCCTCTTGTGGAGAAGTCCGTCCATGCCCCCTGGGTCCTGTGGTACCTGTGCACAGCAGGGTGCCACACTTCAGTACCTTTACTGGTGTAACGGCAGGTATGGTCCAGGGTACTTGCTAGGAAGGGTGCACTTCAGGACTTCTCCCCATTGAGCGGGTATAAGGCCTCCTGATCCGTGTCTTCCTCTCTCTAAGCTTCTAGCCAGCCTGGAACTTGGCCTAGCTTCTGTGTTGTGTTGCTCTCTCACCTGACCGCTTGGTAGTAGTGACGCGCCCCTGGGCCTGTGTCGCGCTGCGGTGCGCACGCGGGAGCTTACCCGGAGCCGGATCCGTGGAGGGTTGTAGTCTCGTGGCGGTGACCCGGTCCGTGCCCAGGGAGTCAAACTGGACGGCAGTCTACTAGTAGTAAATAGTTGATGACTACGCCACCCGTTGAGTGCAGCCAGGGAGCTGCTGCTGCGGGGCAGACCGCTGAGGCCGATGGTAGGATTATGCAGCGTGATAGTATAACCCCCAACGGGAGGGGTATGGTCTCAGGGCAGCCGACGTGGATGATGGGGGTAGCAGGAACCACTCAGAGACGGTACGGTGTAGTTCAGGGTCTTTACTGGTAACAACGATAGACCCTCCCGGAGTACTTGCTAGCGAACGGGGCCTGGTCAGTCCTTGAGCAGATGGGATCTCCCCTGGCCAGGCGTAGTTGTAGGCCTCCCAAACTGACTGTACTCTTCTGGCTACCTTGCTAGAAGCTGATGTAAGTAGCCCACGTCCCTGAGTGTACCGTGTGGTGCTCACCCGTATGGCCGGTGACTCGGGGCCTTCTAATGGCTTCCGCTCCACGATGGCGGTGCTGGTCCCACGCGTGTGACCGTGCCTTCGGGCTTCTGGGCCAGAGGACCTGAAATCCCCTGCCTGACGGATTCTGCTGCTGGGTAGGAGTTAGTCCCCACAGCCTCGGACTCCGGGTCCGGAAAGAAGTCTTCTTAGTCAGGGCGAGCTCTGCAGCTGCCAGCCCCTGACTCCTTGTAACTCTGCTGTTTCCTATGCTGCTTCTTGTCTCTACTCCACTTGTCTGACTCACCCTGCCTCAGCCCCGGGTTTATACAGGGGAAGTTCTTCCCCTCCCAAGACTGGGCAGGAGGTGTGGCATGCACAGGATCCCTGACCAAAGGACCTCCCACCTGCTCTCAGACATAACATTACATTACTGTGGAAAACCAGACCCCTGGGGTGCCACATTCCCCCCTAGTGAAATTTAGTACTCCGGGACTAAACACATTTAGAAAAACATAAGGCAAAAACATTAATAATACAATAAGAAAACATATAAAGATGGTTACGGCGTGTCCGCAACCGGGTGCAGTCTCTGAAGAGAGCAAGGTGTCCATTTCACCAACACAGGGAGACGTAACCAGGTAGGGGTCTGTCCTACCCCGAGTCCTTAACAGTCTCTAGTCCATCCTGGGTTACGCTCCAACTATGTACAAGGATTCCCGGTAAATCCACCAAGGATTCCTAAAAATAACTAGAAACACAAAATTATACACAAGCAACAAGACACAGAAAAACATAAATAAAACAATTTATACACTTTAAATTCTCCAGCGTGCCTCTAGTGGCCCGAGTGGACCTACGGAGCTGACTGTCTGGCCCTGAACTACAGGGTGTAGGAGCTGTCAAGGGTAAACTGGGCAGCTGTCTACCGGCTCTTTGTCTCACTAGGGGTACGGCAGGCTCACTATAAGCAGAGGGTTGATTCTCCTGTTCTGCTTGTGTGGAGTCTTCTGCCTCCTGGACCGGCTGTTCTTCCAGCTCTACCCGTTGCTCCGTAGGTTCTTGGGATGATGGTTGGAGGAAGGTGAGTACGGGTACCACAACTGCACCATTGACTTGAGTCCAAGACTGAGGGAAGTCCCCGAGCACGGTACTAACCATATCTTCCCTTTCTTCCACGGGTCGATGGTCTTCTTGTTCCTCTTCAGGGTTCCTCAGTTGTTCGGGACACTTCTTCAGGTGGTCCCGGGATACAATGGCTGTGGTTTCCCCTCCGTCTTTACTGATGGTACAGACCTTCGGGTTCTCGTGGCTTGAGGGCAGTACGGTGTACGGGTCCTTCTCCCACTGGTCGTCCAACTTGTGGAGCCGTCTCTTCCTCTTCAAGACCTGCTCTCCGGGTACCAGGGGAACAGCGGGAGCATACTGGTTGTAAGTTTTCTCTTGTCTTTCCCTAGCCTGACAGAGACTTCGCTCCACGCTCTCCTGTACTCTCCGGTACTGCTGCTGCCTCTCTGTGTCCCAGTCTGTTTCTGGTGAAGTGTCCTCGGGGGTCAGGACTCCCATTTCCAGGTCAACAGGTAACTTACCAGGTCTTGCCCTCATTAGGTAAGCCGGGGTACAGTTGGTGGAACCTACCGGGATGTGGTTGTATAGGTCCACCAGATCGGGCAACTTTTCAGGCCACAGACTGCGTTCTTCCAGGGGCAACGTTTTTAGAAGATCCATTACCACCTGGTTCATTTTTTCACAAAGTCCATTAGTCTGCGGATGGTAGGGTGTCGTCCTTATCTTCCGGCAGCCATACAGATTGCAGAATTCCTGAAAGACCTCCGCTTCAAAGGCAGGTCCCTGGTCCGTCAGCACTTGGTCCGGGTACCCGTGTGGACGGCAGAAGTGCTGCTGGAAGGCTCTAGCTGCTGTTTGAGCCGTTAAGTCCTTGACGGGGACGACAACCAAGAACCGGGAGTAATGATCCACGATGGTTAACGCGTAGACGTAGCCACTTCTGCTTGGGGTCAGTTTTACATGATCCAAGGCTACCAGTTCCAACGGTTGCCGGGTGACGATGGACTGCAGGGGAGTCTTCTGGCTGGCTCGGTCCTTCCTTCTCAGGTTGCACGGGCCACAATCTCTGCACCACTTCTCGATGGTTCCCCTCATGCCTACCCAGTGGAACCGCTCGCGCAGCAGGAACTCCAGCTTTTTCCACCCAAAGTGTCCAGCTCCGTCGTGGTATGCCTCCATCACCATGGCTGCGTCTCTTCGTGGCACCACTACTTGCCAGAGTAATTCATGCGTCCGGGAGTTAACCATTCTGCGGCACAACTTCCCTTTGTAAAGGAACAGTCGACTCTTCTCTGCCCATAGTTGTTTGGCTTCCTCCGGAGCGTCTGGTTCAAGGCGAGCCTCCGGCCGAGTCAGCATCTCCTTCACCAGTCGGACGGCAGGGTCGCTGTCTTGCGTTTCCGCCCAGTTGTAGTGGGGTAAGGGGTTCAACGTAGCAGCCTGCTTACTCCTTACCCGGTGGGAATACTGAATAGTCCCATGACGGTGGAACGCAGGGAGTTCAACTTCTTCCAGTCCCTCCGGATCTTCTCCTCCGTCCGGCAGGTTGGGCATCCTGGACAGGGCGTCCGCGTTGGTATTGGAGCGTCCTGCCCGGTATTTAATTGTGAACTCGTAGTTGGACAGACGGGCCATCCACCTCTGCTCCAGGGCACCGAGTCTTGCCGTGTCCAGGTGTGTCAGCGGGTTGTTATCCGTGTACACGGTGAACCGGGAAGAAGCGAGGTAATGCTTAAAGCGCTCAGTGATTGCCCATACTACGGCCAGGAACTCTAACTTAAATGAGCTGTAATTCTCGGGGTTCCTTTCGGTGGGTCGCAGTTTTCGGCTGGCGTAGGCGATTACTCGTTCCTTCCCCTGCTGGATCTGGGACAGTACGGCTCCTAGCCCGATGTTACTGGCGTCGGTGTAGAGGATAAAGGGCTGGCTATAATCCGGGTACGCCAGGATTTCGTCCCCCGTGAGGGCCATCTTCAGCTGGCGGAAGGACTCTTCTTCCAGCTCTTCCCATTTGAAGGGCGGCTTCTGGTTCTTGGCCTTCCGGGACTGGCCTATCAGGAGGTCCTGCATAGGTGCTGCCTTTTTGGTGAAACCGGGAATAAACCTTCGGTAGTAGCCTACCAACCCGAGGAACTGCCGCACTTCTTTTACGCTGGAGGGGCTTGGCCATTCCTTAATTGCGGTGATTTTATCAGGGTCGGGAGCCACTCCGTCAGCGCTCACTACGTGTCCCAGGTACTGCACCTTTGGTTTCAGGAGGTGACACTTGGAGGGTTTCACCTTTAGGCCGTAACTCGCCAGAGCCTCGAACACTTCCGCCAGGTGTTTCAGGTGGTCCTCATATGTCTTGGAATATACGATGACATCGTCCAGGTACAACAGGACCGTCTCGAAGTTTCTGTGGCCCAGACAACACTCCATTAGGCGTTGGAAGGTTCCTGGTGCGTTGAAGAGTCCGAACGGCATGCAGGTGAACTCGCTAAGTCCCATCGGGGTGGTGAATGCGGTCTTCTCCCGGTCCGCCTCTGCTACAGGAACCTGCCAGTACCCGCTAGTGAGATCCAAGGTAGAGAAGAAGTTAGCAGATCTTAAAGCAGCCAATGACTCCTCTATCCTTGGTAAGGGGTACGCATCCTTGTGTGTGATACGGTTGATTTTCCGGTAATCTACACACATCCTCATGGTGTTGTCTTTCTTTTTGACTAAAACTAATGGGGCTGCCCAGGGGCTACAACTATCCCGGATTACCCCAGCCTCCTTCATGTCTCTAAGCATCCCCTTGGCGTGTTGGTAATGTGCAGGGGGTACGGGTCGATACCTCTCTTTTATGGGAGGATGATCTCCCGTGGGGATGCGATGTTCTACCCCCTTGACTCGCCCGAAGTCTAACGGGTGTTTACTAAACACTCTCTCATACTCTTGAACCACCCGATAGACTCCTTGTTTCTGATGTGAGGGAGTGGAGTCAGTACCCAGATGTAGTTGCTGACACCAGTCCTCCATGTCTTTCTTAGAGCCGTTACCTTCCTCCGGGTGAGATGGAGGCAAGGGTTCCACAGATTGTATAGAATTTTGATTAGTGATATATAATTTGGCTAGCGTGGCATACCGGGGCAGGTACACTTCCCTCTCCCCGATATTTATTATGCGAACGGGCACCCTCCCATGGCGTACATTGACGACCCCCCGTGCTGTCAAAATGGTGGGCCTACTGTCTGAGTAAACTGGTTCTACCATTGCCTGGTAATCTCTACCTCTCAGACCAATAGCTGCCCGGCACCAAATCATCATTTCACTTTTTGGGGGCATGGCAATAGGAAAAGGGTCACACATTCTTACGCTACCAATCTCACCGCCGGAGAGTTCCACTTGTTGCCGTTGCATCAGTGCCCGGATCTCTTTCTGGAGCACCCGCTGCTCGCCGGAGCTGGCATTCTTGGCAACCTGCTGTAAAAGGAAAATCACCTCTGCAAGACAATTTTCAATTACATTAGTTCCTAGAGTTATTTTTGGGTGACTCTCATGTTTATCAATATCTACAATGATCAGTCCCTGTGCGGCCAGTTCGACTCTAACAATTTTGATGGTCACCTCTTTAAATCCGATCTGTGGCACGGGCTGACCATTGCTGGCGATGATACTCAAGTCGTCGTCGGGGTAGCGGGTAATATCCGAGTCATTCCAGTACTGCTTGAAGAGCACGTACGGGATGGTGGTGACCTGTGACCCGGTGTCCAGTAGGGCACTCATGGGAATGCCATCCAGTACCACAGGCAAGACTGGACGTCCTCCCACATATCTGTCGCGCCAGTTCGATGGGCCTGGTGATCTTTTTCCTGGGGGTTGGCCCTCTACCCCAGGTTGTGCCCGTTTAAAGAACAGTACCTTGCCATATGTCCGGGTTGATTGCAGCGGCGGCAGATGGGTCGTCCGTCCTCACTGTATCGGTCACTGGGTCTTCCTCTGGCCGGTGGGGTCCTCCTTGGTCGACGCCACGGGATGTCCTCCGGTCCGGATGCCAGCTGGATCTTCCCTGGGGTGGAAACCTGTAAAGACTGCACAGTTCGGGTTAGCGCAGCAACGCTCTTAGCTAGCTCTTGGGCCTGATGGTGTAGGTCTGGAGCCGGGTCATTGTCCAAAGCCTGCGCATCAGCTCCCACAGGCCCTGCTGACAAGGGCGCCGCCTCCTGGTAGTAAGTGGTAGTGGGGCGTCTGTGGGTCACAACGCCACCTGGTGCCGGTTCTCGGAGCACCCGGATGGCTCTGTCCTTGAACTGTGCAAAGTCCAGATGGGGATCCTGTAAGGCCATTGCCCGCAACTGGGTTCGGTGGGCATTGCAATATAAACCCTCTATAAATTGTTCAGTCAACAGCCTGTCCTCGTTTCCCACCCCATCAGGGTCGGTCTGCTTTATGGCCCTCAGGGCCTCTTGTAGGTTTAGTGCATAGTCCCTTATACTCTCATGCGCTCGCTGCTTGCACCCGTAGAATCTAAGCTTAATCTCGGCTGAGGTGCGGGTATCAAAGGTGTCCTTCAGCTGGGTTAGTATCCCTGCGACAGTCTTCCTCCCAGGTGGCCAGGATTTTACTTCCCTTTTGGCTGCCCCTGTTAGTTGGGCCACCAGGATGCTCACTTTTTGCTCTTCTGTGAGGGGGTACACCTGGAAGAGGCTATCCAGCTTTTCTCTAAAGTCATGCAGGGTATGTGACTCCCCTGAGTACTGGGGTAGCCAAGCTGCTCCCGGGATATAGGGCATGGTGAAGGGCATAACTGCAGCAGCGGTAGCGCTGGCGGGGGTTGAGGCAGTGAAGCTCTCCTCCGTATCCGACATCTTCCTCCCCCCTAGTGGACCGTGGCCTACCTTGCGATGATCCTCTTCCGTAGGCCGCGGCTCCGCAGTGGATCGTCAGGGTTGAGGACCTTCCGTCGCGCTCCTGTGACGTCGGCGTCTGCTGGGCTCCTTCCAGGACCTTACGCAACGTCCGGACGTGAGGCGGGGCTTCAGTTCTCGCGCGCTTTCGGAGTCCACGCCCCTCTTCTTCCCGCGCGGCGTCCTCAAGATGGCGTCCAATGGCGGGAAAACTCCACGGATGGCGGGAAGAAGGTCGAAGATGGCGCCGGATGGCGAGAAAACTTCACGGATGGCGGGAAGAAGGTAGAAGATGGCGCCGGATGGCGGGAAACCTCCACGGATAGCGGGAATCTTCACCACTGGTAAGTTTGAACAGTCTTTGCTTTTCAGGCACGCAGTACCCGGTGGTTGCGGGCACGAAATCCTGCCGACTACGCCAAAGTTGACGCGCCCCTGGGCCTGTGTCGCGCTGCGGTGCGCACGCGGGAGCTTACCCGGAGCCGGATCCGTGGAGGGTTGTAGTCTCGTGGCGGTGACCCGGTCCGTGCCCAGGGAGTCAAACTGGACGGCAGTCTACTAGTAGTAAATAGTTGATGACTACGCCACCCGTTGAGTGCAGCTAGGGAGCTGCTGCTGCGGGGCAGACCGCTGAGGCCGATGGTAGGATTATGCAGCGTGATAGTATAACCCCCAACGGGAGGGGTATGGTCTCAGGGCAGCCGACGTGGATGATGGGGGTAGCAGGAACCACTCAGAGACGGTACGGTGTAGTTCAGGGTCTTTACTGGTAACAACGATAGACCCTCCCGGAGTACTTGCTAGCGAACGGGGCCTGGTCAGTCCTTGAGCAGATGGGATCTCCCCTGGCCAGGCGTAGTTGTAGGCCTCCCAAACTGACTGTACTCTTCTGGCTACCTTGCTAGAAGCTGATGTAAGTAGCCCACGTCCCTGAGTGTACCGTGTGGTGCTCACCCGTATGGCCGGTGACTCGGGGCCTTCTAATGGCTTCCGCTCCACGATGGCGGTGCTGGTCCCACGCGTGTGACCGTGCCTTCGGGCTTCTGGGCCAGAGGACCTGAAATCCCCTGCCTGACGGATTCTGCTGCTGGGTAGGAGTTAGTCCCCACAGCCTCGGACTCCGGGTCCGGAAAGAAGTCTTCTTAGTCAGGGCGAGCTCTGCAGCTGCCAGCCCCTGACTCCTTGTAACTCTGCTGTTTCCTATGCTGCTTCTTGTCTCTACTCCACTTGTCTGACTCACCCTGCCTCAGCCCCGGGTTTATACAGGGGAAGTTCTTCCCCTCCCAAGACTGGGCAGGAGGTGTGGCATGCACAGGATCCCTGACCAAAGGACCTCCCACCTGCTCTCAGACATAACATTACATTACTGTGGAAAACCAGACCCCTGGGGTGCCACAGTAGGACCTTTCTTTGGCAACCACTATCCCTGGATGCCAGGGCCTTCGTGGTTCCTAGTCCTGTTATTGCTGGTAGCTTCAGGATGACCAGGGGTCTGGAAGCCTCCTGGTATGCCGCTAGTCCCTACTGGGTATAGAGGACCCTATAGGCGTGGACCCAGTGTCTGGTTTGTGTCTCGGGGTAAGCCTACGATGCTCCTCTGCCCCCTCAATTCCTCTCTCCTTTCCTCTTTGCCTCCGGCCACACTCGGGGCCCTCAATACAGCAGCTGACGTGCTGCGTCTTCACTGCTCTCAGTGGCAGCACATTCTCTCACTAAACTGATCTTCCTGGCTCCACCCTCCATATATATATCCCTAACAGGGCTCCCTCTGGTGGTATGAGGTGGAAGGGTGGAGGTGTCTGTTTGTAGTGAGGGCCTCTTGTGGAAAAGTCCGTCCATGCACCCTTTTGGGTCCTGTGGTACCTGTTGTAGCAGGGTGCCACAGTATCACCGTAAGGCTACGTTCTCATGATAAGTGTTTGTTGAGTTTTTGACCTTAGTTTACCTGCATTTTTATTTCATTGTGTTTTTGATGCGTTTTTGGTCTCTGTTTAGTGTGTCACTAAAGCTGCTTTGTTTTTTAAACTTTCTGGTATTGACATTCTTAGATGCGGACTGCATGCGGTTTTGATGAGTTTACACTAAGTAAAAGCACTAAAGACGCATGTGCGTGTTTTTACATTAGATGTGGAAATTCCGCACAGAAAACTCAGTATACCCACAAGAGAAATTAACATGCTGCAAATTGGAAAAACGCACCTCAGGTCAATTTACACAGAGTAAAAAAGCAGCACAGTGGACATGAGATTTCTGTAAATCCCATACACTTTGCTGGTATTGTAAAACGCTGCTTTTTAGCTGCAGCGACAATACGCGATAAAAGCTCATCATGTGATGTAGCCTAATTGTACTGAACTGAAGAATCATATCGCCAGGTGATGGTTACTGCAAATTGAACGCTGTAAATAAAAAATATACAGTACAGACCAAAAGTTTGGACACACCTTCTCATTTAAAGATTTTTCTGTATTTTCATTACTATGAAAATTGTACATTCACACTGAAGGCATCAAAACTATAAATTAACACACGTGGAATTATATACTTAACAAAAAAGTGTGAAATAACTGAAAATATGTCATATATTCTAGGTTCTTCAAAGTAGCCACCTTTTGCTTTGATGACTGCTTTGCACACTCTTGGCATTCTCTTGATGAGCTTCAAGAGGTAGTCACCGGAAAAGGTTTTCACTTCACAGATGTGCCCTGACAGGTTTAATAAGTGGGATTTCTTGCCTTATAAATGAGGTTGGGACCGTCAGTTGTGTTGTGCAGAAGTCTGGTGGATACACAGCTGATAGTTCTACTGAATAGACTGTTTGAATTTGTATTATGGCAAGAAAAAAGCAGCTAAGTAAAGAAAAACGAGTGGCCATCATTACTTTAAGAAATGAAGGTCAGTCAGGGCGAAAAATTGGGAAAACTTTGAAAGTGTCCCCAAGTGCAGTTACAAAAACCATCAAGCGCTACAAAGAAACTGTCTCACATGAGGACTGCCCCAGGAAAGGAAGACCAAGAGTCGCCTCTGCTTCTGAGGATAAGTTTATCTGAGTCACCAGCCTCAGAAATCGCAGGTTAACAGCAGCTCAGATTAAAGACCAGGTCAATGCCACACAGAGTTCTAGCAGCAGACACATCTCTTCAACAACTGTTAAGAGGAGACTTTGTGCAGCAGGCCTTCATGGTAAAATAGCTGCTAGGAAACCACTGCTAAGGACAGGCAGCAAGCAGAAGAGACTTGTTTGGGCTAAAGAACACAAGGAATGGACATTAGACCAGTGGAAATCTGTGCTTTGGTCTGATGAGTCCAAATTTGAGATCTTTGGTTCCAACCACTGTGTCTTTGTGCGACGCAGAAAAGGTGAATGGATGGACTCTACATGCCTGGTTCCCACCGTGAAGCATGGAGGAGGAGATGTGATGGTGTGGGGGTGCTTTGCTGGTGACACTGTTGAGGATTTATTCAAAATTGAAGACATATTGAACCAGCATGGCTACCACAGCATCTTGCAGCAGCATGCTATTCCATCCGGTTTGCGTTTAGTTGGACCATCATTTATTTTTCAACAGGACAATGACCCCAAACACACCTCCAGGTTGTGTAAGGGCTATTTGACCAAGAAGGAAAGTGATGGGGTGCTACGCCAGATGACCTGGCCTCCACAGTCACCAAACCTGAAGCCAATCGAGATGGTTTGGGGTGAGCTGGACCGCAGAGTGAAGGCAAAAGGGCCAACAAGTGCTAAGCATCTCTGGGAACTCCTTCAAGAGTGTTGGAAGACCATTTCCAGTGACTACCTCTTGAAGCTCATCAAGAGAATGCCAAGAGTGTGCAAAGCAGTCATCAAAGCAAAAGGTGGCTACTTTGAAGAAACTAGAATATAAGACATATTTTCAGTTGTTTCACACTTTTTTGTTAAGTATATAATTCCACATGTGTTAATTCATAGTTTTGATGCCTTCAGTGTGAATGTACAATTTTCATAGTCATGAAAATACAGAAAAATCTTTAAATGAGAAGGTGTGTCCAAACTTTTGGTCTGTACTGTATATATATTGTGGAATTGCTCCTTTTTTTCCATAGTTGGAATTTTTTTTACCGCTTTCCAGTATATCATGATAAAATAGATGGCGTCATTCAAACGTACAACTCATCCCACAAAAAAAAACAAGCCCTCACACAGCTATGTCGACCGTAAAATAAAAGTTGTGGGTCTTGGAATAAGAGAAAGATAAATTGAAAGCGCACAAAAACAGTAAATAGTCTGTTCAGGAAGGGGTTAATCACAAAAAGGTCTTATTTTTATTCGAGGGACGTGGCTAATTTAGAACATTTGTGAATATATTTGGATCCAGTAGGCCGATGATCTTTAATACTACAAGTCCCAGCAGTTGGGGAGCAGCTGGATGGCAGTAGAACGCTAGCGCTGTGTGACCTGGAGAGTTCTTCAGTGTTCAGCAGCCTCCCTGCTGGTCCTGGACTCCATCTTTTATAACCACTTGGATGTCTGTGCATCCACATGTAGATGTTGAACTGTGTATAGTATGTTCAAATTGTTATGGAGGCTGGAGGACTGACTTCAGCGCCATCCCTTGTGAGGTACAAAGACCGGATAGAGAAATGGCAGTCTTCTGGGAGATGGGGCAGGTGAAGCCCAGAGGGTTGTGTAGGCCAAGGAAGTGTCTGGTGCTGATGGAGATATTTTGTACCACCACGCTTAGATGAGGGCGAGCTCTTAAAAAGGAGGATTGCAAGAGGAGGTGTAGGCCAGGACCTGCTCTAATACAAGCAGCCTTCACCCCTCAGGTGGTAGTCTGGAGACTGACGGCTGTGAGGCAGAAGTCAGGAGACCTGATTTGCAGCTCTATGTGGAGCTGTGAAGGAGGTCCCAGCAGAAAGCGAATGAACCCTTACAGGGGAGCAGTACAGTTGCTCTACTTAGTGAGGGTATCTGATCTGGCAAGTAACCATTATTAGCCTGATATGATCATGTTGTGAATTAGGAAGCCCACTAGTGTCCCATGTGAGCCACCAGAAGTGTAATATCAGCTCTGTGGATTCTACTGGGTTGATAGTAGTCAGCTTGGTATCAGACCAGTGTTGCTTTTGTGCTGAAGCCTTGAGAAAGGCGGTAGTTCGGTCGTGTTTGGGATATAGGAAGATCCTTGTCTTAGTGGACCAGTGAGTTGGCTACAATGAGGGGGGAGTATTGGTGACCAAGAGGAATGTGGACATTCAAAGCTTTGGCATGGAAGCTGTCCAAGTGAGTACAAGACCTGAACTGTGGCAGATGGTGTTCAAGGCAATCCCTTTAAATATACTTAAAGATGGTGTCACAAGGGGGTCTTGGACCATGCATAGCAGCAGGGGAAGTGTATGATAAGTAAAGACACCCTGTGGCAATCACCAGACCTATTATTCCTTCTCAGCCACCCAGGGCCTCCAAGCCATGGCTCAATCTAGAAGTAGTCTACTCTGATACCTTGTCCAGTGGCATTCCTGATCTATAATTACCCTTCTGAACTAGCACCATATTTCATATATGCATGGATTTACCATTGAGTTGTGTCTTAAGAGGGATGTCCACTAGTGTACATTTAATTTTTCTTGTGTTTTTGGGGAAAATATTTGGTCACTTGACCATGTACATCCCACCTAGCCATGGAGGTTGGCATCCAGTTTTTGAATGTAATGGCAGCCCCTCTCAATGAAGGCTGACCCTATGCAGTCACAGAAATATGTATAACTGGACATCACACCTAACAGAATATTGTGTCTCTGCAGCTCTTGGTTGTCCCCGGCCTACTATGAGGGGAAACACATTTAGAAAAGTGCCCTGCTACTGACCAGCCCAGGGGATGGGGATGACTCGGTACCCGGGCCTTTGCCTGGCCTTGGGGATGTCGCGGTGGTCGGCTCCCGGGCCTGTAACCTGGAGTCAGCTTTTAAAAGGGGATTATTTGTTAACTCTATGAAAGCTCGTGACGCCACCTGTGGTTTCTGATGAGACTAACCAGTGCTGCGGCAGTCCACTGAGGCCGGTAAAAAGGCAGCTGGATTGTATAGCTCCCCACAGGTGGAGCTAGGCCTCAGGGCAGCGTACGGAGAGGGGGATGCAGCACAGGTGAGACCCAGCCGGGTCAGAGCAAGAACGGGGACGGACACGGTAGTCACTTCAGTACCTTTTACTGGTGGTAATTCAGGCACATCCCGGAGCACTGTAGGGTGAAGGGTGCATATCAGGATCCTCCCCAATGAGCGTATGTAGGGCCTCCTATTTCTTGCCTCTGCGTAGTAAGCTTCTGACCTGCCTGAAGCTAGGCCTAACTTTATCTCTGTCCTGCACCGGCTGACGTTGTGGTAGGGCCTTCTCTTGGAGTGCACGCTCCCAGCTTACGGGGCCTATGTGTCTCCTGGCTCTGTTACGTATCAGCTCTCTAGTGAACCTGGGATCTGTAGTTCTCCAGCGATTCCGGTTATGCCTTACTGGGTCGTAGAGATCCCGGTAAGCTCGGACCCGGTGTCCGGTATATGTTTCGGGGTGAGCTGGGTAAGCTCCTCTGCCCCCACTGCTACTCACTTTCTACTCGCCTTCGGCCACACTCGGGCCCTCACTGGGCTACTCACACTAACGGCAGCTTGCCGCTCTTCATCGATCTTTTGGCGCCGGCACACCTTAAGCTCACTATTCTGAGCTACAACTGAGTCTAGACTGGGCTTACCTCTGCAGACAGTCTTCTGCAAAAACCGAACTGAGAACTCTGTCCCTCTCTGACTGCGAGCAGGAACTCTGTTCTGGCTAGACTGAACTGCCTAGCTCCACCTTCCCTATTTATATCCCTAACGGGCTCCCTCTGCTGGTCTGAGGTGGAAGGTGGAGATGTGTGAATGTTTATCGGGGACTCTTGTGGAGGATTCCATCAATGCACTCTTCAAGGATCTGTGGCACGAAGCGCAGCTGGGCGCCACATTCCCCCCTAGCAAAGCTCAGCACTCCCGGGCTGAAGTACATTTTAAAACAACAATAGTAAAGATTAACAATGCAATAACTCTTCCCTTTATGGGAGGCACATTTCTTAAACGTTGCATAATAACATAAACAGGTACAAAGCGTCCTCAGAATTCTAGTCTCTTGTGGTGAGGTTCCCAGACAGGATGTCCATCTCACAGGGTAGAGTACTTGATGGTTTGAGGGACCAGTCCCAAACCCTCAACGTAGGCCCTGGGGTGGCTGCAGGGCATGAAGATCCTGTGTTGGACCTCCATTAGAGCCACTCCAGACAGGTTTTACTTCTGAGGTCACCTAAAAGGGGCACTCCAGGGAGTGTAATTATATACAAGAAGCAGTTTTTGGGCTGCACACAGTACTCAGCCACGAAGTTCTTAGATAAAATAAAGGAAGTCATTAAGCAAAGTGTCCATATCACTTGAACTGTTCAATAATAAAGCACAAAATAATATACATATGCATGAAAACACACAGAAATACAGTACAATAATACACAATTCCCCAGGGGTAACTATCTACACTTTTCAGAGTTTAGCTATCTTACTGATTATATCTGACAGGGGGTTGACCTTTAGTACTACACGTGGATCTGCATGGTACTGGAATGCGTGAGGCACTAATAGGTGCTCTACCTCCCAATGTGTCAGTACTAGGTGTGGAGGGGCTACAAGGCTGTATTGACCTCTCTACTGGACTGACAAGTTCACCATTGGCTGGGCCTTCTTGCTCTTCTCCTACCGGGGATCCTTCGTCCGGGGATTCTTCTTGAGCTGGCTCCTCTTCAGCACTTACAGGCTCTTCTTGCTGTGGGTAGAAGGTGATTACAGGGATGATTACTGCTCCTCCTAGTTGGGGCCAATCTGCCAGGAAATCTCCTAAATCAGTGTGGATTACTGCTTCTTTAGGCTCCTCCGGGATAACGAGAGGCACTTCCTCTTGGAGTTTTAGCAGATCTGGACAGAACTTTAGGTGATCCCTGGATACTGTTGCAGTTGTCCTTCCTCCGTCTCTACTAATTATGCAGGTCTTCTTATTATCAAATCTTGAATTCAACACAGTGTAGGGTTCCCTCTCCCACTGGTCATCAAGTTTGTGGTTCCTTCTTTTCCGTTTTAGTACTACTTCACCAGGTGTGAAGGGTTCTGCTTGGGCACCTCTGTTGTATTGAGCTTCCTGCTTGTCCCTCACCCGAGTGAGACTGTCTTCAACACAGGCTTGTACTCTTCTGTACTGCTCCTGTCTGGCCGTGTCCCAGTCCTCAGTGGTCACATCCGCTTCTGGTTCTACAACACCAAGCTCCCGGTCCATGGGCAGCTTTCCTGGCCTTGCTTGAATGAGATATGCCGGAGTACAGTTGGTGGAACTTACTGGTATGTGATTGTACAGATCTACTAGGTCAGGTAGTAGGTCTGGCCACTGATTTCTCTCCTCAAGTGGTATGGTCTTTAGCAGGTCGATGATGATGTTATTCATCTTCTCACAGAGACCATTGGTTTGTGGGTGGTACGGTGTAGTTCTTATCTTCTTACACCCGTATAGATGGCAGAACTCCTTGAACAACTCAGCCTCAAAGGCCGGGCCTTGGTCCGTCAGCACCTGCTCAGGATAACCATGGGGTCTACAGAAATACGCTTGGAATGTCTTTGCTGCTGTCTCTGCCGTCAAGTCTTTGACGGGGGCGACCACCAGGAAACGTGAGTAGTGATCCACCATGGTCAGAGCATAAGAATACCCTGACCTGCTGGGGGACAGCTTGACATGGTCCAGGGCCACGATCTCCAGTTGTCGAGTCGTCTTGATGGGTTGCAGGGGTGCCTTCTGGCTGCTGTAGTCTTTTCTTCTGAGGCCACAGGGTCCAAAGTCCCGGCACCACCGCTCAATGGAGCTGCGCATTCCTACCCAGTGGAATCGACACTTCAGCAGGGTCTCTAGCTTTTTCCAGCCAAAGTGCCCCGCCTGATCGTGGTAGGCCTCCAACACCATTTGGATGTCTGTCTTGGGGACCACTATCTGCCATACCATCTCATGGGTTTTTGGATTGACGTACCTCCAGCACAGCTTCTCACGGTAGATAAACAGCCGGCTTCTCTCATTCCACAGCTGCTTTGCTATTTGAGACGCTTCTTTTTCCAGGGAGGAACCTTCTTGGGTTATCAGCTCCTTAATGCGGCTTACAACCGGGTCACTGTCCTGGTTTTTTTTCCAGCTGTGGTGAAGCAGGGGGTTTAACGTCTTTCCATGCTGCCTACTGGAGGCTCGTTGCTCGTGGATCATCCCATTCAGGTGAAAGGCAGGTAGTTCAATCTCTTCCAGGTCATCCACTTCTTCTTCTGTGTCTGACTGGTGAGGCATCCTAGACAGGGCATGGGCGTTGGCATTCTTGCGGCCCACCCGGTATTTAATTGTAAATTGGTAGTTTGACAGCCGAGCCATCCATCGTTGTTCCAGTGCTCCTAGCTTAGCTGTTTCAAGATGGGTCAAGGGGTTGTTATCAGTGAAGTCACTGAACTTACTGGAGGCTAGGTAGTGCTTGAACCTTTCAGTGATGGCCCAGACCAAGGCCAGGAACTCCAACTTAAAGCTGCTATAGTTCTCTGGGTTTCTCTCGGTCGGGCGGAGCTTCCTGCTTGCGTATGCGATCACTTTCTCTTGGCCATTCTGCTTCTGACTTAAGACAGCTCCCAGTCCTTCGTTGCTGGCATCAGTATACAGCAGGAACGGTTGGCTGTAGTCAGGGTAGGCTAGGATCTCATCGCCTGTCAGGATCTCCTTCATCTCCTGAAATGACTCGGTTTGCTCCTTACCCCAGTGGAATGGGGGATTTCTGCCTTTGGGGGCTGCCCTACCAGGAGGTCTTGCAGAGGAGCTGCTTTCTTGGTGTAGTATTTTACAAACCTCCGGTAGTATCCTACTAGTCCCAAGAACTGACGCACCTCCTTGAGGTTCTTCGGCTCCGGCCACTTCTGGATGGCAGTGACCTTCTCCGGGTCTGGTGCTACCCCTTCCGGACTGACAATGTGTCCCAGGTACTGTACCTTTCTCTTGAGCAGGTGGCACTTTGAGTGCTTGAGCGTCATCCCTTACCGGGACAGTGACTCAAATACCTCTGCCAGGTGCTTCAAGTGGTCCTCATACGTTTTGGAGTACACTATCACGTCATCCAGGTATAGTAACACAGTCTCAAAGTTGCGGTGTCCCCGGCAGCACTCCATCAATCTCTGGAACGTTCCAGGGGCATTGCAGAGTCTATTTGAACCAGATTGAACCAGTTTGAACCAGATTGAAAAGGGTTGAACCAGATTGAACCGGTTTGAACCGGCTTGAACAAGATTGAACCGGTTTGAACCAGCTTGAACCAGATTGAACCGGCTTGAACCAGATTGAACCCGCTTGAACCGTCTTGAACCAGATTGAACCGGCTTGAACCAGATTGAAACGGCTTGAACCAGATTGAACCGGCTTGAACCAGCTTGAACCAGACTGAACTGGCTTGAACCGTCTTGAACCAGATTGATCCAGATTGAACCTGCTTGAACCGGCTTGAACCAGATTGGTAGGTGGTGATGCTGGGGCTTGTAGTGCTGGCGGGATGGCGCAGCAGGAGTAACTGACAGAGACAGGGGATTCGCTTCAATACCTTTACTGGTGCGGAGGACAGGTTCGGTCCAGGGTATTCATTAGGATGGGTGCACTTCAGGACTTCTCCCCAGTGAGCGGGTATAAAACCTCCTGGTCCGTGTCTGCCTCTCTGTGTGCTCCTGGCCAGGCTGCAACTGGGACTAGCTTATGTGTCGTGCTGCTGCTTCACCTGTCGCTCGGTAGTAGGACCTTCTGCTGATAACCACTTTCCCTGGATGCTGGGGCCTTGTGGTTCCTGGTCCTATAGAGGGTCTAGCTTCAGGTCGTCCAGGGACTTGTAGTCTTCCTGGAAAGCCTAATGGGCTCCTTCTGGTGGTGTGAGGTGGAAGGGTGGAGGTGTTTGTATGTAATGAGGGCCTTTTGTGGAGAAGTCCGTCCATGCCACCTGGGTGCAGTGGTAACTGTGTGCAGCAGGGTGCCACACTTCAGTACCTTTACTGGTGTAACAGCAGGTATGGTCCAGGGTACTTGCTAGGAAAGGTGCACTTCAGGACTTCTCCCCAGTGAGCGGGTAGAAGGCCTCCTGATCCGTGTCTCCCTGTCTCTAAACTTCTAGCCAGCCTGGAACTTGGCCTAGCTTCTGTGTTGTGTTGCTCTCTCACCTGACCGCTTGGTAGTAGGACCTTTCTTTGGCAACCACTATCCCTGGACGCCGGGGCCTTCGTGGTTCCTAGTCCTGTTATTGCTGGTAGCTTCAGGATAACCAGGGGTCTGGAAGCCTCCTGGTATGCCGGTAGTCCCTACTGGGTATAGAGGACCCTATAGGCGCGGACCCGGTTTCCGGTTTGTGTCTTGGGGTGAGCCTATGATGCTCCTTTGCCCCCCTCAATTCCTCTCTCCTCTCCTCTTTGCCTCCGGTCACACTCGGGGCCCTCAATACAGCAGCTGACGTGCTGCGTCTTCACTGCTCTCAGTGGCAGCACATTCTCTCACTAAACTGATATTCCTGGCTCCACCCTCCATATATATAAACCTAACAGGGCTCCCTCTGGTGGTATGAGGTGGAAGGGTGAAGGTGTCTGTTTGTAGTGAGGGCCTCTTGTGGAGAAGTCCGTCCATGCATCCTTTTGGCTCCTGTGGTACCTGTTGTAGCAGGGTGCCACAGTATCACCGTAAGGCTACGTTCTCATGATAAGTGTTTGTTGAGTTTTTGACCTTAATTTACCTGCATTTTTAAGTCATTGTGTTTTTGACGCGTTTTTGGTCTCTGTTTGATGTGTCATGCTTTAAATAAAGCTGCTTTGTTTTTTAAACTTTCTGGTATTGACATTCTTAGATGCGGACTGCATGCGGTTTTGATGAGTTTACACTACGTAAAAGCACTAAAGACGCATGTGCGTGTTTTTACATTAGATGTGGAAATTCTGCACAGAAAACTCAGTATACCCACAAGAGAAATTAACATGCTGCAAATTGGAAAAACGCACCTCAGGTCAATTTACACAGAGTAAAAAAGCAGCACAGTGGACATGAGATTTCTGGAAATCCTATACACTTTGCTGGTATTGTAAAACGCTGCTTTTTAGACGCAGCGACAATATGCGATAAAAGCTCATCATGTGAATGTAGCCTAATTGTACTGCACTGAAGAATCATATCGCCAGGTGATGGTTATTGCAAATTGAATGGTGTAAATAAAAAAATAAAAAACTATTGTGGAATTGCTCCTTTTTTTTCCATAGTTGGAATTTTTTTTTACCGCTTTCCAGTATATCATGATAAAATAGATGGCGTCATTCAAAAGTACAACTCATCCCACAAAAAAAAACAAGCCCTCACACGGCTATGTCGACCGTAAAATAAAAGTTGTGGGTCTTGGAATAAGAGAAAGATAAATTGAAAGCGCACAAAAACAGTAAATAGTCTGTTCAGGAAGGGGTTAATCACAAAATGGTCTTATTTTTATTCGAGGGATGTGGCTAATTTAGAACATTCGTGAATATATTTGCATCCAGTAGGCCGATGATCTTCAATGCTACAAGTCCCAGCAGTTGTGGAGCAGCAGGATGGCAGTAGAATGCTAGCGCTGTGTGACCTGGAGAGTTCTTCAGTGTTCAGCAGCCTCCCTGCTGGTCCTGGACTCCATCTTTTATAACCACTTGGATGTCTGTACATCCACATGTAGATGTTGAACTGTGGATAGTATGTTCAAATTGTTATGGAGGCTGGAGGACTGACTTCAGTGCCATCCCTTGTGAGGTACAATGACCGGATAGAGAAATGGCCGTCTTCTGGGAGGTTAGGCTGGTGAAGCCCAGAGGGTTGTCTAGGCCAAGGAATTGTCTGGTGCTGATGGAGATATTTTGTACCACCATGCTTAGATGAGGGGGAGCTCATAAAAAGGAGGATTGCGGGAGGAGGTGTAGGCCAGGACCTGCTCTAATACAAACAGCCTTCACCCCTCAGGTGGTAGTCTGGAGTAGTGTTGAGCCACCCCCGTAGTGTTCGAGTTCGGTTCGGTTCGTCGAACACCGTTGTGTTCACCGAACTGTTCGTCGAACTGTTCGTCGAACTCCTTCAAACACCGTTAAAACCAATGGCAGGCAAACAAAAACACATAGAAACACATAGAAAACACCTTCAAAGGTGTCCAAAAGCTGACAAACTGCTCAGAAGGCATAACTAACACATGGAAAAGTGACAAGTACATATAGTCATGCGAAAAGAAAAGAGGTGGAGGAGTAAAAGGAGGGGGAGACACAGATATAGGCATGTCATGCCCTTCTAAAATCCAAAAAGTGAGATGCAGACACGGCCAGTCCGTTCCTGCCCGTGCCACCTCCGTGTCGCCGGGTTTGTGCCAGAGCGGCGGTGGACCCTGACGGCCAGCCCCCCTCTCCCAATACTGGTGCCTGTCCGCCGGTGGGTCGAGCGAGCCCCTCTGTGGTGGAGGCAGCTCTAAGCTTTTTAATTTAAATTGTCTCTCTAATTTGAATGAATACACTTTAAATCCTTTTACAAGGATCTATTGAATGGCAAGTCTCATGCCAGCAGCCGCGTAATTCCAGCTCCAGTAGCGTCCACTAAAGCTGCTGCAGTTCAAAAGCTTTTATAAGGATCGAGCTCGGCTGTCCACCGCAAGGCGTCCTACCGCCAGTCCCAGCCCCTATGCCTTGGGGTGCCTCCTGATGCTCTTTACTGAGTATCCCGTGGTCCCTAAGCATTTCCTTTGAAAAAATTAAGTGTCCAAACTACAGGTTGTGTAGCTTGCTTAACAGCCGGGATAATCCGCTGACTAGCAGACACTGCTACTAGGCACAAAGTATTTCCTGGGCTAGATGCAGTTAAAAATTTGTAATTAGATACTCTCGTTGGATGCTGAGAAAGCATTCCATAGAGTCTCCTGGCACGCCATATATTATTCTCTTAAAAATCTTGGGGTAGTGGTCTAGGGGACCCTTTTATAGCCAAAATCACGGCCCTGTATCGCAATGCGTCACCTAGGCTGAAGATAAATGGAACTGTAGCACCCCGAGGGCTCGGTTGCTGCAGAGGTATTGCACCTCACCCAGAGGTGTGATATCTCACTCTCAGGTAAGGATGGAGTGTGGATCAGGACCCCGACACCTGCATGCATTACACCACATTGCCGTGGGGCAGGGCGACCAATATGCCCCTGAGATGGGCACGACAGTCCCTGTCCCTGGCTGGAGTGGGGGGAGGGAACACTGAGGAAGGGGAACCCTGTAGTGCAGGAACAGGGAGGAAGCAGTTCCGGGGTGCATTGAGAAGGGAGTATAAAAGGTGGGCACCATCTTAGTTCAGTGCAGAGAAGTCTGAGCAGAAGTGACAGGGAGCAGGGGCTTTGCATGAGCTCTGCTCCAGAGGCGGGCCTAGTAACAGAGGCCCAGGCCTGGAAGAGGGAGAAGGAAGGAAGAGGAGCGGAGAAGGCTCCAGGAACGAGGAATGAAGGGATCCCAGGGGTGCGGACGGGCGAGTCGCCACCGCACGCCCGAATCCACCTGCGTGGAGGGGTCAGGCCAAAGGGGGAGACCGGTCCCCGAACTAGTGGAGGCAGGAAACGACCCTCAGCTAGAAACCGGAGGCTCTGACATTTTATGTGGCGCAGCCCCTCGCTACACCCGCTAGGAAGGCACCACATAGGGTCAGGGAAACTGGCGCCAAGTTTACCAAGAGGAGGCCCGAGGCAGCCGGACAGAAGTGTTGGTAAGAAAGGCCAGACAAAGGACACACAAAGGGGGTCCTGTGAAGTGCTCCAAAGTTATCTGGGAGTTGTCTGAGCCCCTCACCTGGTGAGCACAGTACGACGTGGGCAGCCGTTACCTGCAGACGTGGTCTGGATAATAAGAACTGTGAGTAAAGGCCCTGGACTGCATCACTGACTCCGTGTCGTTACTGCTGCTGCCCTGCACCATCACCCCCATCCTCCGCATACACTGCCCTGAGGCTATACTCCTCCCGTGGGGAGTTATGCTACGCTCTGCTGCACCCACAACACCAGCCTCAGCGGTCTGCCCTGCAGCGGCGGTTCACTCTGACCGCAATCCATGGGTGGCGTAGTCGGACATTTAAACATCAAAACCACATAAATAGTTCCGCCACTGGTTTGACCGCCCTGAGCCACGGAACCGGGTCGCCGCCACGGAGACTACAACCACCAGCATCCACCAAAAAGGGTCCGGCTCCGGATGTCTCAAGGCCCAGGGGGCGCGTCAGAACATTTTCATCACCTTTCATAATCACCAATGGGACAAGGCAGGGATGTCCTCTGTCCCCTCTCTTATACATCCTAGTGACGGAGCACCTGCTCTCATCAATTCGCCATAACCCCAATATTAGGTGGATTGAGGTGGGAGGCACCGAGTACAAGTGCTCTGCATTTGCTGATGATGTCAATCACATATTTCCATCAACAGGCTGTTATGGCTGAAATAGATCACTTTGTTACATGGTCAAATTTTAAAATCAATACAGCGAAGTCTGAGGCCCTCGATGTCTCCCTCCCCAAATCCATACAGGATTCCATCCAGTCCAACTTTCCTTTGCCTGGCCCTCACAGGGTATCAAATTCTTAGGAATTCCTAGTCATAGAGACCTCTCCCGTCTATGTTATCTTAATTTTGGGCCCTTTATTGAACAACTCCATACAGACCACGGTTGGCAAGTTAGAACTGTAAGATTCACTACGTGAACCACTGGTGTTTTGTGGAAAAGCACGTGTACACTGTGTTCCAAATTATTATGCAAAAAGTGTTTAGGAGTGATAAGGTAAGAATTTGTTTGTCAGTTAAACTCATTGATGGTGATGTGTGTCAGGGCTCTTTATATCACTGTAAGCAATTGCAGACACCTGTGCTAATTAGTTTGGCAGGTGTGTCCAGTGAACGGCAAGACTACTTAAGAAGGCTGTCCCACATTATTAAGCAGCCTACATTTTCTGCCAAAATGGGAAAGAAAAAGGATGTGTCGGCTGCTGAGAAGCAACAAATTGTGGAGTGTTTAGGTCAAGGCATGACTACAATCAACATTGTGCGATGATCAGGATGAAGTGTCTTGGCAATCAAGAAGTATGTAGCTGATTCACAGTACACACGTGTGCGTGATGATAAGGGCAAATTGAGGACTCTTTCCTACAGGCAATTACGTCAGGTTAAAAGAGCAGCGGCAAAAAAGCCTTGTCATAGCAGCAGACAAGTTTTTGAAGCTGCTGGTGCCTCCAACGTCCCCCGAACAACAAGATGCAGGGTCCTTCAGAGGTTTGCAGCTGTGCGTATGTATGCCATCCTGTCGACCTCCTCTATCCACTGCACACAAGCAGAAACGGCTCCAGTGGGCCAAACATTACATGAAGACTGATTTCAAAACTGTTTTGTTCACGGATGAGTGCCGTGCAACGCTCGATGGTCCAGATGGATGGAGTGGAGGATGGCTGTTTGATGGACACCCCACGCAAACACGGCTACAGCGCCAACAAGGAGGAGGTGGAGTAATGTTTTGGGCTGGAATCATGGGGAGAGAGATTGTCAGCCCCTTTAGGATCCCTGAAGGGGTAAAGATGAACTCCATAATGTATGTGGAGTTTCTCAAACAGCACTTCCTGCCATTGTTCAAGAAGAAGAACCGTGTATTCCACAGCAACATCATTTTCATGCATGATAATGCACCGTCTCATGCTGCACATAACACATCTGCATCTCTGGCTGATATGGGCATAAAAGGGGACAAACTTATGGCGTGACCCCCATGCTTCCCTGACCTCTACCCCATTCAGAACCTCTGGAGCATCATCAAAAGGAGTGTCTATGATGGCGGGAGGCAGTTCACATCTAAGCAACAGCTCTGGGAGGGTATTCTGTCCTCATGCAAAACAATTGAAGCAGAAACCATCCAAAACCTGACAAATTCAATGGACGAGAGAGTTCAGAAGCTCCTTTCGAACAAGGGGTCCTATGTGCAAATGTAACATCACCTAGAATAAAGTTTTGAGTTGAAAACTGTTTGATTTCAGTTTCTAATAACCTGCTAATGCTTATAATTTCAAAAATGACCATTTTTTTGGTCTTTATTAAAATGAAAAGGTTGATCGAAGAGTGTGGGGGATCTAAGAGTGTGGCAACCCAGTAGTCAGGATTACTTCGAATTCTGACAATCTGAGGGTCATGTTGCAGGTAGTGCAGCAAGAAGGCACTTATGTGTCTTACGCATCTCGGAGCCCCAAAATTATTTTCCGGGCTAGATGCAGCTAAAAATTATTATTAATTTTAAATCTGGTGGAGCTTAGTATAGATGGCCTAATAGAATCAGTACTGCACACTGCTACAAAGCCCAAATTATTTTCCAGCCAAGATACAGATAAACATGATTAGTAATTTTAAATCTGGTAGAGCTTAGTATAGATGGCCTAATAGAATCAGTACTGCACACTGCTACAAAGCCCAAATTATTTTCCAGCTAAGATACAGATAAACATGATTAGTAATTTGAAAGCTTAAAACGTTTGGTGAGGTGATTTTAACCAATCATCAAGCTTTTACTCTCCCCAGGATGACACAGGGGTAGAAAAGTCGTTTTGGATCCATGATTTGTTCATCTTTATGAACGTAAGTCTGTCTACATTATCAGTGGAGAGCCGCGTGCGCTTATCTGTCAGCACACCACCAGCAGCGCTGCACACACGTTCAGACAGAACGCTGGCTGCGGGGCATGACAAGATCTCCAAGGTGTAAGTGGCGAGCTCCAGCCATTTATCCAGATTGGAAGCCCAAAAAGAGCAAGGGTCCAGTGACACAGTCATGGCTTCAATGTTTACTTGGAGATACTCCTGTACCATCGTCTCTCTAGGCGTTGACTATGTGTCAGACTTCTTGTCTCCTGTGGCCTTGCAAAGGATGAGCTAAAAAAGTGGTGAAATGATTCCGCAAAATTGATGTTACCAGCAGATACTGTGTTTCTGTTACGGTTTGAGTGCTGAACACTCGACGGTCCCACGGTTGGCAAGTTGGAACTGTGAGATTCACTACGTGCACCACTGGTGTTTTGTGGAAAAGCACATGTAAGATTCTGCAACAGTCTCTGCTGATACTCCTGCATGCGTGCATCCCTTTCTATGGCAGGAATTATTTCTGCAAATTTACTTTTGTACCGGGGATCTAACAGTGTGGCAACCCAGTAGTCAGGATTATTTCTAATTCTCCCAATTCGAGGGTCATGTTGCAGGTAGTGCAGCAAGAAGGCACTCATGTGTCTTGCGCATCCAGGAGCACCAAGTCCCTGTTGTGTTGGTGGCGAGGTAACAATCATGCTTCCTTCCTCTGTCCTCTCCCCCCAACCTCGCACAACAGAAATGTGATCAAGGTCTCCCTCATCTGATGAGTCTTCCATCAGATCGTCCTCCACTTCTTCCTGGGCTCCTGCACCTTCCTCACTAGTTTGGCTGCTACCATGCGCCCTGGTAAAACCATCTCCCCCACCCTCACATGCCTGCCGCCTTGGTGCTGCCGACCGTCTGGACCTTGCAGATGTTAGCCCTTCCGCATACAACTCCTCCTCCTCTACTTCCTCCACCTCCTCTTGTGCCACCACCTGACTCCGAATTCTGTTTAACATGTGCTCCAGCATGTAAATCACCGGAATAGTCATGCTGATAATGGCATCGTCAGCACTAAACATCTTCGTCGCCATTTCAAAACTGTGCAGAAGGGTGCATAGGTCCTTGATCTGAGACCACTCCTCCAGCGTGATTTGCCCCACCTCTGGATCCCGTTGGCCCAGGCTATACGTCAGAACGTATTGCACCAGGGCTTGTCAGTGCTGCCACAGTCGCTGCAACATGTGCAGAGTTGAATTCCACCGGGTAGGCACATCGCATTTTAGCCGGTGAAGTGGCAGGCCCAACGACTTCTGTAGAGATGTAAGTCGCTGAGCTGCGGGATGCGAACGGCGGAAGTGAGCACACAGCGACCGTGCCCTCTGCAGAAGGCCATCTAGTCCGGGATAGTGGGCTAAAAATTGCTGGACAACCAGGTTCAACACGTGAGCCATACAAGGCACGTGTGTGACATTGCCCCGGCGAAGGGCCGCACCCAGGTTTGCAGCATTGTCGCACACGGCCTTCCCTGGTTTCAGGTCCAGTGGAGACAACCATTCATGAAATTGGTTCTCCAGAGCTGACCCCAACTCCTCAGCTGTGTGACTCACATTTCCCAGACATGTCAAAGTAAAAACCGCCTGATGACGTTGAGCCCTACTGCCAGCATAGTAAGGAGGTGTGCAGGATCCCTTCTGCGCAGTTAGAAAGCTTGTGGCATGACCAGACAGGCTTTGGTTGCAGGTGGAGGACCGAGAGGAGGTTGAGGAGGCAGAAGCAGTGGAGGAACTTTGACATAAAGAGGATTGACGCACAACTCGTGGGGACGTCAAGACTTGGACAGCAGCCCCTTGTCCTGCTGTCACCATAGTTACCCAGTGCCCAGTCAGCGACATGTAACGCCCCTGTCCATGCCTACTCGTCCAAGTGTCTGTGGTGAAATGCACCCTGTCACACACAGAGTTTCTCAAAGAAGCGGTGATGTTGTGTGCGACATGCTGGTGGAGCGCAGGCACACCTTTCTTTGAGAAGTAGTGCCGACTGGGCATCTGGTACTGGGGCACTCCAACGGACATAAGGTCTCGAAAATCCTCTGTGTCCACCAGGCGGAAAGGCAGCATTTCTGTAGCCAAGAGCTTGCAGATGGTGAAATTCAACCTCTTAGCTTTCTCATGGCTAGGAGGAAATGGTCTTTTACTTGTCCACATCTGAGGGACTGAGGGCTGGCTGTTGTGCTTAGACGGGGTTGAGAAGGGTGTCCCCGGCAAACTGCCGGTCTGTGAGGAAGATGCAGGCGGACACGTTAGGTTGCCTTGATCCAAAGGTGGTGCTATCGATGTCGGACAGCGCTGAACACCAGCTGGTGTTACCACCTCCAAAGAAAATGATGACCTGCCAATCACGCTGGCTGTTGCGGGTAAAGAGGTGGCAGGTCTGTGTCCCAAAACAGGTGTGACTGCTGTCCCCCCAGTCACAGAGGATGAAGAGGCTGCAGATGCACAAGATGTGGCAGACGGCGGTTGGCCCGGCCGGCTAGGCCGCATTGTAGCACAGTGAGCTTCCCACTGCAACTTATGCTTCATGTCCATGTGCCGGTTCATGCATGAAGTACTCAAGCTATGTATTTCTTGGCCTCTACTTAGCTTTTGCTGACAAATGTTACAGATAACACGAGTTGGGTCATCTTTATCGATCTGAAAAAATGCCCAGGCTATGCAAGGCTTAGCACCCATGCGACCTGAAGAGCCACCACGTCTTGTGGTCAGAGGCAGAGTTGTGTTTGAGGATGCAGTTGTTGACGTGCTTCCAGTACTACGTCTCTGTCCAGGAAGGCGCAACCTGACCTCGTCGTCACTAGCATCCTCCTCCACCTCCTCTGCTGACCTCATCTCTTGGCTGACTGTAGGTTGACAGTAAGTGGGATCTCCAACATCATCATCATCACCCTGTGTGTTATCACACCCGTCGTCCTCAGAGCCAACCTGTTCCTGCCCTGACAAAAAACTAAAGTTGTCGCTCCAATCAGGTATTTGAGTCTCATCATCGTCTTCCTCATTGTCTCCACCAACAGGAGTTACAGTTTGGGAATGAGGGTCTACATTATGGTCAGAACCTTCTGCGTCTGGTCCTGGATCCGACTCATAAAGATTCTGGGCATCAGTGCAGATCATTTCCTCGTCTGGATTCACAGAATCTCTGGAGCCGACCTCTGATTCCCAGGCTATAGTATGAGTAAACAGCTCTGCAGACTCAACCATCTGTTTTACCTCATACTCAGATGGGCAGCTGGAGATTTGGGAGCTGTGAGGAAGCAAGTGCGATTGGGGTGACACCTCTGAGGACTGGAGTATTTGTGATGTTGAAGTTGATGTGGAGGAGAGCCCACTTAAAGGAGCACTTGATATCCGTTGAAGCACCTGCTGTTTTTGTGCCTCATCTGGAATTTGTAGCGATTGGCGTGGCCGTAAGAAAGGGATCTTATCACATTGTCCGCTAAAAAAAGTAGACATTTTAGTTTTGCTGGAAGATGGTCTTTCTTCTGCAGATGTTACTGTTGCTTTAACACCTACTCCACGGACACAACCTTTTTTCCCCTTCCCAACACGCCTATTCCCCTTTCCACCAGCAGCAGGCCTTTTTCCACTCATTTTGGTGGTTAACTAATTCACAACTCTGGAGTTGTTTGCACAAAAAAACAATGGATGGGAACTGAGCAGAGCTGAGTGGCCAAACTGTGGTATTAGGCCCAAACTATTGTCTGGGTTAGATGCAGAAAAAAAATATATTCAGTTTGCAACCTGATGGAGGTCAGTATAGATGGACTAATAGAACAAGTCCAGTCCGTTCCTGCCCGTGCCACCTCCGTGTCGCCGGGTTTGTGCCAGAGCCGCGGTGGACCCTGCCGGCCAGCCCCCCTCTCCCAATACTGGTGCCTGTCCGCGGGTGGGTCGGGCGAGCCCCTCTGTGGTGGAGGCAGCTCTAAGCTTTTTAATTTAAATTATCTCTCTAATTTGAATGAATACACTTTAAATCCATTTACTAGGATCTATTGGAGGGCAAGTCTCATGTCAGCAGCCGTGTAATTCCAGCTCCAGTAGCGTCCACTAAAGCTGTTGCAGTTAAAAAGCTTTTATAAGGATCGAGCTCGGCTGTCCACCGCAAGGCGTCCTACCGCCAGTCCCAGCCCCTATGCCTTGGGGTGCCTCCTGATGCTCTTCACTGAGTATCCCGTGGTCCCTAAGCATTTCCTTTGAAAAAATTAAGTGTCCAAACTACAGGTGGTGTAGCTTGCTTAACAGCCGGGATAATCCGCTGACTAGCAGACACTGCTACTAGGCACAAAGTATTTCCTGGGCTAGATGCAGTTAAAAATTTGTAATTAGATACTCTCGTTGGATGCTGAGAAAGCATTCCATAGAGTCTCCTGGCACGCCATATATTATTCTCTTAAAAAGCTTGGGGTAGGGGTCTAGGGGACCCTTTTATAGCCAAAATCACGGCCCTGTATCGCAATGCGTCACCTAGGCTGAAGATAAATGGAACTGTAGCACCCCGAGGGCTCGGTTGCTGCAGAGGTATTGCACCTCACCCAGAGGTGTGATATCTCACTCTCAGGTAAGGATGGAGTGTGGATCAGGACCCCGACACCTGCATGCATTACACCACATTGCCGTGGGGCAGGGCGACCAATATGCCCCTGAGATGGGCACGACAGTCCCTGTCCCTGGCTGGAGTGGGGGGAGGGAACACTGAGGAAGGGGAACCCTGTAGTGCAGGAGCAGGGAGGAAGCAGTTCCTGGGTGCATTGAGAAGGGAGTATAATATATCAGGGTGAGCCTATGATGCTCTTCGGCCCCCTCAACTCCTCTCTCTTCTATCTCCTCTTGCCTTCGGCCACACTTGGGGCCTTCAGAACTCAACTCGTGCTGTAGGCCTTGGCTCGCCTAAGCACTGCAGCCAGTGTGCTGCATCTTCATTGGTCTAAGTGCCAGCACACTCACTAACAACTAACTGACTAAACTCAGCTGCCTGGCTGCACCCTTCATATATATATCCCTAATGGGCTGCCTCTGGTGGTGTGAGGTGGAAGGGTGGAGGTGTTTGTGTGGCACCCCAGACGGTCTGGTTGCCACAGTGGTAGTAATACCATGTCTGGGAACAAAGCGGGACTTTCCTGGTCAGGAACACACATTACCTGCAACACCTCCTGCTCCAGTCCAGAAAGGGGAGGATCCTGCCCTTTATAACTGGGTCTGGAGGCAGGGTTAGTGAGTCTAAGTCGGAGTCTAGTGAGTGTCAGGAGTCTGATAGGACACGAAGGAGCAAGGAGCCAGGGACTGGAGCTGGAGTTAGCTCGTCCTGGCCAGTGTACACAGAGGACCGGACACCGGAGTCCGAGGCTGTGGGACCCTTCAGGCCCAGCAGCAGATGCCGCAGGGCAGGGGATTGCAGGTCTCCTGGCCAAACAGAAGCCCGGAGGCTCAGCCACACGAAAGGACCAGTACTGCCACAGAGGAGCGAGGAATACACAGGATCCGAGTCGCCAGCCATACGGGTGAGCACAGCACGTCACACTAAGGGACGTGGGCTACAACACGACTATAAGCGGGAAAGCCAAAGAGTACAGTCAGAACGGCAGGCCTACAACTCCAACTGGCCAGGGGAATTCTAGGATTGCTCCCAGACTGACCAGGCCCTCATCCCTAGCAATTACTCCCGTTGGGGCCTATATAATTGCCACTAGTAAAGACCCTAGGACTGCACTGCAAAGACTCCGTGTTATCATTACTAATCCAGGCACTATCATCACCATCATCCATACACGCTGCGCTGAAGCTCCACTCTTCCTGTGGGGAGTCACATCACCTTGCTGCACACACCATCAGCTTCAGTGGACTGCTCCGCAGCGGCGGTTCCCAATAACCGCATCCCACAGGTGGCGTAGTCGGACTATATATAACAGAGACACATAGACTACCCTGGTTTGACCGCCCTGGGTCACGGACCGGGTCACCGCCACTGTGACTACAACCCCCAGCATCTACAAGGCCCAGCTCGGGGTATCCCCACGGCCCAGGGGGCGCGTCAACACTGGCGTAGTCGTCAGGATTACGTGCCCGCTACCACTGGGTACTGCGCGCCTTCACAGACTGTGTCGCATACCATGGTGAAGATTTCCCGCCATCTGCTGCCGTTTTCCCGCCATTGTCCGCCATTTTCGGGTCGCCGCGCGGGAAGGAAGGTAGGCCACGGTTCACTAGGGGGGAGGAAGACCCCCGATATGGAGGGAACTTCAACCACCGGCGCGGCCGCTGCCGCGGTAATGCCATTCACCATGCCTTATATACCGGGGCAGCGTGGTTGCCCCAGTACTCAGGAGAGTCGCACACCCTGAGTGACTTCAAGGAGAGATTAAGCAGTTTATTTAAAGTATACCCCCTGTCCGAGGAGCAGAAAGTGAGCATCCTTATAGGCCAGTTGATTGGTGCAGCCCAGAGAGAAGTAAAGTCATGGTCAACCAGAGAAAAAGGGACTGTAAAAGAGATACTGGCCCGCCTAAAGGATACTTTTGACACACGTACTATAGCAGAGATAAAGATGAAGTTTTATGGGTGCAAACAACGGGCACAGGACAGTGTACGGGACTATGCTTTAAACCTGCAGGATGCGCTGAGGGCCATCAAACAGGTAGACCCTGACAGTGTGCGTGATGAAAACAGACTGTTAACTGAGCAATTTATTGAGGGTTTAATGTCCAGCGCCCACCGAACACAGCTGTGCATAATGGCTCTGAAAAACCCTCACTTGGACTTTGCTCAGTTTAAGGACAGGGCCATCCGGGTGCTACGAGAACCAGCACCAGGTGGCGCTACAGCTCACCGGCGCCCAGATATCACCTACCACCAGGAGGTGGCACCCTTTTCCCCGGAGCCTGTAGGAGCTGATGCACAGACTCTGGACAATGCCCCGTCTACAGACCTGCACCATCAGGTCCAAGAGTTAACTAAAAGTGTAGCTGCGCTAACCAAAACTGTGCAGTCCTTGCAGGTGTCTCCCAAAGGAAAGATCCAGCTGGCTTCCAGTCCGGAGGACGTCCCGTGGCGCCGACAGAAGAGGATTCCACCATACAGAGGGAGGAACAGCGACCGCTACGACCAGGATGGACAACCCATCTGCCGCAGCTGCAACCAGCCAGGACATTAAGCAAGGTACTGTCATTTAAACTAGCAAAATCTGGGGCAGAGGGCCAACCCCCAGGCATAAGACCACCAGGCCCATCAAGCTGGCGAGACAAATATGTGGGAGGACGACCGGTCCTACCTGTCGTGCTGGGCGGCTTTCCAATGAGCGCGTTGCTGGACACTGGATCCCAGGTGACCACCATCCCCTACATTCTTTTCAAACGGTACTGGACTGACTCTGACATCACCCGCCGTCCAGATGAACATTTGAGCATTTATGCCAGCAATGGTCAACCCGTACCTCAGGTGGGGTTCAAAGAAGTGACCATAAAGGTTGGCAAAGTCAAACTGCCAGCACAAGGACTGATTATTGTTGACATTGATCGCCGAGAAAGTCATCCCATGATAACCTTAGGCACTAATGTCATTGAAAATTGTCTTGCAGAAATAATTGTCTTGTTACAGCAGGTTGCGGAGACCGCCAGTTCCAGCCAGCAGCGGGTTCTACATAGAGAGATCAGAGCCCTGATGAAAAGACAACAGGTAGAACTGTCTGGTGGTGAGATTGGCAGTGTTAGGATGAGTGACCCATTCCCTATTGCCATGCCCCCAAGAAGTGAAATGCTGATATGGTGCCGGGCAGCCATCGGTCTAAGGGGTAAAGATTACCAGGCCCTGGTAAAGCCCGTCTACTCTGACAGTAGGCCCACCATTTTGACAGCCAGGGGGGTGGTTGATGTCCGCTATTCACCGTCAATCAAAATTCTATAAAGACAGTGGAACCCTTACCTCCATCCAAACAGGCGGAGGATAATGGCTCCAAGGGACACATGGAGGACGGGTGCCAGAAGCTGCATGTGGGCACTGACTCCACCCCTCCACACCAAAAAAAACTAATAGTACACAAAACAAAACATGCTAATTACGTTTTGTAATAATTTCCAGCCATTTTCATATGGTTTTAAAGCGGAGAAGTTTTTTTTTTTTTTTTTTTTCTTTTTTCTCTTTTGGGAAAAGTATGCCTTTGAAATCAAATGTTAGATATCTTTAGAAACTCTTATTGTTACATATATATTTAAATAGTGCATCAATTGTTTATTCAATGAATTCACATATATAAAAAACTTGGGTAAAAAGTGATCAAATAATTAGTGCATTACTAAGTGACAGTTCACATTGTAATATGTTTGTAGAGGATGGATGTACTATAGGGTTAAACTAGTGTTTAGATCACTGCTAGCCTGGAATTAGTGATGCTCATATCACAGCTGATTTTGGTGGGTGTTACTCTTGGCAGCTTCCCTTGACTGTTTTTCCTTGAAAAGTGCAACATTTATTCAGTACTTTATGCTATGACTAAGGGTCAAATATGATCCGACACGCGTAAGCCTACACATGCTTTTATTTCTGTTGGAATTGTATTTTTTAACGATGGATTAAATAAAGGCTTTTTTTAATTTTTCTACATCGTGTGCTGGAAAACTATTTTTTGCTTTCACTGAGGATTTTTCTCCCAGATGGGGATGGATTAATTCCGAGCACCGATATCATGGATAGGAGGACTGGGCAAGCTGGGCCAGGTGAGCTGAAGATCTTTTTCTTACTTACCAAAAACAAGGAGTATACCGGGTGGTCCAGGAGTATGAGAGGGTCTTCAGTAAACACCCACTCGACTTTGGGCAGGTAAAGGGGGTTCAACACCATATCCCCACGGGAGACCATCCACCCATTAAAGAAAGGTACCGGCCTGTACCGCCAGCAAACTACCAAAATGCCAAAGGGATGTTACGAGAGATGAAGGAGGCTGGGGTAATAAGAGACAGTTGTAGCCCCTGGGCAGCTCCATTAGTTCTTTTAAAGAAAAAGGATGGCACAATGAGAATGTGTGTAGACTACAGGCAAATTAACCGCATAACTCATAAAGATGCATACCCGCTACCCAGAATAGAGGAGTCACTAGCTGCATTAAAATCTGCTAATTATTTCTCTAATTTGGATCTTACTAGTGGGTATTGGCAGGTTCCTGTAGCAGAGATGGATAAGGAAAAGACCGCATTCACCACCCCGATGGGCCTCAGCGAGTTCAACTGCATGCCATTCGGGCTCTGCAACGCCCCAGGAACCTTCCAGCGGTTGATGGAGTGCTGTCTAGGACATAAGAATTTCGACATAGTCCTCCTGTACCTGTATGACGTCATAGTATACTCCAAGACATATGAGGATCATCTGAAGCACCTGGCGGAAGTGTTTGAAGCCCTGGCTGGCTTTGGCCTGAAGGTGAAGCCATCAAAGTGCCACCTGCTGAAGCCCAAAGTACAGTACTTAGGACATGTAGTAAGCGCTGACGGTGTAGCACCAGACCCCGACAAGGTCAACGTAATCAAGGACTAGCCGAAACCTTCCACCATCAAAGAAGTGCGGCAGTTCCTCGGGTTGGTAGGCTACTACCGAAGGTTTATACCAGGCTTCACCAAGATGTTGGCACCTATGCAGGACCTCCTGATAGGCCAGTCCAGAATGGCCAAGAACTAGAAACCACCATTCAAATGGGACAAGCTGTAAGATGATTCCTTCACCAGGCTGAAGATGGCTCTCACAGGAGACGAGGTCCTGGCCTACTCTGATTATGGACAGCCCTTCATCCTTCACACGGACTCGAGCAACGTGGGACTGGGAGCAGTGCTGTCCCAGATCCACCAAAGCAGAGAAAGGGTAATAGCCTACGCCAGCAGGAAGCTCCGGCCCACCGAAAGAAACCCAGAAAACTACAGCTCCTTCAAGCTGGAGTTCCTTGCCATCGTCTGGGCTGTGACTGAGCGCTTCAAGCATTATCTTGCCTCCTCCAAATTCACTGTGTACTCGGATAATAACCCGCTGACACACCTGGACACTGCAAAACTTGGTGCCCTGGAACAAAGATGGATGGCCCGACTGTCTAATTACAAATTCACCATCAAGTACGGGCTGGGCACAAGAATGCAGACGCAGATGCGCTGTCCAGAATGCCTAACTTGCCAGACGGGGGAGAAGACCCGGAGGAGCTGGAAGAGATAGAAACCCCCGCGTTCCACCGCCATGGGATAAAGCAGTGCTCCCATTGTGTGAAGAACAGGTGCTCTGCCAACAGAGAAGCCACGTTCAATCCATTGCCCCACCATGGATGGGCAGAAACACAAGACAGTGACCCGGCTGTCCGCCTAGTCAAAGAGTTGCTGACACAAGCTGACTCATACCCTGATTCAGATGCTCCAGAAGAGACCAAACAGCTGTGGAAAGAAAAGAGCAAGCTGTTCATCTATGAAGGGAAGCTGTGTCGAAGAACTGTCAACTCCCGGACACATGAGCTGGTCTGGCAGGTGGTAGTCCCGAGGTGGGATGGGTCTATGGTCTTGGAAGCGTACCACGATGGAGCAGGACACTTCGGATGGAAGAAGCTGGAAATCCTGCTACGTGAACGGTTCTATTGGGCTGGCATGAGGAAAGCAATCGAGAGGTGGTGTCGAGAATGCAGACCATGCAACCTGAGAAGAAAAGACCGTGACAGCCAGAGGGCTCCCCTGCAGCCCATCATCACCAAGCAGCCACTCAAATTGGTAGCCCTGGACCATGTGAAGCTATCCCCGAGCAGGTTAGGCTATGTCTACGCTCTCACCATTGTAGACCACTACTCCCGGTTCCTGGTAGTAGTGCCAGTCAAGGACCAAACGGCTCAGACAGCAGCCAGAGCTTTCCAACAGCAGTTCTGCCGCCCGCATGGTTACCCAGAATGTGAGTTAACTGACCAAGGTCCGGCCTTCGAAGCAGAAGTATTCCAGGAATTCTGCAACCTGTACGGCTGCAAGAAGATCAGGACAACGCCTTACCACCCCCAAACCAACGGGATGTGTGAAAAGATGAAACAGGTGGTGATAGACCTACTGAAGACATTGCCCCTGGAGGAACGCAGTCTGTGGCCAGAAAAGTTGCCAGACCTGGTGGACCTCTACAATCATATCCCAGTGAATTCCACCAACAGCACACCTGCTTACCTGATGAGAGCAAGACCTGGTAAGCTGCCCATCGACCTGAATATGGGAGTCCTAACACCAGAGACCGTCCAACCAGATGCAGATTGGGATACTGAGCGGCAGCAGCAATACCGCAAGGTACAGGAAAGTGTTGAAAGAAGTCTGTCTCAAGCAAGACAAAGGCAGGAGAAGACTTACAATCAACATGCACCTGCTGTTCCACCTGCAAGTCCTAAAGAGGAAGAGGCGACTCCACAAGTTGGATGACTAGTGGGACGAAGAGCCGTACACCGTTCTACCCTCAAACCATGATAACACCAAGGTATGCCTCATAAGTAAGGACGGAGGTGAGACAACAGCAACAGTTTCCAGAGACCACCTGAAGAAATGTCCCGAGCAGTTGCAACACGCTAAAGAAGACCAAGATATCCCTCAACCCGCAGAGGAAGTGGAAGAAATGGTCAGCATGGTACTCGGAGAATTTCCACGGTCGTGGATACAAGTGAATAATGCAATAGTTGTGACAGTCCTTACATTTCTCCAACCAGCCCCTCATGAAGCTGTAGAAGTCCCAGTAGAGTTGGAAGAACCATTGGCCCGGAGACAGAAGATTCCTCATCAGCAGACCAGGAGAGTCTACCCTCTGCTAGTAGTGAACCTGTCGTGCCCACGGTAAGCAAAAGGATCTGTAGGAAGCTGCCCAACCTACCAGAGACACCTACAAACACCTGTAGTGAGGTGAACATTGAGCCCACCACACCAGGGGTAAATACAGGGGACCAAGGTAGAACACAGACAGACAGTGTGTTACGTAGGTCTACCAGAATCACCAGAGGTCACATCCCTGCCCGTTGGAGAATTTAAAGTGTAATGTATAACTGTATTATTACAAATGTTGTATATGTGTGTATTAAATATGTTCTTCCAGTTACCCGACAGGGTCCAAAAAGACTTTCAGGTTATGGACAATAGATAACCAAAAACTTTACCTTGTAAATAGTTACACCTGTAAAGTGACCCCCTTTGTGTCAGACCACAGAACGAAAACCCGTGGAGGTGGCCAAAGACGTGGTCCAACATCCGGATCATCTATGCCCTGTAGCCACCCCAGGGCCCCCGTGGAGGGTTTGGGACGGGTCCCTCAAACTACATCTTCAGTGGAATGGACACCTGGTTACGGATGATACCGTGACCTATAAAGACTGTAATGTTTGTAATATTCTAATGTACCTTGTTTATTGTTACCTGTTATTATTGCAAAATATGTTCAGTCCCGGAGTACTGAAATTTACTAGGGGGGAATGTTGCACCCCAGAGGGTCTGGTTGCCACAGTGGAAGTAATACCATGTCTGGGAGCAAAATGGGAGTTTCCTGGTCAGGAACACACAATACAAGCAACACCTCCTGCTCCAGACCAGAAAGGGGAGGATCCTGCCCTTTATAACTGGGTCTGGAGGCGGGGTTAGTGAGTCTAAGTCGGAGTCTAGTGAGTGTCAGGAGTCTGATAGGACACGAAGGAGCAAGGAGCCAGGGACTGGAGCTGGAGTTAGCTCGTCCTGGCCAGTCTACACAGAGGACCGGACACCGGAGTCCGAGGCTGTGGGACCCTTCAGGCCCAGCAGCAGATACTGCAGGGCAGGGAATTGCAGGTCTCCTGGCCAAACAGAAGCCCGGAGGCTCAGCCACACGAAAGGACCACTACTGCCACAGAGGAGCGAGGAATATACGGAATCCGAGTCGCCAGCCATATGGGTGAGCACAGCACGTCACACTCAGGGACGTGGGCTACAACACGACTATAAGCGGGATAGCCAAAGAGTCCAGTCAGAACGGCAGGCCTACAACTCCACCTGGCCAGGGGAATTCTAGGATTGCTCCCAGACTGACCAGGCCCTCATCCCTAGCAAGTACTCCAGTTGGGGCCTATATAATTGCCACCAGTAAAGATCCTAGGACTGCACTGCAAAGACTCCGTGTTATCATTACTGATCCAGGCACTATCCTCACCATCATCCATACACGCTGCCCTGAAGCTCCACACTTCCTGTGGGGAGTCACATCACCTTGCTGCACACACCATCAGCTTCAGTGGACTGCTCCGCAGCGGCGGTTCCCAATAACCACATCCCACAGGTGGCGCAGTCGGACTATATATAGCAAAGACACATAGACTACCCTGGTTTGACCTCCCTTAGTTACGGACCGGGTCACTGCCACGGTGACTACAACCCTCAGCATCTACAAGGCCCGGCTCCGGGTATCCCCACGGCCTAGGGGGCGCGTCATTTGTATGTAATGAGGGCCTCTTGTGGAGAAGTCCGTCCATGCCCCCTGGGTCCTGTAGTACCTGTGCGCAGCAGGGTGCCACACTTCAGTACCTTTACTGGTGTAACAGCAGGTATGGTCCAGGGTACTTGCTAGGAAGGGTGCACTTCAGGACTTCTCCCCAGTGAGCGAGTATAAGGCCTCCTGATCCATGTCTCCCTCTCTCTAAGCTTCTAGCCAGCCTGGAACTTGGCCTAGCTTCTGTGTTGTGTTGCTCTCTCACCTGACCGCTTGGTAATAGAACCTTTCTTTGGCAACCACTATCCCTGGACGCCGGGGCCTTCGTGGTTCCTAGTCCTGTTATTGCTGGTAGCTTCAGGATGACCAGGGGTCTGGAAGCCTCCTGGTATGACGGTAGTCCCTACTGGGTATAGAGGACCCTATAGGCACAGACCCGGTGTCCGGTTTGTGTCTCGGGGTGAGCCTATGATGCTCCTATGCCCCCTCAATTCCTCTCTCCTCTCCTCTTTGCCTCCGGCCACACTCGGGGCCCTCAATACAGCAGCTGACGTGCTGCGTCTTCACTGCTCTCAGTGGCAGCACATTCTCTCACTAAACTGATCTTCCTGGCTCCACCCTCCATATATATATCCCTAACAGGGCTCCCTCTGTTGGTATGAGGTGGAAGGATGGAGGTGTCTGTTTGTAGTGAGGGCCTCTTGTGGAGAAGTCCGTCCATGCACCCTTTTGGGTCCTGTGGTACCTGTTGTAGCAGGGTGCCACAGTATCACCGTAAGGCTACGTTCTTGTGATCAGTGTTTGTTGAGTTTTTGACCTTAGTTTACCTGCATTTTTATTTCATTGTGTTTTTGATGTGTTTTTGGTCTCTGTTTGGTGTGTCATGTCTGTACATCCACATGTAGATGTTGAACTGTGTATAGTATGTTCAATTTGTTATGGAGGCTGGAGGAGACTTCATTGCCATCCCTTGTGAGGTACAATGACCGGATAGAGAAATGGCTGTCTTCTGGGAGATGAGGCAGGTGAAGCCCAGAGGGTTGTCTAGGCCAAGGAAGTGTCTGGTGCTGATGAAGATATTTTGTACCACCACGCTTAGATGAGGGCGAGCTCATAAAAAGGAGGATTGCGAGAGGACGTGTAGGCCAGGACCTGCTCTAATACAAGCAGCCTTCACCCCTCAGGTGGTAGTCTGGAGACTGACGGCTGTGAGGCAGGAGACCTGATTTGCAGCTCTATGTGGAGCTGTGAAGGAGGTCCCAGCAGAAAGCGAATGAACCCTTACAGGGGAGCAGTACAGTTGCTCTACTTAGTGCTGAAGCCTTGGGAAAGGCGGTAGTTCGGTCATGTTTGGGATATAGGAAGATCCTTGTCTTAGTGGACCAGTGAGTTGGCTACAATGAGGGGGAAGTATTGGTGACCAAGAGGAATGTGGACATTCAAAGCTTTGGCATGGAAGCTGTCCAAGTGAGTACAGGGCCTGAACTGTGGCAGATGGTGTTCAAGGCAATCCCTTTAAATATACTTAAAGATGGTGTCACAAGGGGGTCTTGGACCATGCATAGCAGCAGGGGAAGCGTATGATAAGTAAAGACACCCTGTGGCAATCACCAGACCTATTATTCCTTCTCAGCCACCCAGGGCCTCCAAGCCATGGCTCCATCTAGAAGTAGTCTACTCTGATACCTTGTCCAGTGGCATTCCTGATCTATAATTACCCTTCTGAACTATCACCATATTTCACATATGCATGGATTTACCATTGAGTTGTGTCTTAAGAGGAATGTCCACTAGTGTACATTTAATTTTTCTTGTGTTTTGGGGGAAAATATTTGGTCACTTGACCATGTACATCCCACCTAGCCATGGAGGTTGGCATCCAGTTTTTGATTGTAATGGCAGCCCCTCTCAATGAAGGCTGACCCTATGCAGTCACAGAAATATGTATAACTGGACATCACACCTAACAGAATACTGTGTCTCTGCAGCTCTTGGTTGTTCCCGGCCTACTATGAGGGGAAACACATTTAGAAAAGTACCCTGCTACCATGGATAGATGATTGATTTCTGGCCAGTGGGACCACTGGTCATTAGAGGGGTTGTCCAGTCGTAAGTGGTACAGAGTGACTGCAGACACGGTGCGGTGGATTCACCGGTATGAGACCTGGGACCGGAGGCTATGTATGTGGCGCCACAGAGGTACTGTAGAGGTGTGGCATCTCCTTCTCTCAGGTACGGATGGAGTACTGCCCAGGACCCCAACACTACTCCAGGCCAGATTGAACCAGATTGAACCAGATTGAACCGGATTGAACCGGTTTGAACCAGATTGATACGGCTTGAACTGGTTTGAACCAGATTGAACCAGCTTGAACTGGATTGAACCGGTTTGAAACAGATTGAACCGGTTTGAACTGGTTTGAACGAGATTGAACCGGCTTTAACCGGATTGAACCGGTTTGAACTAGATTCAACCGGCTTGGACCGGTTTGAACCAGATTGAACCGGTTTAAACCAGATTGAACTGGTTTGAACCGTTTTGAACCAGATTGAACAGGTTTGAACCAGATTGAACCAGCTTGAACCAGACTAAACCAGATTGAACCGGCCTGAACCGGCTTGAACCAGATTGAACCGGTTTGAATCAGATTGAACCGGTTTGAACCGGTTTGAACTGGCTTGAACCAGATTGAACCGGATTGAACCAGATTGAACCGGCTTGAACCAGATTGAACCGGCTTGAACCTTCTTGAACCTGATTGAACCAGTTTGAACCGGCTTCAACCAGATTGAACCGGATTGAACCGGCTTCAACCAGATTGAACTGGTGTTAAATAGTTAATTATGGATATTCATTTTATTCTTAATCCTGAGTTCTATACATTGCACAAGAATTGCATCAGCCATCGTTTCTAGTTGACATGCGTCATTTGTGTGTGTATTTTTAGTTGACTACCATATGTAGAATGACAGGTGCTATAAAAACCCATGTTGGAGGCAGGGGGTTCTCTTGCCATTCCACAGGACACAGAAGGAGAATCTGCACGCTGAGGAAGCAGCTGATGTAGGCCAGCGGACACATGGTGTCATCCTAACACACATGCTGGACAAAGACGTGATTTACCAGCCAGGATCCAAGGAAAGATGGGTGAATCTCACAATTAAGCTAATTATGGACAAATGGACAATTATTTTATAACTAATTATTGTATGTACCTGCTGCAATCTGATTCTTTTTAATGGACAATCCAAGAATAAATCGATACATTTTTTTATAAGAATATCGTGATATTGATACTTTGAGAAGTCCTCAGTAGAGAAAATAATACAGAAAGGAGTATTTATTTTACAATGGCGAGCCTAGCCAGTCCTGATTTTTCGTTTTTTTTAAGTGAATTTTCTTCTTGAACAAAGGTGGGAGAGAAGAGACGAGCTGAACAGCTGTTGTTCACGTGTCAGTAAATTCACTAACTTGTCACAAGAATCAGAAAGAAGCTATAGACTGAGGACTAATCTATTCTACAAACTGAGAACTGACAGGAACCAGAGGTACTACAATGATCAGAATCAGACGAACTGAGGATAGGACATGCTGATAAACAGAAGCTAAGGAATCTGAAAGTAAGCAAAATAAGGATAGAATTTCTTCTTTTGCTAAACAAAGTAAGATTAACTTTAGAGTTAATGAAGAAAATGACTTAGACGTTTCGTGGCTTAGGTTATATAGAGAATGTGAATTGCAGAATTTACAGTTAACTAAATTGGTAAATAGAAATAAACACAAATTGCAGAATATGCTACATTTGATACAAGTATTTCATAATTTTGTGTTAAAGAGGTCTAAGGAGGGCAATAGTGTAGAAATAGTGTCAGATGGTGACAATGATTCTGACTGTAAAAATAAAATTGAACAAGATTTTAGACACGTGTCTGTAACTGAAGGTGACCTTGGGTCTGACCAAGAGACGGGCATACAAAAACCTGACATGGGAGGAGACATGATTGACATACGAGAAACTGACATATTAGGTGATGTGGGCGGAGACATGAGTGACGTAGGAGGAGCTGACGTACAAGGCCACTAAAAATAGCAGAAAATTCAGAAGCGGCCCAACTCCAAATTAGAATGAGGAAAAATTTGCTAAAATTATACAAAATCATGCCAAAATATAATGTCAAAATCCATGCCTGTAGAAATTCAGAGACATTTGAGAGCTTCTCTGATAAGTTTGATTAATCCAATGAGGAGAGGAATCAATTATTTAAAATGTGGTTTCCTGTGACATATTCCAGACGTCTAAAATTAATGCCCTGTGAAAATTACTCTCCTATTGGATGGGAAAATGATTCGGACAGATTAAAATATTTGATTTTGTAACGGGTCTGGGAGGCGGAACCTCTGAGCTACTATACAAGGGGGCGGTCCTTGTAAGGGAGCGGGTGGCGACCAGGGAAGACGGGCAGGCAGTCACAGCAGGTGACCGGGACAGTCTCTGAGTGAACGGGCTGGAGGTCACGGCAAGTGACCGGGGCAGTCTCTGGATGAACGGGCAGGAGGTCACGGCAAGTGACCGGGGCAGTCTCTGGGTAAAGGGTAGGTACGACCTGTGATGGCAGAGCCTCCAGGTAGGCTAGCAGGCAGATGGTTGATGTGTGCTCCCAGGTGAGCAAGCGAGAGTCTCTGGAATGGCAGGTGGTCACAGCACGTGACGGCGGAGCCTCCAGGTAGGCTAGCAGGCAGGTAACAGGTGTGTGCTCCCAGGTGAGAGGGCAGGAGTCTCTGGAATGGCAGGTGGTCACAGCACGTGACGGCGGAGCCTCCAGGTAGGCTAGCAGGCAGGTAACAGGTGTGCGCTCCCAGGTGAGCGGGCAGGAGTCTCTGGAATGGCAGGTGGTCACAGCACATGACGGCGGAGCCTCCAGGTAGGCTAGCAGGCAGGTAGCAGATGTGCGCTCCCAGGTGAGCGGGCAAGCTGGTCCATAGACAGACTGACAGGAGTTGGAGAGCAGACCGTCGGACCTCAGGCTAGCAGGCAGGTAGCAGAGGAGTGCTCCCAGGTGAGCGGGCAAGCTGGTCCTTAGACAGACTGACAGGAGTCGGTAGGCAGACCGTCGGACCTCAGGCTAGCAGGCAGGTAAGCAGAATATCAGGCAGGAATCAGACAGCAAACTGGCAGGAATCTGGCAGGTAATTGGCAACGGGACCTGAGGGCTGAAGCAGAGTAGTGAACAGTGCAACAACATTGCTCGGGCACCTCCATTTTGGAGGAGGTGCCTTATATATGGTGAAGTCCTCCGGCCATTGGCCGGGGACTCCTTAGGACGGCGCGCGCGGCCCCTTTAAGAGGGAGGGAGCGCGCGCGCGCGCTCCCTAAGCACAGTGGCCGGGAAGGAGCGCGCGCTGCCAGCAGAGCGGGAGGAGGACGCCAGGCTCGGAGCAGAGGGGTGAGGGGAACAGCGTCCCTGCCTAGCAGAGGGCAGGGACGCCGGCGCTACAGTACCCCCGCCCTTTAGGCCCCCCCTTTTTTAGGCCAGAGAGAAATTTAGCTAGGATGAGAGGGGCATGGATGTTCTCCCGGGGCTCCCACGTTCTCTCTTCAGGACCAAACCCCTTCCAATCTACTAGAAAAAAGGTCTTCCCTCTTACCCTTTTGGTGGCCAGAATGTTCTCTACCTCAAATTCGTTTTCAGCGGAAACCGGAGCAGGAGGCGTACCTGTAGACTTGGAAAAAGAGTTAAGTACCACAGGTTTGAGGAGAGATACATGGAAGGAGTTAGGGATCCGCAAGTTGGCCGGGAGTTTCAGTTTATAGGCCACCGGGTTGATCTGACTGATGACCTCCAGGGGACCGATGAACCGAGGCCCTAACTTATAGGAAGGAATCTTGAGCCGGACATATTTGGACGAGAGCCAGACCTTATCCCCTGGACGGAATTGAGGAGGATCCAGACGTTTTTTGTCAGCATGTCTTTTCATACGCTCGGATGACAGAATGAGTGCAGATCGGGTACTCTCCCATATGGAGGAAAATTTGTTAACAAGAGATTCCGCAGCCGGATTGTCCACCGAGGTGGAGACGGGAAATGGGATCCGAGGATGCTGACCGAAGACAACAAAAAACGGGGATTTGGAGGAAGATTCGCTCTCGTGATTGTTGTAAGAAAATTCGGCCCATGGCAGGAGATCCACCCAGTCTGAATGGTGGGCATTAACGAAGTGCCGGAGGTAACTGGTCAGGTTCTGATTGATCCGCTCCACTTGACCATTAGACTGTGGGTGGTAAGCGGAGGAGAAGTCCAGGGTGACGTCTAGCAGTTTACAAATGGCTCTCCAGAAGCGTGAGGTGAACTGTACCCCACGATCCGACACGTTGTGGAGGGGCAGGCCATGAAGACGGAAGATGTGGCGGATAAAGTCTTTAGCCAGCTCGGGTGCAGACGGGAGGCCTGGCAGAGGAACGAAATGAGCCATCTTGGAAAAGCGGTCAGCGACCACCCAAATGACCGTACAACCGGCAGAGACGGGGAGATCGGTTATAAAGTCCATTGCTATATGCTGCCAGGGGGCAGCAGGTACTGGGAGCGGAAGGAGGCGACCGGCTGGCAGATGTCTCGGAACCTTGTTGCGGGCGCAGGACACACAGGCAGAAACAAAGTCTATTACGTCCTTGTGCAGGGTAGGCCACCAGTAGTGCCGGGTAATAAGCTGGAGGGTCTTTTTCTGACCGGCGTGGCCAGCTAGTTTAGACGAGTGACCCCAGTGTAGGATCTTCTCCCGATCAGGTACTGATACGAACGTCTTACCGGGAGGGAGACGATTTAGACTCACGGGAGCCACCTGCATTATTCTGGCGGGATCGATGATGTGTTTCGGTTCCTCCTCGAGATCAGACACCAGAAAGGATCGGGACAAGGCGTCCGCCTTGATGTTTTTGTCAGCCGGGCGAAAATGAAGAATAAAATCAAAGCGAGCAAAAAACAAGGACCACCGAGCTTGGCGCGGGTTAAGTCTCTGGGCATGCTGGAGGTAAGCCAAGTTCTTGTGGTCAGTGTAAATTATTACCGGGTGAAGAGCCCCTTTGAGCAGGTAACGCCACTCCTCCAATGCCAGCTTGATGGCCAATAACTCTCGATCTCCTATGGAATAGTTGCGCTCAGAAGAGGAGAAGAGTTTGGAGAAGAAGCCACAAGTTACCATTCTCCCGGAAGATGATTTTTGGGTAAGTACCGCTCCGGCTCCAGAGGAGGAGGCGTCAACCTCCAGGAAGAACTGCTTGTTGCCATCTGGGCGATGCAGCACCGGGGCAGAAGAGAAGGCCTGTTTTAAGGAAAGAAAGGCCTCCTCTGCTTCGGGTGGCCACTCTCTGGGATTAGTGCCCTTACGGGTGAGCGCGGAAATTGGGGCAGTCCGGGAAGAGAAGTGCGGTATGAAGAGGCGGTAGTAGTTGGCGAAGCCCAGGAACCGCTGAATGGCCTTCAACCCCTCCGGTCGGGGCCATTTCTCGATGGCAGACAGTTTCTCTGGATCCATTCGAAGGCCGGTCTAAGAAATAATGTAGCCCAAAAACGGAAGCGAGGTCTGCTCAAAGAGGCACTTCTCATATTTAGCGAAGAGGTGATTCTGCCTGAGCCTGAGCAGGACCTGACGAACGTCTCTCCGGTGAGTCTGGAGATCCGGAGAGAAGACCAAGATGTCGTCCAGGTACACCACTACGCAGGAGTAGAGAAGATCCCGGAATATGTCATTGACCAACTCTTGAAAGACGGCAGGAGCGTTACAGAGACCAAAGGGCATTACCAGATATTCATAGTGGCCGTCCCGGGTGTTGAATGCAGTCTTCCATTCATCCCCTTGACGGATACGGACCAGGTTGTACGCCCCACGGAGGTCCAGTTTGGTGAAGATTCTAGCCCCCCTCAGACGATCAAATAATTCTGAAATGAGCGGAAGGGGGTACTTATTCTTCACCGTGATCTGGTTAAGGCCTCTATAGTCTATACAGGGACGGAGAGAGCCGTCCTTCTTTTTTACGAAAAAGAAGCCTGCTCCCGCCGGGGAGGTAGATTTCCGGATGAATCCCCTGGCCAAATTCTCCTCAATATATTCGGACATCGACCGGGTCTCAGCAGCGGACAATGGGTAAATACGCCCACGGGGAGGCGTAGTACCGGGTAACAGGTCGATAGGACAGTCGTATGGTCTATGAGGGGGTAATGTCTCTGCCTCCTTTTTATTAAAGACATCAGCAAATGACCAATAGGGAATCGGAAGTCCAGGTAGATTAGTTGGGGTAGGAGAAGGACGGGCGGGATGAACAGGAACCAAACAAGTCTTATGACAGTCCTGTCCCCAGCGAAGGACTTCTCCGGTCTGCCAGTCAAGCACGGGTGCATGTCTCTGGAGCCAAGGTAGACCTAGTAAGAGGGCGTGAGAGAGTCCAGGCAGAACATGAAAAGAGATGCTCTCAGAATGCAGCATTCCCACCTGCAGAGTTACGGATTCGGTGATGAGTTGGATGGGACGTGGTAAGAGGCCCCCATCCACAGCAGCGACAGATAATGGTATAGCCAGAGGTTTGGTGGGAATGCGGTATTTTTCTACCAGGGCCTGTGAAATAAGATTCCCGGCCACTCCAGAGTCAAGTTGGGCTAGTTCGAAATAACGATTCTCCCCGCAGATAATTGAGACTGACAGCAGCAGAGATGGAGAGGATTTATTCTTGTCTAGGTCGACCTCTCTGAGCGAACCTAGACACAGGCGTTTCCCGACCTCTCCGGGCAGGTACGGATCCGGTGCTCCTTACTGCCACAGTAGAAGCAGCTCCCCTCGGCACGGCGTAAGTCCTGACGGGTTTTGACCATCTTGGTCTGGTCGACCTGCATAGGCTCAGAAGAGTGTACCTGGGGAGAAACGGAGGGAGTGACGGATTTCTGAAAAGTAGGAGCTAGACGTGGAAACCTCCTCTCACGGGTGACTTCTTTGGCACGCTCCTGGAACCGTAGGTCAATCCGGGTGGCAAGAGTTATTAGGTCATCGAGAGTGGTAGGAATGTCTCGACCGGCAAGTTCATCTTTGATACGGCCGGACAGACCCTCCCAGAAGACAGATACCAGAGCGTCGTTATCCCAGGCCAGCTCCGAGGCAAGGGTACGGAACCGTATGGCATATTGGCCCACGGTGAGACTTCCCTGACGGAGGCGTAGCAGAGATGATGCGGATGAGGTCTTCCGTCCAGGTTCGTCGAAGACTTTCCGGAAAGCCGTGAGAAAGGCAGGCAAGTCGGACACCAGGGGGTCTCCTCTCTCCCATAGAGGATTTAGCCAGGCCAGGGCCTCCCCGGTGAGATGGGACATGATGAAGGCAATTTTGGCCCGGTCGGAGTTAAACTGGTGGGACAGGAGTTCAAAGTGCAGGGTGCACTGATTTATAAAGCCCCGAGCCTGAGCGGAGTCGCCTCCGAAGCGAGGAGGTGCAGAAAGCCGGGGTCAGGGGTAGGATACCATAGTATTGGTGGGCAGCGGAGCTGCCAGATTGCGAGTCATGGCTCTGGCGGTGGTTGCTGGTGGAGCAGTCAGAGTGTCCAGGCGAGTATTGACATTCCGCAGGTGACCCAGGATGGACTCCTGTTGGGACCTCTGACGGGACAGAATGGGAGGAATAGAGCTAAGCAACAGTACATGTGAAAAAGACTTAGGTATACTAATAGATCATAGACTGAACATGAGTCAACAGTGTGATGCAGCAGCAAAAAAGGCAAATACAATTCTGGGATGTATTAACAGAGGCATACAGTCTAGATCACGTGAAGTCATTATCGGTCTTTACTCCTCTTTGGTCAGACCTCATCTGGAATACTGTGTACAGTTTTGGGCATCACATTTTAAAAAAGACATAGACAAACTGGAGCAAGTTCAGAGAAGAGCGACCAGAATGGTGACTGGTCTGCAAACCATGTCCTATGAGGAACGGTTGCAGGATTTGGGAATGTTTAGCTTGCAAAAAAGAAGACTGAGAGGAGACTTAATAGCTGTCTACAAATATGTCAAGGGCTGTCACATTGTAGAAGGATCATCTTTATTCTCATTTGCACAAGGAAAGACTAGAAGCAATGGGATGAAACTAAATGGGAGGAGACACAGATTAGATAAAACTTTTTGACAGTTAGGGTGATTAATGAGTGGAACAGGCTGCCACGAGAGGTGGTGAGTTCCCCTTCAATGGACGTCTTCAAACAGAGGCTGGACAGACATCTGTCTGAGATGATCTAGTGAATCCTGCTTTGAGCAGGGGGTTGGACCAGATGACCCAGGAGGTCCCTTCCAACTCTACCATTCTATGATTCTATGATTCTATGACACAGGTCCGAGAGTGAGGGAGCTTGGGTGCCACCGGGTTCCATGGCCCGAGCAAACTGTAACGGGTCTGGGAGGCGGAACCTCTGAGCTACTATACAAGGGGGCGGTCCTTGTAAGGGAGCGGGTGGCGACCAGGGAAGACGGGCAGGCAGTCACAGCAGGTGACCGGGACAGTCTCTGAGTGAACGGGCTGGAGGTCACGGCAAGTGACCGGGGCAGTCTCTGGATGAACGGGCAGGAGGTCACGGCAAGTGACCGGGGCAGTCTCTGGGTAAAGGGTAGGTACGACCTGTGATGGCAGAACCTCCAGGTAGGCTAGCAGGCAGATGGTTGATGTGTGCTCCCAGGTGAGCAAGCGAGAGTCTCTGGAATGGCAGGTGGTCACAGCACGTGACGGCGGAGCCTCCAGGTAGGCTAGCAGGCAGGTAACAGGTGTGTGCTCCCAGGTGAGCGGGCAGGAGTCTCTGGAATGGCAGGTGGTCACAGCACGTGACGGTGGAGCCTCCAGGTAGGCTAGCAGGCAGGTAACAGGTGTGAGCTCCCAGGTGAGCGGGCAGGAGTCTCTGGAATGGCAGGTGGTCACAGCACGTGACGGCGGAGCCTCCAGGTAGGCTAGCAGGCAGGTAGCAGATGTGCGCTCCCAGGTGAGCGGGCAAGCTGGTCCATAGACAGACTGACAGGAGTTGGAGAGCAGACCGTCGGACCTCAGGCTAGCAGGCAGGTAGCAGAGGAGCGCTCCCAGGTGAGCGGGCAAGCTGGTCCTTAGACAGACTGACAGGAGTCGGTAGGCAGACCGTCGGACCTCAGGCTAGCAGGCAGGTAAGCAGAATATCAGGCAGGAATCAGACAGCAAACTGGCAGGAATCTGGCAGGTAACTGGCAACGGGACCTGAGGGCTGAAGCAGAGTAGTGAACAGTGCAACAACATTGCTCGGGCACCTCCATTTTGGAGGAGGTGCCTTATATATGGTGAAGTCCTCCGGCCATTGGCCGGGGACTCCTTAGGACGGCGCGCGCGGCCCCTTTAAGAGGGAGGGAGCGCGCGCGCGCGCGCCCTAAGCACAGTGGCCGGGAAGGAGCGCGCGCTGCCAGCAGAGCGGGAGGAGGACGCCGGGCTCGGAGCAGAGGGGTGAGGGGAACAGCGTCCCTGCCTAGCAGAGTGCAGGGATGCCGGCGCTACAGATTTATTGTGTTACAAAGGATTTTCCCAACATAGAAGATCTGCAGAAATTAAGAATTGTTAGGAAGGAATGTACATATACATTCATGTCCATATTTGAACGGTTGTACAAAGCTCTCATCAAAAATGGAAAATTACAACAAATGATAAGCACTTTTGTACAAAAATTCAAATTCTTAAATCCAGCATCTCAAGTTATTGTGTCACAAAATGTTTCTCTACTTAAATGTGCGCAGTTGCTGGATTCTGTTAGAAAACATGAGAGTCGTGAAAAGAAAATAAATCAAGCTAAATTTCAGAAAAGGTGAAATCTTACCAAAAGCCAATATCAAACTCTCCTAGACTGAGTCATCCCCATAATGAAACCTATCAAATACGCAGAAGATTTCATATATGTTATAAGCCATATAAAATGATTCAAAGGTCCATTTCTTCACAGAAAGAGTTAACACTCAGTCAGAACTGAGACTCTTTAAAAAGGAAAATGGCAGAAATTGACGGACAGAGGCAGGTGAGACGACCAGCTCACAGTGACATCATGGAATGTGGACAGAAGGACAGGCAGTTCTCTGAGGTTTTCAAGGATAGAAAAATTAATTTTCTAAATAGAGCCTTCCTGGAGATATTTGAGAGAGACAGAAGATTTGGTTTAGGGAGTGGCTAAGAAAAAAACTGTAATTATAATGTATCAAAATGTTATACAATGTATCATTATTTATTTATAATGTTATACAGTAAAATTGTAGTTACATAGTTTCTAATAGTTCATATATATAGATATATACACTTGTCTAAGTAGAGATATATATATGAACTATTAGAAACTATGTAACTACAATTTTATTTTATATTATTATTATTATATATTATTTTATATATATATATATATATACACTTGTCTAAGTAGAGATTGTGTATAATTGTATTTATATATTTATAGTAACAATGAAAAAAATATGAATTAATAAATTATAACTTCATATATAAATTAAAATAGCAATATTTTGATTACATTAGAAACAACCAATATATGTATAAGATATTTAAATAATTCTGTTTCTGTATGAATTTGATATTTAATTTTATTTTTTTATATTTCCTTAGCGTTTTCATTCCAAAGCAGGATTTGATCAAACAACTCTAAAATGGATTTATTTCTTTATTCACACAGGAAGTTGAAAAATTGCATGATGTATGTGTATAACATTTTAAAATATAACTGCCCAGGACCCCAACACTACTCCAGGCCAGATTGAACCAGATTGAACCAGATTGAACCGGATTGAACCGGTTTGAACCAGATTGAATCGGATTGAACCGGTTTGAACCAGATTGAGCTAGATTGAACCGGTTTGAACCAGATTGAACCGGTTTGTACCAGATTGAACCAGTTTGAACCAGATTGAAGGGGTTTGAACCAGATTGAACCGGCTTGAACCAGATTGAACCGGATTGAACCAGATTGAACCGGTTTGAACCAGCTTGAACCAGCTTGAACCGGATTGAACCGGCTTGAATCAGATTGAACCGGCTTGAACCGGCTTCAACCGGATTGAACCGGCTTGAAACAGATTGAACCAGATTTGTAGGTGGTGATGCTGGGGCTTGTAGTGCAGGCGGGATGGCGCAGCAGGAGTAACTGACAGAGACAGGGGATTCGCTCCAATACCTTTACTGGTGCGGATGTCAGGTACGGTCCAGGGTACTCAGTAGGATGGGTGCACTACTGGACTTCTCCCCAGTGAGCGGGTATAAGGCCTCATGGTCCGTGTCTGCCTCTCTGTATGCTCCTGGCGAGCCTGCAACTTGGCCTAGCTTATGTGTCGTGCTGTTCCTTCACCTTTCGCTCTGTAGTAGGACGTTCTGCTGGTAACCACTCTCTCTGGATGCTGGGGCCTCGTGGTTCCTGGTCCTGTAATGGGTCTAGCTTCAGGTCGTCCAGGGACTTGTAGTCCTCCTGGAATGCTGGTGATCCCTATTGGGTATAAAGGGACCTGTAGGCACGGACCCGGTGTCCGGTTTATATATCGGGGTGAGCCTATGATGCACTTCTGCCCCCTCAACTCCTCTCTCCTTTCTCCTCTTGCCTTCGGCCACACTCGGGGCGCTCAAAACTCAACTCGTGCTGTAGGCCTTGGCTCGCCTAAGCACTGCAGCCAGCGTGCTGCATCTTCACTGGTCTAAGTGCCAGCACGCTCAATAACAACTAACTGACTAAACTCAGCTGCCTGGCTCCACCCTCCATATATATATCCCTAAGGGGCTCCCTCTGGCTTGTGAGGTGGAAGGGTGGAGGTGTTTGTATGTAATGAGGGCTTCTTGTGGAGACGTCCGTCCATGCCCCCTGGGTGCTGTGGTACCTGTGTGCAGCAGGGTGCCACACTTCAGTACCTTTACTGGTGTAATGGCAGGTATGGTCTAGGGTACTTGCTAGGAAGGGTGCACTTCAGGATTTCTCCCCAGTGAGCGGGTAGAAGGCCTCCTGATCCGTGTCTCCCTCTCTCTATGCTTCTAGCCAGCCTGGAACTTGGCCTAGCTTCTGTGTTGTGTTGCTCTCTCACCTGAACGCTTGGTAGTAGGACCTTTCTTTGGCAACCACTATCCCTGGACGCCGGGGCCTTCGTGGTTCCTAGTCCTGTTATTGCTGGTAGTTTCAGGATGACCAGGGGTCTGGAAGCCTCCTGGTATGCCGGTAGTCCCTACTGGGTATAGAGGACCCTACAGGCGCGGACCCGGTGTCCGGTTTGTGTCTTAGAGTGAGCCTATGATGCTCCTCTGCCCCCTCAATTCCTCTCTCCTCTCCGCTTTGCCTCCGGCCACACTCGGGGCCCTCAATACAGCAGCTGACATGCTGCATCTTCCCTGCTCTCAGTGGCAGCACATTCTCTCACTAAACTGATATTCCTGGCTCCACCCTACATATATATATCCCTAACAGGGCTCCCTCTGGTGGTATGAGGTGGAAGGGTGGAGGTGTCTGTTTGTAGTGAGGGCCTATTGTGGAGAAGTCCGTCCATGCACCCTTTTGGGTCCTGTGGTACCTGTTATAGCAGGGTGCCACAGTATCACCGTAAGGCTACGTTCTCATGATCAGTGTTTGTTGAGTTTTTGACCTTAGTTTACCTGCATTTTTATTTCATTGTGTTTTTGACGCGTTTTTGGTCTCTGTTTGGTGTGTCATGCTTTAAATAAAGCTGCTTTGTTTTTCAAACTTTCTGGTATTGACATTCTTAGATGCGGACTGCATGCGGTTTTGATGAGTTTACACTACGTAAAAGCACTAAAGACGCATGTGCGTGTTTTTACATTAGATGTGGAAATTCCGCACAGAAAACTCAGTATACCCACAAGAGAAATTAACATGCTGCAAATTGGAAAAACGCACCTCAGGTCAATTTACACAGAGTAAAAAAGCAGCACAGTGGACATGAGATTTCTGTAAATCCCATACACTTTGATGGTATTGTAAAACGCTGCTTTTTAGCCGCAGCGACAATACGCGATAAAAGCTCATCATGTGAATGTAGCCTAATTGTACTGAACTGAAGAATCATATCGCCAGGTGATGGTTACTGCAAACTGAACGCTGTAAATAAAATAAAAAAAAACTATTGTGAATTGCTCCTTTTTTTTCCACAGTTGGAATTTTTTTTTACCGCTTTCCAGTATATCATGATAAAATAGATGGCATCATTCAAAAGTACAACTCATCCCACAAAAAAAAACAAGCCCTCACACAGCTATGTCGACCGTAAAATAAAAGTTATGGGTCTTGGAAAAAGAGAAAGATAAATTGAAAGCGCACAAAAACAGTAAATAGTCTGTTCAGGAAGGGGTTAATCACAAAATGGTCTTATTTTTATTCGAGGGATGTGGCTAATTTAGAACATTCGTGAATATATTTGGATCCAGTAGGCCGATGATCTTCAATACTACAAGTCCCAGCAGTTGTGGAGCAGCTGGATGGCAGTAGAACGCTAGCGCTGTGTGACCTGGAGAGTTCTTCAGTGTTCAGCAGCCTCCCTGCTGGTCCTGGACTCCATCTTTTATAACCACTTGGATGTCTGTACATCCACATGTAGATGTTGAACTGTGTATAGTATGTTCAAATTGTTATGGAGGCTGGAGGACTGACTTCAGTGCCATCCCTTGTGAGGTACAATGACCGGATAGAGAAATGGCCGTCTTCTGGGAGATGAGGCAGGTGAAGCCCAGAGGGTTGTATAGGCCAAGAAGGTGTCAGGTGCTGATGGAGATATTTTGTACCACCACGCTTAGATGAGGGAGAGCTCATAAAAAGGAGGATTGCGAGAGGAGGTGTAGGCCAGGACCTGCTCTAATACAAGCAGCCTTCACCCCTCAGGTGGTAGTCTGGAGACTGATGGCTGTGAGGCAGAAGTCAGGAGACCTGATTTGCAGCTCTATGTGGAGCTGTGAAGGAGGTCCCAGCAGAAAGCGAATGAACCCTTACAGGGGAGCAGTACAGTTGCTCTACTTAGTGAGGGTATCTGATCTGGCAAGTAACCATTATTAGCCTGATATGATCATGTTGTGAATTAGGAAGCCCACTAGTGTCCCATGTGAGCCACCAGAAGTGTAGGATCAGCTCTGTGGATTCTACTGGGTTGATAGTAGTCAGCTTGGTATCAGACCAGTGTTGCGTTTGTGCTGAAGCCTTGGGAAAGGTGGTAGTTAGGTCGTGTTTGGGATATAGGAAGATCCTTGTCTTAGTGGACCAGTGAGTTGGCTACAATGAGGGGGAAGTATTGGTGACCAAGAGGAATGTGGACATTCAAAGCTTTGGCATGGAAGTTGTCCAAGTGAGTACAAGACCTGAACTGTGGCAGATGGTGTTCAAGGCAATCCCTTTAAATATACTTAAAGATGGTGTCACAAGGGGATCTTGGACCATGCATAGCAGCAGGGGAAGTGTATGATAAGTAAAGAAACCCTGTGGCAATCACCAGACCTATTATTCCTTCTCAGCCTCCCAGGGCCCCCAAGCCATGGCTCCATCTAGAAGTAGTCTACTCTGATACCTTGTCCAGTGGCATTCCTGATCTATAATTACTATTCTGAACTAGCACCATATTTCATATCTGCATGGATTTACCATTGAGTTGTGTCTTAAGAGGGATGTCCACTAGTGTACATTTAATTTTTCTTGTGTTTTTGGGGAAAATATTTTCTCGCTTGACCATGTACATCCCACCTAGCCATGGAGGTTGGCATCCAGTTTTTGAATGTAATGGCAGCCCCTCTCAATGAAGGCTAACCCTATGCAGTCACAGAAATATGTATAACTGGACATCACACCTAACAGAATATTGAGTCTCTGCAGCTCTTGGTTGTCCCCGGCCTACTATGAGGGGAAACACATTTAGAAAAGTGCCCTGCTACCATGGATAGATAATTGATTTCTGGCCAGTGGGACCACTGGTCATTAGAGGGGTTGTCCAGTCATAAGTGATACAGAGTGACTGCAGACACGGTGCGGGGGATTCACCGGTATGAGACCCGGGACCGGAGGCTATGTATGTGGCGCCACAGAGGTACTGCACCTCACCTGGAGGTGTGGCATCTCCTTCTCTCAGGTAAGGATGGAGTACTGCCCAGGACCCCAACACTACTCCAGGCCTGATTGAACCAGATTGAACTGGATTGAACCGGATTTAACCAGATTGAAACAGATTGGACCGGCTTGAACCGGATTGAACCAGATTAAACCAGATTGAACTGGTTTGAACCAGATTGAACCGGTTTGAACTAGATTGAACCAGATGGAGCCGGCTTGAACCGACTTGAACCAGATTGAACCGGCTTGAACCAGATTGAGCCGGCTTGAACCAGATTGAACCGGTTTGAACCAGATTGAACCGGCTTGACCCAGATTGAACCGGCTTGACCCAGATTGAACCGGCTTGAACCGGCTTGAACCAGATTGGTAGGTGGTGATGCTGGGGCTTGTAGTTCAGGCGGGATGGCGCAGCAGGAGTAACTGACAGAGACATGGGATTCGCTTCAATACCTTTACTGGTGCGGACGTCAAGTACAGTCCAGGGTACTCATTAGGATGGGTGCACTTCAGGACTTCTCCCCAGTGAGCGGGTATAAGGCCTCCTGGTCCATGTCTGCCTCTCTTTATGCTCTTGGCCAGCCTGCAACTGGGCCTAGCTTATGTGTCGTGGTGTTTCTTCACCTGTCGCTCGGTAGAAGGACCTTCTGCTGGTAACCACTCTCCCTGGACGCTGGGGCCTTGTGGTTCCTGATCCTGTAGTGCAGAGGTCCCCAACCGCCGGTCCGCGGACCGGGCCGTTGGGGTTTTTCAGCGGTCCGCGGCACCGCCACAGACAATCACTAAACATTGACAGTGTGCTCTGGTCTGCGGTGGCTCAGAGCACACTGTGTGGGGTGGATGCTGCCCGCTGTTCTAGACTCCCGCAGGGTAGACCTGTAGAGGACCTGTGATGACATCAAGGTACATAACTGTGATGTCACCACAGGTCCTGAAGCAGGATGAAGCAGGGGCGGAACTACCGCCCGTGCAGCCGGTTCATTGAACGGGGGCCCCGAGGGAGAGGGGGCCCCTCCAGCAGGGCCGCCATCAGGGCATGACTGCCCTGACTCCAGTATGGGTCCGGCCGGTAGGAGCCCCCTCGGAGCCCCCTCTTGTGCGTCTCTCTCCTCATGGGGCCCCCGGCCCCATGCAAAGCGCCGGGTCCAGGACATCTCATAATTCCTCTGACTTCCGGTCATGTGACGGCGCCGTCACATGACCGGAAGGCAGGAGAACCTGGTGTCAGCGATTTGGACGAGCGCCAGGATTCTGCAGGGATCGCATGGGGGTAAGTATAACAAGTTTTATTTTTTTTTAAATACAATTAACTAGGAGTGGGGGGAATGGGAGATGCACATGGGGGGAGGGGAGAGATGAGAGATGCACATGGGGGAGGGGAGAGATGAGAGATCCACATGGGGGGGAGGGGAGAGATGAGAGATGCACATGGGGGGGAGGGGAGAGATGAGAGATGCACATGGGGGGGAGAGGAGAGATGAGAGATGCACATGGGGGGGAGAGATGAGAGATGCACATGGGGGAGGGGAGAGATGAGAGATGCACATGGGGGGAGGGGAGAGATGAGAGATGCACATGGGGGGAGGGGAGAGATGAGAGATGCACATGGGGGGCAGGGGAGAGATGCACATGGGGGGGAGGGGAGATATGAGAGATGCACATGGGGGGAGGGGAGAGATGAGAGATGCACATGGGGGGAGGGGAGAGATGAGAGACGCACATGGGGGGAGGGGAGAGATGAGAGATGCACGGGGGGGTGAGAGATGCACGGGGGGGATGAGAGATGCACGGAGGGGATGAGAGATGCACGGGGGGGATGAGAGATGCACGGGGGGGATGAAAGATGCACGGGGGGGATGAAAGATGCACGGGGGGGATGAGAGATGCACGGAGGGGATGAGAGATGCACGGGGGGTGGATGAGAGATGCACGGGGGGGTGAGAGATGCACGGGGGGTGAGCTGCACATGGGGGGGTGAGAGATGCACAGGGGGGGGTTATGTTTACATAACTTTGTTGCCTTATGAAGGGCGGGGGGGGCCCCCAAAAATTTCTTGCACAGGGGCCCACTACAGTCTGTTTCCGCCCCTGGGATGAAGTAAATGCAGCTGAACAACAGCTGTCAGGACAGCTGCCCTGTCCTGCTGCAGGGCGTGATGGGGCCTCAGTGATGCGGCTCCTGGCACAGCACATTATGTGAGGCTCCTGGTCTACACTATATGATAAGTATGCACTAAACTCCAAATCCCTCCATTACCCCGCCCCCATATGACCAAAGCCCTGCCCACCCCACCCCCTCCTTGCTGGGCCATGGAAAAATGATCTTGCTTCAAGCCGGTCCCTGGTGCAAAAAAGGTTGGGGACCACTGCTGTAGTGGGTCTAGCTTCAGGTCGTTGAGTTTTTGACCTTAGTTTACCTGCATTTTTATTCCATTGTGTTTTTGACGCGTTTTTGGTCTCTGTTTGGTGTGTCATGTTTTAAATAAACAAAACCTACAAAAGACAAAAATATATCTCATACTCTACCATCATTATATATAAATGTAAAGCAAAGTTGCATTATTATGCAACTTTGCTTTACATTTATATATAATGATGGTAGGGTATGAGATATATTTTTGTCTTTTGTAGGTTTTGCTTCTTTTTGCTAGTGTGAACATGCTCCTATTTCTTGCACGTCTGCCATCTTAGACCTCAGTTCACATTGCTTGGTTTTTTGTCTTGTTTGCATTCTGTGCAATTTAAGGGTGTGGCATACCCTTTGTTGAGCTGATTAGTATATATGTAGCTTACCACGGGCCTAGGTGGTCTGGAGTTGGGACCCGGTCCTATTTGTCTACCCTTTTATATACATTACTTCAACTTTGATATACAGTAAGGTTTTTAATATAGGCAGTATAGGTACCGTCCCAATTTAGGGTCACCTTGCCGCTGGTGGGACGGCTTGTATACTTTTTTTGATCAAAAATAGTTCACTAAGTACCCTATATTTATTATGCAACTTTGCTTTACATTTATATATAATGATGGTAGGGTATGAGATATATTTTTGTCTTTTGTAGGTTTTGCTTCTTTTTGCTAGTGTGAACATGCTCCTATTTCTTGCACGTCTGCCATCTTAGACCTCAGTTCACATTGCTTGGTTTTTTGTCTTGTTTGCATTCTGTGCAATTTAAGGGTGTGGCATACCCTTTGTTGAGCTGATTAGTATATATGTAGCTTACCACGGGCCTAGGTGGTCTGGAGTTGGGACCCGGTCCTATTTGTCTACCCTTTTATATACATTACTTCAACTTTGATATACAGTAAGGTTTTTAATATAGGCAGTATAGGTACCGTCCCAATTTAGGGTCACCTTGCCGCTGGTGGGACGGCTTGTATACTTTTTTTGATCAAAAATAGTTCACTAAGTACCCTATATTTATTATGCAACTTTGCTTTACATTTATATATAATGATGGTAGGGTATGAGATATATTTTTGTCTTTTGTAGGTTTTGCTTCTTTTTGCTAGTGTGAACATGCTCCTATTTCTTGCATGTCTGCCATCTTAGACCTCAGTTCACATTGCTTGGTTTTTTGTCTTGTTTGCATTCTGTGCAATTTAAGGGTGTGGCATACCCTTTGTTGAGCTGATTAGTATATATGTAGCTTACCACGGGCCTAGGTGGTCTGGAGTTGGGACCCGGTCCTATTTGTCTACCCTTTTATATACATTACTTCAACTTTGATATACAGTAAGGTTTTTAATATAGGCAGTATAGGTACCGTCCCAATTTAGGGTCACCTTGCCGCTGGTGGGACGGCTTGTATACTTTTTTTGATCAAAAATAGTTCACTAAGTACCCTATATTTATTATGCAACTTTGCTTTACATTTATATATAATGATGGTAGGGTATGAGATATATTTTGGTCTTTTGTAGGTTTTGCTTCTTTTTGCTAGTGTGAACATGCTCCTATTTCTTGCATGTCTGCCATCTTAGACCTCAGTTCACATTGCTTGGTTTTATGTTTTAAATAAAGCTGCTTTGTTTTTTAAACTTTCTGGTATTGACATTTTTAGATGCGGACTGCATGCGGTTTTGATGAGTTTACACTACGTAAAAGCACTAAAGACGCATGTGCGTGTTTTTAAATTAGATGTGGAAATTCCGCACAGAAAACTCAGTATACCCACAAGAGAAATTAACACGCAGCAAATTGGAAAAACGCACCTCAGGTCAATTTACACAGAGTAAAAAAGCAGCACAGTGGACATGAGATTTCTGTAAATCCCATACACTTTGCTGGTATTGTAAAACGCTGCTTTTTAGCTGCAGCGACAATACGCAATAAAAGCTCATCATGTGAATGTAGCCTGATTGTACTGAACTGAAGAATCATATCGCCAGGTGATGGTTGCTGCAAACTGAACGCTGTAAATAAAAAAATAAAAAACTATTGTGGAATTGCTCCTTTTTTTTCCACAGTTGGAATTTGTTTTTACCGCTTTCCAGTATATCATGATAAAATAGATGGTGTCATTCAAAAGTACAACTCATCCCACAAAAAAAAACAAAAACCCTCACACGGCTATGTCGACCGTAAAATAAAAGTTGTGGGTCTTGGAATAAGAGAAAGATAAATTGAAAGCGCACAAAAACAGTAAATAGTCTGTTCAGGAAGGGGTTAATCACAAAATGGTCTTATTTTTATTCGAGGGATGTGGCTAATTTAGAACAGTGGTCCCCAACCTTTTTTGCACCAGGGACCGGCTTGAAGCAAGATCATTTTTCCATGGCCCAGCAAGGAGGGGGTGGGGTGGGCGGGGCTTTGGTCATATGGGGGCGGGGTAATGGAGGGATTTGGAGTTTAGTGCATACTTATCATATAGTGTAGACCAGGAGCAGGGGCGGACACAGACTGTAGTGGGCCCCTGTGCAAGAAATTTTGGGGGGCCCCCCCTGCCCTTCATAAGGCAACAAAGTTATGTAAACATAACCCCCTATGTGCATCTCTCACCCCCCCATGTGCAGCTCTCATCCCACCCATGTGCAGCTCTCACCCCCCGTGCATCTCTCATCCCCCCCATGTGCATCTCTCATCCCCCCATGTGCATCTCTCATCCCCCCCATGTGCATCTCTCATCCCCCCCATGTGCATCTCTCATCCCCCCCATGTGCATCTCTCATCCCCCCCATGTGCATCTCTCACCCCCCCATGTGCATCTCTCACCCCCCCATGTGCATCTCTCACCCCCCCATGTGCATCTCTCACCCCCCCATGTGCATCTCTCACCCCCCCATGTGCATCTCTCACCCCCCCATGTGCATCTCTCACCCCCCCATGTGCATCTCTCACCCCCCCATGTGCATCTCTCACCCCCCCATGTGCATCTCTCACCCCCCCCATGTGCATCTCTCACCCCCCCATGTGCATCTCTCACCCCCCCCATGTGCATCTCTGATTCCCCCCACTCATAGTTAATTAATTGTATTTAAAAAAAATAAAACTTGTTATACTTACCCCCATGCGATCCCTGCAGAATCCTGGCGCTCGTCCAAATCGCTGACAGCAGGTTCTCCTGACTTCCGGCCATGTGACGGCACCGTCACATGACCGGAAGTCAGGGGAATCATGAAGGCGCTGCTGCAACAGCGCAGCTCAGCGCTGAAAAGTCCCGGACCCGGCGCATAGCATGGGGCCGGGGGCCCCATGAGGAGAGAGACGCACAAGAGGGGGGCCCCCGAGGGGGCCCCTACCGGCCGGGCCCCATACTGGAGTCAGGGCAGTCATGCCCTGATGGCGGCCCTGCTGGAGGCTGGAGGGGCCCCCTCTCCCTCGGGGCCCCCGTTCAATGAACCGGCTGCACGGGCGGTAGTTCCGCCCCTGACCAGGAGCTATGCCAGGAGCCTCACATAATGTGCTGTGCCAGGAGCCGCATCACTGAGGCCCCATCACGCCCTGCAGCAGGACAGGGCAGCTGTCCTGACAGCTGTTGTTCAGCTGCATTTACTTCATCCCAGGGGCGGACACAGACTGTAGTGGGCCCCTGTGCAAGAAATTTTTGGGGGCCCCCCCGCCCTTCATAAGGCAACAAAGTTATGTAAACATAACCCCCCCATGTGCATCTCTCACCCCCCCGTGCATCTCTCATCCACCCCCCGTGCATCTCTCATCCACCCCCCGTGCATCTCTCATCCCCCCCGTGCATCTTTCATCCCCCCCGTGCATCTTTCATCCCCCCCGTGCATCTCTCATCCCCTCCGTGCATCTCTCATCCCCTCCGTGCATCTCTCATCCCCTCCGTGCATCTCTCATCCCCCCCGTGCATCTCTCATCCCCCCCGTGCATCTCTCACCCCCCCGTGCATCTCTCATCTCTCCCCTCCCCCCCATGTGCGTCTCTCATCTCTCCCCTCCCCCCCATGTGCGTCTCTCATCTCTCCCCTCCCCCCATGTGCGTCTCTCATCTCTCCCCTCCCCCCCATGTGCATCTCTCATCTCTCCCCTCCCCCCATGTGCATCTCTCATCTCTCCCCTCATGTGCATCTCTCATCTCTCCCCTCCCCCATGTGCATCTCTCCCCCCCATGTGCATCTCTCATCTCTCCTCTCCCCCCCATGTGCATCTCTCATCTCTCCTCTCCCCCCCATGTGCATCTCTCATCTCTCCCCTCCCCCCCATGTGCATCTCTCATCTCTCCCCTCCCCCCCATGTGGATCTCTCATCTCTCCCCTCCCCCATGTGCATCTCTCATCTCTCCCCTCCCCCCATGTGCATCTCCCATTCCCCCCACTCCTAGTTAATTGTATTTAAAAAAAAATAAAACTTGTTATACTTACCCCCATGCGATCCCTGCAGAATCCTGACACCAGGTTCTCCTGCCTTCCGGTCATGTGACGGCGCCGTCACATGACCGGAAGTCAGAGGAATTATGAGATGTCCTGGACCCGGCGCTTTGCATGGGGCCGGGGGCCCCATGAGGAGAGAGACGCACAAGAGGGGGCTCCGAGGGGGCTCCTACCGGCCGGGCCCCATACTGGAGTCAGGGCAGTCATGCCCTGATGGCGGCCCTGCTGGAGGGGCCCCCTCTCCCTCGGGGCCCCCGTTCAATGAACCGGCTGCACGGGCGGTAGTTCCGCCCCTGCTTCATCCTGCTTCAGGACCTGTGGTGACATCACAGTTATGTACCTTGATGTCATCACAGGTCCTCTACAGGTCTACCCTGCGGGAGTCTAGAACAGCGGGCAGCATCCACCCCACACAGTGTGCTCTGAGCCACCGCAGACCAGAGCACACTGTCAATGTTTAGTGATTGTCTGTGGCGGTGCCGCGGACCGCTGAAAAACCCCAACGGCCCGGTCCTGGTCCGCGGACCGGCGGTTGGGGACCTCTGATTTAGAACATTCGTGAATATATTTGGATCCAGTAGGCCGATGATCTTCAATACTACAAGTCCCAGCAGTTGTGGAGCAGCTGGATGGCAGTAGAACGCTAGCGCTGTGTGACCTGGAGAGTTCTTCAGTGTTCAGCAGCCTCTCTGCTGGTCCTGGACTCCATCTTTTATAACCACTTGGATGTCTGTACATCCACATGTAGATGTTGAACTGTGTATAGTATGTTCAAATTGTTATGGAGGCTGGAGGACTGACTTCAGTGCCATCCCTTGTGAGGTACAATGACCGGATAGAGAAATGGCCGTCTTCTGGGAGATGAGGTAGGTGAAGCCCAGAGGCTTTACTCACTCAGAGATGTTAGTGGGAAGGCGACTCTCTGCTCCTCGCGGAGTCCTGCGGCCACCAGGGACGGGGGTCTGACTACCTCCGAGGAAGTCCAGTGTTCGGTAGCGACCCTACACCAGAGTGTTCCTGCACTACAGACTTCACCCTTTCCCGTCTGTGCGTGTGTATATAGGCCGGGTCTCCCTCTGAGCTCCTCTCAGGTGTAGGGCTCGGGTGGCAATTCCTCTCCATCCGAAGCCCGGCGGGATCCTCAGGGTCTAACCGGGCTTTCCCGTCCTGGACGTAGAGTACGAGGTCGGGTGTCGGTAACCCTCTTGCAGCCGGAATCCCTCTGAGTAGATCAGGTAGGCGAGGACAGGTGGCGTGCTCCGCTCCGTCTGCATCCTCCCCGGGACCCATTTGCTAGGGAGCCACACTCTAAAGCTCCCGGGCCTTCTTGATCCTGGTCCTCGGCCGGGTTGAGACATTCCTTGTCAGCAACCTACCTCTCGTCCCATGGATCGGGGTACGAGGGCTGTGTCCCATGCCAGTGCAGGCCCACACAGGATCTTCGCTCCCGGAGGGAAGTCACATTACACACAGTAGTTTGACAGCACACAGCAACCAAGGCCGACTAGCCAGGTTGTGCCAAGATGCACCAAGGACCGCTTGACAGCAGAACCAAGGACAGAAGGACCAACCAAGAACCTCAGATCAAAGATGGCATTCTATTAAATATGAAATCTAAAGTGTAACTAACTAGTGTTCCTCCACCCACACCCACTAACTGGTTCCTACCACATTGTGTTCCCCAGTCTCCCTGTAACCAGGGGAGCAGCACCTAGTGCATACTAGCTCCCTCTGGTGGAAATGTGGTGTTGGATGCAAAAGGCTGGAACACTACCATCACACCAGGCTTACCTCAGAGGAGGAACACCACACTCCATTGAAGAAGTGCAGAATTCCTGTGGCGGTCGAACCCTCAGGGGCGCCACACTCACTGGTTAGAAGAAAAACCAAGTGGATGAAGGAAACTATTGAAATCATGAATTTAAATTTTATGAAGCTTGAAGACCTAGGTAAATAAAAGGCTTTTGGCACTGGGCAGCAGAGGAGCTTCAAGCTATTGGGCTTTAACATCCCTCTCCATCTACTTTGCATTATAATTGTGTATTCTTTGTCTGAGGGACTTTTGCTTATGGTCAAGACAAGGAATAAGTGAAGAAAGAGGCAGACCTTGAGACCCAGCATGCAATAAATACTGCACGGCTCAGGCAGAAATTTTTTTACACGTCTCATTTTTCTTGCATTGTTGAAAAAGCTGCAGTCACACAACCAAGTGGGTGCAGGTCCTCAGCTTGAGAGGAACATCAAAGCTCTTCAGTGGAGGCGAGTGAACAGTTCTGTATAAGCATATGTAGTTATTTTGTTGGTTCTGTTGTTTTTGGAGTCTATTTTTTTCTGGGCTCTGGTTTATATTTAGGGGTCTAGTCTAGAGTTATAATTATTTAAGGGTCTGTTTATTCTGGAGTACACATTTGGGGGAGGGGGATTGGTCTGGGGATATAGTTATGTAGGAGTCTATTCTGGGGGTATATGTTCATTTAGCTCTTGTAGTCTGTTTAGGATCTGATGTCTATTTCGGGATGCCCTCTAGGTTTATTCAAGGGTCTGTATTGACAAGTGAGAGTGTCCGCCTCCAGTAGGCATACACGCTCAAAAAAGATGCACATCAGAGCACACGTTCGCTCTGTCAGCACCATTATAGTCTATGGCCCCGCTGGCTCATGCGCCTGAATCCCATTTTACGGGGAATTTGGACGTAAGCCTCGACGGGGCCACCGAACGGGTGCCTGAACGCAGTGTGAAAGCACCGTTAGAAAGTCGTTCAAATGGCCAAAGCAGTAATAGATGAGATGTTTGCACCTGTAGCAATGTTTCGAGAAATTCTCCTTTTATGTCCTTTTTCTGTGAGCAGTTTTTGGAATTTTTTTAGGAGAACCCTTGACATGGGTTACGAGCTTGCATATTTTGGCCAAAATATTGACCAATACCCAGTGGCATAACTAGAGTCCAATGGGCCCCGATGCAAGATTTGGACCAGAGTCCCGCATCCTGGTATATATATATGTTCTCCATCCTGGTATATATATCCCCCCATCCTGGTATACATGTCCCTTATCCTTCCTGAGGCCCATTCTGGTCGCGGTCGTGACTTCTGTGACCGGGATCATTATGCCCAGTGTAGGACTGGGGTGCCAAGAACCCACCAGTAACCAACTCCAGGGCCCCACTTTTCAGCTCCATGCAAATGTGATATTATCCTCAATCCCAAATGTATATAACAATGAACTGGGTAGATTGTTAGATGAATAAGATGCTCCCTTTGTACATAGTGATTCAAGTATATTGTGCCAAGTACTGCTCATATAATGGGTGGTGGCCCACTGGAGGATTCTCCTGTTCACCTGTTGTCCAGTCCAAGCCTGGTTATGCCCCTGCTAATACCCCCTGTAATTTATATATCATTTTGTCATCCTTCTATTGCACATTTTTCCATTTTTATGCAGAATGCAGCCGGGCCCTTTAGTGTTGGTTGGGTGAATTGAGATGTCTGTCCTTGTGGGGTGCACTTATATAATGCTGGGCAGCCCGCCTGATGTAATAGTATGGGCGTCATCAATAGGCTGGAAGCCAGACACTGTGCATCACAAGTACCTGTGTGACTGACGTCTTATGCAAGCCTTATCCATATGCAATTTTGATACTAGACAGCCACCCCCTCCAATAATGGTAGGTGTGTGAATGGTCGTTTCATCAGTATTTTGCACCTGCGCTGCCCCCGCCTTTATCAGGGGGGTCTGCTGCATCCTGCAAGTGCATTGGTAGTTTGACCTGATTTTGGTAAGGCCATTTCTTTTTCTGTGATGATTCTTCCCTTAAGCATCCAATGTTCGAAAATACGGTTGTCTGCACGAGCTCAAACAGCGCTGGTGCAGGAGTATAAGCTTTTCTTAAGTGCTCATGCAGACGACCGTATTTTCAGCCTAAGTACAAGCCAACAAAGCATCGGATCGCACTTGGGCCAATGTTATTCCATGGAGCCGTGCACATGTCTGATTTATTTCACTTTTTTACCTAAGACATAGTCTTTCCAAGGTAAAAAATCGGAGCATGCACGATTTGCGTCCGATATTCGGATCGCACTCTGCCATTCAAGTCAGTGAGTCCGTTGAGAACATCAGACCACACTCGAATGATATCCAACAGAATGGAAAAAAAATATTTCCATCTTCTCCTCACCTGAGAAAATCGTATCATACAATGAATGATCAAATTCTGGAAGTGTGTGATTAACCTAATTGGGTTTTCCCGAATGAAAGAAAATGTTTGTATGACTCTAGCCTAAGTAGTGCACAACCCAAGAAAATAACCCAGTTAGAAATGAAAGAAAAATGCTCATATGAATCTTTTTTTTTTTATTTTATTTTAGTCCTACTAGGGACTTGAAGCTGCTTTTATTTGATTGCTACACTGCAGACAACAGCAACAGGGCCCTTCAGCAGCCCTCAACTTTCATGGTAACCAATCAGCTCCCCTCAATCACATCACTATTTAATTCCTACTATTCATGATTAACAGCAGCATGTAAATGGTTAACAGCAGCAATCAGAGACTTTGTGGCTGATGGATAATTGGTGGGTGTGGTTTAAGTTTAAGAATAGAGGACAGAGATAGAGGCATTCATGTGATTTGGAGGCTGTGGTGGAGTCTAGTGCAGTGAGTAATACTGTTAATGCCAGTTATTATTGCTGCTGGTAGTACTTTCTTTTAAGCTGTGACGTGGATGAGACTTTATTAAAACTGTTGCCTGCTGAGCATTTAATGATGTTGTTGAAATGTACAGGCTGATTTTTTTTGTTTTGTTTTTTATTCCCCCTGTATGCCTCTAAGGGGAACCAGGAAAAATACTTTCTGCACTGAAATGTTAATAAAAGCTTGAAATACTCTTTCAAATATTCACCAAAAACACATCAAATTAATTAAATAAAAGGAAAAAAAAGTGATCTGGAGTCTGTGTTGGTGTATTTTGGTTTAGTCATCTGCAGAAAAAGTTCAGCATTTGTTATGTGAACACGGCCTCAGATGCACCCTGGGAATCCACTCTGTTTGGACAGTTAAATGCAGCAGACTTCCTGCACAAATAACTCAGCAGTGTTGTTACATGTGAACATGACCTTTAAAGGGATGTGTTATCATAAAATGACCTATTTATGTCTCATATGTTTCCCCCGCCAGTCTTTGATGTACACTTTTGTTGCTGTAGGGTGTATGGAGCAAGATCAGGAGCGGTTACAGAATCGGCATCTGTGTAACAGCAGTGACCAGAGTGCGCTCTGATTGCTGCTTTTAATCTGTTAGATTTTGTTGTCAAACATTACAGTAATAAAAATGGTGACTACTGGTGTATTGGCTCCCATCAGACCTGCTGCAGTGTGATTATGGGGCGCTGATGGCAGCCGGGATCCTGCTGAATGTACTGTGACCGCCATATTTGTTCTCCTGTGATGCTCAGCTGGAGACTATAGTTTGGCAGTTCACCTATGGACTATCACAGGCTCATTCCACTAAGAGGACTAAACATTAAAGTTCAAGTTACACCTTCATTCTCCTTTTGATAGATAAAGCACCATGTGACCTATAGCCATGTATTAATAAATGAAAAATGTATTCTAATATTTCTTAATTTTGGTGCAAAATCTGCTTCAAAATGTAGGTTACATTTTTTTTTGCCCGTACCATTAAAAAGACTCGGATATGTTGCTTGCAGAATGACAACTTCTACTTTTTTTTTTTTTTTCCTTTTCCCTATTTCTTTTCAGGATCACAATCATGAGTGCAAAAATTGTCCCCAACCCATACACTCACAGAAAAACAAAGAACAGCACTTAATAGGCCCATCACCCCAACAGAAGTGTTACAAACCATCAACACCTTACACACATCCAAAGCTCCAGGACCGGATGGATTCAGGAATGAGCACTACAAAATACTAGGAACTGGAGTAAGTTCACATCTTTGTGAGGTATTCAATGGAATAGCGAGGGATGGCAAAACTACCTGACCGGTTCAATGAGGCTAATATCATTGTACTACCCAAACCAGGCAAAGACCTCTCACAGGTTAACGGTTATAGACCAATCTCGCTACTCAACTCTGATTTCAAAATCTTTACAAGAATTTTAGCAAAGTACAACAGATAATTCCTGATCTAATATCACCACATCAAACGGGACTCGTTCATGGGAAATCCATCACATACAACATTAGGACAGCAATAGGGGCGATATCCTCAGGCAGAGCGAGTGGACACAGAAGATGCATTGTGGTGAGCCTTGATGCAGACAAGGCTTTTGACCGAGTATCCAGGCTCTACCTGCATAAATTGTTAGAAATTCACAATTTTGGTCCACGATTCTGCGAGGCCGTCAAACTAATGTGTAAAAATCCTACATCCCGACTTTACATAAACAACACATTTTCTGAACACTTCCAAATACAACGAGGCACAAGACAGGGATGTCCACTGTCGCCACTATTATTCAATTTAGTATTAGATCCTCTCAAGAACTTTACAAAACTCATCTGCCTTCCAAGGAATCATAGTGGGTAATTCGGTTAAGCTACTAGCCTTCGCAGACGACATATTGTTGTTCATTTCCAACCCGACTCAAGCCATTCCAGCTATAATGAAGATAATAGACCTGTATGGGAAAGATACTGCCTTTAAAGTTAATTATAACAAATCGGAGGCTTTGGCACTGTTCCACTTGGGCAGAATAATAGATGAAACTTTCCCATTCCAATGGAGTGTGGAATCCATCAAATATTTGGGTATATGACTTCCAGCAGTTCCTTCAAAATTATATTCTATTAACTTTAAACCACAAATTGCATTATTGGCCGGTACCCTGAACTCTTGGAAACACTTTTCATTGTCCTTTTCAGGTAGATGGTATCTGATAAAAATGATCATATTCCCAAAGTTACTATACCTATTTCAAACCCTTCCACTGCTATTGACACAATCAGACATTAAACTATTAAATGCAACATTCAGGAGATTCATATGGGATGAAAAGGGTAGAACACGTATAGGTTTACTCAAGCTACAATTGCCTAAGAGAGAGGGAGGAATTCATTTTCCAGATATTGGGAGATATAATCTGGCAGCAAATTTCAGATACATAGTAGACTGGATCCGCGAGATCTCCCATTTTGCTAATGTACAATTGGAACAACAGCTGAGTCCCCGGGTGTCACTAACCGCCCTGATCCACTTAAGAAACGATGAAATCTCTGATGATATCAGAGAACACCCAGTCTTGTAGCAAACTATTTTTGACAATTTGTGGAGGATCAGGGAATACATCTCCCTTCCAGCCGTTCTTAGGTAACCCGAACTTTATGAATAATCACCCATCCACACATTATGTAACTTTGGCAAAACAGGGATGCGCCATGGTGGCCGACATGCTGGACAAAAAATTTTTAGCCACTACCTTTTACAACAGTAGCGCAACGCTTCCCTTCTTTCAGACAAAGACCCTTCCTCTTTCTTCAGGCGCGTAGCCTAGCCCAAAAATATACTAACAGTAGGAGAGACACTGCTCAGATGAATAATATGGAGATTTTTCTTAAAACCTCGAGATTGCAAATTGCTTCAACGAGCAATATATATTCTATACTACGCCAACGTTGGTCTTGGGAGGAGAAGAACACTGGGCCTTCCAAATGGGAAAGAGATATACCAGGGTTTAAAGTGGGAGACTTTCTGAATGCCACGATGTCACAAAATAAATATATCCCCTATAATACAGTGGTGGCCAAAAGTATTGGCACCCCTGCAATTCTGTCAGATAATACTCAGTTTCTTCCTGAAAATGATTGCAATCACAAATTCTTTGGTATTATTATCTTCATTTAATTTGTCTTCAATGAAAAAACACAAAAAGAATTGTCCTAAAGCCAAATTGGATACAATTCCACACCAAACCTAAAAAAGGGGGTGGACAAAAGTATTGGCACTGTTTGAAAAATCATGTGATGCTTCTCTAATTCGTGTAATTAACAGCACCTGTAACTTACCTGTGGCACCTAACAGGTGTTGGCAATAACTAAATCACACTTGCAGCCAGTTAACATGGATTAAAGTTGACTCAACCTCTGTCCTGTGTCCTTGTGTGTACCACATTGAGCATGGAAAAAAGAAAGAAGACCAAAGAATTGTCTGAGGACTTGAGAAACCAAATTGTGAGGAAGCATGAGCAATCTCAAGGCTACAAGTCCATCTCCAAAGACCTGAATGTTCCTGTGTCTTCCGTGCGCAGTGTCATCAAGAAGTTTAAAGCCCATGGCACTGTGGCTAACCTCCCTAGATGTGGACGGAAAAGAAAAATTGACGAGAGATTTCAACGCATGATTGTGCGGATGGTGGATAAAGAACCTCGACTAACATCCAAACAAGTTCAAGCTGCCCTGTAGTCCGAGGGTACAACAGTGTCAACCCGTACTATCCGTCGGCGTCTGAATGAAAAGGGACTGTATGGTAGGATACCCAGGAAGACCCCACTTTTTACCCCGACATAAAAAAGCCAGGCTGGAGTTTGCCAAAACTGACCTGAGAAAGCCTAAAACCTTTTGGAAGAATGTTCTCTGGTCAGATGAGACAAAAGTAGAGCTTTTTGGGAAAAAGCATCAACATAGAGTGTACAGGAAAAAAAAAGAGGCATTCAAAGAAAAGAACACGGTCCCTACAGTCAAACATGGCGGAGGTTCCCTGATGTTTTGGGGTTGCTTTGCTGCCTCTGACACTGGACTGCTTGACCGTGTGCATGGCATTATGAAGTTTGAAGACTACCAACAAATTTTGCAGCATAATGTAGGGCCCAGTGTGAGAAAGCTGGGTCTCCCTCAGAGGTCATGGGTCTTCCAGCAGGACAATGACCCAAAACACACTTCCAAAAGCACTATAAAATGGTTTGAGAGAAAGTACTGGAGACTTCTAAGGTGGCCAGCAATGAGTCCAGACCTGAATCCCATAGAACACCTGTGAAGAGATCTCAAAATGGCAGTTTGGAGAAGGCACCCTTCAAATATCAGGGACCTGGAGCAGTTTGCCAAAGAAGAATGGTCTACAATTCCAGCAGAGTATTGTAAGAAACTCATTGATGGTTACCGGAAGCGGTTGTTCGCAGTTATTTTGGCTAAAGGTTGTGCAACCAAGTATTAGGCTGAGGGTGCCAATACTTTTGTCTGGCCCATTTTTGGTGTTTTGTGTAAAATGATCAATGATTTGATTTTTGCTTCATTCTCTTTTGTGTTTTTTCCTTGCAAGCAAATTAAATGAAGATAATAATACCAAAGAATTTGTGATTGCAATCATTTTCAGGAAGAAACTGAGTATTATCTGACAGAATTGCAGGGGTGCCAATACTTTTGGCCACCACTGTAGCTATACAGACATGGCTCTATTAATCCTCCACAGGGCATATATAACCTCAGCAAAACAGGCTAAAATGACACCTACAACACCATATACATGCTCAAAATGTGGGATACACAACACGGACATACTTCATCACTTATGGAATTGTTCAAAGATACAGGATTTGTGGCATGAGACACACATAGAAATACAAAATACCCTTCATATTACATTTCCACTTACACCGCAGTGGGCAATTTTCAATATACTAGGGAAGCGTCAGAAATCTTTGCCCAAACACATAAAAGCAGTTCTGGTAATATGGACCTCAGCGGTCAGGAAAGGTATACTACACCATTGGTTGAACCCTAATGTACCATCCCAATCGCTGATACAGACTAAAATAATGTTCTTATTCAAAATGGAGTGGCTGGAAACATTAACTGACAAAGAGAGATTAACGGGAAGATTTCTCACGACTTGTGTTTTCCTTATTCCCACACTATCACTAGCTATTAAAGACAGACTGAGAGCCCAATTAAAAGACACCAAGTGGTATCTCCTTAAATGCGTTGAAGGTGGTGTCCTGATCCCATAAATTTTAGTTTTTGTTGTTTTTTTTCCCTTCGGGGAGAGCACGCAGGGGTGGGGGGGGGGTAAAATAAGTAAAGTTTGAATAAGATTCTTGATGTACCATGTCATACACACATTAAAATCTAATGTAAAGGATAAAATAAGAAACAACACAGAATGTATGACATGTAATTGGATTGATCTGTATTGCTTGAAAAATCAATAAAATAAGTTTGAAAAAATAAAACAAAAATTGTCCCCAAGAACCTGGCCAAGGGAGCGGATTTCTGTGGTGTGGATAAATATTATTACATTGTGTGCTCAGATCTTGGTTGCTACATGAGATAGTCCAACTTTAGCCGTGGAGAAGATCTGGAGGTCTTTGGCTTGCATCCTTCTCGTAGAGGAGTAGATCATTACTTGGCTCATAAAGGCAACGTGTTTTATATAATTAAGGGACAGCAATATTGCCGGGTGAAAAACATGACCAGAGATGAAGACTCCGTTGTCTACTACCTACATACCAACTGTCAAGGAGGAGACCACTACCTGACGGCTTTTAATTACTTCTACATCATCTATCAGCCAAGGAATCTACCGTTGAACCAAGAACATATGCAAGGATGAAGACAGTGAAGAATTTACTCTTCACTCCACATATAGGAATGGACTTTACTATTTTGGTCTCGCTAGTTTCTTTTACCTAGTGAAGCCTAATGAAGTGTGGGGATTCAATATGTAAGGACCACTAACTTCCACTTTGATGAGAAGTCACAGACCTTCTCTTTCTGTCATCAACTTTCTACCAGGAGGTTTAGGCATTACCAAGGGGTCAGCTTACGGTAAATGGTCATGCATTAAGACTATCAGTAATGATTTGGAGACCCCTGTTGAGTGGAAGAAGAGCGTCACCAAGAAGATCGGGTGAGAAGAAGATGTCTAGTATAGCGCACAACTGGAAGGTGTCTGCAACTGTCTCGGTAGAAACTGGTGATTTGATGGCTTTAATTGCTATGAGCCAGTTCCCCCTGACTGATGAATATGGTGGAATCAGTGTCAACACAGAGAAGGAAAATTCAAACAAAGTCACTGAAATTGAGGAGACCATCATTGCGTATTTACAACCTCATGAGAAAATATACGTCTGGTCATACCAGCTTGGCCTGGGTAGGGTGCCTGTACTGTACTGCCGTGATATGAGAATCTTAGATACATCAGACCCCCCCAAATGATGTTCCATTACCCCCTGCTACAGATTATCTATCAGAGAGACAATGGCTTTTGTAGAGTAAGACTTGTAACAGCCATTAGTGGATGATTTTTGGAGATGGACCTGCACAGTAAGGGGCTCTGCCTCAGTCACCAGACATGTCATTTGAAATATCAATAAAGAAATAATGTTTGGACCCACAGTTACTTTAGAACTCAACGTTGTAAATATATTACTCAACATGCCTAAAACCAGGGGCATAACTAAAGGGGGTACAGAGGCCTTCCTCCTGGATGGCCATCTGGTGGTAGCAGTTGTTTTACCCCAGCCATCCTCTATAACTGCATTAATAAAAGTTTGCTTTGAGTTTAAAGCCTTAGATACAACAGTCCATTCTAACTGCAGCATCAAACCCAGACTCCAGATGGTGACACTTTCTTGCCATGTGGAGAACCGCTACTCTACTCAATGGCTGGAGGACCTGCACACATGGTCATGTGGCCAAAGGATTTTCACAATAACAAAAGAGATGTGTTTTAGGATTGTCCACCACTGCACAAACCCCTCTATGGTAAAGTCCTGCAGATGATATAAAATATAGCTGCCTCTCAGACCGGCAGCATTTCAGCGACGCTACTATGGAGAACACATCTCAGCAAACGCTCCAAGATAGAGACATGGCAAAAGAGAAACAGGTTGGCTGAGAAGTAATTCTCGGTCGGGTGACTTTCATGGGGAATCTTTGGGTCCTCTGCAGTCTATTACATTCTCTGGGGTCCATAGATTCCTTTCAGCAACCTCTAAATATATTTAAAGGGTTTGTCATGAATTGAAAGATATGGCTGCATTCTTTCAGAAAATGGCACCACTCCTGCTAACAGATTGTGTGCAGTATCACATCTCAGACTGATTTCCTTCAATGGAGCTGAGCTGCAGCATACAACCTTGTTGCAACATAGGAAATCTTCCGTCATTACATTTAGCTTAAAAAAATAATAATCACATACCAAAAAACATTCAGCTTGAATTTGGGTGCAAAGATATTTGCAGTAAAGTATAATTGTTGCTTTCATTTCTAAAGGCTGATAAACTTGGTGGTAAAAGTACAATAATGGACAACACTTTTAATGGCCTCGGGCTGTGTCTCTCCCACACTATCACGGGCTCGGTTTCCCTGGGTGTCAAAATTATGTCTCGTATCTCCTCAGAACAGAATCTACCTCACCTTGGGTCTCATTCACACGGGCAGCTTTGACACCAGGGATTTGATTGTGAAAGGCTCCCACTTGGCCACACCACCCGCTATCTATTTGACCTTCAGGCAACCAGACCTCATTGTAGGGATCTTACCGGCCTACTAAGACAAGGATCTTCCTAAACTTCTCAAACACGACCGAACTACAGACTTCCAGCAGGTCACAGCTCAAAACTGCACAACCCAACACTGGTCCCGATAACAGGCTGACTACTAACAGCCCCAGCAGATTGTACAGAGCTAATCATACATTTCAGGTGGCTCATAGGGGACACTAGTGGGCCTCCTACTTCATAACACGATCCTGTCAGGCTACTAATGGTCATTTGCCAGCTCACGATCCACACCGATGCCCCCGCCGCACTTATAGAGTCAGAAGATATCCAATTATTTGCAGAGAAGAATCTACTATCCCTGTCTGCTCATCACCTAAAGAGGTCGGAGAATCTTGTAGCAATGGGAATGAGTTAGGTTTATTATGGCTTCCTTTAGATCTGGACCAATGAATGGAGCGGAGGTAGCACCTTGGGACTTGAGTCTGGTGCTTAATGCCCTTATCCGTGATCCATCTGAACCTCTTTCATTCGACTCTATAAAAATACTCACTTTTTGACTTAATACTGATAGTGTGACCATAGCCTGTGTCTCACATCAGTCTTTTTAAGCCTTACCCAGGAGGGGTGACGTGTTTCTATTATACTTTTCCCCTGATTGTTCCACTCCTGATTTTGGATTACAAATACTGATGTGATATTCTGACCAAATGCTGAACATGTGAGCGTGGCCTGAAGGCCACCAGCATAATCTTACCTTCACCCATAAGGGTTTGCAAACTACTGGCCATCTCTATCAACCCCCCAGCTTTACGACATTTATTTCAGATAGGGTTATCCTAATTCCTGATCCTGGTTGTCTTCCCAAAGTAGCTACTAGGATTCACAGGACTTGGGAGATCATTCGTCCCTCATTTTGTGATAATTCAAAGTCTCAGGGTGAAGAAGTTCTTCATTCCTTAGATGTCTTCCTAAAGAAGTTGTGGCTACAAGTCTCAATAAATAGGTGGTGGGAATGGTCAGAACATCAGAGCCGGACTGGCCGCCTGGAAATTCTGGCAAATGCCAGATGGGCCGGTTTGGCCACGAGCCGCTTCAATTGAAATTCTGTTAATGGTATCAGAGTCCTTACTTTCAGCCCAGGGCCTGCTGGATGCCAGTGCCACACAGATGTTGTCGGCAGCACAACGATGTCACTATCACGCCACCAGCATGCACTCCAAGACACAATATAACAGGAAGCTGCCGCTGCAGTGGTGGGGGCATCACTTGGTTCCGTGCAAGGAGTGACGCTACTTCACCTGTTCCTCCAACCTTGTACCACATATGCAGTGTCAGTGCTTTGACCGCTAGGGGTGTGTGACCTGGCGAATTCTTCAGGGTTTAGAAGCCTCCATGTTGGTCCTGTACTCCATCTTTTATGGCATGATCTTGTGGCGCCCTGCAGCGCACAGGTGCCACAGAACCCAGTAGGGTGCATGGATGGACTTCTCCACAAGAGGCCCTCACACATTCAGACTCCTCCACCCTACCACCTCAGACCACCAGAGGGAGCCCGTTAGGGATATAAATATGGAGGGTGGAGTCAGTGGAGAGTTGAGTGTTGAGTCGAAGAGTGTGCTGGCACTTAGACCAGAGAAGAGGCAGCACGCTGGCTGCAGTGCTTAGGCGAGCCAAGGCCTACAGCACGAGTTGAAGCCTAGTGAGGGTCCTGAGTGTGGCCGACGGCAAGCAGGAAAGGAGAGAGGAGTCGAGGGGGCAGAGGAGCGTACCAGGCTCACCCCGAACTATACACCGGACACCGGGTCCGCGCCTACGGGGCCCCTATATACCCAGTAGGGACCACCGGATACCTGGAGGACTACAAGTCCCAGGTCGACCAACGCTGACTATTGTACCTGGGCTAGGAGTCACGGAGGCCCCAGCGTCCAGGGAGAGTGATCTCCAAGAGAAGGCCCTACCACCAGGTCAGCAGGTGCAAGAGAGAGAGAGAGACAGTAATAAAGCCAGGCCTAGCTCCAGGCAGGTCAGAAGTTTAGCAAGTGAAAGCAACAGATCAGGAGGCCCTATACCCGCTCACTGGGGAGAGTCCAGAAGTGCACCCTGCATACCGAGTACCCTGGACCATACCTGTATCTACACCAGTAAAGGTACCGAAGCGAACCCCCGTGTGAGTGTCTGTCATTTCTCCCTGAACCGTCCTGGCCGTCTCTCACTCGTACCACCATCCATTTCTCCACGCTGCCCTGAGGCCCGCTCCACCTGTGGGGAGCTGTTCCATCATAAGCTGCCCTAACATCTGCCTCAGAGGACTGCTTCGCAGCGGTGGCTCCCTTTAGCTGCATTCCACAGGTGGCGTCACGAACTTTCCAAATCCCCTATAAATAATTCCCCTTTTTGTTGACCGCCCTGGGCCACGGACCAGGCCAGCCACCGTGATATTCTCCCCCACCGGCATCCATAGGCCCGGCTGCCGAGTACCCCACAGCCCTGGGGGCGCGTCAACTTCTGGCGTCACGAACAGGATTCCGTGCCCGTTGCCACCGGGTACTGTGCGCCCTAAAAGACTGTAACACTTACTGTGGTGAAGGTTTTCCCGCCATTCCCGAGGTTTCCCGCCATTATCCGCCATTTTCCAGTTGCCGCGCGGGAAGAAGAGGAGCGTAACCGAGGGAATCGGAGAGGCGTAACCGCTGGAAGCGCGCAAAGCCCAGGACACGCCCCACCCTTGATGTCGAACCAGGAAGCGTCAGGTCCTGGAGGAGTCCAGTGGACGCTCTGACGTCAGACGCGAGCGACGCAAGGTCCTGGAAGAAGACCGTCGCCCGCGGAGCTGCTGCCTACCTGATAAAAAAGTGAAGAAGGTAGGCTACGGTTTACTAGGAGGGCGCAACCATGGCCGACGACCAGCAAGCCGCCGGAGCACCGGTTAACGCTCCTGATGCCCAACTTGCGCCCGGCGCTGCACAGGCTGGAGCGGCCGCTCCACCAGCAGGGGTCGTGACTCCGTTGATACCCATGGCCCTGCCGTATATCCCTGGAGCGAAATGGCTTCCCCAGTATGATGGCAAACCAGACACCCTGTCTGGGTTCAAGAGAAAAATATGCGGTGTACTGGACATGCATTCTATGACTGGTAAGCAGAGAGCCGCTGTTGTGCTGAGACAATTGATTGGTGCCGCAGAGCGGGAAGTTGAAACCTGGCCAGCCGCAGAACAGGAGTCAGTATCCATCATCTTTAAGAGACTGCAAACTGTGTTTGAAAACCGCACTGAGACAGATCTCCGGATGAGGTTCTACCACTGTACCCAGAAACCTGAGGACAGTATCAGGGACTACGCCTGGCGCTTACAGGAAGCCCTGCGGGCCCTGAAACAGGTTAGTCCAGCCAGCATACAAGATGAAAATAAAATGCTGACGGAACAGTTCATCCGGGGGTTGAGGTCCCAGGAGGAGAGCAGAACTGTACGGTGGTGGGCTTTAGATCATCCAGACGCCACCTTTGACACCCTGAAGGACATGGCTATTAAGGGTCTACAGCCCCTGTAAACATCAGGGACTGCTATCGAGCGCTACCAGGGTGGAGCCACCCCAGTGCCCGCAGCACCCACTGCTCCTTCATTAACGGCTGAAACAAAGATGCAAACAGTGCCCCCTAGCGAGCTGGACAGCCTGCGCTTTGAAGTGTGTCAGCTAAGTAAAACCCTGGCCACTGCCCTGAGCACGCTGCAGCTACAGGAGGAGCCCGAGCCGAAAGGAAGGATCCTACTCGCCGATAGCCCTGAGGATGTCCCCTGGATGAGGAGAAGAAGGAGGACAACGCCACCCCGTAGGAGGACAACGCCACCCCGTGGGAGAGACAACGACCAACGTCGCCCTCCAGGAGACTTCATCTGTTACCGCTGCCACAAGGCAGGCCAAACCGCGCGGAACTGTCCTTTAAACGGGCAAACCCTGGGGCCGAGGGCCGACACCCAGGAGTAAACCAACCAGGCCCATCAAGCTGGTACCATCGGTTTGTAGGAGGAAGGCCTTTCCTGTCCATCGTGCTGGACGGGATAGCAACACCTGCGTTGCTGGACACCGGCTCACAGGTAACCATCATACCTGATGTCCTCTACAAAAGGTACTGGTCCGTAGATGAACTCCAGCCGCCAGCCCCGAACCTCTCTGTGTATGCCTCTAACGGCTTTCCTCTTAACCTAGTCGGGGTTAAGGACGTGACAGTGAAGGTGGGGAGAGCGGAACTAAAGGACCAAGGACTGATTGTCATAGAATCTAACCCTGGTGATACAGACTTGTATATGATACTTGGTACAAATATTGTTGGTAACTGTTTGGGAGAAGTTGTTTTTACTCCAACAGATTGCTGACACAGCCAAACCAGGGCAGAGGAAGGTGCTCCAGAGAGGGATTCAAGCCCTCCTGTACCAGCAACAGGTAAAGCTAACAGGTGGTGAGATTAGTAATGTACGGGTGACAGACCCGATACCCATTGTGATTCCCCCAATGAATGAGATGCTGATTTGGTGTAGGGCAGCAAGAGGTCTCAAGGGACAGAACTACCAGGCGGTAGTGGAGCCCATTAGCTCAGAGCACAGACCTACACTCCTAACTGCCAGAGGGGTAGTTGATGTACGCAATGGGAGGGTACGCGTACGTCTCCTAAATTGTGGGGAGGAGGAAGTTAAATTACCAAGATACGCCACTGTTGCCTGATTGTATACTGTGAATGATGACGCCATACACACAGTAGAGTCTTTAACCTCATCAGACACAGTGGAGGGTAATGACTCAGAAACCCAGGTGGGGGATTGGTGTCAACAGCTCCATGTTGGGACTGACGCCACTCCTGTCCATCAAAAACAAGGGGTATACAGGGTTGTTCAGGAATACGAACAGGTATTCAGCAAACACCCACTTGATTTTGGGAGGATTAAAGGGGTACAACACCATATACCCACAGGTGACCATCCACCCATCAAAGAACATTACAGGCCAATACCACCAGCACACTACCAGAAAGAGAAGGAAATGTTGCATGACATGAAGAAAGCAGGGGTAATAAGAGGTAGCTGTAGTCCCTGGGCAGCTCCCCTGGTCCTGGTCAGGAAAAAGGTTTGAAGCATGAGGATGTGTGTAGATTACAGACAGGTAAATCGCATAACACATAAAGATGCATACCCTTTGCCCCGTATAGAGGGATCCCTGGCTGCACTAAAGTCTGCAAATTACTTCTCTACCCTTGACCTCACTAGTGGGTACTGGCAAGTAGCAGTTGCTGGGGAGGACCGGGAGAAGATGGCCTTCACTACCCCGATGGGACTCTGCGAGTTCAACAGTATGCCGTTCGGACTCTGCAACACCCCTGGAACGTTCCAGAGATTGATAGAGTGTTGCTTGGGACACCGGAACTTCGAGACAGTGCTGCTGTACCTGGATGACGTCATCGTGTACTCGAGGACGTATGAGGACCATCTGAAGCACCTGGCGGATGTATTTGAAGCATTGTCCCGGTATGGGATGAAACTAAAGCCTTCTAAATGCCACTTGCTCAAGAAGAAGGTTCAGTACCTGGGGCACGTAGTCAGCTCGGAGGGAGTAGCACCAGACCCGGAGAAGGTCACTGCCATCCAGAAATGGCCAGAACCGAAGAATCTCAAGGAGGTATGTCAGTTCCTGGGACTGGTCGGGTATTACCGGAGGTTTGTAAAGGACTACACCAAGAAGGCAGCGCCTTTGCAAAATCTCCTGGTAGGACAGTCCAACAGAGGCAAAAAAAACCCCTTCCAGTGGGGTAAAGAGCAGGCTGAGTCCTTTGCAGTGATGAAAGAGATTCTGACTGGCGAAGAAATCCTGGCCTACCCTGACTACAGCCAACCTTTCCTGCTGTACACTGATGCCAGCAACGAGGGACTAGGAGCTGTGTTAAGTCAGAAGCAGTATGGCAAAGAGAAGGTGGTTGCCTATGCCAGCAGGAAGCTTCGTCCTACCGAGAGGAATCCAGAAAACTATAGCTCCTTCAAGTTGGAGTTCCTGGCCTTGGTCTGGGCCATCATTGAACGATTCAAGCACTACCTAGCCTCCACCAAGTTTACAGCCTATACTGACAACAACCCCTTGACACATCTAGAGACAGCCAAGTTGGGAGCCATGGAACAGCGTTGGATGGCCCGACTGTCAAACTATCAGTTCACCATCAAGTACCGGGCAGGCCACAAGAACGCCAATGCCGATGCCTCACCGAATGCCTCACCAGTCGGACACTGAAGAAGAAGTGGATGACCTGGAGGAGGTTGAGCTACCTGCCTTCCACGGAAATGGGATGGTCCACGAGCAGCGCACCTCCAGGAGGTATCGTGGTAAGACACTAAACCCTTTACCTCATCACAGTTGGAAGGAGACCCAGGACAGTGACCCGGTTGTCAGCCGTATCAAAGAACTGATAACCCAGGAAGGTTCCTCCCTGGAGAAGGACGCTCCTCCACATGCCAAGCAACTGTGGAATGAGAGAAGCCGGCTGTTCATCTATAGAGAGAAGCTGTGCAGAAGGTATGTCAACCGTAGGACCCATGAGATGGTATGGCAGATCGTAGTGCCCAGGACAGACATCCAGATGGTGTTGGAGGCCTACCACGATCAAGCAGGGTACTTTGGCTGGAAGAAGCTGGAAACCCTCCTGAAGAGTCGGTTTTATTGGGTTGGAATGCGGAGTTCCATAGAGAGGTGGTGCCGGGATTGTGGACCCTGTAGCCTCAGAAGAAAAGACTACAGCAGCCAGAAAGCACCCTTGCAGTCCATCAAGACAACCCAGCCCCTGGAGATCGTCGCTCTGGATCATGTCAAGTTGTCACCCAGCAGGTCAGGCTACTCCTATGCCCTGACCATGGTGGATCACTACTCCCGGTTCCTGGTGGTAGCCCCCGTCAAGGATCTGACGGCAGAAACTGCAGCAAGGACGTTTCAAGCATACTTCTGCAGGCCCCATGGATACCCGGATAAGGTGCTGACGGATGAAGGTCCTGCCTTTGAAGCCGAGCTGTTCAAAGAATTTTGCCATCTGTACGGGTGCAAGAAGATTCGGACTACGCCGTACCACCCTCAAACCAATGGTCTATGTGAAAAGATGAACAATATTGTCATAGACCTGCTGAAGACCTTACCCTTGGAAGAAAGGAATCAGTGGCCAGACAAACTACCTGATCTGGTAGATCTGTAAAATCACATACCTGTGAGTTCCACCAATTGTACTCCAGCGTACCTCATGAGAGCAAGACCCGGAAAGTTGCCCATGGACCTGGAGCTTGGAGTGGTAGAGCCAGAAGCAGATATGTCCACTGAAGACTGGGATACGACTCGACAGGAGCAGTACAATAGAGTACAGGCCTGTGTCGAAGACAGTCTAAATAGGGTGAGAGATAAGCAGGAAGCACAGTACAACAAGAGTGCACCCGCAGAACCCTTTACACCTGGAGAAGTTGTGCTGAAGCGAAAGAGAAGAAACCACAAGCTTGACGACTAGTGGGAAAGAGAGCCTTACACTGTGTTGGATTCCAGGTACGATAATAGAAAAACCTGTCTAATTAGTAAAGATGGAGGTAAGACAGCTGTAACAGTCTCAAGAGACCACTTGAAGCTGTGCTCAGGTCTATTGAAGCCACGGGAAGAAGTACCTCTTATAGTAACTGAAGAACCCAAAGAAGATGTACTCCATACTTTCTTAGGAGATTTCCCGGCAGATTGGCCTCAACTGGATGGAGCCGTAATAATACCCGTGATGCACTTCTACCAGCAGCCAGAAGACTCTCCACTGCAAGTAAGACCTGTAAGTGCCCCAGAAGAGCCTGCTCAGGAAGAATCCCCAGAAGAAGGATCACCGGTGGAAGCAGAGCCAGTAGGCCCAGTAACCAGTGTACTTGCCAGTCCCATCGAGAGGTTAAGGCAGTTCTACAATTTGCCCACACGTAGATCTGACAGGGTAGCAGACAGTGCAAACACAGACATCAACAACACCCCAGTACTACGTAGGTCAACACGCAGTACAAAAGGCCAGATCCCTGCCAGGTATAAGGAATAAGTTAGAAATACCTGCAGTGTAAATAGTTACCCAGTTGGGTATTGCCTACTATTGTTTATTGTGTAAACTGAAATTAAATATATGTGTTTATTTAGTTACCCGTCAGGGTATAAAGACTTGTTGGCTGAGGACTGTGAGCAGCCCAAAAACTGTTCCTATACATAGTTGCACTCACTGGAGTGCCCCTTAAGTGACCACAGAGCAAAAACCCGTTTGGCGTGGCGGAAGACGTGGTCCAGCACCTGGATCACCTATGCCCTGTAGCCACGCCCAGGGCCTACGTTGAGGGTTTTCAGGCAGGTCCCTCATGTTCTTTCTTCGGTGAAATGGACACCAGGTTACGGGACTTACCGTAACTGTATTAATGTTGTCATACTTATTGTTATTTGTTAACCTGTTACAAAAAATGCTTCAGTCCAGGAGTACTGAATTGTACTAGGGGGGAAGGTGGCGCCCTGCAGCGCACAGGTGCCACAGAACCCAGTAGGGTGCATGGATGGACTTCTCCACAAGAAGCCCCCACACATTCACACACCTACACCCTACCACCTCAGACCACCAGAGGGAGCCCGTTAGGGATATATATATGGAGGGTGGAGTCAGTGCAGAGTTGAGTGTTGAGTCGGAGAGTGTGCTGGCACTTAGACCAGTGAAGAGGCAGCACGCTGGCTGCAGTGCTTATGTAGTGAGCTGGCCGGCTCTGGCTGTTCTGTGATAATTGATATAGAGCCTGTTACAGAAGTGATTACACAGGATGATGTTGCCACCTTGTGGCCAGAGGTTGCACCTGTGCAGGGTGTGATGACAGAGAAAGAGACTGAGCCTCCTGTGTCCCGCCCTAGAGAGTCACGTGACCAAAGTGGGAAGCAGGAAAAAGCGCGCGAAGAGTCTGCTGTGGTCTGTGAAAAGAGCCAGGACGGTGTGCAGGCCCTCGTGTGTGGCGCAGGAGAGACTCTCAATGTGATTTCTTCTATCTGACACCATATCCTCGGAGCCTTCCCCAGCTTCTGCACTGCTGAAGGATTCAGCTGTTATACTCCCTGCTACTGGAGTGTGGACTACATAAGGCGACCCACCAGAGCTTCTATCCGGATCAGAGAGACTGTAAGCGGGTCCTCTGGCGAGAGGCCGAAGTATCCCTTCCTTTCTTTCCGTGAATTCTGCTGTTCCTGTTTTTTTTCTCCGGCTGGGACGCCCTCCTGCAAAGACAGACAGGCCTGCGACGGGGGACACAACATTCTGGAGTAAAGGACTGGTAACGTGTGAGTAGGGACAGTGAGGGTCAGCTTATCAGTACACGTTATTACTGTGCATATTTACGGTTGTCATTTATTGTTTTTCTTTGCTGTGTTAAAAATGTATACGAGTAAAGATACGGTTATCAAGATAGAGTCTGTGTGTGGGGATCTTGCTGGGCCAGATCATAGATACCAATGCGCGGCCTTGCCCGCGGTCACTTCACTTAGGCGAGCCAAGGCCTACAGCACGAGTTGAAGCCTAGTGAGGGCCCTGAGTGTGGCCGACGGCAAGGAGGAAAGGAGAGAGGAGTTGAGGGGGCAGAGGAGCGTACCAGGCTCACCCCGAACTATACACCGGACAACGGGTCCGCGCCTACGGGGCCCCTTTGTACCCAGTAGGGACCACCGGATACCTGGGGGACTACAAGTCCCAGATCGACCAACGCTGACTATTGTACCAGGGCTAGGAGTCACGGAGGCCCCAGCGTCCAGGGAGAGTGATCTCCAAGAGAAGGCCCTACCACCAGGTCAGCAGGTGCAAGAGAGAGAGACAGTAATAAAGCCAGGCCTAGCTCCAGGCAGGTCAGAAGTTTAGCAAGTGAAAGCAACGGATCAGGAGGCCCTATACCCGCTCACTGGGGAGAGTCCAGAAGTGCACCCTGCGTACCGAGTACCCTGGACCATACCTGCATCTACACCAGTAAAGGTACCGAAGCGAACCCCCATGTGAGTGTCCGTCATTTCTCCCTGAACCGTCCTGGCCGTCTCTCACCCGTACCACCATCCATTTCTCCACGCTGCCCTGAGGCCCGCTCCACCTGTGGGGAGCTGTTCCATCATAAGCTGCCCTAACATCTGCCTCAGAGGACTGCTCCGCAGCGGCGGCACCCTTTAGCCGCATTCCACAGGTGGCGTCACGAACTTTCCAAATCCCCTATAAATAATTCCCATTTTTGTTGACCGCCCTGGGCCACGGACCGGGCCAGCAGGGTCGGCGTCAGCACCCGGCGCACCCGGGCAAATGCCGGGGCCCTGAGCAGGCAGAGGGGCCCACTGGCGGTCGCGCACCCCGCTGGGCTATGGGCGGAGGAGAGCGGTGTCAGCGCCCGCCCTTCTCCGCCGCTTGCTCAGGGCCCCGGCAGCCCGATACTTACCTCTCCCCGTGCCTCCGCAGATCCGCTGTCTTCCTGCTCTGCGCTCCCTGTGACGTCTCAGGTCAGAGGGCGCGGTGACGTCTTTTCACCGCGCCTTCCCCTGAGCCGTCACAGGGAGCGCAGAGCGGGAAGACGCCGACAACGCTGGAGTTCGGAGCTGAGCAGCGGGCAGCGGCAGCAGGTGAGGAGAAGGGAGGTGAGTATTTGATTTTTTTTTTTTAATGTATGGAGGCATGGGGCATTATAAAGAGGGGGGGGCAGCCTGCATGGGGCATTATATAGAGGGGGGGGCAGCCTGCATGGGGCATTATATAGAGGGGGGGGCAGCCTGCATGGGGCATTATATAGAGGGGGGGCAGCCTGCATGGGGCATTATATAGAGGGGGGGGGACAGCCTGCATGGGGCATTATATAGAGGGGGGGGGACAGCCTGCATGGGGCATTATATAGAGGGGGGGGCATCCTGCATGGGGCATTATATAGAGGGGGGGGACAGCCTGCATGGGGCATTATAAAGAGAAGGGGGGGGGCATCCTGCATGGGGCATTATATAGAGGGGGGGGAACAGCCTGCATGGGGCATTATAAAGAGTAGGGGGGGGGGCATCCTGCATGGGGCATTATAAAGGGGGGGACGACATCCTGCATGGGGCATTATAAAGGGGGGGACGACATCCTGCATGGGGCATTATAAAGGGGGGGCAGCCTGCATAGTGCATTATGTGGGGGGGAACAGCCTGCATGGAGCATTATAAGGGGGGGCAGCCTGTATGGGGCATTATGTGGGGGGTAACAGCCTGCATGGAGCATTATAAGGGGGGGACAGCCTGTATGGGGCATTATGTGGGGGGTAACAGCCTGCATGCAGCATTATATGGGGGCCAGTATCCTGTATGGAGAGTTATAAGGGGACCGGTATCCTGTATGGAGCGTTATAAGGGGACCGGTATCCTGTATGGAGCGTTATATGGGGGCCAGTATCCTGTATGGAGTTTTATAAGGGGACCAGTATCCTGTATGGAGCGTTATATGGGGGCCAGTATCCTGTATGGAGCTTTATAAGGGGACCAGTATCCTGTATGGAGCGTTATATGGGGGCCAGTATTCTGTGTGGAGCGTTATATGGGGGCCAGTATCCTGTATGAAGCGTTATATGAGGGCCAGTATTCCGTATGGAGCCTTATATGGGGGCCAGTATTCCGTATGGAGCCTTATATGGGGGCCAGTATTCTGTGTGGAGCGATTCGCCGGTTTCTGAGCTATTGTGGAATTTGCAATAGATATCACTCATGTAATGTAAGAAGTGAAATCTTTGCATTGTACTATATATATATATTTCTCTGCGGTATCTCTGCATCATGAATCGTGGTATGTGTTAAAGGGGCCCACTGAGACTCTTTCGCCCGGGGCCCAGAAAAACCTGGAGCCGGCCCTGCGGGCCAGCCACCTTGTTATCCCCCACAAGCATCCATAGGCCCGGCTGCCGAGTACCCCACAGCCCTGGGGGCGCGTCAACCTCTTGGATGTTTCTATTTGTACATCCATGGGGGTTTTCTTTTGGGGTTGGCTGCACCACATTCTTATACAATTCTATATGATCTGTAGAGATATGTGCTATGAAGGTCTTACTGTTTTTGTTCTTTTATAAATGCTATATGTAACTGAGGCTACAGTGGGCCATTTATCTATTTGCTATTCTTACTGAACACAATAATTGGCAGGTCATATACATGTGGGATCACTGGATAATCTCATACTTGTTGCCTGTATTGATTTTCATTTGTGAGAATGTGGCGCCATCTCCTGGTTTCCCACATGTTTTAATCAATGTGATTTTTTTGTATTATAACAAATAAAATTTGATATTTGGCTTGTAAATATGGTTCTGGTGTAGATTTTTTTTTTCCAGTATTGAAATTGTACATCCATGTGTAGATGTTAAACTGTATGTACAGTGAGTTCAAAATTGTTATGGCGGCTGGAGGACAGAATTCGGTGTCATTTTTTTGTGTGGTGACTAAAAGGAATGACCATCTTCTGGATGATGGAGGCAGGTGAATTCCAGAGGGTTGTCTAGGACAAGGAAAAGCCTGGTGATGCTGTACCCCCATGCTGTTATGAGGGGGAGCACAGAGAGGCCATTAAAGGAAGATTGTGCAAGGAGGTATCGGCCAGAGACTTGGTCTCCAATACCCTCAGGCGGTCACCTGGAGACTAACTGCTGTGAGGTAGAAGTCAGGAGACTAGATGTCCAGCTCTATGTGGAGCTGTGAAGGAGATCACCGGCATAACGTAAATGAATCCTTACAGGGCAGCAGCTGGCAAGTGACCCGATTAGGTAGTGTTAGGAAGCCCACGGGTGTCCCATGTGAGCCAGTTCCACCATAAGTGTATGATCAGGGCTGTAGAATCTGCAGGGGCTGTTAGTAGTTAGCATGGTATCAGTACTAGTGTTGGGTTGCACTTGAGCCTTGGGAGAGTCCATAGTCCGGTCTTGTTTGGGATATAGGAGGATCCCTGTCTTACTAGACCAGTGATTTAACTATAATGAGGTCTAATTTCCCCGCAGGCCGGAGTTGTGGTTTAGAAATATCTGAACTAGACTAAACAAGGTCAAGTAGTTTGAGATGGCCAAGAGAAAGATGGACACTCAAAAGCCTGGCATGGAAGTTGCTAGAGTGATTACAAGACCTAAAGTGAGGTAGACCCTGATCATGACAATCCATTTAAATATGCCATAAGGTGGGGAGGGGGTCTGTGGACCTAAGAGTGTGTAAGACTGCATGAGAAGTGTATGGTACCTAAAGACTCCCTGTGGCATTCAGCAGGCCTAGAATTCCTTCTTAACCACCCTGTGCCTCTAAACCATGGCTCACTGTGATGGCTTGTCCAGTGGTGATGAAACTACAGAAAAAACCCTTATAAAAAATTACTTACAGTTATCTCCATACAAAACCAAATATATAGCATGTTACCCCTGTATAGGTTATCAGGGACAAACAGTGACAATTATTTAAGCTATAAGAGACCATGGGTTAAAATAGCAGGTATTTCCTGGCCTATGCAGGAGGAGTCATCCACAATTTTTTTTGTTTTAGTCCTTGGCTTCTCTGATTAACCCTTAGAGGCTGCAGTTACCTGTAGTATCTGAAGCGACTTCCACTGAGAGTGACCGGAGAGCAGCCGGTGTATAACTCACCATCACCCACACTATGAAGCGAGCCTAGGAGCAGAGTAACGTCTTGTCCCAACCCTGACACCAAGTCCTAGTGCCCAGGGAGAAGGTTACCTCTGTACCTCCTGAAGTTACAACCCAGGTTTTAGCCATGTTAACTTTTCATATTACAGTAAAGCAACAGTGGAGCCAAACTTTTTTTTTAAAGATTTACCAGTTGACAGGAAGTTGTGACTGAGGCAGAGCCCCTTCATACCTTACAAGCACCCACCAATGGCAGACAGTTTTCTTGCTATATAGAAGCAGTTTCCCGTTTGATAACTAATGCTTGGCAGGGGGTAGTGGAATATCAGTTGGGGGTCTGATTTATCTGATATTTTCATATCACGGCAGTGCAGCACAGGCTCTTTACCCAGGCCAAGCTGGTAGGACCAGACGTACGTTTTCTCATGAGGTTGCAGAGTCACAGTGATGTTCTCCTCAATTTCAGTGGCTTCACTCCATGTTTCTGTCTCCATGTTGACACTGAATCCACCATATTCAGCCGTCAGAGAACTGACTCTTAGCGATCAAAGTTGTCAAACTACCAGTTTCTGCTGACATGGTAGCGGACACCTTCCAGTTTTGCTCTATATTAGACATCTTCTCCTTTTCATACCCAATCTTCCTGGTGATGCTCTTCTTACACTCAATAGTGGTCTCTGAATCATTGCTGATGGTCTTGATGCATTACCATTCACCATAAGAAGTTGATGGCGCTGGGGTGGAAGGAGAAGGTCTCAGAGTTGTCATTTGTGTTGAAGTTAGTGCTCCTTTCATAATGGATCCCCCACTTTTCATGAGGCTTCACAAAGTAATAGTGATCAGCAATACCGAAATAGTAAAGTCCGTTCCTACAGTTGGGGTGCAAAGGATGTTCTGTGCCGTCTGTATCCTCACATATGTTACTGGTTTTACGGTAGACGCCTCGGCCCTGATAGATGATATAGAAGTAATCAAAAGCTGACAGGTTGTGGGCTCCTCCTTTGCAGTTGGGACGTAGGGTATAGACAAAGGAGTTGTCATCAGTGTTCATGTTGGTTACACGATGATATTGATCTCCCTTGATTATGTAGAACAGGTCGTCTTTATGAGCCAAATAATGATCTCCCCCTCTACAAGAAGGATGCAAGCTGAAGATCTCCAGATTATCTCCACTGTGGAAGTTGGTCGCTCTCATGTAGCAACCAAGATCTGAGCGGACAATGTAATAATATTTGTCCACACCACAGAAGTCCACCCCCTTGGTCACATTCTTGGGGACAATTTTTCCACTCATGATTGTGATCTTGAAAGAAACAAGAAAAAAGTAGAAATTGTCATTCTACATGAAAAAAAAAAAGACGAATTGAAGGCCTATTCAAATAGGAATACATGCCTATAGTGCACATGGTACTGTTCCTCCCCCACCCCATGGAAAAAGCAGTGACATCAATTCTTGGGAGTTTCGGATTAGAAAATATATAAAATAAGTTTGGGGTATGATTACATGATCCTAGACCAAAAATATAAGACAGTGTCACGCATATTCTTTTGAGGTGTAATGTTTGATGGGTTTGTGCAATAAATGATGACGTTTTAAAGTGTTCTCCACAGCTTCATAGATGGGCATTGTTGGACAGACTTGTAAATAAGGAGCACTTAATAGCTCAAGAACTGATCCTTATTAACACATGTCTAGGAGACCGACCACTGCTGCTGTCTGGCTTGTAAGCACTGCGCTGAAGCTGGCCAAATTTAGGAGGCAACAGCACACACACTCCAGGGCTTACAACAATAGAAAAGAGCTTGTCAGCACTGTACTGTCTATATGCAGTGATTGGTTTCCAAGGAATCTACAAGCAATTGTTATGTCTTTACAGCTGAGAATTTTATCAATTAAAAAAACTGCTTGAATTTACAAGCTCTATGCAACAATTTCCATTTATAAAGATAATAACCTTTTAATAAAGGCTTCATCTATGGAAAAAATCAGATTGAGTGTTCCCTGAATTGAGTGTCAATTCTACCACATGTTCTTCCCTTTTCTGCTGTTCACATCTGAATCTTGCGGCCGCTTCTACTACAAAGCTTCCCCTCTGTTCTGCCACCGATCATCTGCTCCCAATACAATGTCATTTCTATCTGTCGGATCTGTGGTTAGACAAAACTTGATATTTACGACCTTTGTCAGGGATTACATTCAATGTGGGTGGCATTTCTTATATAGGTGAGTGTCTACACTTAGGGGGCATAGAAAATGTGAAAGTCCAAAATATGTGAAAAAAGTGGAAAGGAGGAAAATACTGTATATGCATAGGACGTCCAGAGTGGAAAGCAAATGGCTTTTCACATTGAATTCATTAAGACCATTTGGTCTGAATAGCGAGATAGAACTCTTTGCTTTCAATTAGAGGTGCAGTTCTGCCATCCAGTAAGTGTAGACACTCACCTATATAAGAAATGCCACCCACGGTGAATGTAATCCCTGACGAAGGAGGTCGTAACCTCAGAAACGCGTCGGATACACTAGCGGCACCCCTCTAGCACCAGAAGAGCCTGTAGTTTGGTGACGTCAAACAGACACAGGGTGGCGGGTTTTTTTCTGTCCCCCACACACACCAGGAATAGTGCAGGTATGACCGGCCGGCACCCTGTCTATACTCCGCAAGTTGTATCTAGCACAGCAAGCGGGAACAGCCTACACATTTGTCTGGACTAATGAAGCTCCCACATGTGAACCGGACAGTTTAACCTACAACATCATAAGGGTAGGCTTCAGCATTTCATCCAGTGACTCTTAGTGTGTATTTATTTTACTCACTTCTATAGCACTATTAATTCCACAGCGCTTTACTGACATTACAATGGGTACGGAAAGTATTCAGACCCCTTTAAATTTTTCACTCTTTGTTTCATTGCAGCCATTTGGTTAATTCTAAAAAGTTCATTTTTTTTTCTCATTAAAGTACACTCTGCACCCCATCTTGACTGAAAAAAAAAACAGAACATTTTTTGCAAATTTATTAAAAAAGAAAAGCTGAAATATTGAAATATCACATGATCATAAGTATTCTGACCCTTTGCTCAGTATTGAGGAGAAGCCCCCTTTTGAGCTAGTACAGCCATGAGTCTTCTTGGGAATGATGCAACAAGTATTTCACACCTGGATTTGGGGATCTGTGGCGCCCTCCTGCGCATTGGTGCCACAGAACCCAGAAGGGTGCATGGATGGACTTTTCCATAAGAGGCCCTCACTACATTCATACACCTCCACCTTCCACCTCAGACCAGCAGAGGGAGCCCGTTAGGGACATATATAGGGAAGGTGGAGCTAGGCAGCTCAGCTCAGTCTACAGAGAGTTTCAGTTCAGTGTTCAGAGAGTAAGACAGCTCACAGTGAGCAGAGAGCGTGCCGACGCTCAGAGAGCGGTGAAGACGCAGCACGCCAGCTGCCAAGTAGTGAGGACCCCGAGTGTGGTCGACGGCGATGAGAAAAGGAGAGTGGAACTCAGGGGGCAGAGGAGCATAGTAAGCTCACCCCGATATATATACCGGACACCGGGTCCGCGCCTACAGGGACTCCTTATACCCAGTAGGAACCACCGGAACCCCTGGAGAACTACAGGTCCCAGGTTCACCAAATGCTGATTGCAGTACCAGGACTAGGAGTCACAGAGGTCCCAGCGTCCAGGGAGAGTGATCTCCAAAGAGAAGGCCCTACCACCAGGTCAGCAGGTGCAGAGAGAGACAGTGGCCAAGCTAGGCCCAGCTCCAGGCAGGCCAGAAGCTTAGCAAGAGAAAGCAACGGATCAGGAGGCCCTATACCCGCTCACTGGGGAGAGTCCAGAAGTGTGCCCTTCACCTGGAGTATCCTGGACCGTGCCTGCAGCATCACCATTAAAGGTACTGAAGCTTACCCCCGTGTGAGTGTCCGTCTTTCCTCCGGGACTGTCCTGCCGTCTCTCCCCTGCACCACCATCCAGTACATTCCCCACGCTGCCCTGAGGCCCGCTCCACCTGTGAGGAGCCATTCCATCACAAGCTGCCCTACCATCTGCCTCGGAGGACTGCTCCACAGCGGCGGCACCCCTTAGCCGCATTCCACAGGTGGCGTCATGAATAATCCCAAAAACCCCATATAATAGAAATTTCCCTTTTCACTGACCGCCCTGGGTCACCGACCGGGCCAGCCACCGTGATATCCCCCGGCAACCAGAGGCCCGGCTGCCGAGTACCCCACGGCCCTGGGGGCGAGTCAGATCTTCTGCCATTCTTCCTTTCAGATCCTCTCCAGTTCTGTCAGGTTGGATGGTGAACGTTGGTGGACAGCCATTTTCAGGTCTCTCCAGAGATGCTCAATTGGGTTTAGGTCAGGGCTCTGGCTGGGCCAGTCAAGAATGGTCACAGAATTGTTCTGAAGCCACTCCTTTGTTATTTTAGCTGTGTGCTTATCGTCATTGTCTTGTTGGAAGGTGAACCTTCAGCCAAATCTGAGGTCCTGAGCACTCTGGAAGAGGTTTTCATACAGGATATCTCTGTACTTGGCCGCATTCATGTTTTCCTTCAATTGCAACCAGTCGTCCTGTCCCTGCAGCTGGAAAACACCCCCATAGCATGATGCTGCCACCACCATTTTTCACTGTTGGGATTGTATTGGGCAGGTGATGAGCAGTGCCTGGTTTTCTCCACACATACCACTTAGAATTATCACCAAAAAGTTCTTTGTCTCATCAGACCAGAGAATCTTATTTCTCATAGTCTGGGAGTCCTTCATGTGTTTTTGAGCAAACTATATGCGGGCTTTCATATGTCTTGCACTTAGGAGAGGCTTCCGGCGGGCCACTCTGCCATGAAGGCCCGACTGGTTGAGGGCTGCAGTGATAGTTGACTTTGTGGAACTTTCTCCCATCTCCCTACTGCATTACTGGAGCTCAGCCAAAGTGATCTTGGGGTTCTTCTTTACCTCTCTCACCAAGGCTCTTCTCCCACGATTGCTCAGTTTGGCTGAACGGCCAGGTCTAGGAAGACTACTGGTGGTCCCAAACTTCTTCCATTTAAGGATAATGGAGGCTACTGTGCTCCTAGGAACCCTGAGTAATGCAGAAATACTTTTGTAACCTTGGCCAGATCTGTGCCTTGCCACAATTCTGTCTCTGAGCTCCTTGGGCAGTTCCTTTGAGCTCATGATTCTCATTTGGTCTGACATGCACTGTGAGCTGTGAGGTCTTATATAGACAGGTGTGTGCCTTTCCAAATCAAGTCCTATCAGGTTAATTAAACACAGTTGAGGCCAATGAAGGAGTAGAACCATCTCAAGGAGGATCACAAGGAAATGGACAGCATGTGACTTAAATATGAGCGTCTGAGCAAAATACTTATGACCATGTGATATTTCAGTTTTTCTTTTTTAATAAATTTGCAAAAATTTCTACATTTCTGTTTTTTTTCAGTCAAGATGGGGTGCAGAGTGTACTTTAATGAGAAAAATAAAAGGAACTTTTTAGAATTTACCAAATGGCTGCAATGAAACAAAAAGTGAAAAATTTAAAGGGGTCTGAATACTTTCCGTACCCACTGTATATCCACTAGCCCCATAGGGAATTTAGATTGTGAGCCCCAATGATTATTTCTTTGGAGTGTGGGAGGAAGGCGGAGGAAGTCCTCGCAAACACGGGGAGAACATACAAACTCCTTACAGATATTGTCCTTGGTGGGACTTGAACCCAGGACCCCAGTGCTAACCACAGAGCCACTGTACAGTACATCTGTTACCTTGTTTGTATTAACACTAGTTATAATGCACACAGGCAGCAAGTACATTGGTACACAGCTTCCAACTACTGGACATAGTGGTAGCGCTAGTTTTAGAAAACTTGATATTTGATATCATCCCGAGCTTTCAAGAACCGACCAGGTCCAGACCACTAAGAAGGTTGTGATTTTCACGGCGACCACTGTGACTTTGTAAAATAAAAAATTTTGCATCTGGGTATCAATAATAACCTGCAGGCACCATATGTAATACGGGAGAGAAACTAGGAGAGTCACTTGTAGAGAAGGATCTGGGTGTAGCTACAGGTAACAGACTCAGCTGCTTTGCATCTTTAACATTGTTACTGCTACATTGCAGCACAATACAAATGAGTATTGTAACAGCCATCTGTGGACACAGCCCGTACCCAATTCACATACACTCTCAGCATCATTCATGAGTGACTTCTGGGCACACTAGCCAGGCAGCATATCAGATAGCTGGGTATAGCAGCACAGGATCAAACCTATATCTGATATGCCTCCTAACTCATATGCCCAACAGTCAATTATGAGTGATGCTGACAGTATCTAAGGTTCTGAATTTGCAGTACCGCACACTGATCCATTGTATCTAATCCCATCATGACACCTTTGCACTTGTGTTTGCATTTAGGAGTCAATTCATCAGGACTAGCAGTTTCCAGTTTGATGAAGGGAGCAATGGTGCAAGATGCTCCAAATTCATGACGCCTGCTCCTGGTTATGAGGGGGCAGAGGTGCAGGGACCCATGCCGTTGGTTCCTGCACCCAGATCGCTGTGATTGGTCAGTCAGTCAATCTGAACGATCACAGCATGATCGCGCAGGAGAAGCTAAAATTTCAGCATCTCCTGCCCGATCAGTGCCGGAGCTCAGCACCGCCGGTGGCTGTTAACCCCCTGAATGCTGCGATTGAGCGGGATCACAGCATTCAGGAGGCAGGCAGAGGGACAGGAGCTCCCTCTGCCTTCAGATCGGTGCCCCCGCGGCGTCATTGCGGGGGCCTGAAAGTCACAAAGCTACAGAAAACACCTGAGACCAATGCACAGCATGGTCTCAGGAGCTTTCACTATAAGTATAATGTACTTATACCTGTGGAAAAAGTTAAAAAAAAAGAAAGGTTCATAGTGGGACTAAGTAAAATCGTTTAAAAAAAACAAACAAAAAAAAAGCCCACACGGGAAACTATGCTCTTTCATCATACCGCTGGAAAAAAGTGGAATAAGGCTATGTGCCCACGCTGCGGAAATGAAGCAGAAATTTTCTGCTTCATTTCAGCATGTCCTCTCCCGGATAAACGCATGCGGAATTCCGCACGCGTTTATTGTGCGTTTATCGCGCGATTTCCACATGCGGAATTGCCTTGCGTTTTTTATTGCACTGCAAAGGCAATTACACTTGCAGAAACGCAAAATTAATGAACATGCTGCAGATTTTTCCCCGCAGCAAAAACGCTACGGAAAAATCCGCAGCATGGGCATTGAACTTGAGTAATCACATTGGGGACCATGGGGGACGGATAACATAGCGTTTCACAAGCGTTTACGCTGCGGAAATTCCGCAGCATATCCGCTTGAAAAACGCTACGTGGGCACATACCCTAAAACACGATCAAAAGGGCGGATGTAACTAAAAATGGTACTGCTGAAAATGTCATCTTGTCCCGCAAAAATCAAGCCGCCATACAGCTCCGAAAAAGCTGTACTGTACAGCCACATATGAGGTATTGCCACATTCAGCAGAGATTATGGGACACATGTTGGTGCCATTTTTACCCATTTCCCAGTGTGAGGATGTAAAATCTGGGGCTAAAACAATTTTTGCGGTAAAATTTTTTTCCTCACTGCTCAGTGGTATAAAATTTGGTGTCAGTATGATCACTGCACCCCTAGATGAGTTCATTGAGAGGTGTAGTTTGTAAAATGGGGTCACTTTTGGGGGAATCTGCTGTTCTGGCACCTCAGGGGATCTCCCATTGGGTCATGGCACCTGCAAACCATAACAGTAAAATCTGCACTATAATATGGTGCTCCTTCCTTTCTGACCTTTGCACTGTTCCTCAAAAGTAGCTCCCAGTTACATGTAGGGTATCAGCATACTCAGAAGTTGAACAAAATGAGAGGTCCATTTCCTCCTGTTACCCCTGTGAAAAAAAAATAAAAAAATTGGGGGCTAAAAGAAAATGTGAATTTTTATTTTCACGGCTCTACGTTATAAACTTCTGTGAAGCACCTGGGGGTTCAAAGTGCTCCCCACACATCTAGATAAGTTCATTGAGGGGTCTAGTTTCCAAAATGGTGTCACTTGTGGGGGATTTCCACAGTTTAGGCACATCAGGGGCTCTCCAAATGCAACATGGCGTTCGATAATTATTCCAGCAAATTTTTAATTCAAAAAGTCAAATGGCACTCCTTCCCTTCAGAGCCCTGCCGTGCACCTAAACAGTGGTTTTCCCCCACATATAGGGTATCAGCATGCTTAGGAGAAATTGCACAACTTTTGGGGTCCATTTTCTCCTGTTACCTTTGTGAAAATAAAAAAGAAAAAATTGGGTCTAAAGTTATTTTTTTGTGAAAAAAAAGAGTTAAATATTAATTCTTCTTCCTCATTGCATCAGTTCCTGTGAAGCACCTGAAGAGTTAATAAACTTCTTGAATGTGGTTTTGAGCACCTTGAGGGGTGCAGTTTTTAGAATGGTGTCACTTTTGGGGATTTTCTGCCATAAAGGCCCCTCAAAGTCATTTCAAATGTGACGTGGTCCCAAAAAAAAAAAAAAAAAAAAAAAAAAAAAAAGGGGGTTTTGTAAATTTTGTTGGAAAAATGAGAAATTGATGGTCAACTTTTAACCCTTATAACTTCCTAACAATCCCCCCCCCCCGCGGTTCCAAATTGCGCTGATCTAAAGTAGACATGTGGGAAATGTTATTTATTAACCATTTTGTGTGACATATCGCTCCGATTTAAGGGAATAACAATTCTAAGTTTGAAAATGGCAAAATTTCGCCAAATTTCCATTTTGTTTATTTATTTTTTTACAAAGAAGCGCAAGTCATACCAAAGAAGTTTTACCACTATCATGAAGTACAATATGTCATGGGAAAAAACAAAAAACAAAACACAATCTCAGAATCAGTGGGACCCATTGAAGTGTTCAAGTTATTAACTCAAAGTGACAATGGTCAGAGTTGAAAAAATTGGCCTGGTCCTTAAGGGGTTAAGCTGCACGATCATTCCTAGGAACACATATACACTGCACAGTTATAGGGGACAAGATTTAAAGGGCCAATACACCAGATAATGAGACAGAATTCTGACAACATTGAAGTTTTGGAAAATTTCTGCACAACTACAGTTATGCAACATTTCAGTTTTAGGCCATATTCACACGTTGCATTTTCTCTGCAGGAAAAACCTGCGTACAAAAAGTAGGTTTTGATGTGGATTATGTGTCATTTGTCTACAGTACATATCTAATAAAAGTTAGCTTTATTCACCAAAGACATTGTTGTGTTTTTTTTTGCACTTACTCATTGCCTTCTATGGTGAAAAACGCTGCAAACAAAAAAAAAAAAACAAATGTGCATGAGATCTTGTAAATATTAGCTTTTGCTGGTACTGTAAAAAGCAGTAGCAAAAAGACAATATGTGGACATAGCCTTCAACTGAAATTCAAACAAAGTAGTAATTCCACTTAATCTTAAGTAGCAGAGCTTTGATTCCTGCTGTTAACCTTTTAACTGCTGCTATCAATTTATACAGAGGGCAATTGGAGCATTCAGGTTGGTATTTGTATAGCTTACTGCTATATATTATATATATATATATATATATATATATATATATATATATAGATATAGATATATATTTTTTAACAAAAATAGGTTTTGCATGTGGCATTTGTCTACAGTATATGTTTAAGTTAAGTTTTATTCTAAATAAAAAAAAAAAAAACACAGTTGCGTTTTTCTGCACACATTGCTGTCTATATCAACAAAAAAAGCTGATAGAATGCCGAGTGTAGTAGTGACATGCTGCGCATGAGATTTCTGAAATCTCAGCTTTTGCTGGTATTAAGAGGCAGCTTTTAATTTGCATTTAAAAAGCAACATGTGAACATAGCTTTACACAAACTGATGATGCAGCCCCTTAGTCTTCGGTTTCTGAGCTCTGATTGCTGCTGCTATCAATTTCTACTTGGGGCATTTGCAGCATTCAAATTGCCATGTCTGTGAAGCCTACAGCTAATTTTAGCCATATACTGTAATGCTGATGTATTGCTCTATACAGATTAAGCAATCACAGTATCAAGGTCAAGCATGTGAAGGGGGACACAAAAATAAAAAAAAAGCCAGAATTTTCCCCTCTATCCTTTTCACACCCTGAACTCATTGTAAAGCTGCTGTAATGGTGCAAATGCAGTGGGGTTGGCGCTGCAGCCCTCCAGCATCTCCCCCATTTCTCCATCTGTCTGATGGACAGGTCACTCGTCTCCTCCACCCGAGATCTCACATTCCCTGCGGCAACAGAGGTGTAGTGAGGTCTTGATGAAGTTACAGTAGCTGAATCAGATCTGTGCATGCACTGCCCCAAGGAAAGCCAGTACAAGATCTTGGATGACAGAGATAAGAATAATGTGTGGTTTAAGTCTTGTCTTTAATCATGTTGAGTCATTTGAGCCTTCAAAAGTTAGGCATCTCTTTCTGCCCAAAAAAAAAAAAAACTTAACAAAGGCAGGACTTCAACCTGCAAGACATCACATATCCTATATTCTGCAGTACACATGCAATGGGGTCATTTAGTCAACACTAGTGATTGAGGACAGCAGCAACTAAATAGTTTACAGCAGCAGTCAGCATTCACTCCAGTTACAGGCAGATTCCACAACCTGTAATAAACACTACAAGCAGCAAAAGTAAAGACTCAATGGGCTCTACACACCGGCCTTTAGCGCCAGATAAAGCAGAGCTCAATCCTTCCGCCTAACCCACTCATTGCACTACCGACTGCCAGTCACATCACCACCTCCACCGCTCCGCCCTTCTTATACCGCTGCTCCTGATTGGCTGAGCCAAAGCTCATCTACAGGTCATCACTAAACTCTGCGGTTGATTGGACAATTGGCGGGTGTGGTCTCTGTGCAGACGTCTCTTCCTATGAGATATGGGGGAAATCACGGCCGGACCTCATGTGCAGACATTTGCTATATGCAAACAGTGAGATCTGCAGAAAAGGATAAGACCGCGTTCACACGTTCAGAATTTGCTCAGTATTTCACATCAGTATTTGTAAGCCAAACCCAGGAGTGGGTGATAAATACAGAATTAGTGACTTGTTTCTATTATACTTTTCCTCTGATTGTTCCACTCCTGGTTTTGGCTTACAAATACTGATGTAAAATACTGACCGAATACTGAACGTGTGAACGTGGCCTTATTATTGTTTTATTACTCTGTTACAATAAATACTCTGAAAATAAAGATTGTTTTTTGTGTCACCGTATTCTGAGAGTCAAACATTTTTTTTCCCACAATGGATTTGTATTAGGGTTTAGTTTTTGCGTGACAAGATGTAGTGTTTGTTGGTTTCATTTTCAGATACGTATGAGGCTACGTTCCCACGATGAGCTTTTGGTGTGCTTTTTATGTTGCAGGTGAGATTACACAGCGTAAATAAGAAGCATAGAAGCGCAGTGCGCAGGAGATTTCTATACATCCCATCCACTTTCCTGGAACTGTAAGGTGTTGCGTTTTTGACACAGCAAAGACACGCAGAGTCAAAAACGCACCAAAAGCTCATCGTGAGAACATAACCTTAGGGTGTGTTCACATTGAGACTTTTCAGTTTTGTAAGCATAAACGCACAATAAGGCCTCGGCCCCACTATCAGTATTTGGTCAGTATTCGGTCAGTATTGTTTCTCAGGAGTGAGAGCCAAAACCAGGAGTGGGTGATAAATGCAGAATTGGTGACTTGTTTCTATTCTACCTTTTCTCTGATTGTTCCTCACCTGGTTTTGGCTCTCACTCCTGAGAAAAAATACTGACCGAATACTGACCAAATACTGATAGTGGAGCCGTGGCCTTATTGTCCTAAAACCTCCTGGAGTAAAAAAAAAATAAAGTGCATGTCACATCTTTGAAACAGATCCTGAATGAAATCTCTCCAAACTATGCAATGTCCAAACAAAAAAAGTGCAAAACAAACAACTTAAATCTTACAAAACTTTTTCAGGGAAAAAAAACCAAAACTCTCCAAAAAAGGAGTTTCTTGAAGCAGTTTCTACTTCAAAACTCATGATTTTGGAAATCCTGAAAAAAAAAAACTCATTGTGAACACGGTCTTACTTTATGATCACTCTCTGTCATTTTTTTGGAAGTGGAATGTTCAAATGAACCCCCCCAAAAAAAAAACCGTAATCCTGACTCATTTATTTTTTCCATTTTTGGAAGTTAGAATGTTAAAGTGAACAAATAATAAATAAATTAGTAATTGTGGATTAAAAAAACCAAACAAACAGCATAATTAGCATGACACTTTTTTTTTTCTACGTGACATTATGATAATACCACATTTACGTTTTGTTTTTTATGTTTTACAACTTTTGCTAGAAAAATAAAAAAAAACATAACATTTTAACTTTTTCATGCACGGAGCTGCGAGGGATTATTTTTTACAGGACAAGCTGCAGTTTTATAGTTTTCACTTTTACCATCATCAGGTACACAGGATTTTTTATTCCATTTTTTTCTTTGTAAGAGGGATGAATAATAACTGCAGTTTGGGGAGTGGTTTTTTTTTTGCATCCTCCATTGCGGGATAAATACAGATACAGTTTTACACAAAAACGTTCACTCACAACAGAAAAAACAAGCTCTCGAACAGCTTCAACGATGTAAAAAAATGTGAAAACTAGTCCCAGATAATGGGGACATATATATATATATATATATATATATATATATATACATACATACACACACATATATATATATATATATACATACACACACACACACATATACACACACACAAACACACACACAAACACACATATACATATATATATATATATATATATACACACACATACGTACACACAGTATATGCACACATATAAATAATGTATGTATAAAAATAATAAAAAAAAAAACAACTAAAAAAAACAAAACATATTTCTAGATTTATTTATTATTATTTTTTTACAACGCTTAAATGAAAAAAAAATAAATCAGACAATCTAAAATATACAAGTTTGGTGTCGCCGTAATCATACTAATCTGAAGAATCATATTGCCAGGATATTTTTACGGCACGATGCATCTGTAGCACCCTGAGGATTCGGCTGCTACAGGGGTATTGCACCTCAACCCAGAGGTGTGGTATTCCACTCCCGGGTAAGGATGGAGTGTGGAACTGAGCTCAGATAGCTGCATGCACTACACACATCCCATTTCCGAGGAACAGACCAACGGTACTCCCACTTAGAAATGTGCAGGTACGACCGAGTCTGTTCCTGGCTGGAGTGGGAGGGGGGTGGTATATCCCAGTAGTGTAGGGGCAGATAGGGGGAGCAGCCTGGGTAAAGATAGGAGCTCATTGGGTGCTGGTCACCTGAGCTCACACATAGAGGGAGTATTTAAGGTGGGCACCATCTAAGATCAGGGTCAGTCTGCCACAGTCGGTCAGTCAGTCAGTCTGTCAGTCTGTGAGAAGTCAGAGGAAGAGAGCAGAGGAGCAGAGCAGCCCCAGAGAGAGTGAGAGTGGAGCAAGAAAGACCCAGAGGGGGAAACAGAAGGAACTCTGAGAACCCACATACAAACACAGGGTGAAGAGTTGGCAAGAGGGTACCGGATCCCAAACTGGTGGGGGCTAAAGCATACCTCAGCCAGAGACCGGAGGCCGTGGGCAGGATCTGCCACGGCCACCCACCACATCCACCCTGAAGGCAAACCACGTGTAGGGTCAGGGAACCCAAGGCCAAGGGTCTCCCAACAGAAGGCCCGAGGGAGCTGGACCTAGGTGGATCCCTGGTGGGGACGGCCAGAAGAAAGGACAAGAAGGAGGGCTCAGGGACACGCTCCGGACTTACTTGGGGGTTGGCTGAATCCAGGACCTGGTGGACGCAGCACGGCTCGGGTGGTCACTCAAGGCCGGAGTGACCGGAATATCTGCAGTAAGTAAACACCCTGAACTGCACAACCCGACTCTGTCTTTACTTATCATCTACGCTGCACCACCACAACCCCCATCCTCTGCACCTGACCCCCTGAGGCCATACCCCTCCCGTTGGGGGTTATACTATCTAAAGCTGCACCAACACCATCAGCCTCAGCGGACCCTGCTGCAGCGGCGGCCGTAGTGACCGCAATTCAACGGGTGGCGTAGTCGACATAACGAACTTTGTAACATCTGTAGGACTGCCACATACTCTGAGCTTGACACCCTGGGCACGGACCGGGTCACAGCCACTCGGAGACTACAACCCGCATCTGATCCGGCTCCGGGTATTCCCCTAAAGAATATGGCCCAGGGGGCGCGTCAACTTTGGCGTAGTCGGCAGGATTACGTGCCCGCAACACCCGGGTACTGCGTGCCTGAAGAAAAGTTTAAGTTTACCTCAGAAAGAAGTCTCCCGCCGGTTCCGGAGGGTCCACGCCATCGGACTCCATCACCAGTCGTTTCCCGCCGATTGTCCGCCATTTCCAGCTTGTTCCCGCCATCTGCAGAGTTTCCCGCCACTGGGCGACGCTTCCCGCCAAAACCGCAGATTTCCCGCCTTGGAAGAGCAGCGGACGCCATTATGGGCGTGCCAAAGGAGGGCAAGAGGCCACATCCCATCGTGGGCCAGGACAGAAAATGGCGCCAAAAGTGGAAACCGCCCCCACCAACAGAGACTGTGATGCTGGAGGTGTCTGTCAGCGTGAAAGAACTGCCCCTGGAGCTGACAATCACCAAGTGGCCCCGGGACCGCCCTCGAAGTGGGAGGACTGAGAAGAAGAGAGCAAAGATGGGTGTCGCCTGGAGCAGTCTGGAGAGAGCGCACCCGGAGACAAGAAGCCTAGAGCTGAGTCCAGAAGAAGCTTACCCGGAGATGGAAGAAGAGCAGAGCAGCACCGGCCCGCTGGCCAGGAGCCTGCTGGAGACAACGGAAGGAGAGCAGAGCAGCACCGACCCGTTGGTCAGGAGCCTGCTAGAAGCAACGACCCCACTAGGCTTAGTGGAGGTCTTGGCACAGCTCCCCCGAGATCGGGAGTGTGCACAGACCGCGCTGGAGGGCCTCGCACGGAGGATGGCCCGGGTGCAGCGAGAGACGTTGGCGGAGTGGAGCCGTGAGATGGCCCAGCAGACAAGAACTCGTCAGCGGAGCACGCCACCCGAGACGAGGAGACAGACCGCCTCTGAGGATGGCGCAGGAGGACTGAAGGCCGGAGACGGCGCCGAGAAGGGAGCCGAACGAAAGGAGGCAGGTAAAGGGGACGTCTCTACCCCAAACCGGGAAACCGCGCACCTGCCCCAGCTCCCCGTCGCAGAGCCCGAAGTATCCCCTGCCGTGCCCGTCGCTGCAACGTCACCGCCGCAGACTAGGCCTCAAACGGGAGCCGCGACCCCTGTGACGTCACACGCCTCGACCCCAAGCGTGACCAAGCAGGAAGTACCATCGGCCTGGTCGCAAGGCCTAGTACCCCCGGGCGCCGCAATACCAACAGCGCCCCCTACCTCCGCGGAGCCACCGGCCTGGTCGCAGGGCCAAGTAGCCCAGGGCGCCGCCGTCCTTACGGTGCCCTTCACTTTCCAGGTGCCCCAGGCCTGGCCGCAAGGCCTGGGCAACCCGGGCGCCACCACCACCGCGCCCATAAAACCAAGAGTGCCGCATCTGGGAGAAGATCTGTTCGCCCAACATACGTGCCCGGATGGGCAGCCCTTTATATGGCCACCGGAGTTTCACCATCCCCGACTCCGGAAAGAGAGACCCCTAGACGAACCCCTGATCCCGGCTCCAAAGCCCATAAAGAGGATCTCGCCCCCGCTAGAAGAGACCCAGTTTGAGTGGGACTCCACCGGAGAAGACCTCATGGGGTTCACTCAGGAGACTCGGGCAGCCGCAGCGGAGCGTGTAGAGTGCTGCCGCCAGCAGCTCGAGGTCTTTGAGAGGGAGCGGAGAGAGAGGCGGGTCCGGGAACAACAAGCCCAAATAAAGAGCGCGGAGCAGAAGAGCCGGGCCAGGAGGAGTCCCCGTGCAGCTCATGGTCCCCCTTCCACCGGGACTGTGATCAAGTTTAATATGCAGCACGGGTGGGGCTTCATCCGAGATCACCGCACCCCAGGCGACGTCTTCGTGACAAGAAGAGACGTTGAGTCCCACCTACCGGAGGGACACAGAGGACGTGACCTGTATATAGGGGACGAGGTCACCTTCACCCGGCACAAGTGTGCCAAAGGACCTTACGCCCTCCATGTGCATCGCCTGACGGAGGAGGAGCTGCGGTGTGAGGAGGAGCAAGAGGACCCGGACGGGTCTGAAGCTAAAGGTAACCACAAAGAAAGAGCAGGAGGACGTCGTCGTTGAGTACAGCGGAGTAGAAGCTGTATATAGTTGCCCGTCGGGGCACAGTGAACTGCTGCTAATATAGTCCCCGTTGGGACCAGAGAATTGAACTGTTACCCGTATTTCCCTTAATCCCTCTGACCGAGGACTGAGAGCGGTCACCCCTTTCCTAATACCTGGCCGAGGACTGAGAGCGGCCATATCCCTTGTATATAGTTGCGCTTCCTAAAGCGCCCCCTACCGGTTTTATAGGAAAACCATTTTTCTAGAGAAACTGTTGCACTTTTCCCGGGCACACGTTGCACAGTGTCCGGAGGAGAAGCTAGAAGCGAGGAAAAGTCTACAAGAATGTTTTATATGAAAAGTTTTATTGATATATATATATATAATGTTTTATATGATGTTTTATATGTTTATGCAAAAATTGTATGTTTGTGGTGTTTATTCTTTTTACAGCCCGAGGACGTGCTGTGATTTACCAGGGGGGAATGTAGCACCCTGAGGATTCGGCTGCTACAGGGGTATTGCACCTCAACCCAGAGGTGTGGTATTCCACTCCCGGGTAAGGATGGAGTGTGGAACTGAGCTCAGATAGCTGCATGCACTACACACATCCCATTTCCGAGGAACAGACCAACGGTACTCCCACTTAGAAATGTGCAGGTACGACCGAGTCTGTTCCTGGCTGGAGTGGGAGGGGGGTGGTATATCCCAGTAGTGTAGGGGCAGATAGGGGGAGCAGCCTGGGTAAAGATAGGAGCTCATTGGGTGCTGGTCACCTGAGCTCACACATAGAGGGAGTATTTAAGGTGGGCACCATCTAAGATCAGGGTCAGTCTGCCACAGTCGGTCAGTCAGTCAGTCTGTCAGTCTGTGAGAAGTCAGAGGAAGAGAGCAGAGGAGCAGAGCAGCCCCAGAGAGAGTGAGAGTGGAGCAAGAAAGACCCAGAGGGGGAAACAGAAGGAACTCTGAGAACCCACATACAAACACAGGGTGAAGAGTTGGCAAGAGGGTACCGGATCCCAAACTGGTGGGGGCTAAAGCATACCTCAGCCAGAGACCGGAGGCCGTGGGCAGGATCTGCCACGGCCACCCACCACATCCACCCTGAAGGCAAACCACGTGTAGGGTCAGGGAACCCAAGGCCAAGGGTCTCCCAACAGAAGGCCCGAGGGAGCTGGACCTAGGTGGATCCCTGGTGGGGACGGCCAGAAGAAAGGACAAGAAGGAGGGCTCAGGGACACGCTCCGGACTTACTTGGGGGTTGGCTGAATCCAGGACCTGGTGGACGCAGCACGGCTCGGGTGGTCACTCAAGGCCGGAGTGACCGGAATATCTGCAGTAAGTAAACACCCTGAACTGCACAACCCGACTCTGTCTTTACTTATCATCTACGCTGCACCACCACAACCCCCATCCTCTGCACCTGACCCCCTGAGGCCATACCCCTCCCGTTGGGGGTTATACTATCTAAAGCTGCACCAACACCATCAGCCTCAGCGGACCCTGCTGCAGCGGCGGCCGTAGTGACCGCAATTCAACGGGTGGCGTAGTCGACATAACGAACTTTGTAACATCTGTAGGACTGCCACATACTCTGAGCTTGACACCCTGGGCACGGACCGGGTCACAGCCACTCGGAGACTACAACCCGCATCTGATCCGGCTCCGGGTATTCCCCTAAAGAATATGGCCCAGGGGGCGCGTCACATCCTGTAAAGACAAAATCCCCAAAAAACAAAGGAGAAATTGTCGTTTTTTTTTGCAATTTTACCACAATTGAAATTGTTTTCACGTTTTTCAGTACATTGTTTGGTAAAATGAATGTTATTCTAAGGTCACGGCCCCACGATCAGTATTTGGTCAGTATTCGGTCAGTATTTTTTCTCTGGAGTGGGAGCCAAAACCAGGAGTGGGTGATAAATGCAGAATTGGTGACTTGTTTCTATTATACCTTTTCTCTGATTGTTCCTCACCTGGTTTTGGCTCCCACTCCTGAGAAAAAATACTGACCGAATACTGATAGTGGGGCCGTGGTCTAAAGTACAGCTCGTCCCTCATACAACTGTGTAAGGGGAAAAAAGGAAAAGTTATAGTTCGTGGACAAAAAGAGAGGAGAAACTGAGGCCGCGTTCACACATTCAGTATTTGGTCAGTATTTTACATCAGTATTTGTAAGCCAAAACCAGAAGTGGAACAATCAGAGGAAAAGTATAACAGAAACACATCACCACTTCTGCATTTATCACCCACTCCTGGTTTTGCCTTACAAATACTGATGTGAAATACTGAACGTGTGACCGTGGCCTGAAAGTGCAAAAACAGAAATCGTCAGTTCAAAAATAGATTAATGTCGTTGTCGTCACATCGCAGACAGTTATCCTTTTCTGAAGATGTCGACTTTTACATATAAAAAACCGTCTGCACACAAAGCTCCAACTGTGATTTAACTCCAGATCTCATCGCTACAGCATCTGCATTGAGACCACACCCACCAATCGTCCAATCAGCTGCAGAGCTTAGTGATGGCCTGCAGATGAGCTTTAGCTCAGCCAATCAGATGTCAGCCAATGAGGAGCAGTGGTACAAGAAGGGCGGAGCGGATGATGTGACTTTGTGTTGCGAGGGGCAGTGAGTGGAACCCCCTGAAGGAAGGGTTGGAGTGCAAAGCCAGTGAGTAGATGCCATTTATCCTTTACTATTGCTGTTTATAGCTTTTTCTTGTTTTGTGTATTTTTGTTGCTGTGGGCTTAGAAGCTGTTATCTAATAGCAGTGGCTGGAGTGTGCTTTGATTGCTGCTGTTAGCTACTTAGATGCTGCTGTCAAAGACTAACTGCAGTTAAATGGTGACCCTGTTTCTATGCTAGCTCCCACTAGTCCATTAATGATATCCGTAGTTAAAGTGAATCTACCAGCACAGAATGTCTGGTTTTAAAAAAAAAAAAAAAAAAAAAAAAAAAGCTTGCTGCACCGTGTTGTGATCAATTATTTAAACTCTCTTTCCAAACTACTAGTTTTTCTCTCTAGCCTTCTGAGGCAACAGGGCAGGGTGGTGATAAAGGGAAGATGTATTTAAATGACTGTCCATGGTCCCATGAGTGCCTGTAACTGGCTAAACTCACTTTGTGCTCAGACTCCCCTTTTATGTTCTTGAAGTATTAAAACCAACTTAAAATCCCCTCCCCACCATCCACTTTGCACACAACAACAACTTAGTTCTAAGTTTCAATCAAAACTTAGTATTCAGATGTATAGGCCAGGATGTCTGTGGTGATCTACTGCAGACTTTTCAGTGTTTTCTGTCATTTTGTCTACATTTAATTATATTGGCAGAGACTATAGGAGGGGTCCTGCTTGTTATGTCTTGTCTGAGACCACATGGAAGTTGAGGCTTTTTAGATCAGTTCACTTAACGCAAAAACTCAAGATTAAGGGGTGTTGTTTTTTTGTTCCCCTTCTTTCCAGAGCCATAGTTTTTATTTCCATATTTTTTTTTGTTTTTTGGCAGGTGCAGTGAAGTTGAAAACAAAATGCAATTCCGCGGTTGTTTGTTTTACCACGTTCACTGAATGCTAAGACTGACCTGCAATTATTATTCTCCAGGTCATTACGAGTTTGTAGACACCAAACACGTAGGAGTTTAAGTGGTGAAGAAAATCCAACGTTTGCCAAAACAAGGTGCCATTTTGTCTAGTGTCTCCACTTTTCTGGGGCTGGGTGAGGGCTTATTTTTTGCATGTTGAGATGACCTTTTTACTGATACCATTTTGGGGCAGATGTGATGTTTTGATCGCCTGTTATTGCTCTTTACTGCAATGCTGTGACGACCAAAAAAATGCATAACTCTGGCATTTAGAATTTTTTTTTTTTTTTTTTTTTCTCGTTACGCCGTTTACCGATCGGATTAATTCACATGCACAGTGACCGCATGATACGGTGACGTGCCGGGACCCACAGATCACAGCGTGTACACACTGGAGCTGATAGTCACACAGCCTCAGTGTGCTGGACCAGTGGCCCGACTTGTGCAAATGCACATGCGCCCCACAAACCTAGCGCTTGCCAGGAGCAGTATTCAAATGTCATGAACAGTGCCAGCACTGACTGAACGCAGCGACCGCCCATGACTAAATCTGAGAATCACACCCCTATGACTGAATATGAGCAGGTAGGACAAAGTGTATATAAAGCTATAAAATCATTATACTACTGACGCGCCCCCTGGGCCAGTGTTTGGGGAATACCCGGAGCCGGATCAGATGGGGGTTGTAGTCTCCGAGTGGCGGTGACCCGGTCCGTGCCCAGGGTGTCAAGCTCGGTGTGTGGCAGTCCTACAGATGTTACTGGATGTTCTTTAGTGTCGACTACGCCACCCGTTGATTTGCGGTCACTACGGCCGCCGCTGCAGCAGGGTCCGCTGAGGCTGGTGGTGTGTGTGCAGCTCAGGTAGTATAACCCCCAACGGGAGGGGTATAGCCTCAGGGGGTCAGTTGCAGAGGATGGTGGTTGTGGAGGTGCAGTGAATGAAACTCAGAGTCGGGCTGTGCAGTTCAGGGTTTTTACTTACTGCTTTTGTGTTGGTCACTCCGGCCTTGAGTGACCACCCGAGCCGTGCTGCGTCCACCAGGTCCTGGACTCGGCCAACCCCCAGGTGATTCTGGAGCGTGTTCCTGAGCTCCCTTTCTGACTTGTCCTTCTCTCTGGCCTTCCCCACCAGGGATCCACCTAAGTCCGGCTCCCTCGGGCCTCTTGTTGGTAAAACCCTTGTCTTTGGGTTCCCTGACCCTATTCTTGGTTTGCCTTCCGGGTGGATTTAGTGGGTGGTCGTGGCAGATCCTGCCCACGACCTCCGGTCTCTGGCTAAGGATTAGTGCCCTCCACCAGCTTGGGATCCGGTACCCTTGTGCCAACTCTTCACCCTCTGGTCTAATTTTGGGTTCTTGGAGTTCCCTCTTCTCCCCCTCTGGGTCCTTCTTTTCTCCTCTCTCTCACTCTTGGCCTTGGAGCTGGCTGAGCTGCTCTGCTTGTCGGACCAAACCTCTACAAAAGACCCTGTTCTAAGATGGTTCCCACCTTATATACTCCCTCTATGTGTGAGCTCAGGTGACCAGCACCCAATGAGCTCCTAGCATTACCCAGACTGCTCCCCCTATCTGCCCCTACACTACTGGGATGTTCCACCCCCCCCCCCCCCCCCTCCCACTCCAGCCAGGGACAGACGCTGTCGTACCTGCACATTTCTCTAGTGGGAGTACCATTGGTCTGTCCCCCGGAAATGGGATGTATGTAGTGCATGCAGCCTACTGAGCTCAGTTCCACACTCCATCCTTACCCGGGAGTGGAATACCACACCTCTGGCTTGAGGTGTAATACCCCTGTAGCAGCCGAATCCTCAGGGTGCTACACTACCACCGATTTTCATGAAAACAGCTTAATGATGCACACTGCATGACTAACAAAACAATGGAGGCTGTCTACATAGCAAGTAGGATGTGACAGGTTCCCTTTAATGATGTGTAGCTGCCATTGTTGCTGTGGGGTGGATTGTCTGGCATCATGGCTGCTATAGGGCACATGGATTGCTCTATTGGAGTGGTGTCACGGTTGTGGCCACTGCCCAGGGCTACAACAAACAGGTTGAGGACCTAATGTAGCATTTCCCTGTGATGTGACTTTTACACCTGATCAGAATGTGCACTTTAAACCTCCATGTTCATTGTAGTAAAACTCCATTTATCTGCAGTAGATCAGTGTGTAATGTCTTGGTGGTTTCCTGCAGTTATAGAAGCTCTACATGTTAATTGCAAGCAAAGTGGTGGAGGTCCTCATCCTGAGACCTCCACTGATCACTCTAGACATTGGAACAGCTCAGACAGGAGAGCACAGAGCAGCGTTCAGATCCCGTAGAACACTGAATCCATGCTCTCCTGTCTGCTGAACTGCACACTGTTCAAGGGGTCTCAGGACCCCCCACCAATCTGCTCTCAATTAAAATGCCAACCAAATATGTAAAGTTGACCAAGGCTTTATTTTTTCTTTAAAAAAAAAAAAGGTGGTGTCTGACTCGTACTATAATATTGCTTTACACTAAGGTATTACAGCAGTGCAGTCGTGTACAGGGGTCTTCAGTAGACTGCTATGACAAATCACGTGTGTGTGTGTCATACATTTTCTCTATCTAGTGAAGTCAGATGAAGCTGGAGTGTCCTCATGGACTGATGGTGCAGACACTTACCGGTGATCCAGGGTCTGGACCTGGTGGTCGCTTATCAGTAATGTTCTCAGAGCTTTAGATGATGAGATGAAAGATGGAGTCTTGTCTGTAACTGCAGATCAGACAGATAGAAATGACATTGTATTTTTAGCAGATAATTTATGGTAGATATTGCCAGAGGAAGGAAATCTAGTGTATTGGGTCAGGGTTCCCCCAACTCCAGTCCTCAAGGCCCTCCAACAGTCATGTTTTCAGGATTCCCTTAGTATTGCACAGGTCCATAGGCAATAATTCCATCACCTGAGCAATACAAAGGAAATCCTGAAAACACAATCTGTTGGTGGGCCTTGAGGACTGGAGTTGGGGAAAACTGCATTAGGTGACCTATAATTATGGCCGTCCACCTTCACCAGGTAAATATCAGGATGAGAAACCTTGGTTCTTCCAGAGGTGAAGCCATTAAGACATATTAGGTGAATATAACAGGACTTGTTCAGACTGTACATAAATTCCCAGAATCCAGCACTCCACTGGGGCTGTTCACCTTCAAGCCAGGATTTTTACTTTGTGAACACTGTCTAAAGCTTGTAACGATAGATCACAAACTACACAACAGCCAAGAGCTTGGCACATTTGTCCATCAAATTCTGAACCTCTAAAAAGTCAAACCTTTTTGCCCCCTGATTCACTAAGACTGTACTTGCCACTCTAAATGAAGGAGCCTGGTGGAGTAGGAGGCACTCAAAACATAATCAGGTGCAACCTACAAGTGGAGTGCCCCTCCATGCACCAGGAATCTCTCACCAGTCAGACATAAGATACGCCACAACTGAACACTAATTACAAATGCTGGTGTTTCCACACCCTGTCCCAGCTCCATCCCCCTTTGGCAGACTGGTGTGATAATGACAACATTTTGTGACTCTTTAAGATGTAACTCCAAAATTCTGGTATACACCTGAATGATCTAGGGCCATATTGTGCGGTTTTGTTAACTTCTAATTCATTTTCTTTCAGGATCACAATCATGAGTGGAAAGATTCTCCCGAAGAACCTGACCAAGGGGGTGGACCTCTGTGGTGTGGACACCCATTATTACATTGTCCGCTCAGATCTTGCTTGCTACATGAGATCGACCAACTTCCACAGTGGAGAAGATCTGGAGGTCTTCAGCTTGCATCCTTCTTGTAGAGGGGGAGATCATTACTTGGCTCATAAAGATGGTCTGTTCTACATAATCAAGGGAGATCAATATCGCCGTGTGAAAAACATGACAACAGATGAAGACTCCATTGTCTATCCCTTACATCGCAACTGCCAGAAAGGAGACCACTACTTGACTGCTTTTGGTTACTTCTATATCATCTATCAGGGCCAAGGCGTCTACCATAAAACCAAGAACCTGTGTGAGGATACAGATGGCATAGAACATCCCCTGCACCCCAACTGTAGGGATGGACTCTACTACTTTGGTGTTGCTGATTTCTATTACTTTGTGAAGCCTCATGACAAGTGGGGGATCCAATATGTAAAAAGCACTAACTTCAACATTGATGACAATTCGCAGACTTTCTCCTTCCATCCCAGCATCATCCCCTTTCTTCCAGGGGGTTTAGGTGTTTCCAAGGGGTTGGCTTATGGTGAATGGTCATGCATCAAGACCATCAGCAATGATTCGGGAACTCCGGTTGAGTGGAAGAAGAGCATCACCAAGAAGATTGGGTATGAAAAGGAGAAGATGTCTAGTATAGAGCACAACTGGAAGGTGTCCCGTACAGTCTCTGCAGAAACCGGTGATTTGTCTGCTTTAATTGCCAAGAGTCAGTTCTCCCTGACAGCTGAATATGGTGGATCCAGTGTCAACACTGAGAGAGAGACATGGAGTGAAGCCACTGAGATTGAGGAGACCATTGCTGTGACTCTGCAACCTCATAAGAAAATATACATCTGGTCCTACCAGCTTGGCCTGGGTAAAGAGCCTGTGCTGCACTGCCGTGATATGAAAATATCAGCTAAACCAGACCCCCCAACTGATATTCCACTACCCCCTGCTAAGCATTAGTTATCGAACAGGCAACAGCTTCCTGATCTGTTGGTGGTGCCTGCACTGTAAGGGGGTCTGCTTCCATCACAATGAGTGCTTTCAACTAATTATTAAACTATTTAATGTTTAGATCCACATTTGTTTTACTGTTTTTCATTCTAGTACTGCTGAAGCCAAGTACAAGGGCAACATTCCTCTTGGGCACTGGTGGCAGGGCTGGGAGAAGATGGTGTCGTGCTCTAGGTAGTGGACACCTGTGCTGTATGATGTGGGCTGTGAGTTACACAACCAAGTTTTAAACTTGGATCCTACAGCCAATTATGACTTCAGCATCTAAATGGTTAATAAGAGAGGGACCTCATCATTCTAATCACACTGCACAAAAATTGGAAGGTGTCCCTGCAGGTGGGGGCAGTTTTCATAGGAGATTGCAAGGTACAATACTGTGTTGCTTCCTTTCCCATCCTTCAATATAACAAACACCAGGTCAGACTCCAAATGTAGATGCCCCAGGCCAACCCCCATCTTCCCACACAACTACACCTGCTGACCCTCTAAATAGACACTGGATGCTGACACAGAACAGCTCGCTCTCCTCCCCTGTGGAGCTTTGCAGATTCTGTCCATAGCATTATAAATTCAGCTGGGTCTCATGGGCAGATGTCACAACTTCTCAGCCCTTTCAAAGTAATTCTCCTCCTATTGAAGCCTCTAGATTTTCGCTCTCATTGCACCCATAATGGATGATGATGATAAATGTGCCCCACAAACAATGGTGCCTCCCAGAGTGAATGCCTTCACTGTGTAATGGGCCCCACTTGGCAATCCATATAGTATAATGCATGGTCTGCTGCCACTTGGTATGGACCTATTATAGATTTAATATTGGGATCCAGGAGCCTCAAGCGTCTCTCACTTACCCAGTGCCTTCCTATTGTTTTGGAACAGGTACTAAAGCTGCAGCAGTTTCCAAGGAATATCCTCATCTAATCTCCTGATATCTGCACTGTCCCTAATCTTTCTGTAAGGGCTGCACAGGTGCAATGCTCTGGATCCCCACAGGATGGCAGGAAAAAAAAATATAATGTATTTATTAGTACAAGGCCAAAGACTTCACTTCTATTACATGAGTGATATCTATTGTAGAATTTACAACACCTCAGAAACCAGTGAATTCTCACAGTACAGACCAGACTGTATAGGCCCCCATACAGGATACTGGCCCCCATATAATGCTCCATGCTTCCATAGATAAATCAAATCCTCACCTCTCCTCCAGACTCCTCAGCGTCGTCGTCTTCCCGATCTGTGCTGTGACTGCTCAGCAGAGGGTGCGCTGGAAAGACATCGTGCCCTCTGACCTGAGACATCAGTCAGACGCAGGGAGAGGTAAGTATTGTGCCGGCCATGGCCCTGAGCAAGCGGGGGGACCCCACTGGCGAGCACTGGACTTCTCTGCTCAAGGGGCCCCATAGCACGCTGGGGTGCCTGACAGTGAGTGGGCTCCGGTACTTGCCCAGGTGCTGACGCTAGTCCTGCCCCCACTTCCCTAACAGAAGTGAAACTGGTTCCCATGGGTGTGTTACAGTTTGACTCCAGTATTCTTCACTCAGGTCACTATTATAAGATAATATAGGAAGCCCCAGATTATGCAATAGATTCGGAATATCTGTCCATTTACATAAATAAAGCACTACTGGCAAAGTGTATACAGTTGGTAGGAGGTACATACTTTGGTATCAATCATCTGCTTTGTGCACAAGACTCAATACTTTTTGTTTAAACACTGCATAAAAAAAACTTGGTCTTCCCATATATAATTTTCTTGTGCTATGATAGTATTGAGTGAGGATGTTTTATTAACCCTTTCGCCGAGTATGCTCGGGCCGACCTCCGAGTATTTATAGCTGCTCGGTGATATGGTTGAATCGCTCCCATGTGCATGATTTGCAACTGTTTGACAGTTTTATTACATGTGAGGAATGTCTACTTCTTATACACTCCTCACATGTAATAAAGCTGTTAAACAGTTGCAAATCATGCACATGGGAGCGATTTAACCTGATCACCGAGCAGCTGTAAATACTCGGAGCTCGGCCTGAACATACTTGCTCAACACTAGCTATGACCCTATTCTGTAGTAGTACATGTTGCCTGCCTGGCATTCCAGGATACACATTGCCTCCTCAGCCCTGCTCCTTCTAGCTGCCTTGGACCTGGTAATCCAGAGCTCTATTTTTGACTTGGGCCATACTTGCTACAGCTGGTTCCTCCTGGTCAGAGTGAATCTGAGTGCCAAGACTCTTCCTGCTCTCATAGGTAATTCTGCAACTGGATCCTGTTACTTCAGAAATTGCTATCCTCCTTACACACGGCATGATATTACTATTGTCCTTCTCATCTCAAATATTCACTCACCAAGAGGTAACTCTGCTCTTACTCCCAAACACTCCTCCAGCTAAAGGGCTGACTGGTGGGAAAGGAAGAGTTATCTATTGTAGCTCGAATGGGAGACTTTACCTTAAATTCAGCATAAACCAGGGCTCAACAATAATGCATTTTTATAGCACATTTTATATCTGCAGGGAGGGTGTCAGATATCTTCTCCCTCCTTTTCATTTCATCTCAATAAACAGGGTCCACAAATACTAAGATGTCACAGTTGTTCTTCTAATGGAAGGTTCAGTTTGGTCAAAACTTCAGTTGCTTGTTTTCAGTAAACTGCTGATACTTAGTTCAAGAATATCTATAATAGAGGTGTAAAAAGATGGACGTGCTGCCAATGTTTCTCCTTTAAGTTTGACTGACAGTAGGGAGAGTTTGGGCTAGTCCCAATCATTAACCCTTAGTGGGAGGGTCTAAAGTGAAGGGACCGTTTCCTGTCAGATGCAACTTAGCCTGCTGTAGAAGACCCACAGTCTGATCAGTCATGATGTGTGTCCCTGACCTTGAGAGGAGACCAAGGCAGTGGATAGCGTGATCCTGAGCAGAGAAAGGAAAAGTGATAGGATAGAATGATTCACTGGAGACAGACCCTGGAACAAGATGCTGAGTAGTGCAGCATCGGATCCACAATACGGAGGTAACTGGCCAGGATGGAACGTGAGATGAAGATTGCTCTCCGGGTGCCAGTTCCGAGGCAACAGCCATAGTGGCAAAAGTCGCTCCCCTAAGGGGAAAAGAATGTGGAACTGCAGGTTGAACTACAGGATTCTTACTGAACTGTAGTGCTGTTATTGGGGCCTAGGGAACCTTCCAAAATACTGTGCTGGGGGTAAAGGAACTAGCTGAGGCAGAAAACAAGCCTAGAGAAGGAAAGAGACTGTGTGAAAATGCTCCATGTTCTTAATGAAACATTTGAAGTTATGCACCTCATTTCTATTGCACCTAATATCCACCAAGTTGTTGTTTAGTAAGATTCTTTATGTTCGATTGGTGGTCTCCCTCATTGAACCTTTCAACATCTGGTCCTGGCCAACTGAAATAATCGGTATCATGCGGCCTGCAAGGGCCCAAGAAGGTCCTATGAGTTAATGGGATTATGCAATAATAATTAGCCAAAAAAGAGGAAACTTCCATTTAGCAAGAAGAAAATAACTTATGTAATATTTTATTGAGCATATATTTTAAAAACAACAATTTAAAACACTAAAAAGGATAATCTAGTGCAAGTAAACAGGTACTAGGTAAAGAGAGTTAAACTTCCAATCTATGCCGGATGTGAAAATATGTAAATCCACATGGAGAAATGTTAATTAAACCCAGGCTAAAATGTGTCTATATGTATGAAGTAACCATGTAAAGTGCATGAATAAATAAACCCAGGTAGGAAGATCAAAAGTCTGTGAAAAATATCAATACAGCTAAGATGTCTCCCCCTAGTGGGGCCACATGGAACACTTAAAGTCTCAAAAGAGTATAGATTATTCACAAACGGAGCTGATGCTGCATCTATGCTATATGTAATTGAATTGAGATACAAATTGTGCTTAATCCGGGTGGACAAATATATGAAATGTACAAAATTCACATAGGTATATGTAAAATGAACCCTAAGGAGCCATCATCTCAACATATCCAGCACAGTATGTACATAGTGAATCAGTCAGCATTACAAGGTGAATGCACAACAGATCAATAAAACATAATGCAATTACCAGAACCTGTCCCCCCCCCTAATGTGCGTTTCACGTTGTCACTTCTTCAAAGAGGGTCAAGGGTGTCGCGCCACCATTGATGAAGCCCACACACCCAGCCAAGACCCCCATCTTCATATAGCATTCCGGGGCGTAAAACATTAGTACCTTGCCCACGGCTACCACCCTGTGCCATGCTACAGAGAGACATGGTAGAAGTGGTGTTTCCTCTGATGAACCAAGCTCATCCCTGCCATTTCCATTACCAGCATGTAACATTGCATTAGTACTGTAGAGGCCTAAATAAGCACTAGTGATTCCATTCATCAGTGCTGCTGCTTGTTCAGTGTCTGCATAGCACTTTTCTGAATTACTTTATGTAGGCAGGACTTGGAAGCGAGTGATGGCAGAACAATGTAGGGGGTCAGCCCCTGCCAACAACTGAATTACACTGTGACTGTGACTTTAAGAAACAATGCTCCCATCTGATTTGTGTGCATTTGGACTAGTCCTTTTCCCCCTGCAGCTTGCTGTGTGTTGGTTTGAACTAGAAGCAGGAAATGTCGGTTCAGGAAGTGAACAGAGAGACTAGTGCTCTGAGAGACAGACAGGACATGAAGTGTGTCCTAACAAGGGAGAAGATATGCCCGATTACTGCAGGAACGATCACCCGGACCGTGTCAGAGGGAAAGGGGCACATTGCTCAGCCAGGGTAGATCTCCCTGAGCACCTGTAACCTGAGAGGGGAAACAACTCTGTGGTACCAGTAATCTCTCAACATTGAAAGTGGAACCTGGAAGAAGACGGATCCGTTACCCTGAAGGAAGAGCTCAACACAACAAAATCTACTCCACTGTATCAGGACAAACCAGCAGCTACCAGAGAGCAAAACAAAATGAATGAAACGGGTGGGGGAGGGCAGAACAAAATGAATTAAATGGGTGGGGGGAGAAATATAGCGGTAATTAGACTTACCGGTAATTGTATTTCCAGGAGTCCATCCTGACGGCACCATCGAGGACGTCCTTCTTATCCTTTCAGGGACAGGAAAACACCAAGAGGTTAAAAGCCCTCTCCCCACCTCCACGTCTTTCTAAGTACCACACTAGGATGGATGCAACAAAATTTTATAAAGTCTCTACATACCAATGTTACTTCACATTGCGCAGAAACAAGCAAGGTAGGGAAAGCAACTGCTGTCAGGATGGACTCCTGAAAATACAATTTCCAGTAAGTCTAATTACTGCTTTCCAGGACGTCCCCCTGACAGCACCATGGAGAATACAAAAGTATTGCCCTAGGGTGGGACCACCGCATGGAGAACTTTCCTACCAAACGCCATTTGTTGCCCCGCCAACACATCGAGCTTATAGTTTTTGGAAAAAATACTCAGACTTGACCATGTTGTGGCAGTGCATATCTGTTCCACCGAGGCCCCCCCTCTCCGCCCATAAATTGGAGGCTGATCGGGTTGAATGGGGTTTCAACCCCTCTGGGGGGGGGGGGGGATTTCCCTTCTGCTGTATAGGCCAGACCGATTGAACCCAATCCATCTTGCAATCGTTTGTTTAGAAGCTTTTTTTCCGTTATTTTTGCCCCCATATTGGATAACCCTAGAACGCATACCTGGGGCCTCGCAGGCCCACCCTGTTAATTGTTTTCTATTTTCTGCAAGATTACTTTAGTTAGAATTTTGAAACTCTAGGTATTCCTCAGGTATATAGTTGTTTGTCATTTCCAGTTGGTCATTTATTTATTATTTGCACACGGGCCTAAAAGGCCCCAGGTATGTGAAAGTGTCGATTTTTATGGTCATGCGTTCTAGGGATAAACACAATGATCACAAATGACTGTTTGCCTGACATCAAGGGAGTGGAAAAAATGCTCTTTCTGACTTTTGGAGTGCTGACAAAATAATGGCAGGACAACCTCCTGATTTATGTTTTTTATAGACACTACTTTACATAGAAAGGCCGGGTCGAACCTGAGTACAATTCTGTCCTCATATCTGTAGGTATGGATCTATAATGGACAATGCCTGTAACTCTCCCACTCTTTTATCTATGGTGATAGCCACCAGGAAAGCAGCTTTAGGCTGTGTGCCCACTATGCGTTTTTTAAGCGTTTCCGCAGCGGTGATTCCGCTGCAGAAACGCTTAAAAAACGCTTGGTAGAAGGTCTGCCATGTTCCCCAATGATAATCCGCATGTGCTGTGCACATGCTACGGAAAATTCCGCTGCGGATTATCATTGCGGAAAAATCCGCAGCACTACCACTATTTTTGCGGAAGTGCTGCGTTTTCGCCGCCATTGACTTGCATTGGAACGCATGTAATCCGCATCACTGCATCTGCAGATGCGGATTCCATGCGTTTCAATGTGCGGATGGTACCCGGGTTTGGAGAAGAGGAGACTCTCCTCCGGACCCGGGTACCATAGTACCTGTTAAATAAAGAATAAAATAAAAAATATACATTATACTTACCTTATGATGGCCCCCGGTGTCCTTAGAGATGCGTCTTGGCTTGCCGGCAGCTCGCGATGGTCTGAAAAGGACCTGCCGTGACGTCATTTAGTCATGTGATGGGTCACGCGACCGCTGACGTCGGCAGGTCCTTTAGTCTACCGCGAGCTGCCGGCAAGCCAGGACGCATCGGATAAAGACACCAGTGGCCATCAGAAAGTAAGTATATATTTTTTATTTTTTTACCATCCTTTAAGGTCACAGTATATAAATCCATGCCGGTTGTATGGATTTATATAGTGTGACCAAGTTGTCAAGCACTTTCCAAGTGAAGCTAAAATCGCTTGGAAAGCGCTTGACAACCCGCATGCGGAAATGTATGAGAAGAATGCTTCACTTCCGCATGTCCCTGTACAATCCGCATGCGTTTTTTCTGCCAGGGAGATGCAGAAACGCTCAGCAAAAAATCCAGAGCATTTCTGCATCGTTGGCACTTAGCCTAAAAGGTAAGCCTGCTGATGCTCAATTCACTGGCTGGTTCATATCAGTGTTTGTATAGGGCATGAAGTACTAGGTTAAGATCCCATGACGGAACTGATTTCTTTACGCAGGGTTTTAGTCTCCGAACTGCCCTAGAAAATCTAGCTATCCAGGGATGAGATGCTAGGTGAGAGACAAAAAACAAGCTTAGAGCATACTCGGCCTTAATCCTTTGTTGAACCCTGCCTGCAAAAAATATGAGATTTTAGGAATATTAGGATTAGAGGTGTCCACTGCTGACCCCCACATTCCGAGCAGAACCTCTTCTAGATTTTTTTTTATATATGGCCGAGGTAACCGGTTTTCAGATTGCCTGCAAAGTCATTATTATTGGTCTGATAGCCCACGGGACCTCAGGATCTGCCTTTCAGGATCCATGCTGAAAGGTGCAATTTGTCCACATTCTAGTAAAAGGCTGGACCCTGGAGAAGGAGATCCTTCCTTAAGGGAAGCAAGATGGGTTCCTCCAGGGCCATTCTGGCCAATAGAGGGGACCAGCTCCTCATCAGCTAAAAGGGAACTATCAAAATTATTTTTGCTTGATCCTCCTGCACCTTTCTTAGAACCCTTGGAATTAAGGGTAGTGGAGGGAAGGCGTACGAAAGATCTTCATTCCATTCCTGGGATAGTGCATCCTTCTGGGTTGTCTCGGGAATTTAGGGAATAGAATCTCCTGACCTTTGTGTTTTCCCTGGTCGCAAAGAGGTCTATCTGCGGGATACCCTAACGGTGACACAACTTGAGAAACACTTCCCCATTTAATTTCCATTCTGTGGGTAAGATCCCCCGTCTGCTTTGGAAGTCTGCCAACTGATTTTGTGCCCCTTTTAGGTAGACAGCTGAAATTGATAGGATCGTCTTTTCTACCCAAAGGAATATTTTTGTAGCTAGGCCTTGCAGCAGTGAATGTCTTGGCCCTCCTTGGTGACGCAGAAAAGATACCGTCGCCATATTGTTTGACAGAATCTTTACGTGTTTGTTTCGCACCAGAGAACGATTGCGCCGGATGACTTCCCATACGGCACCAATTTGACTGACTTGAGTCGGTGGTAATTAATACGAACAGGGAGGAGGTCCAAACTATCCCCATCTGAAGGTTTTTTGGAACAGTCCACCAGACCAGAGACCATTTTACTACTTGGGAAAGGGGCATCACCTTGTCTAGGGATATCTGCAATCTGTCCCAGGCTGATAGGACAGCGTTTTGAATTTCTCTTGTATAAAACTGACTCCATCTGACACAGGGAATGCAGGCTGTCATCAAGCCAAGAATTCTCAATGCACTCCTGATTGAGCAACGATCTTTTGAGAACTGACATATACTGTCTCTCATTGACCTCTGCTTTTCTACTGGTAGAAACTAGGTCCTTAGATGGGAATCTAAGGTAACCCCCAAAAAGACCTTCCTGGTCCCTGGTGTTAGATCCGACTTTTTCCAATTTATTAACCAACCCAACCTCTGGAGTGTGGAAATTGAAAATTATATGTGCTCTAGGAGCTCCTGATATGAGTTTGCCACTAGCAGGAAATCATCGAGGTAGGGGACCACGATGATCCCTGGTTCCCTTAAAAAGGCTAAAATTTCTGCTACAAGCTTCGTAAAAACCCACAAAGCCGAAGCTAGGTCAAAGGGAAGACATAGAAACTGAAAATGATGGATATGATCCCAGGATTTTATCGCAAATCTTAGATAATTTTGATCGCGACGATTAATGGGAACATGGTAGTATGCTTTCCTTCGATCTAGCATACACATCACCGCGTCTTTGTCTATCAGGGCAAAGGTTGATCTGATTGACTCCATTTTGAAACATTTGTATCTTACCCACCGATTTAACGGTTTATTATTGTACGGGTCTCCCCAGAGGGTTTCTTGATAGAAAAGAGACTTGAATAGTGTTCCTGGAATGTTTCCTCCTGGGGAACCGAAACTATGGGTTCTATTTTTAATAGATCCTGAATTTCCGACAAAATGGGAGATAGATCGGCTACAGGCTGGGAATCAGTTAGGATAAATCTTTCTGGAGGGAACTGGGTGAACTGTATCCTGTACCCCAAAGATATAGTTTTTAGAACCCACTGATCTCACAAAATCTCCTGACAGCCCCCAATGAATGACCTTAGACACCCCCTCCCCACACGCATGGCGTCATTGTCTTCCTGAACCTGACCCCGAGCCAAAGGGGGCAGGCCTGTACGCCTGCCTACTTTGGGGTAACTCCATCTACCAGATTTCCCTTTATAATCTGGTCTGTGGGAGGAACGGGCTTTACGGAAGTGCCGATATCTATGTGACCTATCCTTTTTATTTGATGCTTTCTCAAGAATATCATCTAAGACGGGCCCGAAAACCCCAGCTCCTGAGAAGGGAATAGAACAGTTTATTTTTTGATTCACTATCCCCAGACCATGTCTTTAACCAGATAGTGCACTATCAAATACAACTAGGCTGGTATTTCTGGCTGCAAATCTGACAGACTCAGCCGACACATCTGCCATGAATCCCGTTACTAATTTAAGTAAGGGAAGGTGTAGTAGTGGTGAAGGAAGTAGTTTCCCTCCTACACTGAAAGGGGGTTAAAAGTATGTTCTCAAAAGTTAGAACCCTCTGGAGCTGCAGATTAGTCCACGTAGGGGTTAACTGTGACAGCCAACCCAGTAGAGGTAGGGGGAACTCAGTGTTAATGTTGGGTATAGGAAGTGAGCTTGGTCAGTAGTTTGCAGTACTTCAGTGAAAACTGCCAGGCTCTATTCTGGCTGCTAGGGTAGACATGGTATTCTGTCCCCATGGCTGAGCTGCAAGTATAGGGCTCTGTGAGACACTGTCTCCAGACTGCCTCTTCAACTTACTTACAAGGCAATGTTCATAGATAGCTTTAAATCCTGTTGTAGTACATCAAGCAGTAGGTAAAAAGACTTTTCTCAGAGACAGGCTGAGAGCACAGGAGCTTCTATCATGGGTAAAATGGAGAATGTGAAGGAACATGAAAAAGGGAGGGGTTAGACACATCACAGGGAGACATGTAGAGAGAAGGGAAAAACTTGTAAGGAAGCAAACATTACTGCATAGCAATGAAACAACATTATATAGGAACTAAATGAAGCGCAATACAGTCCAAAAATTCCCAAATCATGAGACATAACACTCCCCGTCTGAAATCTTTAGATTTCACAATGATTCATTTTGACATGATGTCTTCTGAGGATGTCACAGTGTTAGGATCATTCAGCCATGGAGGGTCCTTGTTGGAGTCGGGGTATCCCCGTAACAAGAAATACACAGACACGTAGTGTATAATCAAGTACTGGGAAGCCCCTGAGCGCGTCTGCCTCCATAAGTGCTGTCCCTTTATTTATACTAATAATCTTAGTTTTTTTTTTGTCACACATGCGCAGTAAAATGCCTTTGTTTCACAAGCAGTGAAGTGATGATTCATAACAGTGGAATGTTGATAAGAAAGTTTCATAAACAGAAAAGTGATAGCAGTAGAAGGTTGCTGAGACAGCTAAAAACAAGTTACAATCTAATTTCTGGGCGTCAGTCCAAATGTCCAGATAAGGGAAGAATAACTTCATCTGTGTCTTACATCGTAGTCTTGGGTGAAGTATAACTTCTATCATCCTCTCAGTCCCCCCTTTGATTCTTCCTTATGGACTTTTGGTAGAAGACCTGGTCCGGGAGTTCTTTTCTTTCATATTCTTGAGTCCGTGTTACAAAGCTTATTTATGCATATTAAAATAATTTTTAATCCTATTTTAAACACTACATATATGACTACTATAATTAGCACAATCTGTAATATACCTTGCAGAATTCCAGCCACCCAACCTCCAATACCCTTAAACCAGTTCTTTGGGTTGAGAAAGGAGAAGGTGTCTGACCACCAGCTATCTTTATTTTGGTCATTGTGTCTGTATTTTTCTACTATATCAGGTTTAAAAGGTTGAGAAGAAGATACTGTGCTACTAAAACTGAGTTGTATATTTTCTGTAGGAATTAACCCTAAGTCTGTTAGTCCCGTCTTATTTCTAGGAACCCATACACCTCCTTTAAACGCTAAATATTGTAAGTTGTTTATTTTTCCGGTCATATTACCTTGCCACCAGGGAAATCCCACCCACCCCACAACTGGGATGGCAACAGTGGTGTTCCATAATCTAGAATTAACGGTTTGGTTATTTGCTAATTTGTCTGAGCAATTAGTCCATGTAAACACTTCCTCAGGGGTCATGGGTACGGCCAGGAAGGGTATGCTCGTGGCTGATATTGGAGAATGCGTACAAATCCAACAGTCTGCTATTTTCTGTCCGCCATCGAGCAGCCCGTTTACCAATGTCTCATGATGTTTTATAAATTTATTATCTGCAGGTTTTGGGGAACTTAGTTTATCCCACAGGTCTCCCTGATCTATCGTTATAGCTAACACAAGTACAATCACCACTATTTCTTTTTGCAATGGCTTGCATGTACCCATGCTGATTTTCCTTCCAATTTTACTGCAGTTGGAGTTGTCAATAACACCTGATATGGACCCTCAAATCTGGGTTCTAGCGTTCTTCTGTTATGTCTTTTTACGTAAACTTCGTCTCCTGGTTGCAGCTTGTGCGTTCCCTCAATGGAATCTGGATCTGGAATGGAAGAGAACACTAAAGAGTGTATTTTAGACACATGCTTACATAAATTTTGTACATAAGCAGTTAAGCTTTCAGTTTCTAACATTAAAGTCTGTGGGAAATACAATCCTGTATTGGCAACTCTACCAAACAATATTTCATGGGGGGTGAGTTTGCTCTTTCCCTGGGGGGTGTTTCTGACTGAATACAATGCTATTGGGAGACACTCAGTCCATGGTTTCTGTGTTTCTGCCATGGCTTTCTGTATTTTTAACTTAAGTGTTCCATTCATTCTCTCAACCTTACCAGAACTCTGTGGGTGGTAAGGGGTGTGTAGTTCACTTTTTATACACAACATTTTCATTACATTCTGAAAGATCTCTCCAGTAAAATGTGTACCTCTATCTGACTCGATCACTTCTGGGATACCATAACGGGGTACCAGTTCATGTGCTATTTTTACTGCAGTGACTTTAGCCGTGGCTGTATGAACTGGATAAGCCTCTGGCCACCCCGAAAACATGTCCACACATACCAGTACATACTCATAGTGTCCATGCTTAGGCATCTGGATGTAATCGATCTGAAGTCTCTGGAACGGATATAGTGGTCTTACATGGTGCTTCTGGGGGGTCTTAACAGTCTGTCCTGGATTGTGGGCTAAACAGATTTCACAAGAACCACATTTTGCTCGAGCTACCTGGCCGAACCCTGGGGCTAACCACTTCTGTCTGACCCTCTGTATCATACCGTTTGCAGACACATGTGTAGGTCCGTGGGCTTCACTGACCACAACAGGGTACCACGCTCGGGGGAGACAAAGCTCATCTCCTTTTCTCCATAGTCCTTCTTTTTCTTCTGCCCCCTGTTTCTGCCACTCTTCTTTTTCTTCTCTACTCACCTGCTGGTGGGCTTCTTTGAGCCGTGTAATTAAGTCAAATTCTGATACTGCACTAATAGTGTGGTCAGTTGTCAGAGGTTTTACTGCAGCTTGCTTAGCAGCCTTGTCGGCTCGGTCATTACCCCTAGCTATCTCGGTGTCGAGTCTTACATGTGCAGGTACTTTTATTACTGCTACTTGTTTGGTTGAGGCAGCTGATTCTAGGATTTGTCTAATCATTTGTCCATGTTTTACTGGTTGACCTGAAGCTGTCATGTAACCTCTAGCTCTCCATATACATCCAAAATCATGTACAATACCATATGCATATCAGTAAAAATATTAGCGGTTTTTTCTTTTGCTAACTGTAATGCTCGTATTAGAGCTAATAGTTCAGCTTCCTGGGCTGAACAGCTGGCCTGCATTGGCTCAGCTTCAATAATATCATAATCTGATACAATGGCATAACCTGTGTGAAAGTTACCAGTTTCATCTGCATACCTACTTCCATCTATATACATATGTAGGTCTGGATTGTCAAGAGGGGTGTCCTGTACATTAGGTAGCCCTTGTGTTTCTTGTTCTATACACTGTAAGCAATCATGTATTATATTGTCTTGTTCGTGGTATTGTAAAAAATTTTCATCTTCGTCTTCCTGACCTCCTTCCACTCCCCCCTTTGTCTCTAGTGGTAACAGAGTGGCTAAATTTAGAGACAATATGCGGCGAAAAGTGAGGTTTGGTGGCATTAGTAAGGAGCATTGTAATCTAAGATGTCTAGCCATTGAAATGTGTTTTGGCAATACCTGATTCAGTATGCCATGTACATCATGTGTAGTTTGTACTATTAGGGCATGGTCTAGTACTATTTCTGAGGCTTTTTCTACCAAAAGAGAGACAGCTGCTACTACTCTGACACATGATGGTGCAGCTTTGGTAACATTATCTAATTGAGCAGAATAGTATGCAACAGGTCTTTGTTTATTTTCATGTTTCTGTGTTAGTACTCCTGTAGCATGATTAGACATTTCCGCAGCCATTAATTGGAATGGTTTGGCGTAGTCTGGGATTCCCAAGGCCGGGGCTGACATGAGACCTTTCTTGAGGTCTTGAAAGGCTATGAGCGCTGATTCAGTTAACTGAAAAGGCTCGATTTTTAAACAATCATATAGAGGTTGCATAAGCTGACTAGCATGTATAACCCATTGTCTGCAGTGTGATACTATTCCCAAAAATGCTCTTAATGTTTTGTAGTTCTTGGGAGGAACAAGATCTCTAATGATTTTTAGTCTGTTGGCGGTGAGGTGCCGAATACCTTGTGAAATGCAGTGTCCTAGAAATACTACCGTAGTCATACAAAGTTGTACTTTTTTCTTGTTAACTTTACAGCCCATGTCTGCTAGAAATATTAACAATCTTATTGTGTTGCTGTTTGCGGACTCTTGAGCAGGGGCACATAATAATAGGTCATCAACATATTGAAGAATTACAACCTCATCCGTAGGTTTGAAATTTTGAAGAACTGATCTCATAGCTTCTGAGTACAAGGTAGGTGAATGTATCATACCCTGTGGTAATCTTGTCCATGCTAATTGTCTATTCTTAAATGTAAATGCAAACAGTTTGTAACAGTCTGGGTGTAATGGTACTGAAAAAAATGCATTTGACAAGTCTATGACAGAAAATACTCGTGCTGTTGCTGGGATCTGTGATAGCAACGTGTGTGGATTTGGCACAACAGGAGTAATAGGTTCCAAAATTTTATTTATCTCTCTTAAATCATGTACCATCCGGTATCTAGCAGCTGACCCCTCAGTAGATTTCTTTTTTACGGGGTACAACGGTGTATTGGCTGGTGACTTTACTTCTATCAGTACTCCAGTTTTTAGATAATCTTTTATCTGTTCTCCTATGGCGTGTTCTTGTTGGGCACTAATAGGATACTGTCTCAATTGGGGTAGTGTCACACCTGGAACAGGAGTGACTTTTACTGGAGCTATTGGCATTAGTCCTACATCGGTGTCATGTTGTGCCCATAATTTTTCTGGTACCTCAGAAAGATCTAAAATAATTTGGGTAGGGGCAGGATCTTTCTCATCCTCTAAGGCTTGGATTTTTACAATGTTTTCTAGAGACTCTTGGTCATCAGGCACCAAAATTTGGACTCTACCATCCTCCAAAAATTGGATATTCATTTCTGTCTGCTTTAATAGGTCTGTACCTAGAAGACAAGTAGGTGCCCCTTTGACAAAAAGAAATTTAGATAAAAATATTTTAGATCCTATCTTTGTTTCAAGGGGAATACTATATGGGAGTGGCCTGATTCCTCCATCATACCCTTCGGTATAGGTTACATCATCTGATAAACAATCAGCATTTGGTAAGGCGTCTTCATTGAGGACGGAGGAAGTTGCTCCGGTATCTATTAGAAAAGGGCATTGTTTTCCTGCTACTTTTACCTGAATTATTGGGCGCCTTCCAGTCAAAGTGGTTTGCATCACGTCTAGTCACTCGCTTGCTGCAGGAGCAGAAGCCTGTACTGTCTTTTCTTGTGATTCTCTTGGGACATAGGTACCATCTTCTATATCCCTGGCTTTTTTCCTGCATTCTCTAATCCAATGTCCTCCCATAGTTTCCTGTTAAACCTGTCATGCCTTGCTACCTGAAAAGTTTTGCAAACTTTCCCTAAATTCTTAGTTGCTTCTACACCACACCTTTCTTTCACGATTGTATAGACATCTTGTTCATCATTTGTGGTCTTAGTCTGTTTGTTGCCCATTTTTCCTGACTATTCTTACCTTAGGAGGCTTTTTGGGTTAGATAAAATATATTCTATATTTTACCTTTCCTCGTTACCTATTCTGTCCTAAGGAGCCATTGTTGCCCATTTTTCCTGACTATTCCTACCTTAGGAGGCTTTTTGGGTTAGATAAAATATATTCTATATTTTACCTTTCCTCGTTACCTATTCTGTCCTAAGGAGCCAGTATCTGAAACGGTTTCTCTGGACCGTTTTGTCTGAAGTGTAGAGTAATTCTAACACATATATATATAGCAACAAGGGCAAGACCAACAATACATAAAATGAACCATACAGTCTCCATTATATATCGTGTCCCTGGAGTATTATCATTACTTCCATGGGCTCATTCTGTCAATCTCTTATCCGTCAAAAAGGAGGACAAAGGTTCGGGAGTTAAGCGTGAGCGAAGGTTTCCCCGAAAGGACACAACCTTATGACTCAGTTAGGCAATCTCCGTAATACTTATGTCATCTACCTTAGTGCGGCTTATGAGGCTATTCCCGACATCCACATCTCTTTCATACCATCCGTTTCATAACCTTCTCTGACCTCTCCTTCGGCAGATCCTACAGTATATACATGAATGACCCGAGCTATAGGTATCCTTCTCTACTAGTTCCTCAATCCCAACACAAGATATGCATGAAATTTACGGACTATCGCAGAGCAGATGTAAGAGAACTAACAGTGTCTCTTACCTGGCCAGGTTTGTCATCTGCTGTTCCGATGTCCCAATCTCAGCGGTTACTCGTGCCGGTTGATGAACTTGAAGGAATACGCAGACCTCGGGTCCCTGTTTCGGGCGCCAGGAATTGTTAGGATCATTCAGCCATGGAGGGTCCTTGTTGGAGTCGGGGTATCCCCGTAACAAGAAATACACAGACACGTAGTTTATAATCAAGTACTGGGAAGCCCCTGAGCGCGTCTGCCTCCATAAGTGCTGTCCCTTTATTTATACTAATAATCTTAGTTTTTTTTTTGTCACACATGCGCAGTAAAATGCCTTTGTTTCACAAGCAGTGAAGTGATGATTCATAACAGTGGAATGTTGATAAGAAAGTTTCATAAACAGAAAAGTGATAGCAGTAGAAGGTTGCTGAGACAGCTAAAAACAAGTTACAATCTAATTTCTGGGCGTCAGTCCAAATGTCCAGATAAGGGAAGAATAACTTCATCTGTGTCTTACATCGTAGTCTTGGGTGAAGTATAACTTCTATCATCCTCTCACACAGTAAACTTGAAAGACAAAAAAGAAATACACAAGTGACGCGCCCCCGGGGCCGTGGGGTACTCGGTGCCGGGCCGGTCGTTGCTAGGGGAGAAGTCACAGTGGCTGTGACCCGGTGCGTGACCCAGGGCGGTCAGTAAAAAGGGGAATTTTATAGTTTATGTATGCAGTTCGTGACGCCACCTGTGGCATTAGGCTATAGGTAGCCGCCGCTGCAGCGCAGGTCCTCTGAAGCTGGTGTTTAATGCAGCAGAGTTGGTTTGGCTCTCCACAGGTAGAGCTTAGCTCCAGGGCAGTGTGGATGTTGTAGTGAAGTAGATGATGCTGGGCAGTGCAGTGCAGGGGTGATGGAGCAGTTAATAATCAGTCCACAACTCAATGGCGGTTTCCTCTTATGTTTACTTGCGGTGATTAGGCAGACCGGGACACCGGTGCTGGCTAGAAGTGGAAGTCCGGGCAGCCTGGAAGCAAGTAAGGAATCCACCTTGCCAGGTGGCGTTGTAGGCCTTCCCTTTTGCACTAATCTCTTTGGCCCTGCTGCGTATAGCTATGCTGCGGCCCTCGTCCCTGAGTACAGCGTCTTTGTGCTCACCCGTATGGCAGGCAGCTCGGGCCTTCCTGGAGTGCCACTCCCACGTGCCGGTGCTGGGCCCTGCAGTGCTGCTGAGCCTCCAGGCGTCTGGTGGGGCCAGGAGACCTGCAGTCTCCTGCCCTCTGGTTTCTGCTGCTGGGCCTTCGGTGCCCCACAACCTTGGACTCCGGTGTCCGGTTCTTCCATGCTCCTATCCTCAGGTGCAGCTCCACTCCCCAGGTCTTTCCTCTTCAACGTCCCTGACTTCAACTCCTGTCTGCTCTCCTCACACTAACTAACCTCGCCTCCAGATCCCAGTTGCTAAGGGGAGGAGCTCCCCTTGCTGGTCTGGAGCCAGGAACGTGTTGCATGTTAGTATACCTGACTAGGGGACCCCTGCTTGCTTCCAGGCATGGCATCACCTCTTGTGAGGGAGGCAATGCCACTGTGGCAACCGGACTCCTGGGGTGCCACACAAGTATATAACAATAACAGTTGTAGTCCAATTTTAAATTGGTGGCGTGAAGTCCACAACAGCAGGATAATCCGAGTGCAATTGTAAACCCATCTTCGGATTGGGAAAGCTGCAATGTGCAAACACTTCCACCAACCCAACGATTCACTGGTGAAAGTTCCAATGTCCCAACACAGCTGGAGGTATATGGTGATAAGCTCCCCGCTGTAAGCTATGTCCAAAGTTCTTCATGTGATGCCTTCTCTCATGAAGCATTTGACGGTATAAGTCAGGTGTATACCAGCCTGCACAACCGATGACCAGCTCGTGAAGCGTTCAGAGTGATGAGGCCTCAGCTTCAACTTTGGTATCACGGATATGCAGAGTGTAGAGATGGCTGGTCTAACCTGTCTAACTGGTTGGTCAAGTTCAAATGTGCTGCCAGCATTGACAGAACAAGGGTCCTCAGGAACAAAACTTGGGGACGGCAGCCAGGTGTTGTCACAAAGGCAAGATGCAGCCATGAGTCCTGGTTTTGGGTATGTTGGATGCAAGTCAGTGGAGATGTGGTGCCACTGTTCAGGAGCAACTTCTGCAACCTCCACCACTAGTACAGCAGCACAAAGACAAAGTCTTGGTGCAGTGTGAGCAGGCCTTGAGGCTAGTTTGGCCCTGTCCAGGAAAAATCCACAATGTACCTTGTCGACGGCTTCTGAGGTGTTAAGGTAGGCTACTGCAGCTATGGCCTCTGTAGATGCATTGGAGAAAATGTGGACTTCTCTTCTAGTGGCGGCTGAAAGAGACTTTAAGGCCGAACAAGATAGGAACGAGATGGGATGTTCTAGGATCTTTGTGGTTTCTGGACAATAGTGGAGTGTTCCAATCCGTGTTCTCAGCGGTCAACTGTCTCAACAATATCTTGCCTTGAATGGTGATGGGTGCTGTAAACCCGAGAGGATCATAGATGCTGTTTACAACAGGTAAGATGCCTCGTTTGATGAAGGGTATAATGCAGACTGACTGCACTGACACCTGGAATGAGAACTAGTGATGAGCGAGCATGCTCGCTACCGCTCAGTGCTCGCCCGAGCATCTCACTTCTCGAGATGCTCGGTGCTCACCGAGTATGTCCGGGTTGCTCGGGCGGGAACTCGGGTCCCCTCCCTGCATGTTTGGTGCTCTTTAGAGAGCCAATGAACATGCAGGGATTGCCTGCCATGCACTGTAATGCCATAGCCATGTTGGTTGTGGGCATTACAGTAATTGGCTGACCGCACAGCGTCATCAGGTCTATATCAGACCTGGCGCCGCCATGCTCGTCACAGTCACTCCGGAATCAGACAGTGTAGGGAGAGGTGCTGCTGCGTCAGGGAGAGATTTGCTTGTGTATTAGGTAGTGTAGGAAGAAAAACCGTACATTACACTTATCCATCTTAACAAACAGTCCTTCTGAGGACTAATCCATCTGCAGAGATATCAGGCAGGCAGGGTGTATAGGCAGGCAGTGTATATAGCAGACTGCAGTGCATATAGCACAAGAGGCTCCATTCCAATTCTGCCTTCTGCTGCTGTTAGATATTTCTATACAAAGGCCCAGGTCTCAGGGGCCAGGAATACTTTTCTTTGGATCTTAATCCTCATTATTTGCTTAAAAAGCAATCCAGAGAACACCGTTTTTCTGCGCCATTTGCTTGTTGGTACTGCAGAATACAGCCAGGTCCTTTCCATATTACAGCGCTAGAAATCCAGCTATTTAAAACCATGTTTTCTCCGTCAAACGGATCACATATACGTTGTCAGAAAATACTGCCATTTCTGGGCTCCATTAAAAATTTCCTTTAGTGTGTCAGTGAAGCAATTCACAGCAGTTTGCTGTTCAAACTACTTACCTACAGGCCAGGTATTTAAAACTCTGTTTTCTCCATCACACGGATGACATGGATGTCAGACATATGTACCATCCTCCAAAACTTTGAGGGCTCCACCAAGATGGTGAGCGGCGATAACGCCATAATTAGCACCACCATCCCGCTTCTGTCTTCTGAAACGCTCTCTGCTCACAATCAAAGAGGATGCATTGCAGGCAGAGCACGATGAGATGGAGCAAGGAACCATACAAGGTGATTACACACAGCCAAGCCTCATCTCATCCCAACGTGGAATGGGTGACAATGAAGAAGAGGAGGAGGAGGAAGGACAGGAGCTAGTTTCATGCACTATAGACGGTCCTACCTACATAGCTGTCATACCGTCTGTTCAGTGTGAATGGCCAGAGGACAGAGAGGAGGAGGAGGAGAGCATGGTCAGTCATCCTCTTGGTGAGCACATGGAAGTCTTGCCTGTTAGTAGTCTGGCATGCATGGCTGAGTTTATGTTACGCTGCCTTTCCCATGACCCTCGTGTTCTCAAAATTTTGGGTGACAGTCATTACTGGTTGGTGACACTTCTAGACCCACGCTACAAGGAGAACTTTAGATCTCTTATTCCTGAGGCGGACAGGTCTACAAAAATGGGGCTATACCAGAAGGCCCTTGTTGCGTAACTATAAAAAAAAATCCCATCTGAAAACGCTGGCGGCAGAGGGCACACTTTGTTGGACAACCAAGGAGTACAGGCGAGAGAGACAGAACTTCAACCAGCAGAGGCAGGGGAACACTGTCAAAGTTCTGGGAGAGTTTTCTCAGACCCTCCCATCGCACAGGCCCTGAGGCGTGGGGTACTCTCACAAGGAGTGCAAAGTTTGGGAAGATGCTGAGGGAGTACCTTGCCGACCGTACCAACGTCCTCCGTGATTCCACTGTGCCTTATAATTATTGGGTATCCAAGCTGGATTCGTGGAATGAACTGGCTCTCTATGCCTTCGAGGTCCTGGCCTGCCCTGCCGCCAGCGTTTTATCACAGCGGGTTTTTAGTGCCGCTGGTGGAATTATAACTGATAAGTGCATCCACCTGTCAACTGAAAATGCTGACAGGCTGACTCTTATAAAAACGAACAAGGGCTGGATTCGGCCAGACTTCTCAACACCACCGAATGATAGTGTAAGGGGGAAGACCGGGGTGTAAGTACTTTCAGAACAAGGGATCCAGAACTGCTGGGGCCGTGCCTCTGGTTGCAGGGGGAAGACAGACTTGTAGCACAGGAGTCAGGTGAGCGGGAAGCTGGGGGCGCGTCCAGACCCAGAGCTCAGGGGTGAGGTGACAGGGGAGCTGGAAGCGTCTCTAGGAAGAGGGAGAAAAAGGAGTTTTGCGTGGGAAAGCAGGCAGTTGACGGTGGGAGTCAAGCCCGACTAGAGGGAGAAGAGAAGCAGGGTCCGTGGAGCCGAGCAAGTGAGGTGCAGTGTTATGGACTAGGGGCTCCGCGGGTCAAACTGGAGACTGCCCGCTGCCGCCAGAAGACGGAGCATTGTTTAGGCGGGGAAGCCAGAAGAAAACAACAGCGGCATCAGCCGGCATCTGCCTTGTTGGGAACAAGAGTCAGCTAAGTGTAAAACTGCCGATTACAACCGTGCCGACTCTGCTACATCTAGCCAAACTGTGAATTGTCGTTTATAGTCTGTTGCCTACTACTCCATTTGTTGTCCCCATATTTCCCCATATTTCCCCTGTTACTCCCTGCGTGGAGATTGACCCTATTACAGTAAATCCCCCTTGTTTATTAACCCTGTACTGGCTGCTCTGTGTTTCTGTGTCACTGCATCTAAAGTACCTGTGTTACATTTGGCGTAGTTGGCAAGATTCAGTCTTTAGACACAGACACTGCAGATCAGCCCATCCTGGGAGCCCCTGGATCTAGCTTGCCACTGGGGAGCATGCTCAGCAATCTCCCATAGTTCACCGGGGACAATATGATGCTGTGGGACTGGGTTGAGAGAGTTAGGAGTATGTTACGTATGCATCCGATGACCTCAGCTATGCAAGCCGAAATAGCCCTACTGGCCCTAGACGGCGAGGCCTGGCACTCCGTGATGTACCGCCCTCCTCATGACCGGGATACTGTAGAAAAAGTGGTGCGGATATTGGAGAAGATGCATGGGGATCCCACCAATGTAGGAGAGCTGAGGATACGGCTGTTTCACCAAGTGCAGCAGAAGGGGGAGACTGTGACGCAGTATGTTAATGCATTACAGAGGGTGCATGCCTATACTGTGGCGCCCCTGAGGGTTCAGTCGCCACAGATGTACTGCATCTCTCCCAGAGGTGTGGTATCTCACTCTCAGGTAAGAAAGGAGTACAGTCTGGGACCCTAACATCTGCATCCAACACTACACTACTCCAGACCAGCTGGAAGGGCAAGATGTGTCACGTTTCCTGCTGAGCCCTGTCCCTGGCTGGAGTAGGGGGAACCATGTAGTGGGTGTGGGTGGAGGAAGTAAATCAGGGGAGCATTGAAAGGAGTGATATTAAAGAGAGGGTGGAACATTCTAGGAGGGTTTTTCAGTGAGAGGAAGAGTTGGGAGCAGGAGCTCTGCTCAGGAGGAGGGCCTGAAGAGAGGTCCAGGACAGACTGAGGAGAGAGAGAGGAGCAGGAGAGGCTCCAGGAATGTGGAAGGGACCCCAGGGGTATGGGCAGTGCTGAAGGCCACCCGTACGCCCGAATCTGCCAGGCGGTGGAGGGGTCAGGTCGCACAGAGGTCCCGGACCGGTCCCTAAACTAACAGAGTTCTTTAAGCCTCAACTAGGAAACCGGAGGCTGCAGTATTTCAGGTACTGCAGCCACAAGCCACATCTGTATCACCAAGAAGGTGGCCATAGAGGACCCAGGGGACAGAGAAGACGTCGCCCGACAAGGCCCGCGGTCACTGGATTGGGACACTAGGCGTGAGGTGCAGGGAGACGGCCAGAAGGAACACACCGAAGGGGGTCCCGCTATGTACTCTGGAGGTACCTGAGGGTTGGCTGAACCCCTCCCTGAGTAAGCACAGGACGGCGTGGGAGGTTACCCAGGCCCTGGTAACTTAGAGTCTGAAAATCGTGAGTAAAGCCCTGAAGACTGCACCCCACCGTTTCTGTCAGTTATTGCTGCTGCGCCATCACTCCCCGCACTACACTGCACCACGAGTGCTACTTCATAACAACAACATCTACACTGCCCTGGAGCTAAGCTCTGCATGTGGAGAGCTAAACCAACTCTGCTGCATTCACACCAGCTCCAGAGGACCTGCTCCGCAGCAGCGGCTCCATATAGCCGCATACCACAGGTGGCGTCACGAACTGTATATAAAAACTATAAATCCCCTGTAATATCCCCTTTTTACTGACCACCCTGGGTCACGGACCGGGTCACCGCCACTGTGACATCACCCCTAGCAACGACCGGCCCGGCACCGAGTACCCCACGGCCCAGGGGGCGCGTCAATATCACTAGAAAAGACGACATGGGGAATTTGGGAATGGGCCCCCCTGACGTGATCTCAAGGGGCCAATTTGTGGCAGGCCTCAAGGATGTGCAGCCGAAGCAGGTCTTGCGGGAGCGCCTGTGCGCTAACCCACATATGACTTTTCTAGAAGTGGGGGCGGAGGCACGTGTGAGAGAGCAGGAGATGGGGGTGACGGCCCTGGCAGGGATGGTCCAGAGTAATGAGGTACCCACCCTGCCTGCAGCTGAACCGGAATAGGCTCGAGAGATGCGAATGGAGATACAGGAAATGCGGGGTGAATGGTCCTGTCTCAAGAAGACCCCTGCACCGACACCAGAGATAACCCGATCGATTGCCCGAGTTAGTGAAAGAATTGAATTCAGGCCCTGTCCTGCAGAAGAGATCCGTAGAGAAGTGAGGCAGCCCTACACAGACAGAGACACTGCCTGCTGGAAGTGCGGAGGCGCAGGACATTACGCCAGGGGCTGTGCAAGCCGAGGGCGGCCGTTAAACTAACGGGCTCCGTGTTTGGGGGACACAGCTCAGAGCCTAAGGAAGGGGAAAGAAAAAGAGGAAGTCCCAAAGACCTAGTTTCCACTAGCCCGACTGACTGGGCCGAAATAAGCAGTCGGGCTGTTCACTGCCTGATTGACACGGGATCCCAGGTGACTACGATGACTGAAGCCTACTTTCAACAGCAATTTCCAGAGATAGCGCGGCCTGAATGGGGACCAGTAATTAGACTCACAGCAGCTAATCAATTACCCATCCCGGTCGCAGGGGTGGTATGGATGAAGATCCGAGTGTATGGAAAAGTTGTGGGAAAAAAAGGGGGTCATCTTGGTCGCAGGGGAAACCAGAAGTGGACCCCCGGTGACCCTCGGAATGAATGTGCTGAAAGAGATCGGGCAAATCCTGATTAGTGAGCCGAAGGAGATTCCTCTAGACCGGTGGGACCCACGAACCCCCCAAAGGAGGGTTTTTCAACAATTAATCCAAGCCACCCAGGCTCAGGAGACGTCGAGTGAAGGGAAGGTCCTGGGGAAAATAATAGTATCTGCAGCTACGGCGCTCACCTTACCGCCAGGACAAATTGTTCTCACGTTACCCGCACGGGCCTGCACACCTCTTGAGGGGGTCGAAGTTCAGATAGAACCAACATCGATGGACAAAGTACCCCCCAGACTCCTGGTGGCTCGGACACTGGCCACCGTCCAGAGTGGCACTGTTATAGTGCGGTGCGTTAATCTGGGCGAAGGTGATCTCACACTCCCTCCCAGGGCGGAAATAGCCCAGATTCTGGGAATGCCAGAGAAGTTGGTGCAACCTGATGTGGTACAGCTGTTCGCTGTACGAGGAGACCCCTGGACTCTGGAGGTCACCGTGCCACCGGAATCCCACCGTGCTAGTGCGAAGGGGGGACGAAGAATCCTAGAACAAATGCAGGCTTAATTGACGGGACTTTCACCTCGACAGGTGCAGCAGGTTGAGGAGGTACTGGAGCAGTACCAGGAAGTCTTTGCTCGCCATGAGGATGATTTTGGTTGCACCGAAGCCATTACCCACGAGATTTCCACGGGGAGCGCTGCCCCAGTGCGGGAGAGATGCCGGCAGATACCTCCCCAGATGTATAAAGAGGTCAAAGAAATGCTAGCCTATATGTTACAGAATGGTGTGATACGGGAGAGTCAGAGTCTGTGGGTATCCCCGATTGTCCTGGTCAGGAAGAAAGATGGGACCCTGTGGTTCTGTGTGGACTATAGACGACTGAATGCCTGTACAGTACGAGACTCTTACTCACTACCCCGAATCGAAGAGTCCTTGTCGGCCTTAGGGAAGGCAAAATACTTCTCCTTGGATCTGGCCAACGGGTATTGGCAAGTGCCCGTGGCCGAACATGATCGTGTGAAGACGGCATTCATATTACCCAAGGGACTGTTCGAGTTCAATCGGATGCCCTTCGGCCTGACTAACGCCCCCAGGACATTCCAGCGTCTGATGGAGAGGTGCCTGGGCGATTTGAACTTCGAGGTGACACTGATTTATCTTGACGACATAATTGTCTATGCCGCCACCTTCGAGGAGCACCTCCAGCGACTGGAGCAAGTACTGAGTCGCCTACAGAGTCATGGCCTAAAGGTGAAGCCCCAGAAGTGCCACCTGTTCCGCAAACAGATCGAATATCTTGGTCATACTGTGTCCGGTGAAGGAGTCAGGCCCAACCAGGAAAAGGTGGCCGCCGTAGAGGAGTGGCCTACCCCGAAGACAGTGAAGGATGTTCGGGCCTTCCTGAGACTTGCCGGGTACTACCGAAGATTCGTGAAGAACTTCACCCGCATAGCCAACCCATTGCTGGAGCTACTTAAGGAAGTGCCGGCGGGCTCCAAGAATCAGGCGATTTGGTGGGGAAGCAGCCAGGAAGAGGCCTTCCGTGCCCTAAAAATGGCCCTGACCGAGGCCCCAATACTTGCCCATGCAGATTTCTCCCAACCATTCATACTCCACACTGATGGGAGCCTACATGGTCTGGGAGCCGTGTTATCCCAAGTACAGGAGGAGAAAGAGCGCGTGATTGCGTACGCCAGTCGCTCCCTTCACGACTCTGAGAGGAACCCAGATAATTATAGCTCTTTCAAATTAGAGTTGCTGGCTCTGGTTTGGGCAATGACCGAAAACTTTGCAGAGTATTCGTCCGGGTCCAAAGTACTGGTGAGAACAGATAACAACCCGCTGGCTCACCTGGTGAATGCGAAATTGGGGGCCCTGGAGCAGCGATGGGTGGCCCGCATGGCCAGGTACCGGTATAAGATCGCCTACTGGTCTAAGGAAGAGAATACTCATGCCGACGCCCTCTCCAGAGTGACATATGAACGGCCTGATCATGACCGCGATGAAGATTTGGAGGCAGATGAGGTCCCTAGCTTCCGAAGTTTCGTGGGACCGCTGGTCGCGGCGCAGGGACAGATCGGAGAGACGTCAGAAGAACAAGTGCTAGGGCAGCCAAGAGATGACTGGGTCCGACTTCAACAGACTGACAAAGAAGTCGTCCAATTACGTCAATGGGTGGCTTTGAGACAGGTCCCCAGTCGAAAGGAGAGGAGTACCCTGTCCCCGGGGGCCCTGAAAATGCTGGGACAATGGGAGAGACTTTGTTTGTGAGACGGGCTGCTGTACCGACGGGTACTGCTACTGCGAGAGTTCGGGATCACTTGGCAAGTGGTGATCCCAGAGAAGTTGGTCGGAGTAGTGGCTAAGGAGGCTCATGAACGAGGGGCTCACTTCGGATGTGTGAAGACATTTCAGTGGTTGCAGAGGCTGGTGTATCACCCCCGACTGCGAGGAACAATAGAAGACACTTGGCGAAGATGTCGGAGCTGGTTAAGCCCCCGGAGCAGCGGGTCCCCATACAAACCATTGTGACTTCTGCCCCCTTGGAGGTGCTGATGATCGACTATTTGACTGTTAGACCGGCGCATCTCGGGTATGAGCATTGCCTAGTGATGACAGACCACTTCACAAAGTTTGCGGTGGTGATCCCGACCGGAGACCAGACCGCCGAATCTGCTGCGCAGGTGTGGCGCCCCTGAGGGTTCAGTCGCCACAGGGGTACTGCACCTCAGAATGAGGTGTGGTATCTCCTCTCCCAGGTAAGGATGGAGTACCTCACAGGACCCCAACCACACACTCAACACTACACCGCTCCAGTTCTGAATGGGGTCTAAAGCACCATAGTGCTGCCCTGGGCCTGAATTGAGGAGTTGGGGGGAACCAAAGTTAGGGGGAACCACGTAGTGAGTGAGGGTAGAGGAAGCACTTTACTTTAGCACTTAATAGAATCATATATAACTGGAGGCCATTTTAAGAACCGGGTCTTTGGTCGTGGGTCTTTGGGACGGCAGGTCAGCACAAGGCTGCAGCCGCCTCAGGGTCCATGGTTCCCGGTCTCAGGCCTCGAGATGGGGGATTGGGGTAGAGTTATAACCGGCTCTGTCCCCGGTCAGAGTCCAACCAAGAAGGCCCAGGAGGGGAGCAGAGGAGATAGGCTCCACAGGCGAAAGGATCTCAGGGGGTGCGGACGGAGCGGAGTCGCCACCTGCATACCTTATTCTGGCCCAGCCAGAGAGACCCTGCCGCAAGAGGGGGTACCGGTCCCCGATTATCTGACTTTGCACTTCACGTCTCTGTCGGAAAAGTCCGGAGGCTTATGTGGATTCCAGGAGGATACGGATGGAGCGGAGTCACCACCTGTATGCCCTAATCTGAGTTTATCCAGAGGGACCCGGCCTTACGCCACGTTCTCACCACAAGTCACCAAAAAGGGCACCCAGTCGGTCCGGGAACTACACGTTACCCACAAGGGACATCGCAGTACCCGTACGGGACTCAGTGGGGGACATAAGGAGGGAGAAGTTCAACAAGAGAGGAACACACTAGAGCGGTGGTCCTGACTAGTGCTCCTGAGCTACCTGGAGTGTGCTGAACCCCACCCTGGCGGCCACAGCTCGCCATGTGACAGCAGAGAGAAGCTCTGAGCTGAGAAAACACCACCGTGAGTAAAGACTTGGATGACTTCAACTACTGCATCTGTCTGTTCTTTCCTCCGCGGCTCTGCACCTGCCATCGCTCTATTGCACACCCTCTCTATGCTGCCGAGGCCCCGCTCCACCTGTGGGGAGCCGAACCATCTATAGCTGCCTGAACACCGGCCTCAGAGGACTGTCGCAGCGCTGGTGATCCACACCAGACACTACAGGTGGCGTCACGAACATTCCCCCTATCCCTTACACCTTTTCCCCCTTCCCTTTGCTTTTAAGAGTGACCCCAGGGTACGGGCCCTGGAGCCGGCCGCCGCTACATCCCCTAAAACCAACAGCAAGGCCCGGGCGCCGAGTCGTCCCCATCCCCTGGGCGCGTCACAGGCCATCTGCCGAGACTTCATTCGGGTGTACGGCTGCCCAAAAAGGATCCATTCCAATCAAGGCGCCTGCTTCCAGGGCCGGGTGATGGAAGAGCTGCACCGGTTGTACAGGATTGAGAAGTCACGGACTACTCCTTACCACCCTCAAGGAAATGGGGCCTGTGAACGCTTTAATCGGACACTGACCCCAATGCTCCGCACGTTGGAGTAAGATTGGAAGGTACGGTGGCCTGAGTTTGTGGCCGAGCTGGTGTGGGTCTACAACAACCGAGTGAATAGTACGACGGTGTTCACTCCTTATACCTTACTGTTCGGTCGAAAGGGGCGAGAGATTACCGAGTTAGAGCTGGACCCTGAGGAGGACTACCCACGGACGGGGATGTCTTCCTGGGTCCGGGAACACAGTCATCGACTGCAGACCCTCCGACGGTTGGTATAACAAAAGTTTTGGGAGCTTAAACATCATGAGACATTGCCTCTTCGAGGGACAGCTCTGAGGCCCGGGGAGTGGGTGTTGGTTCGAGACAGGCGGCCCCGAGGCAAATTGAGTAGGCGGTGGGAACGGACCCCGCACCGAGTGAAGCGCAGGGTTTGCGCTGAAGGACCTGTGTATGAAGTTCAACCCGAGGGGGCTGAAGGAGCCCCTACCAGAGTGGTTCACCATAGTATGCCATGGCCCTGTCTGTCTAAAGATGACAAAGATGAAGAAGGATCACCTGCTTCTAGAGAGGGTCCTGTCACAGTTGCCCCAAGCCACGATGTGGATGAAGAAGAATTGTTGATTCTACCTCCGAGCCCCAGCACTCGATTACCTGCAGTCCCCAGTGCAGGCGGCGAGGGAACACTATCGGTTGAAGCCACCGGGCAGGCGGAGATTGGGAATCCAAGTATCCCTGCACCCCCCATCGGTCAAACTGAGTTACGCCGGTCAGAACGGACAACACCAGGAGTGCCTCCTCACCGTTATGAACAAGATCAATTTATATGGCAACGTATCATTCAGGAAGTCCAAGAATGTGAACGTTTGATGAAGGAACTCTCGCCCGTGGAATGGCGAGTTAAAGGAGAGCGGGAGTGTAAGGGAGAAGACCGGGGTGTAAGTACTTTCAGAACAAGGGATCCGAAACTGCCGGGGCCGTGCCTCTGGTTGCAGGGGGAAGACAGACTGGGAGCACAGGAGTCAGGTGACCGGGAAGCTGGAGGCATGTCCAGAGCCAGAGCTCAGGGGTCAGGTGACCGGGGAGCTGGAACCGTGTCTAGGAAGAGGGAGAAAAAGGAGTTTTGCGTGGGAAAGTAGGCAGTTGACGGTGGGGGTCAAGCCCGACTAGAGGGAGAAGAGACGCAGGGTCCATGGAGCCGAGCAAGTGAGATGCAGTGTTATGGACTAGGGGCTCAGCGGGTCAAACCGGAGACCGCCCGCTGCCGCCAGAAGACGTGGAGCCGAGCAAGTGATGTGCAGTGTTATGGACTAGGGGCTCAGTGGGTCAAACCGGAGACCGCCCGCTGCCGCCAGAAGACAGAGCATTGTTTAGACGGGGAAGCCAGAAGAAAACAACAGCGGCATCAGCCGACATCTGCCTTGTTGGGAACAAGAGTCAGCTAAGTGTAAAACTGCCGATTACAACCGTGTCGACTCTGCTACATCTAGCCAAACTGTGAATTGTCGTTTATAGTCTGTTACCTGCTACTCTCCTTGTTGTCCCCATATTTCCCCATATTTCTCCTGTTACTCCCTGCGTGGAGATTGACCCTGTTACAGTAAATCCCACTTGTTTATTAACCCTGTACTGGCTGCTCTGTGTTTCTGTGTCACTGCATCTAAAGTACCTGTGTTACATTAGCAGCGTAACATAAACTCAAATCCAGTGTCTTTTCTTGGAGGTGTATTCCCATGCACCTTTTCACACCCACACATGGGTATACGCTTCCTGATTTTGGCTATTTGCTCTTGTCCTCCTCCTTCTCCTCATCCTCCACCACCATATCACCAGGGTGACCGTGGTCCATGATGCAACACCCACATAATTACACTTAGTGCATGGGCATTACAAGTATAGGAGGCCCGCTCCTTTGTAATGGGAATATTTTTTTATGAAGCCCTCCTCCACGTCTCTTCCAAGGGGCATTGAAGTGCCTCCAAATTTTTGGCAGCCCTTGCATTCACTGCATAGGCCAACACTATGGGACACTCTCCTTTCTAATGGGAATTTGTCATTACTGTGGCCCTGCTCTAAGTGTCTTTAAATTCTTAGTGGGGTTTTTCCTAAAATTGGTCAGCCGTTGGACTCACTGCATACCCTATAACTGTATAGCAGACCCTCTCCTTTCTAATGGGAACATGTCGTACTTGTTACTGTGGCCCTGCTCTGTGTATCTTTAAATTCTTAGTGGGTTTTTTCCTAAAATTGGTCAGCCATTGGACTCACTGCATACCCTATAACTGTATAGCAGACCCTCTGCTTTCTAATGGGAACATGTTGTACCTTGTTACTGTGGTCCTGCTCTATGTGTCTTTAAATTCTTAGTGGGGTTTTTCCTAAAATTGGTCAGCCGTTGAACTCACTGCATACCCTATAACTGTATAGCAGACTCTCTCCTTTCTAATGGGAACATGTCGTACTTGTTACTGTGGCCCTGCTCTGGGTGTCTTTAAATTCTTAGTGGGGTTTTTCCAAAATTTGGGCAGCCCTTGCCGTCACAGCATGGGCATTACCACTATAGGAGACCCGCTCCTTTATAATGGGAATTTTTTTTTTACTGAGACCGTCCTCTATGTCTCTTCAAAGGGGTATTGGGTTGCGTCCAAATTCTTGGCAGCCCTTGCAGTCACTGCATACGCAATAACAGTATAGGAGACCCACTTGTTAATAATGGGAACAACAAAGCATAGCCTGCCGATGGCTCTCTAACAATAGTGAGGGCTGACTGCTGGCCTTTTAAGAATAGTAAGGGCCGTCTGATGTCCCTATAAAAATAGGCTTTATAACTTTCAGAGTCCCTCCATTATAAATAAAACAGGATGTGTCTGATGATGTGTCACACACTACATTGCCAGATAAGGTTGTAAAATGTTACAATGACATTTCCGGGTGAATGCATTTGTCTTAAAAAATAATGTAAAAAACCCAAAACATTAGGATCTTTCTTTAGTATAAAAAACAGCGTCACCAATTTAACCTCAATGTAATCACATTGTTCAGCTCATGCACCTCCTCCTCCATCTCCGAAATGACCACATCAGTCACAAGCTGACTGCACTGCAGCACTGCCTTGGCCAAGCGGCAACAGGCTGTGCTGAAGATAACATGCTTAATGCTTAATTGACAAACCGCCCAACGCTGCAGAGTTGTTGAAAGCTGTAACACAGCAGCCTGATCTGTGTCTCTCACCGCTAAACATACAGCCAGGCATGGTCGTGTGTGACAATGGGCGGAACCTGATGACGGAGAAATGACAGCCGAAGTAGATACGGTTTCCCTCTATACCAGTCCTTTCACCGAGCTAAATACAACTCTCAGCAAAAAAAGTTGTGGACTGGCTCCGTACCGTCCCTGGTCACTTTCACCTGTCCACGTGTTTGTGTTTAGGTGGTCCTTCCCAGTAAGTGCACTGGGGAGGGCATGGGTAATGTTGTGGGACCTGTGCTAGTGGAAGGCAGAGACGATACCGGGAGAAATAGTGGCGGCTGGGGACCGAGTATGGACACCCGGCCGCCGCCGGCATGAGGTTGTGAAAACCTTCCGCCTCCACGAGCTTAAAAGGCCATATTTCAAGTGCAAGCAGCTGCCCAGATATCTGGCAGTTTGATGTTGCGGCCTGTGGCTGTGTGGTTGGCTGGCTGCATACTTGCACTTGCATTCCAAGTAACAGAAAACTAAGCAGATGGTGGCCTCTATCCTCATGGCCTCACCTCAGCATTATGAACTCTCCTGAAGGAGAAGCCAGGGCCCGCCGGAGGAGTCTCCGGTTCCCTGGTGGGCCTGTCAAACCCTGCCCGAGAAGCAACCCTGGCTAAGAAAAGCGTGGGGGAAGGTTCCCGGACACTCTATGGCTGCTTTTTTAATGTGGATCAGACATGCTAATGCATGTTATTTCTTAAACCGCATTGCAGATCAGGCCATTGTCCAACTCTGTATTCATGAAATTAAATGCGCAAAGAAAGATGTGTGTGTGTCAAAGCACCACCGACAAGTGCAAGTTGATGTTGGACGGGCTGCCATTGCTTCTGCAACAAGCTGCATTAGAGGACTTCCTGGGAGAAATGAAAAACAAAAGGGGTGGGGTGGAGAAGCGCAGTACTTGTGTGAACCTGTATAAAGAATGGAGTGTACGTGCAGATACAGTAGTCCGCTCACCTAAATGGGTTGTGCAGACCGCACAACCCGGGTTAAACAGCCACTGGCGCTGATAGCGCTGCCACCATGCCTTGAGCGTCTCCTCTGGATTAGCAGACGGAACTTCCAATCACGTGGTACAAGTGTGGATCACGCGGGTGGTGACGTCACAGCAGGTCCTGCAGCTGAGGATATATCCAGTTCTCCGCAGCCCCGAGCCACAACTCCCAACGGGAAAGGTGAACAATGTGCAAAATTAAGTGGTCAGTGGGGCGCCAGATACTAAAGTGGCTCCCCACTGACCACTTCATTTTGCACATTGTTCCTGGGAGAAATGACACCCAGGCTAGATACGGTTTCCCTCTATGCCAGTCCTTTCACCGAGCTAAATACAACTCTCAGCAAAAAAAGTTGTGGACTGGCTCCGTTCCGTCCCTGGCCACATTCACCTGTCCACGTGTTTGTGGTTAGGCGGTCCTTCCCAGTAAGTGCACTGGGGAGGGCACGGGTAATGTTGTGGGACCTGTGCTTGTGGAAGGCGGAGGCGATACCGGGAAATAAAGTGGCAGCTGGGGACCGAGTATGGACACCCGGCCACCACCGGCATGAGGTTATGAAAAGCTTCCGCCTCTACGAGCCTAAAAGGCCACATTTCAAGTGCAAGCAGCTGTCAATAATTTGGCAGTATAATATTGCAGCCTGTGGGTGGGTGGGTGGCAGGCTGGGTGCAGACTTGCGCTTGCATTCCAAGGAATGAGGTAGGGACAACTGAACGCTGCACTGGGACAAGGACGTGGACGGTGATTGTTGCAAGTCTGCAACGACAGGTGCATGGCGGGAGGCATCTGCGCATGCGCCAAGGATCACTTATGATGGGCACACTTTTAGGCAGTGACCTGGGAGTCAGAAATGCTTCCAGAGGTCTTCCCCATGCTGTTCCCATGTCTATTCAGCACTGTATGCATGTGTCTGATGATGTGTCACACAGCACATGGCCAGATAAGGTTGTAAAATGTTAAAATGACATTTCCCAGTGAATGCATTTGTCTTTGTTGAAAGCAATGCAAAAGTGCAAAAACGCATCAAAAACGCTACATGTGAACATAGCCCAGGGTGTGGAGGAGTATTTTTGTTTTTGGTTATTTGTTTTGATTTATACACTGCGTGCAGAATTATTAGGCAAATGCGTATTTTGATCACTTTGATACTTTTTATACATGTTGTCCTACTCCAAGCTGCATAGGCTTGAGAGCCAACTACCAATTAAGTAAATCTGGTGATGTGCATCTCTGTAATGAGGAGGGGTGTTGACTAATGACATCAACACCCTATATAAGGTGTGCTTAATTATTAGGCAACTTCCTTTCCTTTGGCAAAATGGGTCAGAAGAGAGATGTGACGGGCTCTGAAAAGTTCAAAATTGTGAGATGTCTTGCGGAGGGATGCAGCAGTCTTGAAATTTCCAAACTTTTGAAGCGTGATGATCACCGAACAATCAAACGTTTCATGGCAAATAGCCAACAGGGTCGCAAGAAGCGTGTTGGCCAAAAAAAGGCGCAAAATAACTGTCCATGAATTGAGGAAAATCAAGCGTGAAGCTGCCAAGCTGCCATTCGCCACCAGTTTTGCCATATTTCAGAGCTGCAACGTTACTGGAGTATCAAAAAGCACAAGGTGTGCGATACTCAGGGACATGGCCAAGGTAAGGAAGGCTGAAAAACGACCACCTTTGAACAAGAAACATAAGATAAAATGTCAAGAATGGGTCAAGAAATATCTTAAGACTGATTTTTCAAAGGTTTTATGGACTGATGAAATGAGCGTGACTCTTGATGGGCCAGATGGATGGGCCAGAGGCTGGATCAGTAAAGGGCAGAGAGCTCCACTCCGATGCAGATGCCAGCAAGGTGGAGGTGGGGTACTGGTATGGGCTGGTATCATCAAAGATGAACTTGTGGGACCTTTTAGGGTTGAGGTTGGAGTGAAGCTCAACTCCCAGACCTACTGCCAGTTTCTGGAAGACAACTTCTTCAAGCAGTGGTAAGGAAGAAGTCGGTATCGTTCAAGAGACTGGGAGTTCTGTGGAAACTGTTTGGGTCAGAATACAAGGAGAGAACAACGGAAAGGACACCATTGTAGGCATTTACTACAGGCCACCTGGGCAAGCTGAAGATATGGATGAACTCTTTATGTATCAAATGACCAAGTTCTCCAAAAAATATGACGTAGTGGTCATGGGAGATTTCAACTATCCAGACATTTGTTGGGAATCTCTCTCAAGTAAAACTAACAGGTCAAGCAAATTCTTATCCTCTCTTGCTGACAACTTTATCTTCCAAAAGGTAGGGGAGAAAACAAGGGGATCTGCTACTTTGGATCTAATCCTTATAAACAGGGAGGAAATGGTTGAGGAGGTAAAGGTGGCTGGGACCCTAGGAGGCATGCTATTATAGAATTTTGGATAACTAGAGGAGGAAGACATGTGAAGACTCAAACTTCAAGGTTAGATTTTAGAAAGGCAGATTTTAAGAGACTCAGAAAGAGAATAGGAGGGATCCAATGGCTGGATGTCCTTAAGGACAAAAATGTCCAGGAAGGATGGGAAATTTTTAAAAATGAGATTCTCAAAGCACAATCGTTAACAATCCCGAAAAGTAGGAAGAATGGGAAGCATTTAAGGAAACCAGGATGGATGAACACAGAACTTAAACACATGCTAAAAAGAAAGAAAGAAATGTTTATTAAATGGAAAGAGGGAGGCATATCTAAAGAAGATTATAATGCAGTCTGCAGATCCTGCAGGGCACGTATCAGGTTAGCTAAAGCTGACAATGAATTAAGGCTTGCAAGAGATGTCAAAAGCAATAAAAAAGGATTTTGGGGGTATGTCAAAAGTAAAAGAAAAGTCAAAGATGCTATAGGATTTTTACAGGATGAAAATGGAGAAATGGTAAGAGAGGATGTTGAGAAGGCCGAACTTTTTAATTCCTATTTTGCATCTGTTTTCTCTCAGAAAGAAAATGTAACATCAACTGATTTTCACTGTCCTTTTAAAGGAATAGAAGAATCCAAGTTATCTGTAAACAGAAAGATTGTGAGGGAATATTTAGCTAACATAAATGAGTTCAAGTCTCCAGGTCCAGATGAATTACACCCCAGAGTACTGAAGGAGATCGTAGAAGAAATTTTAGAACCACTCTCCATAATCTTTGAAAATTCTTGGAGAACAGGAGAAGTCCCAGAAGACTGGAGAAGAGCAAATGTTGTTCCTATCTTCAAAAAGGGGAAGAAGGTGGACCCAGGGAACTATAGGCCGGTGAGTCTGACTTCTATACCAGGAAAGATCTTTGAACAAATTATTAAACATCATGTATGTAAGTACCTGGATAAGAATGAAGTGATTAACCAGAGTCAGCATGGATTTGTAACTAACAAGTCATGTCAGACTAACTTAATTTCCTTCTATGACAGAATCACTGACTGGGTGGATCAGGGAAATGCTGTAGATATAGTATATCTTGACTTCAGCAAAGCATTTGACAAAGTATCTCACACCATCCTTATTGAAAAAATGACCAAGTATGCAAATGACCAGGCAACTGTTAGGTGGATTCATAACTGGCTTAGTGATCGGACTCAAAGGGTGGTTGTAAATGGCTTCACATCCAGCTGGATGAATGTCTCAAGTGGGATACCACAGGGCTCTGTCCTGGGATCTGTATTGTTCAACATCTTCATCAATGATTTAGATGAAGGAATTGAGGGTAAACTGATTAAATTTGCTGATGACACAAAGCTAGGAGGGATAGCTAATACTAGAGAAGAGAGAGAGAGGATTCAAAAAGACCTAAATAAACTGGAGCAGTGGGCAGCAACCAACAGAATGGTTTTTAACAGGGAAAAATGCAAAGTACTACATCTGGGCAATAAAAATGAAAAAAGCATATACAGAATGGGAGGAATAGAGCTAAGCAACAGTACATGTGAAAAAGACTTAGGTATACTAATAGATCATAGACTGAACATGAGTCATCAGTGTGATGCAGCAGCAAAAAAGGCAAATACAATTCTGGGATGTATTAACAGAAGCATACAGTCTAGATCACGTGAAGTCATTATCGGTCTTTACTCCTCTTTGGTCAGACCTCATCTGGAATACTGTGTACAGTTTTGGGCACCACATTTTAAAAAAGACATAGACAAACTGGAACAAGTTCAGAGAAGAGCGACCAGAATGGTGACTGGTCTGCAAACCATGTCCTATGAGGAACGGTTGCAGGATTTGGGAATGTTTAGCTTGCAAAAAAGAAGACTGAGAGGAGACTTAATAGCTGTCTACAAATATGTCAAGGGCTGTCACATTGTAGAAGGATCATCTTTATTCTCATTTGCACAGGGAAAGACTAGAAGCAACGGGATGAAACTAAATGGGAGGAGACACAGATTAGATATTAGAAAAAACTTTTTGACAGTTAGGGTGATTAATGAGTGGAACAGGCTGCCACGAGAGGTGGTGAGTTCCCCTTCAATGGACGTCTTCAAACAGAGGCTGGACAGACATCTGTCTGAGATGATTTAGTGAATCCTGCTTTGAGCAGGGGGTTGGACCAGATGACCCAGGAGGTCCCTTCCAACTCTACCATTCTATGATTCTATGATTCTATGATAAGAAAAACATGATTTTCATGCAGGACAATGCTCCATCACATGCATCCAACTACTCCACAGCGTGGCTGGCCAGTAAAGGTCTAAAAGAAGAAAGAATAATGACATGGCCCCCTTGTTCACCTGATCTGAACCCCATAGAGAATAGAGATGAGCGTTGTTCTACTCGAACTGTTCGCCAATCTCAAATTCGAGCTGTTTTGGGCGGTGTTCGAGCCGTTCGGTGAACACGAACGATTTGAGAAAAATTCGGCTGTTCGAGGTTATGTTCGATAACTGTTCGTGCACCAAAATCATAACTGGATTTTTTCTCAGTAATGATGAAAATTAATGTTAATACGCAGTTTGAGTGTACAGCGGGGTGGGGGGAGGGGCAGGGGATGGATCTCTGCAGGAATAATGAAGATCTCCATTTTTTTTTCTCTTTCCCGCATTTACAGTGGGGAGGTGCAGTCTGTCAGCCTATCAGCAGCGCACACACGGAGCGAAGTGCTTTTTTCACACAAGCAAGGGCATGTGTCATTGGCAGTGTATGTCACATGTCCTTGCCCTATAAGACCAAGCCATTTTCCCCGTCGCCACCATTTTCTCACTGCTGCAGCTGCGTGTTAGACGGCACCGCTGTTGCTGTGTGCGCTATACCTTGTTAATTTTAAGCCAATTTTCGCACAAATCTACAGATAGCTTGGGAGTAGGGAATAGTTGTGATTGCAGTCCTTTTAAGGACTAGGTTACAGCATTTCCTACGACTTTTATCAGGCAGGTCTGTGCTCTTAAATAGATAGATTGTGGGAGTAAAGACTAATTGTAATTGCAGTCCTTTTCAGGACTAGGTTACATCAGTTCCTATCAGTTTTTGCCAGGCAGGTCTGTGCCAGTGCTGTGCAAGTTTTTTTCACAGCATTTGGCTGAATCTAGCAAAGCTAATCCTTTTTGGCCTATTGCAGAGTGTGTTAGTCAGTGGAGTAGCCTATCTGTGTTGCAAGATATACCACCTGTGTATAGAATACCAATTTTTTTACTGCACCTAGTGAAGTAAAATCTTTTGGGCATAGCATCATTCTATTAGTCCATCTATACTGACCTCCATCAGGTTGCAAATTGAATATAATTTTTTTCTGCATCTAGCTCTGAAAAAATATTTGGGCTTCTAGCAGTGTGTGGGACTTGTTCTATTAGTCCATCTATACTGACCTCCATCAGGTTGCAAACTGAATATAATTTTTTTCTGCATCTAGCTCTGAAAAAATATTTGGCCTTCTAGCAGTGTGTGGGACTTTCTCTATTAGTCCATCTATACTGACCTCCATCAAGTTGCAAACTGAATATATTTTTTTCTGCATCTACCTCTGAAAAAATATTGGGCTTCTAGCTGTGTGTGGGACTTGTTCTATTAATCCATCTATACAGACCTCCATCAGGTTGCAAACTGAATATAATTTTTTTCTGCATCTACCTCTGAAAAAATATTTGGGCTTCTAGCTGTGTGTGGGACTTGTTCTATTAGTCCATCTATACTGACCTCCATCAGGTTGCAAATTAAAAATAATTTTTATCTGCATCTACCTCTGAAAAAATATTTGGGCTTCTAGCTGTGTGTGGGACTTGTTCTATTAGTCCATCTATACTGACCTCCATCAGGTTGCAAACTGAATATAATTTTTTGTCTGCATCTAGCTCTGAAAAAATATTTGGCCTTCTAGCAGTGTGTGGGACTTTCTCTATTAGTCCATTTATACTGACCTCCATCAGGTTGCAAACTGAATATATTTTTTTTCTGCATCTACCTCTGAAAAAATATTGGGCTTCTAGCTGTGTGTGGGACTTGTTCTATTAATCCATCTATACAGACCTCCATCAGGTTCCAAACTGAATATAATTTTTTTCTGCATCTACCTCTGAAAAAATATTTGGGCTTCTAGCTGTGTGTGGGACTTGTTCTATTAGTCCATCTATACTGACCTCCATCAGGTTGCAAACTGAATATATTTTTTTTCTGCATCTACCTCTGAAAAAATATTGGGCTTCTAGCTGTGTGTGGGACTTGTTCTATTAATCCATCTATACAGACCTCCATCAGGTTGCAAACTGAATATAATTTTTTTCTGCATCTACCTCTGAAAAAATATTGGGCTTCTAGCAGTGTCTGGGACTTGTTCTATTAGTCCATCTATACTGACCTCCATCAGGTTGCAAACTGAAAATAATTTTTTATCTGCATCTAGCTCTGAAAAAATATTTGGGCTTCTAGCTGTGTGTGGGACTTGTTCTATTAGTCCATCTATACTGACCTCCATCAGGTTGCAAATCGAATATAATTTTTTTCTCCATCTAACCCAGCCAATAGTTTTGGCCACTCAGCTCTGCTCGGTTCCCATCCATTGTTTTTTTGTGCAAACAACTCCAGAGTTGTGAATTAGTTAACCACCAAAATGAGTGGAAAAAGGCCTGCTGCTGGTGGAAAGGGGAATAGGCGTGTTGGGAAGGGGAAAAAAGGTTGTGTCCGTGGGGTAGGTGTTAAAGCAACAGTAACATCTGCAGAAGAAAGACCATCTTCCAGCCAAACTAAAATGTCTACTTCTTTTAGCGGACAATGTGATAAGATCCCTTTCTTACGGCCACGCCAATCGCTACAAATTCCAGATGAGGCACAAAAACAGCAGGTGCTTCAACGGATATCAAGTGCTCCTTTAAGTGGGCTCTCCTCCACATCAACTTCAACATCACAAATACTCCAGTCCTCAAAGGTGTCACCCCAATCGCACTTGCTTCCTCACAGCTCCCAAATCTCCAGCTGCCCGTCTGAGTATGAGGTAGAACAGATGGTTGAGTCTGCAGAGCTGTTTACTCATACTATAGCCTGGGAATCAGAGGTCGACTCCAGCGCTTCTGTGAATCCAGACGAGGAAATGATCTGCACTGATGCCCAGAATCTTTATGAATCGGATCCAGGACCAGACGCAGAAGGTTCTGACCATAATGTAGACCCTCATTCCCAAACTGTAACTCCTGTTGGTGGAGACAATGAGGAAGATGATGATAAGACTCAAATACCTGATTGGAGCGACAACTTTAGTTTTTTGTCAGGGCAGGAACAGGTTGGCTCTGAGGACGACGGGTGTGATAACGCACAGGGTGATGATGATGAGGTTGGAGATCCCACTTACTGTCAACCCACAGTCAGCCAAGAGATGAGGTCAGCAGAGGAGGTGGAGGAAGATGCTAGTGACGACGAGGTCAGGTTGCGCCTTCCTGGACAGAGACATAGTACTGGAAGGACGTCAACAACTGCATCCTCAAACACAACTCTGCCTCTCACCACAAGTCGTGGTGGCTCTTCAGGTCGCATGGGTGCTAAGCCTTGCATAGCCTGGGCATTTTTTCAGATCGATAAAGATGACCCAACTCGTGTTATCTGTAACATTTGTCAGCAAAAGCTAAGTAGAGGCCAAAAAATACATAGTTTGAGTACTTCATGCATGAACCGGCACATGGACATGAAGCATAAGTTGCAGTGGGAAGCTCAGTGTGCTACAATGCGGCCTAGCCGGCCGGGCCAACCACCGTCTGCCATATCTTGTGCAACCGCGGCCTCTTCATCCTCTGTGACTGGGGGGACAGCAGTCACACCTGTTTTGGGTCGCAGACCTGCCACCTCTTTACCCGCAACAGCCAGCGTGATTGGCAGGTCATCATTTTCTTTGGAGGTGGTAACACCAGCTGGTGTTGAGCGCTGTCCGACATCGATAGCACCACCTTTGGATCAAGGCAACCTAACATGTCCGCCTGCATCTTCCTCACAGACCGGCAGTTTGCCGGGGACACCCTTATCAACCCCGTCTAAGCACAATAGCCAGCCCTCGGTCCCTCAGATGTGGACAAGTAAAAGACCATTTCCTCCTAGCCATGAGAAAGCTAAGAGGTTGAATTTCACCATCTGCAAGCTCTTGGCTACAGAAATGCTGCCTTTCCGCCTGGTGGACACAGAGGATTTTCGAGACCTTATGTCCGTCGCAGTGCCCCAGTACCAGATGCCCAGTCGGCACTACTTCTCAAAGAAAGGTGTGCCTGCGCTCCACCAGCATGTCGCACACAACATCACCGCTTCTTTGAGAAACTCTGTGTGTGACAGGGTGCATTTCACCACAGACACTTGGACGAGTAGGCATGGACAGGGGCGTTACATGTCGCTGACTGGGCACTGGGTAACTATGGTGACAGCAGGACAAGGGGCTGCTGTCCAAGTCTTGCCGTCCCCACGAGTTGTGCGTCAATCCTCTTTATGTCAAAGTTCCTCCACTGCTTCTGCCTCCTCAACCTCCTCTCGGTCTTCCACCTGCACCCAAAGCCTGTCTGGTCATGCCACAAGCTTTCTAACTGTGCAGAAGGGATCCTGCACACCTCCTTACTATGCTGGCAGTAGGGCTCAACGTCATCAGGTGGTTTTTACTTTGAAATGTCTGGGAAATGTGAGTCACACAGCTGAGGAGTTGTGGTCAGCTCTGGAGAACCAATTTCATGAATGGTTGTCTCCACTGGACCTGAAACCAGGGAAGGCGTGTGCGACAATGCTGCAAACCTGGGTGCGGCCCTTCGCCGGGGCAATGTAACACACGTGCCTTGTATGGCTCACGTGTTGAACCTGGTTGTCCAGCAATTTTTAGCCCACTATCCCAGACTAGATGGCCTTCTGCAGAGGGCACGGTCGCTGTGTGCTCACTTCCGCCGTTCGCATCCCGCAGCTCAGCGACTTACATCTCTACAGAAGTCGTTGGGCCTGCCACTTCACCGGCTAAAATGCGATGTGCCTACCCGGTGGAATTCAACTCTGCACATGTTGCAGCGACTGTGGCAGCACCGACAAGCCCTGGTGCAATACGTTCTGACGTATAGCCTGGGCCAACGAGATCCAGAGGTGGGGCAAATCACGCTGGAGGAGTGGTCTCAGATCAGGGACCTATGCACCCTTCTGCACAGTTTTGAAATGGCGACGAAGATGTTTAGTGCTGACGATGCCATTATCAGCATGACTATTCCGGTGATTTACATGCTGGAGCACATGTTAAACAGAATTCGGAGTCAGGTGGTGGCACAAGAGGAGGTGGAGGAAGTAGAGGAGGAGGAGTTGTATGCGGAAGGGCTAACATCTGCAAGGTCCAGACGGTCGGCAGCACCAAGGCGGCAGGCATGTGAGGGTGGGGGAGATGGTTTTACCAGGGCGCATGGTAGCAGCCAAACTAGTGAGGAAGGTGCAGGAGCCCAGGAAGAAGTGGAGGACGAACTGATGGAAGACTCATCAGATGAGGGAGACCTTGATCACATTTCTGTTGTGCGAGGTTGGGGGGAGAGGACAGAGGAAGGAAGCATGATTGTTACCTCGCCACCAACACAACAGGGACTTGGTGCTCCTGGATGCGCAACACACATGAGTGCCTTCTTGCTGCACTACCTGCAACATGACCCTCGAATTGTGAGAATTAGAAATAATCCTGACTACTGGGTTGCCACACTGTTAGATCCCCGGTACAAAAGTAAATTTGCAGAAATTATTCCTGCCATAGAAAGGGATGCACACATGCAGGAGTATCAGCAGAGACTGTTGCAGAATCTTACATGTGCTTTTCACAAAACACCAGTGGTGCACGTAGTGAATCTCACAGTTCCAACTTGCCAACCGTGGGACCGTCAAGTGTTCAGCACTCAAACCGTAACAGAACCACAGTATCTGCTGGTAACATCAATTTTGCGGAATCATTTCACCACTTTTTTAGCCCATCCTTTGCAAGGCCACAGGAGACAAGAAGTCTGACACATAGTCAACGCCTAGAGACGATGGTACAGGAGTATCTCCAAGTAAACATTGAAGCCATGACTGTGTCACTGGACCCTTGCTCTTTTTGGGCTTCCAATCTGGATAAATGGCCGGAGCTAGCCACTTACGCCTTGGAGATCTTGTCATGCCCCGCAGCCAGCGTTCTGTCTGAACGTGTGTTCAGCGCTGCTGGTGGTGTGCTGACAGATAAGCGCACGCGGCTCTCCACTGATAATGTAGACAGACTCACGTTCATAAAGATGAACAAATCATGGATCCGAAACGACTTTTCTACCCCTGTGTCATCCTGGGGAGAGTAAAAGCTTGATGATTGGTTAAAATCACCCTACCAACCGTTTTAAGCTTTCAAATTACTAATCATGTTTATCTGTATCTTGACTGGAAAATAATTTGGGCTTTGTAGCAGTGTGCAGCACTGATCCTATTAGCCCATCTATACTAAGCTCCACCAGATTTAAAATTAATAATAATTTGTAGCTGCATCTAGCCCGGAAAATAATTTTGGAGCTCCGAGATGCGCAAGACACATAAGTGCCTTCTTGCTGCACTACCTGCAACATGACCCTCATATTGTCAGAATTCGAAGTGATCATGACTACTGGGTTGCCACACTCTTAGATCCCCTAAACTTTTCGATCAACCTTTTCATTTTAATAAAGACCAAAAAAATGGTCATTTTTGAAATTATAAGCATTAGCAGGTAATTAGAAACTGAAATCAAACAGTTTTCAACTCAAAACTTTATTCTAGGTGATGTTACATTTTCACATAGGACCCCTTGTTCGAAAGGAGCTTCTGAACTCTCTCGTCCATTGAATTTGTCAGGTTTTGGATGGTTTCTGCTTCAATTGTTTTGCATGAGGACAGAATACCCTCCCAGAGCTGTTGCTTAGATGTGAACTGCCTCCCGCCATCATAGACACTCCTTTTGATGATGCTCCAGAGGTTCTGAATGGGGTAGAGGTCAGGGGAGCATGGGGGTCACACCATAAGTTTGTCCCCTTTTATGCCCATATCAGCCAGAGATGCAGATGTTTTATGTGCAGCACGAGATGTTGCATTAACATGCAAAAAAATGATCTTGCTGTGAAATACATGGTTCTTCTTCTTGAACCATGGCAGGAAGTGCTGTTTGAGAAAATCCACATACATTATGGAGTTCATCTTTAGCGCCTTCAGGAATCCTAAAGGGGCCGACAATCTCTCTCCCCATGATTCCAGCCCAAAACATTACTCCACCTCCTCCTTGTTGGCGCTGTAGCCTTGTTTGCGTGGGGTGTCCATCAACCAGCCATCCTCCACTCCATCCATCTGGACCATCGAGCGCTGCACGGCACTCATCCGTGAACAAAACTGTTTTGAAATCAGTCTTCATGTAATGTTTGGCCCACTGGAGCCGTTTCTGCCTGTGTGAAGTGGATAGAGGAGGTCGACAGGATGGCATATGCACAGCTGCAAACCTCTGAAGTACCCTGCATCTTGTTGTTCGGGGGACGTTGGAGGCACCAGCAGCTTCAAAAACTTGTCTGCTGCTATGACAAGGCTTTTTTGCCGCTGCTCTTTTAACCTGACGTAATTGCCTGTAGGAAAGAGTCCTCAATTTGCCCTTATCAGCACGCACACGTGTGTACTGTGAATCAGCTACATACTTCTTGATTGCCAAGACACTTCATCCTGATCATCGCACAATGTTGATTGTAGTCATGCCTTGACCTAAACACTCCAAAATTTGTTGCTTCTCAGCAGCCGACACATCCTTTTTCTTTCCCATTTTGGCAGAAAATGTAGGCTGCTTAATAATGTGAGAGAGCCTTCTTAAGTAGTCTTGCCTTTCATTGGACACACCTGCCAAACTAATTAGCACAGGTGTCTGCAATTGCTTACAGTGATATAAAGAGCCCTGACACACATCACCATCAATGAGTTTAACTGACAAACAAACAAATTCTTCCCTTATCACTCCTAAACACTTTTTGCATAATAATTTGGAACACAGTGTACATGTGCTTTTCCACAAAACACCAGTGGTTCACGTAGTCAATCTTACAGTTCTAACTTGCCAACCGTGGTCTGTATGGAGTTGTTCAATAAAGGGCCCAAAATTAAGATAACATAGATGGGAGAGGTCTCTATGATTAGGAATTCCTAAGTATTTCATACCCTGTGAGGGCCAGGCAAAGGGAAAGTTGGACTGGATGGAATCCTATATGGATTTGGGGAGGGAGACATCGAGGGCCTCAGACTTCGCTGCATTGATTTTAAAATTTGACCATGTAACAAAGTGATCTATTTCAGCCATAACAGCATGGATGGATATATGTGATTGAGTGATATATACTAGTACATCATCAGCAAATAGAGAGCACTTGTACTCGGTGCCTCCCGCCTCAATCCACCTATTATTGGGGTTATGGCGAATTGATGAGAGCAGGTGCTCCGTCACTAGGATGTATAAGAGAGTGGACAGAGGACATCCCTGCCTTGTCCCATTGGTGATTGTGAAAGGTGATGAAAATATTCTGATGCACCCCCTGGGCCTTGGGACACCCGGAGCCGGACCCTTTTTGGTGGATGCTGGTGGTTGTAGTCTTCGTGGCGGCGACCCGGTTCCGTGGCTCAGGGTGGTCAAACCAGTGGCGGAACTATTTATGTGGTTTTGATGTTTAAATGTCCGACTACGCCACCCGTGGATTGCGGTCAGAGTGAACCGCCGCTGCAGGGCAGACCGCTGAGGCTGGTGTTGTGGGTGCAGCAGAGCGTAGCATAACTCCCCACGGGAGGAGTATAGCCTCAGGGCAGTGTATGCGGAGGATGGGGGTGATGGTGCAGGGCAGCAGCAGTAACGACACGGAGTCAGTGATGCAGTCCAGGGCCTTTACTCACAGTTCTTATTATCCAGACCACGTCTGCAGGTAACGGCTGCCCACGTCGTACTGTGCTCACCAGGTGAGGGGCTCAGACAACTCCCAGATAACTTTGGAGCGCTTCACAGGACCCCCTTTGTGTGTCCTTTGTCTGGCCTTTCTTACCAACCCTTCTGTCCGGCTGCCTCGGGCCTCCTCTTGGTAAACTTGGCGCCAGTTTCCCTGACCCTATGTGCTGCCCTCCTAGCGGGTGTAGCGAGGGGCTGCGGCACATAAAATGTCACAGCCTCCGGTTTCTAGCTGAGGGTCGTTTCCTGCCTCCACTAGTTTCAGGGACCGGTCTCCCCCTTTGGCCTGACCCCTCCATGCAGGTGGATTCGGGCGTGCGGTGGCGACTCGCCCGTCCGCACCCCTGGGATCCCTTCGTTCCTCGTTCCTGGAGCCTTCTCCGCTCCTCTTCCTTCCTTCTCCCTCTTCCAGGCCTGGGCCTCTGTTACTAGGCCCGCCTCCGGAGCAGAGCTCATGCAGAGCCCCTGCTCCCTGCCACTTCTGCTCAGACTTCTCTGCACTGAACTAAGATGGTGCCCACCTTTTATACTCCCTTCTCAATGCACCCAGGAACTGCTTCCTCCCTGCTCCTGCACTACAGGGTTCCCCTTCCTCAGTGTTCCCTCCCCCCACTCCAGCCAGGGACAGGGACTGTCGTGCCCATCTCAGGGGCATATTGGTCGCCCTGCCCCACGGCAATGTGGTGTAATGCATGCAGGTGTCGGGTCCTGATCCACACTCCATCCTTACCTGAGAGTGAGATATCACACCTCTGGGTGAGGTGCAATACCTCTGTAGCAACCGAGCTCTCAGGGTGCTACAGTTCCATTTATCTTTAGCCTAGGTGACGTATTGCGATACAGGGCCGTGATTTTGGCTATAAAAGGGTCCCCTAGACCCCTACCCCAAGCTTTTTAAGAGAATCATATATGGCGTGCCAGGAGACTCTATGGAATGCTTTCTCAGCATCCAATGAGAGTATCTAATTACAAATTTTTAACTGCATCTAGCCCAGGAAATACTTTGTGCCTAGTAGCAGTGTCTGCTAGTCAGCGGATTATCCCGGCTGTTAAGCAAGCTACACCACCTGTAGTTTGGACACTTAATTTTTTCAAAGGAAATGCTTCGGGACCACGGGATACTCAGTGAAGAGCATCAGGAGGCACCCCAAGGCATAGGGGCTGGGACTGGCAGTAGGATGCCTTGCGGTGGACAGCCGAGCTCGATCCTTATAAAAGCTTTTTAACTGCAGCAGCTTTAGTGGACGCTACTGGAGCTGGAATTACGCGGCTGCTGGCATGAGACTTGCCCTCCAATAGATCCTTGTAAATGGATTTAAAGTGTATTCATTCAAATTAGAGAGACAATTTAAATTAAAAAGCTTAGAGCTGCCTCCACCACAGGGGGGCTCGCTCGAGCCACCAGCGGACAGGCACCATTATTGGGAGAGGGGGGCTGGCCGTCAGGGTTCACCGCGGCTCTGGCACAAACCCGGCGACACGGAGGTGGCACGGGCAGGAGCGGACTGAACGTGTCGGCTTCTCACTTTTTGGATTTTAGAAGGGCATGACATGCCTATATCTGTGTCTCCCCCTCCTTTTACTCCTCCACCTCTTTTCTTTTCTCATGACTATATGTACTTGTCACTTTTCCATGTGTTAGTTGTGTCTTCTGAGCAGTTTGTCAGCTTTTGGACACCTTTGAAGGTGTTTTCTATGTGTTTCTATGTGTTTTTGTTTGCCTGCCATTGGTTTTAACGGTGTTCGAAGGTGTTCGACGAACAGTTCGACGAACAGTTCGGCGAACACACGGGTGTTCGACGAACCAAACCGAACTCTAACACTACGGGGGTGGCTCAACACTAATAGAGAACCTGTGGTCCATCATAAAATGTGAGATCTACAGGGAGGGAAAACAGTACACCTCTCAGAACAGTGTCTGGGAGGCTGTGGTGACTGCTGCACGCAATGTTGATCGAAAACAGATCAAGCAACTGACAGAATCTATGGATGGAAGGCTGTTGAGTGTCATCATAAAGAAAGGTGGCTAGATTGATCACTAATTTTTTTGGTTTTTGTTTTTGCATGTCAGAAATGTTTATTTCTAAATTTTGTGCACGGATATTGGTTTACCTGGTGAAAATAAACAAGTGAGATGGGATTATATTTGGTTTTTATTAAGTTGCCTAATAATTCTGCACAGTAATTAGTTACCTGCACAAACAGATATCCTCCTAAAATAGCCAAATCTAAAAAAAAAACACTCCAACTTCCAAAAATATTAAGCTTGGATATTTATGAGTCTTGATTGAGAACATAGTTGTTGATCAATAATAAAAATAATCCTCTAATATACAACTTGCTTAATATTTCTGCACACAGTGTATACATTGTACATGTCATGGAAAGGATGTTCCTTAACATATTTCCCAGGAAAATCCATTTTGGTTTCGTTTTGGTATGTTTTATTGTGAGTCCGTAAAAGTGGCGTAATACTCTGACTACGTTGTTGACAGAAGTGACCTGGGAGTCAGAAATGCTTCCAGGGGTCTTCCCCATGCTGTTCCCATGTCATTTGAGCACTGTTCCCATTGATTTGGGCAATTTTTAGGCCCTCTGCAGACCGCCGGGGGGAGCCGTCTGAAAAATGCTCGAGTTTCCCATAGACTTACATTGGGCTCGTTGCTCGGGTCGAGCACCCGAGTATTCCAATTTGCTCGACCCGAGAAACGAGTACCCGAGCATTTTAGTGCTCGCTCATCACTAATGAGAACGTGTCCTGTTTAATGTCTCAATGCAGACCAAGGCTGCGTGCATAGAAGGAACATCAGAACCCAGATCGAGATCCTTTAAGCTCGTTGTACTGTCCTCAGATGGAAATGCCTTCATTACCTCCTGGCTGATGGAGATGATCTTGTGAGGCCTGAGGTTCGCTGCCAACAATGTTTGCTGCTTTCTAGAGAGCTGATTGCTTCTTTACTTGTGGGTAGAGATTTAAGCACATCATCTACATAGAAGTTCTTCTCCACAGATAGACGAGCATCAGATCCATACTCCCTCTCGCCTCCCTGAGCTGTCCGTCTTGGTCCACAGATTGCCACAGCAGGTGAGGGGCTGTTCCCGAAGACATGTACCTTCGTCTGGTAGTCTATGACCTCATTATGGATGTCATTGTCCTTGTGCCTTAGGAACCTGAGGTAGTTTCCTCTGTGTTCTCTTGCAGGTACCAGTCTGTTGTCTTCACTTGTAGAATTAGGCTATGTGCCCACGAAACAGAAATACTCAGGATTTTTTCCTGAGCGTTTCTGCATCTCCCTGGCAGAAAAAAAAGCATGCGGATTGTACATGCGTTTTCCTGCCAGGGACATGCGGAAATGGAGCGTTATTCACTGACATTTCCGCATGCGTATTGACAAGCGTTTCCAAGCGATTAGCATCACTTGGAAAGTGCTTGTGACAACTAGGTCACACTATATAAATCCATGCAAACGGCATGGATTTATATAGTGTAACCCGAGAGAGTGGTTAAAAATAAAAAAATAAATGTATACTTACCCTCCGATGGCCCCCGGTGTCCTGCTTTACACTCCGTTCTCCCTTGCCGACAGCGGTGGATTGAAAGACCTGCCGATGTCAGCGTCGCGTGACCCGTCACATGACTCTGACGTCAGCGCAGGTCCTTCAATCCACTGCGAAGTGCTGGGAAGCAAGCAGGAGCGCAGCGCTGGCCGCCAGAAGGTAAGTATACATTTATTTTTTATTTTATTCTTTTTTTACAGATTTTTTAATGGTACCTGGGTGTGGATGAGACTCTCCTCTCCTCTACACCTGGGTACCATCCGCACATTAGAACGCGCCAATTACGCAAGTACAGATGCAGTCTTGCGGAATTGGCGCGTTCTAATGCAAGTCAATGGCTGTGAAAACCCTGTGCTTCCGCAAAATTAATGGACATGCTGCGGATTTTTGAGTGCAGCATAAACGCTGCGGAAAAATCCGCAGCATGGGCATTGAAAGTGCAGAATTGCATAGGGGACCATGGCAGAAGGCTTACCATGCGTTTACGCTGCGGAAATTTCCGCACCAAAAACGCATGAAATATGCATCGTGGGCACACAGCCTTAAACAATGTTGACCCGAGGTTGTCATCACAGGAGGGGAACGTGTTCATGCAGACAGGGGTTTCTTGCTGTCACTCACCGTTACTCAGTTTCTCTTTCAACCAGTAATGATGTGGGCATGGCTGAAAGTAAGTGCTGCAACCATTTGGCAAGACATAAGTCTTAAATCAGAAGATCCTTGTAGGTGTCTTCATCCTTTCCATGTAGACATCACCTATGATAACCCAGCCTAGATCAAAGCGTTGAGCAGATGGAGCATCTTGTGGCCCATTGATTTGTGGATGTACCTTGTGTAGCCGCAATATGTCTCTGCCAAGCAGAATTAGGATATTCGCTCTGTTGTCAAGCGCTGGTATCTTGTTGGCTATAGTCTTTAGATGGGGGTGACGAAGAGCAGCCTCTGGAGTTGGAATCTCCTCTCTGTTGGATGGTATCTGGTTGCACTCGACTAAAGTGGTTAGGGGTATCTTCACATTGTTCTCAACAGAAGAGATACTATGAGACCATTGGCTCTTCTCCCAGAAACCTCTGTAACACCACTATAGGTGCCCAGAGTGTAGGGGTGAGTGTTTCCCTTTAAGTCAAACAGATAAAAGAGTTCTGATCATCCAGAACGGCTTATATCTTTATGGCTTTCTCTGGTTAACCCTTAGGATGCACGTTCACCAGACATATCTTCGCACAGGACTTGTCACACAGGTCTTCCGCGCAGACTTCTGTACATAAAGAAAATATTGTGGTAAGACTTGCCGTTTGCTCTGCATCCTCCCAGCCATGCCATGTGGTGGGAGAAGGCATAAGCGGTGCCGAGTCAGATTGGGATGGTTGGACCGCTTGTACGTGGTCCTCACTGTCACACTCAAAACACTTAATAGAGATTTTACAGTCTTTAGCCCAGTGTTCAGTAGAAGCATAACATCTGTAACATACCCCAAACTTCTTTAGAAGTGTGGCACCCCTGCGGGGGATTACCACAGGATCCATAGGTGCAGGGAGAGATGTACACTTGGGCACACACAACACCTTCCACCCCAGGTCTGAGGGGAGGAGTCAGTTTCCAGGGAGACAGCAAAGTGGCAGTTAGTCTAGAGACGGGTGAAGGAGGAGAGACACAGAGAGAGCTGTTGGCTGAGGACCAGTTAAGCCCTGAACTAGGAAACAGGTCTGTGTTGTGAAAGCGCCCTAGAGAGAGGGACGGAGGCTAGAAGGAGAAAGAAAGAGATAAAACTATTATCCCTTTAGCTCACCCGGACACCGGAGTCCGAGATTGCTATTAATTCAGGAACAGCATAGAAAACCCGGACAGATCAGGAGGATCTACTCCCCCTGAAGAAGAAGGGGAAAGAGTTGCCAAACTTGACCAAGTATAGGACCAGGGGCCCAGAAAGAGAATTGGTAGCCCCAAGGAAAGGTCCTCATTGTCAGTTGTGGAGAAGGACCCCAAAGAAAGTAAAAGGTGGCAGGTTCAGCTTAAGGCAGGACTGATCCCAAACAACGCACACATTGTTAGAGGAGGCCTCACAAATCTCCAGAGTGAATATCTCTACCTGCACCGAAAACCTGGTTACCCTCCTGAACTGTACCTGTTACCGGACATCAGTAAAAGAAAGGTACTGAAACAAAGACTTAATGTGTGTGTGTGCCTACTTTGACATTACTGCCTATAGCATTCGTACAAGCCGTATGCCGATCACCTCAGCAACCATACACAGCGCTGGTAACCGATTTTACCAGTTACCACAGGAGGCGTCAGGATATAATACTCCCATCATCCTCACCCCCATCCCTTTACTGACAGTCCAGGGCACGGAACCAGGAACCGACCAACCGTGATCCCCACAGAAGTAACCCATCCATCCCGGTATCCAAGTACCCCTACCCCTGTCGACCGACTCAGAAGCTCCTTGCGTTCCTGGAGTTGTTTCTTTCTGAAGCCGATGCACTTCTTTAGGGGATGTGGAATCTTATGAATGGGACACATACGATTAGGATTTTCGACCTTTTCACATACCTCGCTCTTGTCTGGAGCTGGTGAAGATGTGGGAAAAACATCCGTCTTCTTCACTGACACTGGACTGCTGCGGTTTCTGTTGCTTAAACGTGGACTTTCATACTTGGGAGGGGATGAACCAGGGCCGCTGGGTTCTCCATAGAGAAAGCATGGGTCAGTCTTCACTCTGCAATATTTTCAATAAACTCGCAGAAGTAGGAATATGGAGGAAAGGAGACTTGTTTTTCCCTTTTGTACTCTGATCCACGTGTAGCCCACCTATCTTGGATATTGGATGGTAGTTTAGAAACTATAGCGATTACCCCACGAGCAGTGTCCAGGTAGCTGAGGCCAGACAGGTGTGGGTCTGCTTTGGCCAGCTGAAGCTCTAACAGGAGGTCACTGAGCTCTTGGAATTTTAGACTGTCCTTATGTTACACGCACACCGCTAGGTTCAGATGGGGCGAGACAGGTTTCATGAATTCTTTGGAATCCTGGGGGAACCGTTACTCAGGGCGATCATAGACCATGTGCTCCAGCTTCTCTCAGGCACACAGGGGTATTGACCCTCAGGCACAGACTCGTAGGTTGTTTCACTTGCTGACCAGACATACTTGACAAGAGTCCTCATAAACGATAGAACAGTAGCATTTAATAAGAAGCCGCACAGCCAGTGCAAGTTAAGTCTTATGAGCAACAGGCTCCAGTGACAAACAGTACAGTTTCCTTAGCAGCACAGCAGTTCACAGTCTTCCCAGTAGTACAGGACAGCACAGTTCTAATGCAAAGGCACATTAATGAACAAAGAATTCTTTACAGCACAGTGAGATGGAGGAGGGGGGAGGGTTTGCTGAGGGAGATGATCCCTGTGACACCATTTTTTCCAGTCCTTATCTTTCTGCCTGACAATACTCTGCACTGCTAGTTCAGGAACTCTACCTGACCTGTACTTAGCTTCACTCCTGACTTTAATCCTTTTTACTTGCAGGGGCAACCACCTTTCTCTTCGGCTCCAGCCAGACAGTAAACAACTTCCCCACAATCCCCCTGGGGCTCTGCTAAAACACTCCCCTTCTCCTGTGACTGTGTTAACCCCTCTAGTTGCCAGATGCTTCTGGAGCACAACACTTCCTGTCTCCTGTGCTTGTGTTACTTCTAATAGTTGCTGAATGCTTTTAAAGCAACAGCACTAATCCTGCATGTCACACTCTGCAACAGCACTACTTCTGCATGTCACACTCTGCAACAGCACTACTTCTGCATGTCACACTTGCTGGATATTTTTGGAAAATCCTCTAGATGCTTGAACAGGACATTTTCTATGGCCTCAGGACTACCATAGCTGCGTTCTAGTCTCCCCCATGCAGCAGTGAGACCAGCCATTGGATTACTGATGTGGACAGATTTAAGTCTCTTGACCCATTCTGTGGATTGTGGCCCAATCCACCTGATCAGCAGGTCTAGCTCTTCAGCAGCGGTGAAGCCGAGGTCACTAATTGCGGTTCTAAAGATACATTTCCAACCTCTGTAGTATTCAGGTTGATCATCAAACCTTGTAAGACCAGTCTTAGTTAGTTCACGACAAATCATGTACCTTGCAAAAGCAGACATGTCAGTATTCTCTCATTTTGGCAAGACAGTTGCTGGCTGGGTAGCATTGTTCATACAGCCTGTGGTGTTTTGACCTAGAAATGCAGGAAAGTATGGCGCAGCGTAGGCATTCAGTCCAGTAACTGGCTTAATGTGCATAGTTTCTGCCACACATGGAGCTGTAACTCTGTGGTTGACCGAATTGTAATGACTTGCCTTCATATTAGCCTGCACATGTGCTTCTGTATATATAAATAGGAGAACCATTGAGTATAGTGGCATAAGAAACTTTATTTGATAAATATTGCATTTAAGATTAGTACATCTCATCAATAATTTAGAATGTAATACAAACTGAGACATGCGGACAAATAGTCCCCCATTATTAGTTGCAGACCTCTACAAAAGGTCCATCCCATGGGTCATAAGGAATGCTGATGCAAAAGTGGAGAGGGAGACAAATTCTCAAGCAGCTTATATATACTAACATTAGGTTATAGAGCCCACTCTACCACAAAGAGCTATTTTATACCTCATTCACCCAATGAAGGAGGGTCAAAATCCGAGAGGAACCGCACGGGGACAGAACACTGGCAAAAAGAAGCCTTGACGCGCATTTCGCCGGTGGTAACTCTTGGCTTTCTCAAGAGGCATGTTTGAAACCACTTATAGGACTTTTAAGTACGCCCCTGAGAGGTCACGTGTGTTATCACGTGACTCTCTAATATGGCCAGTATGAGGTATTTTGTTACATGATCAGTGTTTTGCTCTCCTGCAGACCTTGTTCTGTTTATTGTAGAACATGGTCATATGTTTTATATATATTTTTCTTGATTCTATAGTTTTTATTTTTTGTACTCCCTTCTTCTTTACAGTGACTGCGCTTCGGGATCCGTCTACTTCATATCATCTGTTGAGACGAACTTTGTTTGTGGACCCCTTCTATTTTCTGACATTTGCAACAGATTGGATAGATGGTGAAGAACTCGTGGATACATGGCCTCATACAATTGATGGTGTTTTTAGATCCTCTTATTCATTTATCATCTGGAGATCTGTAATTGATTGGACAGACGCCGAGAAATACATGCACATATATCTTGGTATTATGTATGTCCCCCCTTTGTATTTTGATGTCTATAATTATGATTAAGTGCTATTACCCCCATAGGTTAGGTGATATTGGGTCCATTGTATGAATGATATGTGGAGGGGTTGGCACTTTAACTTGTCACTATTTTTTTGGCAGGTGGATTTCTCTGGGAGTGGATCTGTCGATCATATATTTACCTTTTCATATGCCTCCCTGTATGCAGATGTAGTGCGCATGTGCCCGGTCTCTCCCGCTCTGTGATCGCGCCCGGCTGTCAATAAGCCTTCGGAGCGTTGCCGGGAATAGCGCTCACCCGCACTTCCGGTCGCGCGCCGACGTCATGGCGGCTGGGGCGCGCACATAGAGGCGGTAACAGCCGCAGCACATGCGCCGCCTTTCATCTGCCGTTCGGCGGCCATATTAGAGAGTCACGTGATAACACACGTGACCTCTCAGGGGTGTACTTAAAGGTCCTGTAAGCGGTTTAAAACATGCCTCTTGAGAAAGCCAAGAGTTATCACCGGCGAAACGCACGTCGAGGCTTCTTTTTGCTAGTGTTCTGTTCCCGTGTGGTTCCTCTCGGATTTTGACCCTCCTTCATTGGGTGAGTGAGGTATAACATAGCTCTTTGTGGTAGAGTGTGCTCTATAAGCTAATGTTAGTGTATATAAGCCTCTTGAGAATTTGTCTCCCTCTCCACTTTTGTATCAGCATTCCTTATGACCCATGGGATGGACCTTTTGTAGAGGTCTGCAACTAATAATGGGGGACTATTTGTTCACATGTCTCAGTTTGTATTAAATTCTAAATTATTGATGTGATGTACTAATCTTAAATGCAATATTTATGAAATAAAGTTTCTTATGCCACTATACTCAATGGTTCTCATATATATATAGTTATGAGTAGGCACTTCTGTGTGGAGATGGGGGATGAATTTCCTCTGAAGATCCCTCATCCACACGATTTACTATGTGGGCCGCAGTTTGTTTACATGTGCTTCTGTGTATAGGGTTCGGTGAGGTGCAGGGGCCTGATACGTTCTGGTGCACAAAGCAGGTTCAGGATGAAGAGTTGGCAGCGTGTTGAACTAACCTTGAATGCAGGATGCTGATAAATGCTCTCAGTCACGTTGCTTTAGAGGAATGTCTGTGACATCAGGAATGATTGCTGGAATCAGGGGTGCACTATTTTGGCTTTGTACATAGTCTCTTGTATACTTAACAGGGTCTTCAGTATCAAAATCACTTAAACTGATGCTGTCTCTTTGGCTCCCACTGATAGCTTGGTCCAGGACCTTTAACCTTCCCATGGCTGTGGTGTGTTCACATTCCCTCTTTAGGGCCTCTATTTCTGCCTTTTTGCGTGCTGCGCTGGCTTCAATTTCTGGCATGCTGCTTCGATTGCCTGTACTTCCATCTCAGTTTTCCATTGTGCAAAAGTGGCTTGTACCTTAGTAGCCTTGGCTACAGCACATGCTCTTATAAGCTGTTCACTGAAAGTTGAAGACTTTGAAGAGCGTGACTTAGATGATCGCTTTGACTGCCTGGCTGAGACAGAAATGCGAGATGACATCTCAGCTGTTTATGCAATTCTTGCCTTTAATATCACCACGCCATGCAATCTCTCTCATAGTTAAGTTGTTGGAAAGCATGCAGCTCTTTACAGGAGACAGATGTATTAAGTTTTTGTACAACTGTGACATATTCATCCGTTCTTTTGAGATACAGTTGATAATCTGAACACAGTTGTGCAAGGGCTCCCTCTGGTGGTAGTTTGAGGGAAGCAGGGTGAGAGAGGCTGTTAATGTGACTCAGCAGTTTTTGCCGTAAGTCTGCTATAACACAAGAAAGTTCATGTTTAATGGTTTCAAAGTTCTCTCTAACTTTCCATGTAGGTTTTGTAGGATGTTTAGCCTTCTCACTGGATGGTGGATCAAGCTCTATACATTCTTCATCTAACAATGGGACTGGCAGAGACTGTATAATCTTCCCCTCAGCCATATTGATTCACAGGGTGAAGGAACACTGGATGATCTCTTATATGCTGAGAGCAGATGCTCTGATGACTGTTCTGTAGCTTTATAGAAGCTGTGGCTGGCTTTACAGATGAATCTGGGAAAGTCTTTTTACTATTCTATCCCCATGGCTGTGCTGCAAGTACAGGACGCTGTGAGACACTGTCTCCAGACTGCCTCTTCACCTTACTTACAAGAGCGATGTTCATAGATAGCTTTAACTCGGCTGCAGGCAGGCACGTTGTGAAGATTCAGAAGAAGCTATTTTTTTTTTTTAAGGAAATCCTGTTGTAGTACATCCAGCAGTAGGTAAAGACTTTTCTCAGAGACAGGCTGAGAGCACGTGAGCTTCTATCATGGGTAAAATGGAGAATGTGAAGGAACATGAAGGGAGGTGTTAGACGCATCACAGCCCCATCAGTGGGAGACAGGGAGAGAGAAGGGAAAATCTTGTAAGGAAGCAAACATTACTGCATAGCAATGAAACAATATATAGAAACTAAATGAAGCGCAATACAGTCCATTAGTTCCGAAAATCATGGGACATAACACATTGGCCTAGTATCCCGGGACAGTGGATCATCAGAAACAAGACTCTCTCCACAGGAGTCCCCTTAGCTGGCCTGGGAACCTCAAGATAATCGTCGAGGACCTGGGGGCACATTCTGTTTGCAGAAGAAGTTAGGACTCCAGTCTAGGAGGGAGAATTAAGCTCCAGCTATACTGTCTTTGGTGAGGAAGATTCTCTAGGGCTAGAGAACAAAGCAACAGAGATGCTTCACCTAAATTGAGAACCGTGGCAGAAGTTGTATCAAGTGCCTGTGGGAAAGATGGCAACCCATCGGGCCTTATTCATTATACCTGCCTGTAAATATTGTCAGTTACCAAGTAAAGTTCCAGGTATTGTTGAACTTTGTGTCCTCTGATTTCATTGCTGTACCTTGTTCCAGAAGAGGAATGCCTGGAGTCAGAAGAGACCGGCTGGTCAGAAGTAAATGGAAACACCACAGACTGCATCACACCAGAGGGAGGACACACTTTGTCTGTAGGGTGCCAAAGCGAGCCTTGGCTACAGCTCGCCCACGACTACCTCACTGGGAGACCTTACAATAATTTCCCTAGGAGTCTTCATTCTCAATTGTTCTTTTAGATCATTGACCCACAAGTAGTGTTGAGCCACCCCCGTAGTGTTCGAGTTTGGTTCGGTTCGTCGAACACCCGTATGTTCGCCAAACTGTTCGTCGAACACCGTCGAACACCGTTAAAACCAATGGCAGGCAAACAAAAACACATAGAAACACATAGAAAACACCTTCAAAGGTGTCCAAAAGCTGACAAACTGCTCAGAAGACACAACTAACACATGGAAAAGTGACAAGTACATATAGTCATGTGAAAAGAAAAGAGGTGGAGGAGTAAAAGGAGGGGGAGACACAGATATAGGCATGTCATGCCCTTCTAAAACCAAAAAAGTGCGAAGCCGACACGGCCAGTCCGTTCCTGCCCATGCGACCTCCATGTCGCCGGGTTTGTGCCAGAGCTGCGGTGGACCCTGACGGCCAGCCCCCCCTCTCCCAATACTGGTGCCTGTCCGCTGGTGGGTCGAGCGAGCCCCCCTGCGGTGGAGGCAGGTCTAAGCTTTTTAATTTAAATTGTCTCTCTAATTTGAATGAATACACTTTAAATCCTTTTACAGGATCTATTGGAGGGCAAGTCTCATGCCAGCAGCCACGTAATTCCAGCTCCAGTAGCGTCCACTAAAGCTGCTGCAGTTAAAAAGCTTTTATAAGGATCGAGCTCGGCGGTCCACCGCAAGGCGTCATACCGCCAGTCCCAGCCCCTATGCCTTGGGGTGCCTCCCCGATGCTCTTCACTGAGTGTCCCGAGGGCCCGAACCATTTCCTTTGAAAAAATTAAGTGTCCAAACTACAGGTGGTGTAGCTTGCTTAACAGCTGGGATAATCCGCTGACTAGCAGACACTGCTACTAGGCACAAAGTATTTCCTGGGCTAGATGCAGTTAAAAATTTGTAATTAGATACTCTCGTTGGATGCTGAGAAAGCACTCCATAGAGTCTCCTGGCACGCCATATATTATTCCCTTAAAAAGCTTGGGGTAGGGGTCTAGAGGACCCTTTTATAGGCAAAATCACAGCCCTTTATCGCAATACGTCTCCTAGGCTGAAGATAAATGGAACATTTTCATCACCTTTCATAATCACCAATGGGACAAGGCAGGGATGTCCTCTGTCCCCTCTCTTATACATCCTAGTGACGGAGCACCTGCTCTCATCAATTCGCCATAACCCCAATATTAGGTGGATTGAGGTGGGAGGCACCGAGTACAAGTGGTCTGCATTTGCTGATGATGTCCTAGTATATATCACTCAATCACATATATCCATCCCTGCTGTTATGGCTGAAATAGATCACTTTGTTACATGGTCAAATTTTAAAATCAATGCAGCGATGTCTGAGGCCCTCGATGTCTCCCTCCCCAAATCCATACAGGATTCCATCCAGTCCAACTTTCCCTTTGCCTGGCCCTCACAGGGTATCAAATACTTAGGAATTCCTATTCATAGAGACCTCTCCCGTCTATGTTATCTTAATTTTGGGCCCTTTATTGAACAACTCCATACAGACCACGGTTGGCAAGTTAGAACTGTAAGATTCACTACGTGAACCACTGGTGTTTTGTGGAAAAGCACATGTACACTGTGTTCCAAATTATTATGCAAAAAGTGTTTAGGAGTGATAAGGTAAGAATTTTTTTGTTTGTCAGTTAAACTCATTGACGGTGATGTGTGTCAGGGCTCTTTATATCACTGTAAGCAATTGCAGACACCTGTGCTAATTAGTTTGGCAGGTGTGTCCAATGAAAGGCAAGACTACTCAAGAAGGCTGTCCCACATTATTAAGCAGCCTACATTTTCTGCCAAAATGGGAAAGAAAAAGGATGTGTCGGCTGCTGAGAAGCAACAAATTGTGGAGTGTTTAGGTCAAGGCATGACTACAATCAACATTGCCAAGACACTTCAACCTGATCATCGCACAATCAAGAAGTATGTAGCTAATTCACAGTACACACGTGTGCGTGCTGATAAGGGCAAATTGAGGACTCTTTCCTACAGGCAATTACGTCAGGTTAAAAGAGCAGCGGCAAAAAAGCCTTGTCATAGCAGCAGACAAGTGTTTGAAGCTGCTGGTGCCTCCAACGTCCCCCGAACAACAAGATGCAGAGTCCTTCAGAGGTTTGCAGCTGTGCGTAAGCCATCCTGTCGACCTCCTCTATCCACTGCACACAAGCAGAAACGGCTCCAGTGGGCCAAACAATACATGAAGACTGACTTCAAAACTGTTTTGTTCACCGATGAGTGCCGTGCAACGCTCGATGGTCCAGATGGATGGAGTGGAGGATGGCTGGTTGATGGACACCCCACGCAAACACGGCTACAGCGCCAACAAGGAGGAGGTGGAGTAATGTTTGGGCTGGAATCATGGGGAGAGAGATTGTTGGCCCCTTTAGGATCCCTGAAGGGGTAAAGATGAGCTCCATAATGTATGTGGAGTTTCTCAAACAGCACTTCCTGCCATGGTTCAAGAAGAGGAACCGTGTATTCCGCAGCAAGATCATTTTCATGCATGATAATGCACCATCTCATGCTGCACATAACACATCTGCATCTCTGGCTGATATGGGCATAAAAGGGGACAAACTTATGGTGTGACCCCCATGCTCCCCTGACCTCAACCCCATTCAGAACCTCTGGAGCATCATCAAAAGGAGTGTCTATGATGGCGGGAGGCAGTTCACATCTAAGCAACAGCTCTGGGAGGGTATTCTGTCCTCATTCAAAACAATTGAAGCAGAAACCATCCAAAACCTGACAAATTCAATGGACGAGAGAGCTGAGAAGCTCCTTTCGAACAAGGGGTCCTATGTGCAAATGTAACATCACCTAGATTAAAGTTTTGAGTTGAAAACTGTTTGATTTCAGTTTCTAATAACCTGCTAATGCTTATAATTTCAAAAATGACCATTTTTTTGTTCTTTATTAAAATGAAAAGGTTGATCCAAGAGTGTGGGGGATCTAAGAGTGTGGCAACCCAGTAGTCAGGATTGCTTCGAATTCTGACAATCTGAGGGTCATGTTGCAGGTAGTGCAGCAAGAAGACACTCATGTTTCTTGCGCATCTACGAGCCCCAAAATTATTTTCCGGGCTAGATGCAGCTAAAAATTATTATTAATTTGAAAGCTGGTGGAGCTTAGTATAGATGGCCTAATAGAATCAGTACTGCAAACTGCTGCAAAGCCCAAATTATTTTCCAGCCAAGATACAGATAAACATGATTAGTAATTTTAAATCTGGTGGAGTTTAGTATAGACGGCCTAATAGAATCAGTACTGCACACTGCTACAAGGCCCAAATTATTTTCCAGCCAAGATACAGATAAACATGATTAGTAATTTTAAAGCTTAAAACGGTTGGTGAGGTGATTTTAACAAATCATCAAGCTTTTACTCTCCCCAGGATGACACAGGGGTAGAAAAGTCGTTTCGAATCCATGATTTGTTCATCTTTATGAACGTGAGTCTGTCTACATTATCAGTGGAGAGCCACGTGCGCTTATCTGTCAGCACACCATCAGCAGCGCTGAACACACGTTCAGACAGAACGCTGGCTGCGGGGCATGACAAGATCTCCAAGGCGTAAGTGGCGAGCTCTGGCCATTTATCCAGATTGGAAGCCCAAAAAGAGCAAGGTTCCAGTGACACAGTCATGGCTTCAATGTTTACTTGGAGATACTCCTGTACCATCGTCTCTAGGCGTTGACTATGTGTCAGACTTCTTGTCTCCTGTGGCCTTGCAAAGGATGGGCTAAAAAAGTGGTGAAATGATTCCGCAAAATTGATGTTACCAGCAGATACTGTGTTTCTGTTACGTTTTGAGAGCTGCACACTCGACGGTCCCACGGTTGGCAAGTTGGAACTGTGAGATTCACTACGTGCACCACTAGTGTTTTGGGGAAAAGCACATGTAAGATTTTGCAACAGTCTCTGCTGATACTCCTGCATGCGTGCATCTCTTTCTATGGCAGGAATAATTTCTGCAAATTTACTTTTGTACCGAGGATCTAACAGTGTGGCAACCCAGTAGTCAGGATTATTTCTAATTCTCACAATTCGAGGGTCATGTTGCAGGTAGTGCAACAAGAAGGCACTCATGTGTCTTGCGCATCCAGGAGCACCAAGTCCCTGTTGTGTTGGTGGCGAGGTAACAATCATGCTTCCTTCCTCTGCCCTCTCCCCCCAACCTCGCACAACAGATATGTGATCAAGGTCTCCCTCATCTGATGAGTCTTCCATCAGTTCATCCTCCACTTCTTCCTGGGCTTCTGCACCTTCCTCACTAGTTTGGCTGCTACCATGCGCCCTGGTAAAACCATCTCCCCCACCCTTACATGCCTGCCGCCTTGGTGCTGCCGACCGTCTGGACCTTGCAGATGTTAGCCCTTCCGCATACAACTCCTCCTCCTCTACTTCCTCCACCTCCTCTTGTGCCACCACCTGACTCCAAATTCTGTTTAACATGTGCTCCAGCATGTAAATCACCGGAATAGTCATGCTGATAATGGCATCGTCAGCACTAAACATCTTCGTCGCCATTTCAAAACTGTGCAGAAGGGTGCATAGGTCCCTGATCTGAGACCACTCCTCCAGCGTGATTTGCCCCACCTCTGGATCTCGTTGGCCCAGGCTATACGTCACAACGTATTGCACCAGGGCTTGTCGGTGCTGCCACAGTCGCTGCAACATGTGCAGAGTTGAATTCCACCGGGTAGGCACATCGCATTTTAGCCGGTGAAGTGGCAGGCCCAACGACTTCTGTAGACATGTAAGTCGCTGAGCTGCGGGATGCGAACGGCGGAAGTGAGCACACAGCGACCGTGCCCTCTGCAGAAGGCCATCTAGTCCGGGATAGTGGGCTAAAAATTGCTGGACAACCAGGTTCAACACGTGAGCCATACAAGGCACGTGTGTGACATTGCCCCGGCGAAGGGCCGCACCCAGGTTTGCAGCATTGTCGCACACGGCTTTCCCTGGTTTCAGGTCCAGTGGAGACAACCATTCATGAAACTGGTTCTCCAGAGCTGACCACAACTCCTCAGCTGTGTGACTCACATTTCCCAGACATTTCAAAGTAAAAACCGCCTGATGACGTTGAGCCCTGCTGCCAGCATAGTAAGGAGGTGTGCAGGATCCCTTCTGTGCAGTTAGAAAGCTTGTGGCATGACAAGACAGGCTTTTGGTGCAGGTGGAGGACCGAGAGGAGGTTGAGGAGGCAGAAGCAGTGGAGGAACTTTGAGATAAAGAGGATTGACGCACAACTCGTGGGGACGGCAAGACTTGGACAGCAGCCCCTTGTCCTACTGTCACCATAGTTGCCCAGTGCCCAGTCAGCGACATGCAACGTCCCTGTCCATGCCTACTCGTCCAAGTGTCTGTGGTGAAATGCACCCTGTCACACACAGAGTTTCTCAAAGAAGCGGTGATGTTGTGTGCGACATGCTGGTGGAGCGCAGGCACACCTTTCTTTGAGAAGTAGTGCCGACTGGGCATCTGGTACTGGGGCACTGCAACGGACATAAGGTCTCGAAAATCCTCTGTGTCCACCAGGAGGAAAGGAAGCATTTCTGTAGCCAAGAGCTTGCAGATGGTGAAATTCAACCTCTTAGCTTTCTCATGGCTAGGAGGAAATGGTCTTTTATTTGTCCACATCTGAGGGACCGAGGGCTGGCTGTTGTGCTTAGACGGGGTTGAGAAGGGTGTCCCCGGCAAACTGCCGGTCTGTGAGGAAGATGGAGGCGGACATGTTAGGTTGCCTTGATCCAAAGGTGGTGCTATCGATGTCGGACAGCGCTGAACATCAGCTGGTGTTTCCACCTCCAAAGAAAATGAAGACCTGCCAATCACGCTGGCTGTTGCGGGTAAATAGGTGGCAGGTCTGCGTCCCAAAACAGGTGTGACTGCTGTCCCCCCAGTCACAGAGGATGAAGAGGCCGCGGATGCACAAGATGTGGCAGACGGTGGTTGGCCCGGCCGGCTAGGCCGCATTGTAGCACAGTGAGCTTCCCACTGCAACTTATGCTTCATATCCATGTGCCGGTTCATGCATGAAGTACTCAAACTATGTATTTTTTGGCCTCTACTTAGCTTTTGCTGACAAATGTTACAGATAACACGAGTTGGGTCATCTTTATCGATCTGAAAAAATGCCCAGGCTATGCAAGGCTTAGCACCCATGCGACCTGAAGAGCCACCACGACTTGTGGTGAGAGGCAGAGTTGTGTTTGAGGATGCAGTTGTTGACGTGCTTCCAATACTACGTCTCTGTCCAGGAAGGCGCAACCTGACCTCGTCTTCACTAGCATCCTCCTCCACCTCCTCTGCTGACCTCATCTCTTGGCTGACTGTGGGTTGACAGTAAGTGGGATCTCCAACTTCGTCATCATCACCCTGTGTGTTATCACACCCGTCATCCTCAGAGCCAACCTCTTCCTGCCCTGACAAAAAACTAAAGTTGTCGCTCCAATCAGGTATTTGAGTCTCATCATCGTCTTCCTCATTGTCTCCACCAACAGGAGTTACAGTTTGGGAATGAGGGTCTACATTATGGTCAGAACCTTCTGCGTCTGGTCCTGGATCCGACTCAAAGATTCTGGGCATCAGTGCAGATCATTTCCTCGTCTGGATTCACAGAAGCTCTGGAGCCGACCTCTGATTCCCAGGCTATAGTATGAGTAAACAGCTCTGCAGACTCAACCATCTGTTCTACCCCATACTCAGACGGGCAGCTGGAGATTTGGTAGCTGTGAGGAAGCAAGTGCGATTGGGGTGACACCTCTGAGGACTGGAGTATTTGTGATGTTGAAGTTGAGGTGGAGGAGAGCCCACTTAAAGGAGCACTTGATATCCGTTGAAGCACCTGCTGTTTTTGTGTCTCATCTGGAATTTGTAGCGATTGGCGTGGCCGTAAGAAAGGGATCTTATCACATTGTCCGCTAAAAGAAGTAGACATCTTAGTTTGGCTGGAAGATGGTCTTTCTTCTGCAGATATTACTGTCGCTTTAACACCTACCCTTAACACCTACCCCACGGCCACAACCTTTTTTTCCCTTCCCAACACGCCTTTTCCCCTTTCCACCAGCAGCAGGCCTTTTTCCACTCATTTTGGTGGTTAACTAATTCACAACTCTGGAGTTGTTTGCACAAAAAACAATGGATGGGAACACAGCAGAGCTGAGTGGCCAAACTGTTTTCAGAGCTAGATGCAGAAAAAAATTATATTGAATTTGCAACCTGATGGAGGTTAGTATAGATGGACTAATAGAATGATGCTATGCCCAAAAGGTTTTACTTCACTAGGTGCAGTAAAAAAAATTGTATTCTATACACAGGTGGTGTAGCTTGCAACACAGATAGGCTACTCCACTGACTAACACACTCTGCAAGAGGACAAAAAGGATTTGCTTAGCTAGATTTAGCCAAACGCTGTGAAAAAAAAACGTGCACAGCACTGGCACAGACCTGCCTGGCAAAAAGTGATAGGAACTGATGTAACCTAGCCCTGAAAAGGACTGCAATTACAATTAGTCTTTACTCCCAACCTATCTATTTAAGAGCACAGACCTGCCTGATAAAAGTCGTAGGAAATGATGTAACCTAGTCCTTAAAAGGACTGCAATCACAACTATTCCCTACTCCCAAGCTATCTGTAGATTTGTGCGAAAATTGGCTTGAAGTTAACAAAGTATAGCGCACACAGCAACAGCGGTGCCGTCTAACATGCAGCTGCAGCAGTGAGAAAATGGTGGCGACGGGGAAAAGGAAAATGGCTGGGTCTTATAGGGCAAGGACATGTGACATACACTGCCAATGACACATGCCCTTGCTTGTGTGAAAAAAAGCACTTCGCTCCGTGTGTGCGCTGCTGATAGGCTGACAGATTGCACCTCCCCACTGCAAATGCGGGAAAGAGAAAAAAAAATGGAGATCTTCATTATTCCTGCAGAGATCCATCCCCTGCCCCTCCCCCCGCCCCGCTGTACACTCAAACTGCGTATTAACATTGATTATCAGCATTACTGTGAAAAAATCCAGTTGTGATTTTGGTGCACGAACAGTTATCGAACATAACCTCGAACAGCCGAATTTTTTTCAAATCGTTCGTGTTCGCCGAACGGCTCGAACACCGCCATCCTTCTTCCTATCTATAGGCTTTTTTTTTTTTTTTTTTTTTAGGCTGGACGAGTCTTCAAATGGGATTGAAGTCTTTTTAGCTACTTTTGCCACAGGCACTGTCAATCTTAGGAATTTCTTCCCAGGGTTTAATGTCCCCTAGTTCAAAAGTCAGACGGAGCCCAAAGTCACATGGTATTACCAGCCTTTACTCCACATCCTCCCACTCTAGAATGCTCATGGCTCGGATGTGGTTGTTTACGGGAAAAAACTCTACTCCTCAGATATTAGGCCCCGAACATCTCATCCTAGATGGAATGATATTCCTGAGCCTCATGGTCAGGGCCGGCGTCAGCACCCGGCGCACTCGGGCAAATGCCGGGGCCCTGAGCAGGCAGAGGGGCCCACTGGCGGTTGTGCACCCCGCTGGGCTATGGGCGGAGGAGAGCGGTGCCAGCGCCCGCCCTTCTCCGCCGCTTGCTCAGGGCCCCGGCAGGCGGATACTTACCTCTCCCCGTGCCTCCGCAGATCAGCTGTCTTCCTGCTCTGCGTTCCCTGTGACGTCTCAGGTCAGAGGGCGCGGTGACGTCTTTACACCGCACCCTCCCCTGAGCCGTCACAGGGAGCGCTGAGCGGGAAGACGCCGACAACGCTGAAGTTCGGACCCGAGCAGCGGGCAGCGGGCAGCAGGTAGCAGAAGGGAGGTGAGTATTTCATTTTTTTTTTAATGTATGGAGGCATGGGGCAGTATAAAGAGAAGGGGGGGGGGCATCCTGCATGGGGCATTATAAAGAGAGGGGGGGACATCCTGCATGGGGCATTATAAAGAGGGGGGGGTGACATCCTGCATGGGGCATTATAAGGTGGGGAACAGCCTGCATAGGGCATTATAAGGGGTGGGGGGCAGCCTGCATGGGGCATTATAAAGAGAGGGGGGGACATCCTGCATGGGGCATTATAAAGAGGGGGGGGCATCCTGCATGGGGCATTATAAAGAGGGGGGGAATCCTGCATGAGGCATTATAAAGAGGGGGGGTGACATCCTGCATGGGGCATTATAAGGTGGGGAACAGCCTGCATGGGGCATTATAAGGGGGGGGCAGCCTGTATGGGGCATTATGTGGGGGGTAACAGCCTGCATGGAGCATTAAAAGGGGGGGGCTGTATGGGGCATTATGTGGGGGGTAACAGCCTGCATGGAGCATTATAAGGGGGGGACAGCCTGTATGGGGCATTATGTGGGGGGTAACAGCCTGCATGCAGCATTATATGGGGGCCAGTATCCTGTATGGAGCGTTATAAGGGGACCGGTATCCTGTATAGAGCGTTATAAGGGGACTGGTATCCTGTATGGAGCGTTATATGGGGGCCAGTATCCTGTATGGAGTTTTATAAGGGGACCAGTATCCTGTATGGAGCGTTATATGGGGGCCAGTATCCTGTATGGAGCTTTATAAGGGGACCAGTATCCTGTATGGAGCGTTATATGGGGGCCAGTATTCCGTATGGAGCCTTATATGGAGGCCAGTATTCCGTATGGAGCCTTATATGGGGGCCAGCATTCCGTATGGAGCCTTATATGGGGGCCAGCATTCCGTATGGAGCCTTATATGGGGGCCAGCATTCCGTATGGAGCCTTATATGGGGGCCAGTATTCCGTATGGAGCCTTATATGGGGGTCAGTATTCCGTATGGAGCCTTATATGGGGGCCAGTATTCCGTATGGGGCCTTATATGGGGGCCAGTATTCCGTATGGAGCCTTATATGGGGGCCAGTATTCCGTATGGAGCCTTATATGGGGGCCAGTATTCCGTATGGAGCCTTATATGGGGGCCAGTATTCCGTATGGAGCCTTATATGGGGGCCAGTATTCCGTATGGAGCCTTATATGGGGGTCAGTATTCCATATGGAGCCTTATATGGGGGCCAGTATCCTGTATGGAGCTTTATAAGGGGACCAGTATCCTGTATGGAGCGTTATATGAGGGCCAGTATTCCGTATGGAGCCTTATATGGGGGCCAGTATTCCGTATGGAGCCATATATGGAGGCCAGTATTCCGTATGGAGCCTTATATGGGGGCCAGTATTCCGTCTGGAGCCTTATATGGGGGCCAGTATTCCGTCTGGAGCCTTATATGGGGGCCAGTATTCCGTATGGAGCCTTATATGGGGGCCAGTATTCCGTATGGAGCCTTATATGGGGGCCAGTATTCCGTATGGGGCCTTATATGGGGGCCAGTATTCCGTATGAAGCGTTATATGGGGGCCAGTATTCCTTATGGGGCCTTATATGGGGGCCAGTATTCCGTATGGAGCCTTATATGGGGGTCAGTATTCCGTATGAAGCGTTATATGGGGGCCAGTATTCCTTATGGGGCCTTAAATGGGGGCCAGTATTCCGTATGGAGCCTTATATGGGGGGTCAGTATTCCGCATGGGGCCTTATATGGGGGCCAGTATTCCTTATGGGGCCTTATATGGGGGCCAGTATTCCGTATGGAGCCTTATATGGGGGCCACTATTCCACATGGGGACTTATATGGGGGCCAGTATTCTTTATGGGGCCTTATATGGGGGCCAGTATTCCTTATGGGGCCTTATATGGGGGCCAGTATTCCGTATGGGGCCTTATATGGGGGCCAGTATTCCGTATGGGGCCTTATATGGGGGCCAGTATTCCGTATGGGGCCTTATATGGGGGCCAGTATTCCGTATGGAGCCTTATATGGGGGGCCAGTATTCTGTATGGAGCCTTATATGGGGGGCCAGTATTCTGTATGGAGCCTTATATGGGGGGCCAGTATTCTGTATGGAGCCTTATATGGGGGGCCAGTATTCTGTATGGAGCCTTATATGGGGGGCCAGTATTCTGTATGGAGCCTTATTTGGGGGCCAGTATTCCGTATGGAGCGTTATATGGGGGCCAGTATTCCGTATGGAGCGTTATATGGGGGCCACTATTCCACATGGGGCCTTATATGGGGGCCAGTATTCCTTATGGGGCCTTATATGGGGGCCAGTATTCCTTATGGGGCCTTATATGGGGGCCAGTATTCCGTATGGGGCCTTATATGGGGGCCAGTATTCCGTATGGGGCCTTATATGGGGGCCAGTATTCCGTATGGGGCCTTATATGGGGGCCAGTATTCCGTATGGGGCCTTATATGGGGGCCAGTATTCCGTATGGGGCCTTATATGGGGGCCAGTATTCCGTATGGAGCCTTATATGGGGGGCCAGTATTCCGTATGGAGCCTTATATGGGGGGCCAGTATTCCGTATGGAGCCTTATATGGGGGGCCAGTATTCCGTATGGAGCCTTATATGGGGGGCCAGTATTCTGTATGGAGCCTTATATGGGGGGCCAGTATTCTGTATGGAGCCTTATATGGGGGGCCAGTATTCTGTATGGAGCCTTATATGGGGGGCCAGTATTCTGTATGGAGCCTTATATGGGGGGCCAGTATTCTGTATGGAGCCTTATTTGGGGGCCAGTATTCCGTATGGAGCGTTATATGGGGGCCAGTATTCCGTATGGAGCGTTATATGGGGGCCAGTATTCTGTATGGAGCCTTATATGGGGGGCCAGTATTCCGTATGGAGCGTTATATGGGGGCCCAGTATTCCGTATGGAGCCTTATATGGGGGCCAGTATTCTGTGTGGAGCGATTCACCGGTTTCTGAGCTATTGTGGAATTTACAGTAGATATCACTCATGTATTGTAAGAAGTGAAATCTTTGCATTGTAATATATATATAGATTTCTCCGCCATATCTCTGCATCATGAATCGTGGTATGTGTTAGAGGGGCCACTGAGACTCTTTCACCCGGGGCCCAGAAAAACCTGGAGCCGGCCCTGGTCATGGTGCTGTATGGTGTTTCTGACCGGTCTGAGGAGCTCATCCGTATCCTCTAACAGTTATCTTTTCCCTTCCCCTTTTTGTTCCTATCCTCACACAGGGATAAGAAAAACACTAAAGGGGTGGAGGGTGGGGGAAGTGGGGCTTTTAACCTCTGTTTTTCCTGTCCCTGAAAGGATAAGAAGGATGTCCTCCATGCTGCTGTCAGGGGGACATCCTGGAAAAAAAAAAAAAAAAAAAAAAGGGTTGTCCAGTACTTTTAAAAATATGCCAGCGTTTTAATGCTAAATAGAAGCTCCTTTCTAATTACCTCCTGGTGCCGTTTCTGCTTGTGAGCGGCGCTATCTGTGGCCGCTTACAGGCAACACGTGACCCCCCCCCCCCCCCTGACGTCACGTCAAGTGAGGCTTGACTCAGCGTCACACCCAGCATCCACCACGCGCTTTGCCAGTGAATGAGGAGAGGCAGAGCGCACAGTGGATGGCGGGTGTGGTGCACGGGGTAACCCCACCCACAGCCCAGCAGTCACCGGTGGAACGCAGAAGAGGGACCCTCGGCTGCAGCCTGGACTTGTCGTGACGTCAGAGCCGGCTGCAGCCGGGGGTCACGTGCTGCCTGGGAGCGGCCATCGATAGCGTCAGGAGGTAATTAGAAAGAAGCTTCTATTTGGCATATTTTTAAGTGTGTTTTAAGGATAAAGTACTGGACAACCCCTTTAAGAGGGTGGGTGAGAGCAAATGATGAATTGAAGGTGGGGCGAGCAAATGCTGGTTAATTAATTGAGGGCCATGAGAGCAGTCAATAATGAATAAGCGGTGAGAGAGGATATGACATAATGAATTGAAGTGGAGGGAGCCATGTAAATATGATGGATCAGAGGGAGTGGGGGTGTTGAGAATAACAGTGTGACCGGCGTCAAATTTTTTTGGGGGGGGGGGGGTGTAGAGTACAGATGCCAATTAATTTATAATTATTGGGTGGGAAAGTGTGGCTATTTATAGTTAGTGGGGGGCACAGTGTTATGAATTGTATTTGTGGAATGGTGGGTTGCATAATAACTAATATTAATGGTAGGTGTACTTCTGTATAGTGTAGAAGTTGGGGGAAAGGTGCGGAGTGTGTTCTGGAAGCGGTGCTCTAGATGACTCATTGTCTGCAGAGAAAAGTCCTGGCAGGAAGAAGTGATGGTGGTGTATACTGGAAGAAGGGAGTGGGGGGGGGGGGGGTGAAGAAGATGAAGGACTTCTACTAGAGACACCAGTGAGTTACTAAACACAGGAGCTCTGTACATAGTAGCTAGTGTCAGTGTAAAGGTGTCACTGGTGATCACTGCATAACCTGTATACTGACTACTGTATACTAGTTACAGAGCTTGTGTATAATGGCACTTATGGTAATATTAGAAAATATATATAAAAATTCTCTGACTAAAACAAAAGCTGATGGGCATGTATGCGATATGGTGTTTGCTGGGAACTGTTAATGTGTCATTAGTGAGGAGGTGGTGCAGGAGGGGAGTTTTTCCAAAGAGTGGGCGATAGAACAGGAAGGTTTGAAAGGAGGTGAAGCCTCAAAAGGGACTTGAAATGTTCCAGTATGGAGCCCTGAACTTCCTGGTGACAGCCGTGAGGTTCTGATACAGATACTACTACAGAAGTGGGCCATAGCACAAGAAAGTTATATATCTGGAGTCCAAGTTTTTTTTATGCCGTGTTTAAACAAAAAAGTATATTGAAAAGTCTGTGCATGGAACAGATGATTTTTGATACCAAAATCTGTATCTGCACTTTAACAGTAGTGTATTATGTAAATTGACAGATATTCCCTATCTATTGCATAAGCTGGGGCTTCCTATATTATCTTATAATAGTGACCTGAGTGAAGAATACTGACTGGAGTCAAACTGTAACACACCCATGGGAACCAGTTTCACTTCTGTTAGGGAAGTGGGGGGATGGACGGGGAGGGGGGGGGGAACCTGTGCAGCTGATGCCGTGGGGTACCCGGTGGCTGTAGATGCTGGGGGTTGAAGTCACTGTGGCGGTGACCCAGTCTGTGACCCGGGGCGGTCAATCCAAGGGGAATTGTATATGGGTTTTATTAAAGAGTTTGACTACGCCACCTGTGGAATGCGGCTAAAAGGGGAAGCCGCCGCTGCGGAACAGTCCTCTGAAGCTGGTGGTATTGCAGCAAGGGTGTTATTACTCCCCACAGGAAGAGTTAGCTTCAGGGCAGGGTGTGGATGTTGGTGGTTGTGCTGGGCATGGTTGTGGAGGGAGTGTTGGTGCAGCAAAAAACACAGAGACAAGGTGGTGCAGTCCCAGGGTCTTTACTCACGGTTATTGCAGTCCAAGTTACAGACGTCAGAGTAACTTCCCGTGCCGTGCTGCGTTTACTCAGTGAGGGGCTCAGTCCACCCTCAGATATCTCTGGAGTACTTATAAGGACCCCCTTCTGTGTCTTCTCTATGGCTGTCTCCCTGAACCTCATACCAAGTGTCCCAGTCCGGTACCTGTGGGCAACGTCTGTTCCGTCCCCTGGGTCCTATGTAGTTACTTTCCTGGTGAGACTGGTATGGAATGTGGGCTACAGGACATGAAATACTGCAGCCTCCAGTTTCTAGTTGAGATATGCAATATTCTGCTAGTTGAGGGATCTGGTTCCCTATATACAGCCTGACCCCTCCACCTCCTGGTAGATGCGGGCGTACGAGTTGCCTTCTGCATGGCCCATACCCCTAGAGTCCCTTCTTCCGTTCCTGGAGCCTTCCTGCTCCCTCTCCTCTCTTCTCTCCTTCCCCTCTCAGATTTGGGCCTCACTGTCCAGGCCCGCCTCTGGAGCAGAGCTCATACAGAGCCTCTGCTCCTGTCACTTTCCTCCTCTGACTGAACACTGATCTAAGATAGTGTTTCTCTTTATATCTTTCTTCTATGTGCTCCTCTTAACTACGTCCTCCACCCACACCCACTACATGGTTCCCCTTCCAGCTAGGCCCCCCCCCCACTCCAGCCAGGAAAGAGGCTCAGCGAGTACAAGGGAGGCATCTTGCCCCTCCTGCTGGCCTGGAGTGGTGCGTGTTGGATGCAGGTGTTAGGGTCCTGAGCTGTACTCCTTCCTTACCTGAGAGTGAGATACCACACCTCTGGGTGAGATGCAGTACCTCTGTGGTGACTGAACCCTCAGGGGCACCACACAGCCCTTACAGAAACAAGATTAGGGACAGTGCAGATATCAGGAGATTAGATGAGGATGCTCCTTGGAAACTGCTGCAGCTTTAGTACCTGTTCCAAAACAATAGAAAGGCACTGGGTAAGCAAGGGACGCTTAAGGCTCCTGGATCCCAATATTAAATCTATAATAGGTCCATACCAAGTGGCAGCTGACCATGCATTATACTATATGGAATGCCAAGTGGGGCCCATTACACTTTATGGATGTTCAAATTGCCTCTTCAGAGAAAAAGGAGGACTTGAACTTTATAGCGCCACCTATTGGAAGCAGCAATCCCACAAGTCACAATCGACCATTTAACAAGTCGTCGTGCAATAGGACTTAGGATAAAAGCCAAATCAGAACCTAAATTTGCAGACACGGTGTTTCGGGCTGTTGGCCCTCGTCAATGCAAAGTATGAGATCTGACTTGGCTAGATGAGAGGCTCTGGACTGAGGTCTAAGGGGTAAGATTTCTCCTTGTGGAGAGTGACACCGGCTCTGGCATGCCAAGGTAAGGAGGCTTATTGGCCATTTATTCTAGAGCACTTTATGAATTGGTAGTCGAGGGCCATTATACAGTGTGAAGGATTGTGTGAGGTCCATCATACTTTTGGAGTGTAAGTGAGAGTCATTATCCTGATGGAGGGCTGTGTGGGGGCCATTATACTGTGTATGGCGGAATCATGGTTTGTGGGGCACTTTTGTTATAACACATTATGGGTGCAAGGAGAGTGAAATCTAGAGGCTTCAATAGGAATTAAAGGGCTGAAAAGTTGTGAAATATGCACGAGACCCAGCTGAATATTAATGCCATAGACTGAATCTGCAAAGCTCCACAGGGGAGGAGAGCGAGCTGTTCTGTGTCAGCAACCAGTGTCATTTAGAGGGTCAGCAGGTGTGGGAAGATGAGGAGGGTGGGGACGTGTACTCCATTTTCTAAGGGTTTTATTATATTGGAGTATGGGAAAAGGAAGCAATACAAAGTGTTGTACCTTGTAATCTCCTATGACAACTGCCCCCACCTGGAGGGACACCTTCCAGTTTTTGTGCAGTGTGATTAGAATGATGGGAGGCCCCTCTCCGATTAACCATTTAGATGCTGCAAAATGCCAAGTTTAAGACTTTGTTGTGTATGATGTGGGCTCAGAGTTACACCACAGGTGTCCACTACCTAGAGCACGATACCACCTTCTCCCAGCCCTGCCACCAGTGCCCGAGAGGAATATTACCCTTGTACTTGGCTTTAGCAGTACTAAAATTTCCTTGTATGAGAACAGTAAAACAAGAAATGAAGATCCAAGTATTAACAGTTTATTAATTTATTAGTTGACAGCACTCATTGAAATGGAAGCAGAGCTTCTTACAGTGCAGGCACCCACCAATGGCTGACCATTCTTATTCAGCAAAAGCTCAGGAAGCTGTTGCCCGTTTGATAACTAATGCTTGGCAGGGGGTAGTGGAATATCAGTTGGGGGGTCTGGTTTATCTGATATTTTCATATCACGGCAGTGCAGCACAGGCTCTTTACCCAGGCCAAGCTGGTAGGACCAGATGTATATTTTCTTATGAGGTTGCAGAGTCACAGCAATGGTCTCCTCAATCTCAGTGGCTTCACTCCATGTCTCTCTCTCAGTGTTGACACTGGATCCACCATATTCAGCTGTCAGGGAGAACTGACTCTTGGCAATTAAAGCAGACAAATCACCGGTTTCTGCAGAGACTGTACGGGACACCTTCCAGTTGTGCTCTATACTAGACATCTTCTCCTTTTCATACCCAATCTTCTTGGTGATGCTCTTCTTCCACTCAACCGGAGTTCCCGAATCATTGCTGATGGTCTTGATGCATGACCATTCACCATAAGCCAACCCCTTGGAAACACCTAAACCCCCTGGAAGAAAGGGGATGACGCTGGGATGGAAGGAGAAGGTCTGTGAATGGTCATCAATGTTGAAGTTAGTGCTTTTAACATATTGGATCCCCCACTTGTCATGAGGCTTCACAAAGTAATAGAAATCAGCAACACCAAAGTAGTAGAGTCCATCCCTACAGTTGGGGTGCAGGGGATGTTCTATGCCATCTGTATCCTCACACAGGTTCTTGGTTTTATGGTAGACGCCTCGGCCCTGATAGATGATATAGAAGTAACCAAAAGCAGTCAAGTAGTGGTCTCCTTTCTGGCAGTTGCGATGTAAGGGATAGACAATGGAGTCTTCATCTGTTGTCATGTTTTTCACACGGCGATATTGATCTCCCTTGATTATGTAGAACAGACCATCTTTATGAGCCAAGTAATGATCTCCCCCTCTACAAGAAGGATGCAAGCTGAAGACCTCCAGATTATCTCCACTGTGGAAGTTGGTCGATCTCATGTAGCAAGCAAGATCTGAGCGGACAATGTAATAATGGGTGTCCACACCACAGAGGTCCACCCCCTTGGTCAGGTTCTTCGGGAGAATCTTTCCACTCATGATTATGATCCTGAAAGAAAATGAATAAGAAGTTGAAAACCACAAAGCAGCACAATATGGCCCTAGATCATTCAAGAGTAACACCAAAGAGTCACAAAATGTTGTCATTATCACACCAGTCTGCCAAAGGGGGATGGAGCTGGGACAGGGTGTGGAAACACCGGCATGTGTAATCCATATTCAGTTGTGGAGTATCTTATGTCTGACTGGAGTAAGATTCCTGGTGCATGGAGGGGCACTCCACTTGTAGGTTGCACCTGATTGTTTTATTAAGCGTGTCGAGTACAGTCTTAGGGTATGTGCCCACGATGCAGAAAATTTCTGCAGCTTTTATGCATGTTAAAACGCTTGCGGATTTTACATGCGGATTTGACTTGCGTTTTTCAAACGCATTGGGACCTCAAATCCGCATGCAGAAACGCACAAATAATGGACATGCTGCGGATTTTTCCGCAAGAAATATCCACTGCGGAAAATTCCGCAGCATGGGCTCAAAGCATGCAGATTTTCATTGGGGATCATGGAGCACGGATTACCAAGCGTTTTGCAAGTGTTTATGCTGTGGAAAATCCGCATCAAAAATGCATAGTGGGCACACAGCCTTAGTGAGTCAGGGTGCAAAAAGGTTTGCCTTTTTAGAAGTTCAGAATTTGATGGACAAATGTGCCAATCATGGTCTACGGTTACAAGCTTTAGACAGTGTTCACCTTCAATCCAGGATTTTTACTTTGTGAACAGCCTCAGTGGAGCGCTGGATTCTGGGAATTTGTGTACAGTCTGAACAAGTCCTATTATATTCACCATCTCTGCGCCTAATATGTCTTAACTAGATGGTGGCCCGATTCAAACGCATCGGGTATTCTAGAATATGTATGCGGTACACCGGGCGCAATCAGCAGAGCGGTGTTTAAATTTCGTGCCAATATCGATGATTGCTTGTGGCCGGCGGCCACGAGCAATCAGCACACCGGTTTTTACATTTGGCACCAATATAGCTGATCGGCAGCGACCAATCAGCGTCGTATTAGTGTGGGCCCGGGAGCGGCGCTGCTTGTGCGGGTACTTTCGCTGTGAGCACCTGGGAGATGACCGGCTGCTCGCAGCAGAAGCATCCCGACCGGCGGCGCCGCTCCCCCCTTCACACTTACTGTCGGGAGATCAGTGGTCCTAGCCGCTGATCTCCTGACGTTAGCCGCATGGAGGTCAGCGGCACCGCCGGTCGGGGTAGTTCTGCTGCGATCAGCCGGCCACTGATCTCCGCCATCTTTGTTCTGAAATGCCGCTAACGGCCACCAATTTTTTTCCTGAAGTCCCGCGTCGCTGATTGGCCGCGGCCGGACCAATCAGCGACGCGGGATTTCCTGGACAGACAGACGGGATAAGACAATTATATATATTAGATGGCTTCACCTCTGGAAGAACCAAGGTTTTTCATCCTGATATTTACCTGGTGCTGAAGGTGGACACCATAATTATAGATCACCTAATGCACCATATTTCCTTCATCTGGCCGTATCTACTGAAGTGACCGCGGGCAAGGCCGCGCATTGGTATCTATGATCTGGCCCAGCAAGATCCCCACACACAGACTCCATCTTGATAACCGTATCTTTACTCGTATACATTTTTAACACAGCAAAGAAAAAAAACAATAAATGACAACCGTAAATATGCACAGTAATAACGTGTACTGATAAGCTGACCCTCACTGTCCCTACTCACACGTTACCAGTCCTTTACTCCAGAAGGATGTGTCCCCCGTCGTCCCAGGCCTGTCTGTCTTTGCAGGAGGGCGTCCCAGCCGGAGGAAAAAAAACAGGAACAGATTACGCTAAAAGGAGGGAATACTTCGGCCTCTCGCCAGAGGACCCGCTTACAGTCTCTCTGATCCGGATAGCAGCTTTGGTGGATCCCTTATG